>NW_027331949.1:1420000-2020000 GCF_048418815.1 Hemitrygon akajei
TGGTAGGGGTTGGGAACCAGTACGATGGAGCCGAGTGCTGTATTCAAATGTGTGTAGCATTTGGAATAAGGTGGACGGACTCGTGGCACGATTACAGATTGGTCGGTTTGACCTTGTGGGCATCAATGAGTCGTGGCCGAAAGAAGGCCATAGTTGGGAGCTTAGCATCAAAGGATGTACATTGTATCGAAAGGACAGGCAGGAAGGAGTACATAGGTGGTGATGTGGCTCTGTTAGTAAGAGATGGAATTACATCTTGAGGAAGAGGAGTCAAGGGGTCAGAGAATGTTGAATCTTTGTGGGTGGAGTTAAGAAATTGCAAGGGTGAAAAAAAACATAATGGGAAATCATATATAGGTCTCATATGGGAAATCATAAATAGTAGCCAAGGTGTGGGGTTGAGATTGCAAAGGGAGCTGGAAAAGGCATGTAATACGGGTAATGACACAATTGTAATGGTGGACTTCAATATGCAAGGGGATTAAGAAAATCAGGTTGGTGTTGGATTGCAAATGATGGAATTTGTTCCATGCCTGAGAGATGGCTTTTTAGAACAGCTTGTGCTTGAGCCTACTTGGGGAAAGGCATCTTCGATTGGGTGTTCTGTACTAATCCAGATCTTAATATGGCATTTTATGTAAGGAGTACAGTACTTAGGAGGCAGTAATCATATTATGGTTAAATTCATACTGCAGTTTGACAGGGAGAAGCACAAGTCACTTGTATCAGTATCACAATGGTATACAGGGAATTTCAGAGGTATTAGAGAGGAGCTTGCCCAGGTGGAGGAGGAGACTGACACGGATGACTGCAGAACAGAGATGACTGAAGTTTTTGGGAATAGTCCACAAGGCACAGGATAGGTGGGTCCCACAGTGGAAGAAGCTCTCAAATCGTAGGGGCTGACTAAGTTGAAGACTGCATAAAAGCCAAGGAAAGGGCATATGAGCTAACAAAACCGAGTGGGAAGTTGGATGATTGGAAAGATTTTAAAATTCAGCAAAGGCCATTAAAAAAGCTGTAAGAAGGGAAAAGGTGAAATATGATGGCAGACTAGCCAATAATATAAAGCAGGAAACTAAAAGTTTTTTCCCCATTACAAAGAGTAAAAGAGAGGTGAGAGTTGGGATTGGACCACTGGAAAATGATGCTGGTGAGGCAGTAATGGCGGTCAATGAAATGGCAGATGAAAATAATGGGTACTTTGCATCAATCTTCACTGTGGAAGACACTAGCAGTGGGGCAGAGGTCTGTGAGTGTCAGGGAGCAGGAGTGGGCATCATTGCTATAACAAAGGACAGAGTGCAAGGTAAACTCAAAGGTCTTAAAAAGGACAAGTCATCTGGGCCAGATGGTCTACATAATGAATGATAATGGATGCATTGGCCTTGATCTTTAAGGAATCAATTGATTCTGGCATGGTCCCGGAGGGCTGTCAAATTGCAAAAGTCTTTCAACTCCGGCAAAAGAAAACAAATTATAGACCAACACGAGGAAATCTGCAGATGCTGGAAATTCAAGCAACACACACAAAATGCTGGTGGAACACTGCAGGCCAGGCAGCATCTATAGGGAGAAGCACTGTCAACATTTCGGGCTGAGAATTATAGGCCAGTTAGCTTTACCTCAGTGATTGGGAAAGTGTTAGAGTCTATTATTAAGGATGAGGTTTTGGGGTACTAAGTGACTAATGATAAGATCAGTCAAAGTCGGCATGGTTTCTGTGAAGGTAAATCTTGCCTGATAAATATGTTAGATTTCTTCAAGGAAGTAACAAGCAGGGTGGATAAAGGAGGGGCAGTAGATGTCATATACTCGGATTTTCAGAAGACATTTGATCAGGTGCCATATGAGGCTGCTTAACAATATAAAATCCTTTGGCGTTACAGGAAAGATACTGGCATGGATAGTGGAATGACTGACAGGCAGGAGGCAGTGAGTGGGAATAAAAGGGGTCTTTTCTGGTTGCCTGCCAGTGACTAGTGATGTTCCCCAGTGGTCAGTTTTGGGAACGTTACTTTTCACCTTGTTTGTCAGTGATTTAGATAATGGAATTAATGGCTTTCTGGCAAAGTTTGAAGATGGTACAAAGCTGGAGTGGTAGGGCTGAGGAAGCAATGCGATTGCAGAGGACTTTGACAAATTGGAAGAATGGGCAAAAATGTGGCAGATGGGATACAGTGTTGGGAAATATATGACAATGCATTTTGGTAGTGCAGACTATTATCTAAATTGGGGAGAAGTTTCATTTCAAACATCAGAGATACAAAGGGACTTAAGACTCCTCGTGCAAGACTCCCAGAAGCTTACCTTACAGGCTGAGTCTGTGGTAAAGAAGGTTAATGCAATGTTGGTATTTATTTCAAGGAGAACAGAACATAAAATTAAGGAGATAATGCTGAGCCTTTATAAGATAGTAATCAGGCCACACGGACTACTGTCAACAGCTTTGGGCCCATATCTCAGAAAGGATGTGTTGTCATTTGAGAGTTCAGAGGACGCTCATGAGGATGATTCCAGGAATGAAGGGGTTAACATCTGAGGTTTTGTTTGGCAGTTTTGAGCCTGTACTTACTGGAATTTCAGAAGGATGCTGGGGGATCTCATTGAAACCTACTGAATGTTGAAAGGAGTGGATAGGCTGGATGTGGAGAGGATGTTTCCTGTGGTGGTGGTATCCAGAATTCAAGGGCACAGCCTCAACATTGAGGGGCAACATTTCAGTACAGAAGTAAGGAGGAATTTTGTTAGCCAGAGAGTAGTAAATCTGTGGAATGCTCTGCCACAGACTGTGACAGAGGCCAAGTCCGTGCATATATTTCAGTCAGAAGTTGATAGTTTTCTGATCGGTCAGGCCATTAATGGATATGGCAAGGAGGTAGAAGTAGGGGGTTGAATGGGATCTTGTATCAGCCATGATGGAATGGCAGAGCAATCTCGATGAGCTGAATGGCCTTGTCCTGCTCCTATGATTAATGGTCAGATGTTCTAACCTCCTTTCCTCCTTTTCCCCCATTCCATCTGCTCCCCACGCCTCCCTCTCACCCTGCCACGCTCCTCACTGTCACCCCACAACTCTCTCACTCTCCCTTCACACCTCCCTCTCGCCTCACACATCCTTCTCCGCAATACACCTCCCTCTCCATCCACACACCGCCCCTCTCCCACCAATTCTCCTACCTCTCCCCCACACCACCCTCTCCCCCTACTCTCCACTCCCCTACTTTCCTCCCTTCTCCTCCTCTCATCCCTCTCCCCTAATCTCCTCCTTCTCCCCCACTCTACCCCACTCTCCCTCTCCTCCTGTCTCCCCTCCCCACTCCACCTACTCCCGCTTCTCTCCTCCTCCTGCTACACTCCCCTAGTTTCCCCCTCTCCTGCTACTCTCCCCTCTCACCTAGCTCTCCTCCCTCTCATTCCACACATCTCCCTTACTCCACACACCACCCTCTCCCCCAACTATCCTCCCTCTCCCCTGCACACATCCCTCTATTACCTATACTCCTCCCCATGCCCAAACTCAGCTACTGTTCCTCTCAAAGCACCACCCTCACACTACCCAGGCCCCTCCCTCTTCACACCCCCACACTTCACTTCACTCCCACACACACAACCCCCTCCCCACTCGCACGCCTCCCTCTACACCACACACTCTCCCCTACACACCACTCTCTCCCCTATACACACCACCTCTCTCCCCTAGTCACACCTCTCGGCCCTATACACACCCCCTCTCCCTCCCATGTTCACCTCCCTCGCCCGCACACCACCCACCCCCTCACACTCCTCCTTCTCCCCCCATACACCTCTCTCTTCCTCTCCACACTCCTCCCTCTCCACCCCATGCACCTCCGTCTCACCCCTGCATGCCTCTCCTACCCCCACCTACCCCTCCCTTCCCCTCACATGACCCTCCATACCCCTACGCACCTTCTGTCCTCCCACACGCACAACTCCTGCTCTCCCTCACACCACTCCCCTCCTCCGCATATCCTTTGATGCCCTGACCATTCTGAAAGCTATCAACTTCCACTTTAATCATCCCCACACACTTCGTCCCCACCACAGTCTGAGACAGAATATTCCACAGACTCATTTCTCTCTGGCTAAATAAAAGTCCCCTTTTCCCTCTGTTCTAAAACGTCGCCCCTCAATTTATAGGCTGTGCCCTCTTGTTCAGGATACTCCACCATAGGAAACATCCTCTCCACATCCACCCTATCGAGTCCTTTCAACGTTCAGTTGGTTTCAATGGGAACCCCCCACATTCTTCTAAATTCAGCTCAATGTTGCCAAACACTCCTCGTATTTTAATGCCTCCAATTCCTCATTTAGATAATAGTCTGCAGTATTGTTCCTTTTACCAAAATACATCATCAGACATTTTCCAACACTGTATTCCACCTGCCACTTTTTTGCCCATTCATCCAATTCGTCTAAGTCCTGCAGCAATAGCATTGCTTCCTCAGCACAATCTACCCCTTCAGCTATTTTCGTATCATCTGCAGATTTTATCACCAAGCCCTCAATTTTATTTTCTGAATCTTTGATAAACAATGTGAAAAGCAGCGGTTCCAAATCTGACCCCTGAAGAACACCACTGGTCACCGGCAGACAACCAGAAAAGACCCCCTTTATTCTCATTCAGTGTGTCCTCCCTGTCAGCCATTCTGCTATCCATGCCAGTATCCTTCCAGCAATGCCATAGGATTTTGTCTTGTTATGCAGCCTCATGTGCAGCACCTTATCAAACACCATCTGAAAATCCAACTAAATGACATTCACTGCCTCTCCGTTTTTTTCCCACCCTGCTTGATACTTCTTCCAAGAACTCTTAACAGATTTGTCAGGAAAGATTTCCCTTCACTGAACCATGCTGAGTTTGACTGATTTATCATTAGTCTCTGTCAGAAACGTCCTGCCCCCGAATAATGGCCAAGGACAAATTCAAGGAAACAAAGTTTATTAGAACAGGTCTGCAGAGCTGGGTGCCTTAAAAAAAGGAACCCCGAGCCTTACACAGTTCAGATTTTTATATGTCTCTCTTAACTCCTCCCCTCCCGGCTCAGAAGAGCTAGGAGGTACACAATTTTGAGCTCAGTACTTTTCCATTCCATACTTAGGTTTGTCTTTTGTTAGGACCCACGATCAACCGTTACATCCTCTATTTTATTATCAGTAACTTACTTCACCATCTTTGCGGTTACATGTCTGGAATTCAGCATTTTGGCTACAAGCAGTTAGTCACGTATGTATTAACAGTTTAGCAAAAGCTTAAAATTTTAACTACTTCGAGTTAATGCACATCTTAACAGCTTAATCACCTCTTACAGTCTCCAAGTACCTTGAAGCCTTATCTTTAATAACAGACTCCAACACTTTTGCAACCTCTGAGGTGAGGCTAACTGGCTTCTCATTTCCTTTCTTTTGCCTTCCTCTCTTCTTGCAGTGGAGTGACATTTGCAAATTTCCAGTCCTCTGGCACCATGCCAGAATCAAGTGATTCTTGAAAGATCATGACCAATGCATCCGTTATCTCTTCAGCAACATCTCTCAGGACTCTGGGATGTGGTCCATCTGGCCCAGGGGACTTATCCACCTTAAGACCTTTGAGTTTCCCTCACATTTTTCCCTTTGTAATAGCAATGGCCCTCACACCTGCTCCCTAACACTCACGGACCTCTGCCCCACTGCTGATGTCTTCCACAGTGAAGATGATGCAAAGTACCCATTAAGTACATCTGCCATTTCTTTGTCCCTCATTACTACCTCACCAGTATCATTTTCCAGTGGTCCAAAATCAACTCTCACCTCCCTTTTACCCTTTATACAACTGAAAAGAACTTCTGGTATCCTGCTTTATATTTGTGGCTTGTTTGTCCTCATATTTCACATTTTCCCTTCTCTTAGCTTCTGTAGTTGGATTTTAAAAGCTTCCCAGTCATCCAACTCCCCACTCACTTTTGCTGCCTTATGCCCTTTCCTTGGCTTATATGCAGTCCTTAACTTCCTTTCTCAGCCCTCATAATTAAATTAGATATCAAATGCCCAGCTAAACTAATTCCTTCTGCCTACACCCAGTTCATATCTATCGATTTCCTGCACATTCGTGCCCCTTTTGTTTTTGCCTTTCTACCATCCCAAGCACCCAGCCACACCCTGTTTGAAAAAATAATCTTGCCCCGTAAATCTCCTTTGAACTTACCTCCTCTGAACATAATTGCATGCCTTCTGATATTAGGCAGTTATGATCCTAGTGGCATTGTGCTGGGTCGTCTTTGAGCGCTCAGCTAATCCGCCCAGTAAAACTGGGAGGAACTCAACGACTCTCAGTACCGTTTTGTGCAGGTGTACATGGCCTCCTGCCATTTGTTCTCCCTGATGAAGGCAAGCTTGCTGAAAGGCCTTCGTCACCCCCTTGTCCAAATTGCACCTGCAATCGGCTCCCATTGATTTTTGTCGGCTTTACAGTGGGAAGCTTTAATTCTGTTGCATGCCATCCAGGCAGGTTGTGCCCGCTGAAGCAGGTGCATCCAGAATCCAAAAGGAAATCAGAATGTAGAATGCAGTGGTACAATTGCAGAGAATGTGTTGTGATGGACGGGTCATAATGTCATTGACTGGGGATGAAGTTGACCTCAGCAAACAAGGTCCATTTAAGAGTCGGGTACCTACATTTTCTGTCCAATGGCAGAGAGGAAGAGGTGCTGGATGATATTAACTGAAGCAGGAAGTGCAGGAGGAGCCAGTGGAAGGGGAAGCTCGTTTTCCTGATTGCCTTGTGCAGAGCACTTGCTATTTCAAGCCTTCTCGCATCTGGATTGGATGTTTTTTTGTGGAGGGTTGATGAAATGATTGGTGATGATCTTTGGGGAGCATTTTGGATTTGCTCAACATTTTCTGCAAGCAGAGGTGCTGTTTCAATCACAGCGTACTTATGGTTGGACCAGGACAAATTGACGGTGCCATTTAGACCCAGGAACTTGAAGCTCCCAAGGGAGCTTCTTGTCATCCCAGCTTTCCAGCAGATTCCCTGCCTGCTTTCTGTCTCATCCTCCCCTCATTGATCAAGCTATTGCAGAGATAGGTGAGAGCTTCAAGTTCATGGCCAAACATGAGCTAGCAGCTTCCCCATGTCCTGTTGCACTGGTGCTCTGGGACACTGCCATTGTCATTCGGTTTGAGACAAATCTGTCAACAGATTTGACCCCATTTCTCAGGAAGGATGTGTTGTTATTTGAGAGATTCCAGAGGAGGTTCATGAGGATGATTCCAGGAATGAAGGGGTTATCATATGAGGAGTGCTTGGCTGCTTTAAACTCACTGGAATTTAGAATTATGTGGGGGTGGGGGGATCTTTGATCGTACTGAATGTTGAGAGGACTAGATAGGGTGGATGTGGAGAGGATGTTTCCTGTGGTGGGGGTATCCAGAACTAGAGGGCACAACCTCTAAACTGAGGGGTGACCTACTAGAACAGAGGTAAGAAGGAATTTTTTTAGCCAGAGAGTAGTGAATCTGTGGAATGCTCTGCCACAGACTGCAGAGGAGGACAAGTCCGGGGGTATATTTAAGATGGGAATTGATCGTTTCCTGATTGGTCAGGGCATCCAAGGATATGGTGAGAAGGGAAGTGTATGCGGTTCGAGTGGGATCCGGGATCAGCAATGACGGAATGGCGGAGTGGACTGGATGGACTGAATAGCCTCATTCTGCTCCTGTGTCTAATGGTCTTATTGTGGTTATTGGGGATGGGGAAGGGGGTCACTGGGAAATGGGAGGGGCCATTGGGATGCCGAGTGGGTTATTGGGAAAGACCAACAGATCAATGATACTGGAGAATCAGACCTGCTGCCGCTTTTGGGAATAGTGCGAGCCATTAGGATCGGAACGCCGTTCGGACTGAGATGGGATCGTCAAGAGTTGCACAGGGGACACTGGGAATGGAGTGGAGGAAATTCAGAATGGGAGGTGCCATTAGGAATGGGTCTATAATTGTGAACTGACAGCCACCGCCGGGATTGGAGTTGGATTGACTGGGAATGGGACGGGGCCACTCAGATTCGGCACAGTCATGGGATTTAGGGAGAAGTCCATGGGAATGGGAAGGAGGATGCAGTGGGGGTGGGCAGGCGTCACGGGTGATGGGGCAGTCACGAGGAATTGTAGATGGTCATTGAGAATGTGTTTCGGGGACTTTGGGAGTGGGGGCGGGACATTCTGAATGGAGTAGTTCAAGACAGTAGTTCAAGACAGACAATGTGAGTGTGAGGGGCAACGGGTGTCACAGCCACAGACGATGCTGCACAGCAGATTCAGCATTTGTGCTCTCCTGAATATACACATTATTTCACGACAGTACTGTATTTACCTCCCTTCTTTTGCTGTCAGTTCGTTTGGATATGGCCCAAGTGCGGCGAGAGAGAGACACTGAAGCGGGTCGATAGCTCACAGACGTTCATGCCAACAGTATTTTAATGGAAAAGAGAACAATTAACGCTAGGCCAAACGGGGCCGTTAACTAGATAGATAGATAGATAGATAGATAGATACTTTATTCATCCCCATGGGGAAATTCAACTTTTTTTCCAATGTCCCATACACTTGTTGTAGCAAAACTAATTACATACAATACTTAACTCAGTAAAAAAAAATATGATATGCATCTAAATCACTATCTCAAAAAGCATTAATAATAGCTTTTAAAAAGTTCTTAAGTCCTGGCGGTTGAATTGTAAAGCCTAATGGCATTGGGGAGTATTGACCTCTTCATCCTGTCTGAGGAGCATTGCATCGAAGATACTGTAAAAGTTGTTTACTGATTTTAGCTTTGCTAAAATCTAGCACTCTCAAGCGTAAAACTAGATGCCAACACTTGCTGCTGAAAGGAATGTCTAAATCTAAAACGGACACTGCTGGTCTTCAGAGCCAGTTGGCTCAGCGAGGCCAAACTTCAGTTGGCGGAGAAACGATGCTCGGGTCACGACAAGCGCGGTCCGCGGCTGTGACAGTGGGGAGTAGGGCTGAAGTTAGCCGGACGTGTGACAGGTGCGACTCGGAATATGAAAGGGGTCATTAGGACAGGGCTCTGAATGGGAATGGGACAGAGTGGTTGCGAATGGGCGAGTGCTCACCGAAGGTCGGAGCAGGTCCCATTGGGAAAGGGATGGGGCGATTGGGAATGGGGCATTCCTTAGCAATTTCCTCACCGACGTCAACTGTTCCCTCATCCTGACTCTCCCCAGATGCAGCTGAACGGCATCCAGTTGCCAGACGACTGCCGGGACTATGACAACATAACAGAACTGCCCAACTGCAGCGACCACGATCAGATCCACCGACTGCAGCTGGCCTGGCACAGCGTACAACTGGGCATCGGCCTCCCGCTCAACGCCGTGGCTCTCTGGGTCTTCATCTGCCTCCTGGGCCTGCGGACGGAGGTGACGGTGTACCTGGTCAACCTGGCCGCTTGCGACCTGCTCTTCACCCTGGCGCTGCCCCTGCGGATCTACTACTTCACCACTGACCTCTGGCCACTGGGCAATGCGCTGTGCCAGCTGGGGGGCTCGCTCTTCCAGCTCAACATGTACGGCAGCTGCCTCTTCCTGGCGGCCCTCAACGTCGACCGCTTCCTGGCGCTGGTGCACCACTTCTACTCACGGCCCCTGCGCCGGCGCCGGGTGGCCTGGAAGGTGTGCGGGGTGGTCTGGGCGCTCATCATCCTGGGGTCCATCCCCGTGGCCCTGGCCCACGACACCAGCTGCTGCCAGAGCGCCAACTCCACCGTGGAGGTGCGCTGCTTCGAGAGTTTCTCCAAGCGGGCCTGGAAGATGGAGCTGCTGCCCCTCGTCGTGCTGGCGGAGATCCTGGGCTTCCTGCTGCCCCTGTCAGTCGTCCTGTACTGCTCTGTCCGCATCCTGCACGCCCTGAGCCGCAGGGGGGGCGGCGGGCAGGGGGAGGGCGAGGTCCGGAGGAAGAAAGTGCGCCTGCTCCTGCTGGCCAACGCCGCCATCTTCGTCCTGTGCTTCCTGCCCTACAACCTGCTGCTGGCGAGCTACGCAGGGCTGAGGGCCAAGGACGCAGGCAACACAGTGTTGAGGTCCAGACTCCGCTACGTCCTCCAGATCACCATGCTCTTGGCGAGCTCCAACTGCTGCCTAGACCCGCTGGTCTACTATTTTGCAACAGAGGGCTTCCGGGCTTCCTTCCAGTGCAAGCCCATCAGCCCAAACGTTTCCAGGGCGATGGACACTCCTGCTACCGGGGAGGTTAAAGAGGAGACAGGGGAGGAGTGCTTGTAGACTGTGTGGGTGGGTGACCCTTTGATCCCACGATCCTTTTTGAGCCAGCCATTACTGTTCAATAGAGATTTGAAAGTAGTGGGTTAGGGGGAAATGCGAAATGATAGGAGAAGACCGGAGGGGGTGGGATAAAGCTAAGAGCTGGAAAGGTGATTGGCGAAAGTGATACAGAGCTGGAGAAGGGAAAGGATCATGGGACGGGAGTCCTCGGGTGAAAGAAAGTTGGGGGGGGGTGGGGAAGCACCAGAGGGAGATGGAGTGATGGGCAGAAAGAGAGAAAAAAAAACATGTCAGGGATGGGGTAAGAAGGGGAGGAGGGGCATTAACGGAAGTTATAGAGAAGTCAATGTTCATGCCATCAGGTTGGAGGCTACCCAGCCGGTATATAAGGTGTTGTTCCTCCAACCTGAGTGTGGATTCATCTTGACAGTAGAGGAGGCCATGCATGGACATATCAGAATGGGAATGGGACGTGGAATTAAAATGTGTGTCCGCCAGAGAAAGCAGGATCTCCCAGTGGCCACAGAAGGAATTCCTCCTCATCTCCATTCTAAGAGGGTGCCCCATCAGTCTGAGGTTGTGTCCTCTGGTCTTGGACTCTCCCACCATAGGAAACAGCCCCTCCACATCCACCATATCAAGGCCATTCACCATTCAAAAGGTTTCAATGAGGTCACCCCTCATTCTTCTGAAATTTCGCGAACAGAGACCCGGAGCCATCAAACACTTTTCATACAACAAGCCGTTCAATCCGGGAATCTGTATTCTTATAGATAAGGTGGATCAGGAGAGGTTGTTTCCTATGGTGGGGCATCCAAAACTAGAGGGTGCCACCTCAAAGTTGAGGGGTGACCTTTTAGAACAGAGGGAAGGAGGAAATTTTTTTGGCTCTAGAGTAGTGAATTTGTGGAATTATCTGCCACAGACTGCCAAGACCATGTGTATCTTAAAAGCGGAAGTTGATAATTTCCTGATCAGTCGGGGTATCAAAGGATAAGGCAAGAAGGCAAGTGTATGGGGTTGAGTGGGATCCAGGACCTTCCAGGATGGAATGGAGGACCAGAGCTCGATGGGCTGAATGGCCTAATTCTGCACCTATGTCTTCTGGTCTTCCCTGTACATGATCCGTTCCCTGTATATTAATGTGACTATTCAATACTCTCAAGTACACTTGTCACATCTGTTTCCACCATACCAACTTGCAGCCCATTCCAGAGGGTTTGCCTGTCAAAAAAAAATCCTGTCTCACACATCTCCTTTAAAGTTTGTTCTGTTCCCTTCTGTAAGATCCCGCCTCACTCTCCTGCGCTCCAGAAAGGCAAAATTCTCACTTATTCAAATTTTCCCTGTCACCGAGGTCTCAAGTCTCAGGTGACCCGGACTGCTGACGATGCTCACCAACATCTTACACAATTGCAAGGTGACATCCCAAGTTCTCTGGGTGAAGATGTGTTAGAGCCCTGGCCCCCATGAGTTGAGGCACTGAGACAAGGAGCTGGAAGGTTATATCACGGTAATGAAACGTTTCTGAGGTTTTGCCGTTTGATCACCATGCCATCGGAAATATGGAAAAAGTGCGGGGAGAATTTAGGAGGCAGTGGCCGGGACTATTTCTTGCTGCGTTTGCAGGCTGATGCCTTCTGCACACTGGTTAAATGCTCAAGTTGGTGCAGTCTCTCATAGATTCTATAGTAGATTTATGAGTATCACAAGACAAAGGAGCAGAAGTAAGCTATTCGGCCCATCAAGTCTGCTCGCCACTCCACCATGAGCTAAACTATTCTCTGATCTAGTTCCAATTTCCGGCTTTTTCCCCACATCCCTTGACACCATGGCTAATTATATACCTATCAATCTCCTTAAACACTCTCAATGATCGGGCCTCCACAGCTGTATGTGGCAACGAATTCCATAATTCCTCGACCCTCTGGCTAAAAAAAAATTCTCGTCATCTCTGTTTTAAATGGGTACCCTCTAATTCTAAGACTCTGGCCTCTTGTCCTGGACTCACCCATTGCAAGTATGCCCGCAAGAAAATAAGTCTCAGGACTGTATATGGTGACAAAAAATGTACTTTGATAATAAACTGACAGTGAACTTTGAACTCTGAAGAGAAACGTTAACAACTCAGACTAGGGAACTGAGTATTGCAGCAAACAAAGTGAATCTCGCCGGCAGTGCCCCACACAGAATGATCCCATTCATTTACAACGTCTGTGCAGAGTCTCAGTCATTAGTGAAAGAACCAGTTAAACCATCAGGTGCAGGTGTGAGGAGGAGGGGCAGGGCATTATTAAACATGAAAAAGGAAAATTTGCACTGGAAGAAGTTGTACCTCAAGCATTTCAAGTCCACCCGGGGCAGTAAAATGATGCACTTTCAATAGTTGTTTTTCAGCTGCGGGCACCAGCAGATCTGATTGACTATCCCAGAGCAGGTGTGGATTTATATTATATATACATAGGAACATGTGTTGGCACATTGCCTAGTGGGCAAGGCATCAGACTAGTAACCTGAAGGCAACTGAGGCAGCATGTTGTGCCCTTGAGCAAGGGCCCTTAACAACACATTGCTCTGCGACGTCACTGGTGCCAAGCTGTATGGGTCCTAGTGCCCTTCCCTTGGACAACATGGGTGGCGTGGAGAGGGGAAGGCCTGCAGCTTGGGCAACGGCCGGTCTCCCATACAACCCTGCCCAGGCCTGTGCAGATCCATGGTCTCTCGAGACCGACGGAAGCAACCACCACATAGGAACATAGAAAACATACAACACAATGCAGGCTGTTCCGCCCACAAAGCTGTGCCAAACATATCCCTACCTTAACACAACCTAGGTTTTACCCATAGCCCTCCACTTTTCTATCTATCCATCCAGGAGTCTCTTAAAAGATCCTATCATTTCCGCCTCCACCACCGTCACCGGCAGCCCATTCCACGCACTCACCACTCTCTGAGAAAAAAACTTACCCCTGACATCTCCTCTGTACCTACTCCCCAGCACCTTAAAACTATACCCTCTGGTGCTAGACATTTCAGCCCAAGGGAAAAGCCTTTGACTAGCCACACGATCAATGCCTGTCATTATCTTGTACACTTTTATCAAGTCACCTCTCATCCTCCGTCGCTCCAAGGAGAGAAGGCCGAGTTCACTCAACCTATTCTCATAAAGCATGCTCTCCAATCCAGGCAACATCCTTGTAATTCTCCTCTGCAACCTTTCTATGGTTTCCATGTCCTTCCTATAGTGAGGCGACCAGAACTGAGCACAGTACTCCAAGTGAGGTCTGACCAGGGTCCTATATAGCTGCAATATTACCTCTAGGCTCTTAAACTTAATTGCACAACTGATGAAGGCCAATACACCGTATGCCTTCCTAACCACAGAGCCAACCTGCACAGCTGCTTGAACGTCATATGGACTCAGACCCCAAGATCCCTCTGTTCCTCCACACTGCCAAGAGTCTTACCATTAATGCTACATTCTGCCATCATATTTGACCTACCAAATTGAACCACTTCACACTTATCTGGGTTGAACTCCATCTGCCACTTCTCAGCCCAGTTTTCCATCCTATCAGTGCCCTGCTATAACCTCTGACTGCCCTCCACACTACCCACAACACCCCCAACCTTTGTATCATTGGCAAATTTACTAACCCATCCCTCCACTTACTCATCCAGGTCATTTATATAAATCACAAAGAGTAGGGGTCCCAGAACAGATCCCTGTGGCACACCACTGGTCACCGACCTCCATGCAGATTATGAACTGTCTGCAACCACTCTGCCTTCTGTGGGCGAGCCAGTTCCGGATCCACAAAGCAATGTCCCCTTGGATCCCATGCCTCCTTACTCTCGCTGTAAGCCTTGCATTAGGTATGTAACACTCTGTAGGTTTCAGAGCTAATGTAATGGTTTCTCTGTAGCAGCAGTATTTGGATTATGATTAGGGTTAGGGGCTTTGGAATGTGCACCACCCAATGAGAGGAGTGTTGCTTCTTTCTTGTGTGCCTGAGAGGAGGAATTTGTGGTCTTTTGTCAGCGGAAGATGAAGAGAGAAGACACGAGAGGAGAGACTGGGAGACTGCAGGACGAGTGGACTTGGAGTGAGGGTCTGGGAGGCGACGGCGCTCGGATGAAATCAATGGGGAACTAATGGATGGAAAACCGTGAGCTCCAACGTGCACAATAAACTTTATCATTAAAATGGGACCTTTTTCTTTTTGTTTTTTGTACTAACACTGTAGTCAAATTAAGAATTATAAAGCTCAGTTATTTAATTGAATATAGAG
The DNA here is from genome assembly GCF_048418815.1 of Hemitrygon akajei. Taxonomy (NCBI): domain Eukaryota; kingdom Metazoa; phylum Chordata; class Chondrichthyes; order Myliobatiformes; family Dasyatidae; genus Hemitrygon; species Hemitrygon akajei. The sequence continues at coordinate 1,434,594 of NW_027331949.1, forward strand.
TACCATCTTTCGTGGTACAGAGTTGTAACAGGGGAACACATCATACAGCACCCACACAAATGAGGTTTCATCAGTTTTGCAGGGGCAGCGACTGTCTTCCCCTAGACTAACACAGCGCTCCGAACCTGAGGGTTATATACGAGGGGTGAATCATAAGTTCGTGGTCTAAGGTAGAAGGAGATGAGTTACACAGTTCTCATTACATGCAAATGCAGGTCAACTCTTTGAGTGATTTTGCAGAAAGTTTGAAGTTAATAACTCATTAGTAGTAGATGGATTTCAGAAAGGCACTTGACAAGCAAAGAGGCATGGGATCCAAGGGGCCATTGCTTTGTGGATCCAGAATTGACTTGCCCAAAGAAGGCAAAGTGTAGACAGGTCATATTCTGCATGGAGGTCGGTGACCAGTGGTGTGCCTCAGGGATCTGTTCTAGGACCCCTACTCTTCATGATTTTTATAAATGACCTGGATGAGGAAGTGGAGGGATGGGTTAGTAAATTTGCTGATGACACAAAGGTTGGGGGTGTTGTGGATAGTGTGGAGGGTTGTCAGACCCCACTTGGAGTATTGTGCTCAGTTCTGGTTTCTGGTCACCTCACTATAGGAAGGATGTGGAAACTATAGAAAGGCTGCAGAGGAGATTTACAAGGATGCTGCATGCCTTAAGAGAACAGGTTGAGTGAACTTGGCCTTTTCTCCTTGGAGAGATGAAGGATGAAAGGTGTATAAGATGATGAGAGGCATTGATTATGTGGACAGTAAGAGGCTTTTTTCCAGGTCTAAAATGGCTAACACGATTGGGCACAGTTTCAAGGAGCTTGGAAATAGGTACAGAGGAGATGTCAGGGGTAAGTTTTTTCACAGAGAGTGGTGAGTGCGTGGAATGGGGTGGCAGTGGTGGAGGCATATATGGTAGGGTCATTTAAGAGACTCCTGGGCAGGTATATGGAGCTTAGAAAAAATAAAGGACAATGGATAGCCCTAAGTAATTTCTGAAGTAAGGACATGTTCGGCACAGCTTTGTGGCTGAAGGGCCTGTATTGTGCTGTAGGTTTTCTATGTTCCTAATGTGACCGCTGCGCTGAACTGCATTCCGTTCATTGAGATAGTAGTATTGCGGCTAGTCAGGCACTTCAGCGTACTCCGCTTTTACTGTTGTATGTTATGAATTGTTAGCTGATTTATTGGCTTCACCCACCACTTGTACAGTTTCCTCTCCCACCACACCTTTATTCTGGCCTTTCCTACCTTCTTTTCCAGGCCTGATGAGACATCTCAACACAACATGCTGACTCGCTATTCCTTTCCGCAGATGATGCCTGACCTGAGATCCTCCAGCATTTCCTATGCTTTGCTCTGGATTTTCAGCAGCTGAAAGAATCCCCAGTGTTTAAAAATTGTCAATTGTGTATTTTTGTTGCTTGTTCTCAGCATTTGATGTGGTATGATCGGCTTTACCTGCGCTGGAATGTCAACACAATCCACATGATTGTTTCTTGATTAACTTGCGGTTGGTTCTACTATAGATAGATCCCAATGGAAATGTTACTAATAAAGAAAGGTTAATATAGTTAATATTATTAATATAGTTTTAATACAGAAAGATCCCAAAGGATACTTTATTGATCCCAAAGGAAATTATCGTGCCACAGTAGCATTACAAGTGCACAGATATACAAATTTTAGAAGAGAAGTAAGAAACAATAAAAAAAAGGTTACCTCAAACAGTCTAACAGGACGGGGTCATCACTTCCCCAGGTGAGTGGGTGACTCATTATAGAGCCTAATGGCTGAGGGTGTAAAGGGGATTTCTTCTTTTTCTTTGTTACTGTGTATGTAATCAAAATGGCTTCTTTGTTTTGTTAAAAGTAGGAATGCTTCTTTGTTGCGAGAGAGTGCTGGAAGCTTGTTTGGGTTAAAATTTACTGATAACGAGAATTGTATTCCACTGTAAACCAATTGAGATTAATGTTCTTTCTTCTGAGCCTGTAAGCTATTGTTGGCGGGCTTTTGGGGAGTTCGGCGCGAGGGGATGAGAGAGAGAGGAAATGATGCTGTAAACTGGGCGAGGAATGGACCCCAAGCAGGGGTCCAAGGCCGGGAGGTACCCCGAGGAGAGGAGACGAAGATAGATGTGCTGGGTTGACCACTTCGGGTGGTCCTGAGCTGCGAGTCGAGGAGTTCGGAGGGGATCGAATGGTGACCAGAAGACTTCAGTAATTGAGCTCCAACGGTTGTGCATGAAGTGGTTTGGACTTTGATAAGTTTGGCGCCTGTTCTTTATTTTCTTTTCCTTCATGTATACTGTATCATTATTAATTACTTAGTTATAGTAATCTTTATAAATTGTACTCATTTAATCGCATATGGTGTACTGTCTGTTTTTGGGCGAGGCGGGGACATCACACAGCATCCACAGCAGCTGATTACCCAGTTTGGCAGGGCCAAAGGCTGCTCCCCCTAGATGAGAATGAGCTGAGCGAGCCTGAGGTGACCCAGGGGATTAAATTGTGGGGGCTCGTCCGTGATTGATTTCTGTGGAAGCTGTTAAATTCTGTCTGCGGCAAAGAGCTGGTGTGCCTTTGTGGGTGTGCGATTGCTAGTTATCACTGCATGTGTGTTGGGTGGGGTGGCTGCTGTTGGTTCGAGTTCAGACTAGCGCTGTCAAAATGGTGGTGGGACCATGGGTTGTCCATACTATTCAGAGAGTGAGGAGTGACAGGTTGGGATTACCTCATCTAGTGCTCTTTGGAGCAGTGCAGTTGTCTCAGTCTATCACTAAAGGTTCTCCTCTGTTCAGCCGAGGCAGCATGCAGAGGGCGAGAAATATTGTCTGGAATTGCCAGGATTTTCCGGAGAGTCCTTTGTTCTACCAAATGTCAGGAATTTTCTGTCGGGTCCTTTGTGCTGCCATATTGCTAGCTGTGGATATGATTATAGTAGATGAGCCTCTATAAAGCTCTAAATCTCATTGGGGACAACTGGGGATGGGATGAGTTCCTTGGAATGAGAGCACAGTTATTGGGTGTGGGAGAGGGCCGTAAGCAAAAGGGTGTAATCAATGAACATCGTTATAGCCAGGGTTATTGTAAATATGGCAAAAGTGGGTCGATCGGAATACAACAAGGGTTAATGGGGATGACCAGGGGTCATTGGGAATATGGAGGTGGGACTGGGAATGGGAATTGACAATGGGGAAAAGGGTCAGTTCATTGGTTGTGAGGAGTGCCACTGGGAATGCAAGGTGGGACTATGGCAATAGAATATGTCACCAGAAACAGGTTGAGTTGCCCACTTTGATGAGCCCTGTGCAAACGAGCATTGCAGCTCCAGCAAATGTGAATACACTCAGTTTATGCCAGAAGGCGACTGGCTGATGGGCAATTAAGTGCGTGTGTGCTTGGATTGGGGGAGCGGGGGTGCAGAGTGGCTCTGGCGAGCCAAGGACATGCTGATGCATGTGGACCAGGCCCCAGTAATAATTTGGGTCCGGAGCTTTGGGTTGAGTATCGTAGGTAGTGTATAGCAAATGGAAGAATGTAGCACATGCAGGGTCCTCATGGGGCAAGGACCAGGACTGTGTGAACAGGGAATTTCAGGGTAACTAGGGGCAGGGAAGCCATAAGGAGTAGAGACTCCACTCCTGAGGATCAGAAGGTTTCAGGCACCTGAGTAGAGACACCACAGAGATTGAATGGAAAGACACAAAAAAAGTGGATGTAAGCCTAGTAATTTCTACAGTGGGGACATGTCCAGCACAACTTTGTGGGCTGAAGGGCCTGTATCGTGCTGTAGGTTTTCTACTATGAGAAGAGCCCCGACTACTAGGGCCACATTGTGTGGCAGGAGATCCTTGAATGCAGTGGAAGCCCAGAGGAAGGCATGGCTCAAGTTCTCCAGATCTTGGCCAGGATGGAATGAAGCCAAGACTGCAAATGGCTGACACGTTCCCAGGGTGCAAAGGCCAGATGCGTGGGGATGTGGAAGAGAAGGACGGGAGTAGGAGTTGGGCAGGAGAAGGAAAGGGGACTCGGGGGCAACAGTGGGCTTACCAGTGTCCTGGTAGAGAACAGGACCAAAGCAATTGACCAGGTTCTCTTAACCCTCTTTCTGCCCTCACCCGCCTCACACAACTCTCTCTTTCCAAGCCAATTCTGTGACACTTTTTGAAAGCGGTGAATGGAGCCCAAGACATCAAACATCAGCTGAAAGAATGATCCCACTCTCACTCTCACACACATACACACACACAAAAAATTCTCTCTCTCTCTCTCTCAAATTCTCTCTGTTTGTCTATCTCTGTCTCTCTGTCCCTCTCTATCTGCCTGCTGTCTGTCTCCCTGCTTGTTTGGCTCTGTCTGCCTATGTCTCTCTTCACACCCCACCCCCCACCTCTGATCGTGGTCTCTGATTATCTTTGTCCATCCCTCTCCCTCTCCCCGTCTCTTTGTCTTTTTCTGTCTGTCTCTCTCTCTCTCTGCCTGTCCCACTGTCTGACTGACTCAATTCCCACTTCCCTCCACCTAACACCCTCCCCACCCCCCACGCCCCACTTATAACTGTGGCAGACAGACGGACAGACGGGAGAAATTTCACACATGCCAGTGTATTAAATCTGATTCTAATTTTGCATCTTGGACCCCTTGGAGAATTCGGAGCCTAAAGTAATAAAGTCAAGTCAATTGAATTAAATTCATTGGTATATCTGAAGGGGCAAATCCTCCTGGCCTTCTGCCTACACATCAGCACCTATTCTCTTCGCTATTGGTCACCAATTCCGGAGGGGACGGGGAACGAGAATGATGTCCTGCCCAGTCATGGACCCAGCTAGCTGAGATCTCCGCCGGGGCTTACTGCCTCGCAATCCTTCGTGCCTGTCACTATATGTCTGCGGCGCTCTGAATGTGTCCTGGGGCAACTGGGTGCAGCAGACAATACAATTAAATTATGAATGGAGATACGAATATTTTGATGTCCTGTAGTTCCTTATTTGTTTTTTGTGATTTGTGGTGACTGTAGTGTTATAGCCACCTGAGGTAAACTGATTTTTATTTTTTTTTAAACGGTGGGGTTGTTGATAGCAGTGGATATAAAACAGCTTGTGACATCCATCTTGTGTAACTGGGTAGTCATCTTAAACACAAAAGACTCTGCAGATGCTGGGGTCAAAGCAACACGCACAACACGCTGGAGGGCAGCATCCGTCCTGACGAAGGGTCTCGGCCCGAAACGTTGACTGTTCGTTTCCATGGATGCTGCCCGACCTGCTGAGTTCCTCCAGCGTGTTTGGTAGTCATCTTGTCCCCACCCGCTGTTTTTGCAACCAGAATTCAGAGGCAGTCGGGGACACCCGAGACAATAGGATAAAAACTGGGTCCTTACATCCGGGGGCAGGCAGTGTTTGGTATGCCTACCTGTACAAGTGGTGGCTCTCCTGCGCCACCTTCCGGATGTTCAGGATGCTGCAGCAATTTCTTAATGCTCCACTGGCTCCCAGGTGGCATGACCGGGCGATCTACTTTCTCCGGCGGAGGACTGCGAGGCAGTCATTCCCAGGAGCAAGTCCTGTAAGAGATCTCACTCCGCACTCGGGGACCAAATGTCCTGGTGAACATGTCCTGGGAATGGCCAGGCTGATCGAGGGCGGAGAGGGTAGAGGGTACGGAATAGCAGGGTAGTGTGAGGTTTGGGGTGGTGTAGGATGGCGAGATGGGTGAGGGAGGAGAGTGGGATCAGAGATTGGAATGAGAGAGGGAAATAAGAACAGGAGTGATGTGAAATGAGGGCCACAATATGGGGGGAGTGCTAGGGTACTAAATGAAAGGGATGGGACGGTGGCGGGAGGGAGTGGCCGGGTAGGGTGATGGGGTATGGTGAGGGCCGGGCATCCGTAGGGGATGCAAGAGGCCAGAGGAAGCACAGGGGATGGGGAGGGGTCGATGCAGCAGTGTAATGTGTGAAGAGAGAGGAGGAGGAGCGTAAAGGCAGCGGGAGGTTGTGTGAGCGAGAGGGCGTGGACCGGTGGAGAGGGAGACTGGGTGTATGGGGGTGCGAGGTTGGATCGGGGGAGTTCGGCAAGGTGATGAGTAGGAAGGGGTGAGGGGAAGTGGAGTGGTGTTGTGGGTGTGTCGCGTGGATGAGATGGGAGTGGGAGGAGGTGGGTAGGAGTAGGGGAGAAGCAGATTGGAGTAGAATAGTGCAGGATAGGTTAGGGTGAGGAAATGGAGAGAAGGGTTGTAGCGGGAGAGAGAACAGGGAGGGAAGTGGGAGGTGAGGGGCACTGAAGTGAGAGGTGTCGATGAATTTGAGGGTTCGGAGGGAGTGTGTGCACAGAGGGGAGTGGGAGGTTTAGAAAAGGGGGTAGAGGAGGATAAGGAGAGCGGGAGGGAAGTCGCGAGGAATGTGCTGCACGTGGTTGTGGGAGGGGCATCAAGGAGAAGATGCAGGGAGTAGTAGATGACGAAGGGGAATTCGAGGGGAGGTCTAAAATAGGGAGTAAGGCCGCAGGGGATAGAAGCAGAGAGGGAGAGAGATGTGGTGGGTTCAGCGGTAGTGGTGGGAGATGCAGAGTGAGACACAAGGAGAAAGAGAATAGAGATGAGTGGCAGTCAGAGTTCGAGAAGGGGTGGGAAGGGTCGAGAGTACTAGGAAATGAATGAAATGGCGGTCAAACTTCGAGTGGGAGTGGGAAGGGGGCGGGAGTACTAGGAGTGGGGCAGTGTGTGGCTGAGGGTGGTTGTTCAGAGAGGGTCATGTGTAATTGGAGGGTGAGGAGAGGAGATGGGGGTGATGGTGTGGGTAGTGGGGAAGGGTGTGAGAATGGGGGTAACTGAGAGCAGAAAGTGGTAGGAGAAGGGGGTATTGGGAAGTGAGCAGTAAATGGGGAGGGAGGGTGGTAAACAAATGGAGAGAGTGGTGCAGGGTGAGGGAGCTGAGTGGGAAGATTGTGGAAAGTGTTACAGGATAAGCACAACTTAGGTGATATGACGATGGGAGGGTATTGGGATGGAGAAGAGTGGAGGAATAAGGGTAGGGAATAGGAAGGCTGCGGAGGGTGGCAAGAGGGTAGTGCAGGTGGTGTATGGCGATAGATAAAATGGAGTGGGGATGTTGCCAGGGAATGAAGTGGAGCGGGGAGTGGGGGGCATGAGGGGTGGAAGGAAGGGCGTGGGAGTAAAATTGGGAATTTCAGATGGGAGGGGAGTGTAGAAAGAGGGGGAAGCAGAGCGAGGAGTGGGGGCAGGGCGGGTTAGGGATGGGATGGCCCGCAGAGGAGTGGACACGTGAAGGGCCAAGAGGGGGAATGGGGAAGCAGAAGGGTGTGGATCGGAGTGACTGGGAGAAATAATACTTACTCAGGCCCTGAGGAGTGAGGCGCGATGAAAGAAGGGAGTGTGACGTGGGTCGCGGCCGACGCGTGTGGGCCCATGTTAGGCTCAAGAGGTTTGCCCCGCTCAGCTACCTGGCGCTTACTCGTGTCGTCACGGGGTTGTGACGCCCGCGTGCGTTTGACACCCGTGCTGGTCAGAGATGTTCACAGGAAATGCTGGAGGAATTCAGCAGGTCGGCTCACCTCCGTGGAGAGCAGTAAACAATCGGCTTTCCGGGAGGAAACCCTTCAGCGGGTCTGCAAAGAAAGGTGCAGACGCCAGAGTACGAAGGTGGGGGTGGGTGAAGGGGTACAGCCAAGCAGTGTTCGGTGGAGGGAAAGGTTCCCGGCAGAAGGTGCGAGGTGGCAGGTGCAAATGCGGAGGGCTGAAGGGAAAGGGGTCTGAGAGAGAATGGGAAGGAGGAAGGGCAGCAGAGGGAGGCGGTAGCCAGGTGAGACGAGAAGGGTTAGAGGGGAGCCCGAAATGGGAATAGAGGAAGAGAGAAAGGGGAGGGAGGGAGGGAAACATTGGCCGTTAGAGAAATTGATGTCGTGCAGTCAGGTTGGAGGCTGCCGAAATGGAATATGAAGTGTTGCTCCTCCGACCAGAGAGGAGGCCTCGTTTTCGCAGAAGAGGAAGCCATGGACAGACATGCCGGAATGGGAAGTCGAATTGGAATGGCTTGCCGCTGGCACAATCCTGCCTGCTACGGCGGACGGAGCGAAGAAGGCCCCTCTCCTCCCATCCGCCGACGGGGTCTACGTCGAGTCCCACCAGTGGCTGCACCGGTGTCGGTTTGGTTTCTCGAGATTCCTACAAAGGCAATACGACGACTTCTGTGGATAGCCCCGGCTCTTTATTTAAGCAAGTACAAGCTTCTTGGAGGATCGCTTAACAAACTTCGCAGTGCTTGCGGGAGCCCTGTCAAGAGATGCTCTCCAATCAAGGGAACAGACCTCCCTCTTCATTGGGTTTTACACCACAGTCAGTCAGTCAGGTATGCAAGATACAGTTTTTAGCCACCCCCACAGTCACATGCCTGGCAACAGTGATAGCACAAGACAAGGAATACTTAAGGGCCTAACGCAGAAGCAAAGGTCATCCACCCAATAACAATGTGTGCGAACATTGCATGTCATCAGGACAAATTATCCTTTAACATCTCAGTAGTACTTGACAAACACCACGTAATCACCTAAAGGCAGAAGTAAAGACCAGTCACTCGAGAACAATGTGTGCGATTAGCTAGTTCCTTTAGCCTTAGTACAGCATTTCCAGAGACAGAGTAATTAGATTGCCACACCCTGCATGCAAGACAAGGAAGCCCGCGGCGTAGTTTAGTATCTAATTTCCTGTATGTCAGCAGGACAAATTAATCTTTCAACATCTCACCAGGTGCCAGACTAGCAAGTCAAGTGAAGTGTTGCCCCAGCGAGAAGGACAGTTTGGGGTCCTGACTGGGGACGAAGGAGCGGTTGTAGCTCTTGTCCCGCAAACAGGGATAAGTGACAAGAGGGACATACGTGGGCAGTGGCGAATACACAACAGATTTCCACTTCATTCCCCCATCCCCACCCACCTGGCGTTGCCCATCACCACCTCCCCCACCGTCTTATTTTGACCTCTTACCCCGCCCTCCCAGTCCTGATCAAAGGTCTATGCAGGAAACAGGATCAAAGGTCTCTGCAGGGATGTTTGAGGAGGTGACTAAACACATTGATGAAGGTAGAACAGTAGATGTAGTGTATATAGATTTCAGCAAGGCATTTAATAAGGTACCCCATGCAAGGCTTATTGAGAAAGTAAGGTGGCATGGGATCTAAGGGGACATTACTTTATGGATTCAGAATTGGCTTGCCCACAGAAGGCAAAGAGTGGTCATAGATGGGTCATATTCTGCATGGAGGTCGTTCACCAATGGTGTTCCTCAGGGAACTGTTCTTGGACCCTTACTCTTCGTGTTTTTATAAATGACCAGGATGAGGAAGTAGACGGATGAGTTAGTAAGTTTGCTGATGGCACAAAGGTTGGAGGTGTTGTGGATAGTGTGGAGGGCTGTCAGAGGTTACAGCAGGATGTTGATAGGATGCAAAACGTGGCTGAGAAGTGGCAGATGGAGTTCAACCCAGATAAGTGTGAAGTGGTTCATTTTTGTAGGTCAAATATGATGGCAGAATATAGTATTCTATATTATGATCTACATGATCCACGTTGATCATGTGGGTAGTCAGAGGCTTTTTTCCCAGGGCTGAAATGGTTGTCACAAGAGGACACAGGTTTAAGGTGCTGGGGAGTTAGGTACAGAGGAGATGTCAGGGGTAAGTTTTTTATTCAGAGAGTGGTGAGTAAGACTCTTAGCAGTGTGATGGATCAGAGAGATCTTGGGGTCCAAGTCCATGGGACACTCAAAGCAGCTGCGCAGGTTGACTGTGTGGTTAAGAAGGTGTACAGTGTATTGACCTTCATCAATCGTGGAATTGAATTTAGGAGCCAAGAGGTAATGCTGCAATTATATAGGACCCTGGTCAGACCCCACTTGGAGTACTGTGCTCAGTTCTAGTCGCTTTACAACAGGAAGGATGTGGAAACCATAGAAAGGGTGCAGAGGAGATTTACAAGGATGTTGCCTGGATTGGGGAGCATGCCTTATGAGAATAGGTTGAGTGAACTCAGCCTTTTCTTCTTGGGGAGATGAAGGATGAGTGGTGACCTGATAGAGGTGTAGAAGATGATGAGAGGCATTGGTTGTGTGGATAGTCAGAGGTTTTTTCCCAGGGCTGAAATGGTTGCCACAAGAGGACACAGGTTTAAGGTGCTGGGAAGTAGGTACAGAGGAGATGTCAGGGGTAAGTTTTTTTTTACTCAGAGAGTGGTGAGTGCGTGGAATGGTCTGCTGGCAACCATGGTGGAGGCAGGTACGATAGGGTCTTTTAAGAGACTTTTAAATAGGTACATGAAGCTTAGTGAAATAGAGGGCTATAGGTAAGTCTAGTAATTTCTAAGGGAGGGACATGTCCGGCACAACTTTGTGGGCCGAAGGGCCTGCACTGTGCTGTAGGTTTTCTATGGAACGTTCTTCTCCAAAGATGCTGCCCAACTGACTGATTTCCTCCAGAGTTTTCCATGCGTTGGTCTGGACTTCAAGCATCTGCAGAGCCTCTTGTGTTTATGATGTCGATAGTATTTTGAAACAATTTTACACCACCCCCGCCTCCACCCAAATCTTCTTCGAGACCCACAGTTGGAAGTAACTGTGGAACCTCAGGGAGCAACGACGGGTGGAGCTGAGGCAATGGTGGTGGTGCACATCGAAGGGGACATTGATCATTTTGTTCCGCCCCAAGCCAGGCGGAGGACAGTTATGTGAAGTGACAGAAGGGGCTGGGGGGGGGGGGGAGAGAGAGAGAGAGAGAGAGAGAGAGAGAGAGAGAGAGAGAGAGAGGTTAGAAGATGCCATTACAGGGCTGGAGAAAGGGGAATCTGGTAGGAGAGAACAGAAGGCCATGGAAGAAAGAAAAGGGGAGTCTCCTTTCTTCTGGAGGGAATGGCAAGGGAAAGGCACAATTACATTGGGAGACCTTTATAATGGTGATAGTTCAAAATCTTTTAATCAATTAACCCAACAGTATGATATCTCTAGGTCACAATTTTGGAGATATCTTCAACTGCATCATTTGCTACATACAACTTTTGGTTCTACACAGCAACCCCCACAAGTTGCTACGAAACTGTCTACTGTACCGGCTGCATATGGTAAAGGTCACGAAGCCTCAGCTTACTATTCATCTTTAACACAAATCTCCTGGGACAAATTTCTGTTGGGTCTTAAAGGAGCATGGGAAAAAGACCTGAGTGTGACTTTTGAGACAAGGGAGTGGGACATAATTTGCAAAAATGTCAAAACAATGTCAAGAGACCTGAGGGTGCACCTTATTCAGTTTAAGTTTCTACACCGTTTTTATTGGACTCCAGCAAGGTTACATAGATTAGGCTGGTGCTGTGAGGTGGATAATGGGGACTTAGTACATGCGCTCTGGTCCAATCCCAAAATTCAAGAATTTTGGATTATGATACGTAAGTATATCGGTGAAGTTTCGGGTATTCAACTCCCATTCTGCCCCAGACTTTTTTGTCTTGGGAGACACACTTGGGTTAGTCGGGGATAAACACTCTCAAAACTGGATCCAGACAAGTATAATGGTAGGAAGACAAATTATACTTAGAGGTTGGTGGAACTTGGGGGGGACCATCATTTCGGGAGTGGGCCACAGAAATAGACAATGTGGCAGCTTTTGAACGCATGTCTTACAAACAGTTTGATAGATTGGACATCTATACACAAAGATAGGGCAAACATTTAGGCTTCAGGGGGAGATAAATAGTGGTGAATTCAGTGGTGAAGCATATTGCCGAATGGCAGTTTTTTATATGTTAATAGAGTTCTAAACAGACACACATGATTATTATATTGATATTTATTTCTGCCATGTTTGTTTTTATTTTATGGATAATTTTATGTTTTGTAAGCTATAATTTACATAAATTCAACACTGAATTGAGAGTTAGGGGAAAATTTGTAAAAGAATTCAATAAAATTTATATCATAAAAAAAAGAAAAGTGGGAGGAGCACCAGAGGGAGGCAATGGACAGGGAAGGAGAGAAGGTGAGAGAGGGAGAGGGGGATGGGGAATTGTGAAAGAGAAGGGGGCCATTACCATAAGTTCAAGAAATCGATGTTTATGCCATTAGGTTGGAGGCTACCGAAACGGAATATAAGGTATTGTTCCTCCAACATGAGTGTGGATTCATTGCAATGGTAGAGGGGCAATGGATTGACATATCGGAAAGGGAATGGGAAGTGGAATTAAAATGGGTGGCCACTGGGAGATCCCACCTCTTTGGCAGATGGAACATAGTTGCTCGCCAAAGCGGTCTCCCAATCTATAATCGGGTCTCACTGATATACAGCAAGCCACACCTGGAGCACTGGACAGTGTATGACGCCAACAGACTCACAGGTGAAGTGTCGCCTCACCTGGAATGACTGTTTGGGGCCCTGAATTGTAGTGAGGGAGGAAGTGTAGGGGTGGGTGTAGCACTTGTTCCATTTGCAAGGATAAGAGCCAGGAGGGAGATTAGTGTGGAGGGGCAAAAGGACAAGAAAGCAATCCCTGTAGAAAGCAGAAAGCGGAGGGAGTGAAAGATGTGTATGGCATTGGGATCCCATTGGGGATTGCGGAAGTTCCGGAGAATTATGTGCAGATCGCGGAGGCTGGAGTGATGGTAGGTGAGGACAAGAGGAACCATATCTCTGGTATGGTGGCGGGAGGGTGGGGTAAGATCAGACGTGCGTGAAATGGTGGCGATGCGGTTGATGGCAGTGGAGGTGGAGGAAAGGAAGCCCCTTTCTCTGAAAAAGGAAGTCATCTCCATTCTGGAATGAAAAGCCTCGACCTGGGGTCAGTGTTCGGACCGCTTCTTTTTATGCAGCATATCAATGATTTATATGATGGAATAGATGGCTTTGTTGCCAAGTTTGCAGATGATACAAAGACTGATGGAGGGGAAAGTAGTGTTGTGGAAACAGGTAGACTGCAGAAGGACTTAAATTAGGAGAATGGGCAAGGAAGTGGCAAATGAAATACAATGTTGGAAAATACATGATCATGCACTTTGGTAGTAGAAATAAATATGCAGACGATTTTCTAAAGGTAAAAAAAATCCAAAATGCTGAGATGCAAAGGGACTTGATAGATTTTGTGAAGAACAACCTAAAGATTAACTTGCGAGTAGAGGCAGTGGTGAGGAAGGCAGATGCAATGTTAGCATTAATTTCAAGAAGTCTGGAATAAAAGAGCAGGAATGTGATGCTGTAAGGCACTGGTGAGGCCTCACCTTGAGTATTGTTAACAGTTTTAGCATCCTCATCTGAGAAAAGATGTGCCGGCATTAAGAGAGGGTTCAGAGGAGGTTCACAAAGATAATCCCGGGAACGAAAGGGTGATCACACGAGGAACGTTTGATGGCTCCGGGTCTGAACTCGCTGGAATTCAGAAGGATGAGGGGGGATCTCATTGAAACCTTTCCAATGTTAAAAGGACTAGACAGAGTTTGCCATGGCGGGTGATTCTCGGACCAGAAGGAACAACCTCAGGATAGAGGGGCGTCCATTTAAAGCGCTCCTCTATTTGCGGAGAAATTCTTTAGCTAGAGGGTGGTGCATTTGTGGAATTTATTACCACAGAGAGCTGTGCAGGCCAAGTCGTTGGGTGTATTTAAGGCAGAGCATGATCGGTATTTAATTGGACACGACATCAAAGGTTCCGGAGAGAAAGCCAGGGAGAGGGGTTGAGGAGGGGAGAAAAGGAATCAGTGAACCTAACTCGCCTATGCTCACCAATGCTCCTGTATAAACAGCCGTCTGCTCAGAGCTGACCCACCCACGGCGGCGTGTTTGACCAAGGCGGAGGACAAAGACAAATGAACTCTTCAGGAAACTGCGGGATAAACTTCGTAAAATTTCAAAATAAACTTCGTTTATTTTGCATCTTTTCCTCAACGTCGAACAAAGGCAGTGTCACAGAACCCTGTTGTCATTCGCCCGACAAGCCAACGCGGAAACGGCCACTGAGCTGTCGGCGAGCCTGAAGCTGAACAAAACTGCAGGCGGACTCTTTACCCTCCATCAAAGCCAGAGTGATTTCTTCCAGATACTCAGGTAAAAATACAGACATCATTGACGCAAAATCAAGGAAAGAAATGCTGTGTTGTCCTTTTAAATGAAAAAAAATCTCCCTCTACCTCGGTCTCTATTTCTCTCTATCTGTCTCTCCCTGTCTCTATATCTCTCTATCCGAGGTATCGCAGAAGATAACAGCATTTGGCCCAGTGCTTTTCTATCATTGGTATTACCAGCCTATACGTTCTTATCTCTTTCCAATTAAACAGGATATCTTAACCTAGAAACAGGCACAAGGCTTGGGACACAGACAAGGTGTCTGTAAGGATTACAACACCCTTCTTTGGTATCTAACCTCAAGGATGTGCGTTCGTGCACAAATCCAGATTGCCAACCCATCCGATGCTGGCGCCATTTTGTCTTACAAACTTCCATTTTGTGTTACACATATTAGCACATTTCAAGGAGGAATCCGATGTAACTCTTTTTTTTACAATGGAACTCAGATATTTTGCTTATTAATCAATTGAATAATTGAGGTGAGCGGGTATTTCGCTGCGCTGATGAACTGCCGTCTGAACTTGGACTGAGTTACCCCATAAATAAACGTGTTTGTGCAGCAACTTAGTATCAGCAGCATGTCGCCGGAGTGTTCAAGTATGTACTCCGAGTCCGTGTAATTATTGGGATCCACTCCGGCAAAGGTGTTATACAGGAAATCGGCAACATGCACCGACCACAGGAGGATAAAGCTGCCGGAGATGGCGAAGAGTAAGATTACAGACCGCCTCCTATTCTCCATCTCCGGGTCACTGCGGTTCTCCCCACTGCTCTGACACCTCAGCTGCTTACGGACGCGACTGGCCACTAGAATGTGTCTGACCGTCAGCGCGTTGAGTAGCAGGATTAACACGAACGGGAGCAATGGGTTCAGAACGGTGTCTTGCCAGAAATACCCCTGCCACGTGGGGTCCGTCTGGGAGCTCGGCTTCCGAATACAGTCCCAGGGTATATTGTTGCTCACCCTCGCCGGCTGATAGATAAAGAAGAACGGGGCATTTTGGAAACAGAACAGAATACCGGCTGTGGTCAGAATCACAGCCGCAGTTTTCCCGGTGCAATATTTTGCTCTCAGCTTCTGGCAACAAATGGCGACAAACCGATCAAAGGTGAAGGTGACGGTGAACCAGACCGAGCATTCGGTGGCTGTCATTCCCACGGCGGAGATGACACTGCACACGGGGGTGATGTCCAGGAAAGTCCCGGGGAAGTAGTAATAACTGACCCGCCACAAAATGATCTGGAAAATGATGGTTAGCAGATCCGCCGTTGCCATGGCCACCAGGTAGCGAGTGGTGCAAGTGGAGAGGCCGCATTTTTCCCGGGGCAGGATCACGATCGCCACCAAATTCACTGGAGGAACAGAGGAAAGAATGTGGGACATTACTGGTGCACCGCTCCCTGGGTCCCCTGATAGATCTGGAAATCGACCACAATCAAACTTAGCGGACACCTCAGGTCTGGAGTATTTTAAAAAAAATAAACAGGATTCGCAGACCGTAGGTATAGGAGCAGAATTAGACCACATGACCAATCGGGTCCGCTCTTCCATTTTATCAAGGCTGATCCATTTCCTTCTCAGGCCCAGTCTCCCGCCTTCTCCCCGCGTCCCTTCAAGCCCCGACTATCAACCTTACCCAATCACTTGACCCACCCAGCCGCAAGTAGCAACGAATTTCACAGATTCACCACTGTCTGGCTGAAGGAATTCCTCCTCATCTTCTTTCTAAATGAACGTCCCTCCATTCTGAGGCTTCCAGCCATTGGAAACATCCTCTCCACATCCACTCTATCGAGGCCTTTCACCATTCGATAGGTTTCAGTGAGATCCTCCTCGTTCCTTTGAATTTCAGTCAGTACAGGCTCACAGCGCCCTTCATATGATAAGCCTTTTAATCCTGGAATCATTTTCGAAAACGTCCTTTGAACCCCCTGCCATGTCAGCACATCCTTTCTTAGATAAGCGGCCCAGAACTGCTCGGAATACTCCACACGAGGCCTCGCCAGTGCCTCAGTAACTCTCGATATTACATCCTTCTAATCCTCTCTAAATAAATGCTACCATTGCATTGGGTGGCCGGGGTACCAGCAACCCGGGCTCGAGTCCCACCGCTCTCTGTACCTTCTTCCCCGTGACCGCGTGGGTTTCCTCCGGGTGCTCCAGTCTCCACCCACAGTCCTAAGACGTACAGGCTGCAGTCCTAATGAAGGGTCTCGGCCCGGAACATCGACTGCACTATTTTCCGTAGATGCTGCCTGGCCTGCTGAGTTCCTCCAGCGTTTTTTGTGTGTGGTAGGATAATTGTAAATTGTCCCATGATTAGGGTATGGTTAAATCAGAGGTTAGTGCGGTTCAAAATTCCAGAAGGTATCTGTATCTCAACCAATTTGCCTTACTCATCACCGACTCAACCTGCAAATTAACCCATAGGGAATCCTGCACGAAATCCTTTCTCACTTCAAATTTTTGAATTTTCCCTCCACTTAGAAAATGATTTACGCTTTTACTTCTTTTACCACAATGAATGACCATACACCTCCCGACACTGTATTCCATCTGCCATTTCTTTGCCAATTCTCCTAATCTGCCGAAATACATCTGTAGCCTCTCATCTTCCTCAGATCTACCTGACCTTCCACCTATTTTCGCACGTCTAGATATACAAAGCCATCTTGGACACAGAGCCATCAATTCCATCAACCAAGTCATTGACATATAACGTAAAAAGAAGTGGCCCCAAATCAGACTCCCGCGGAACACCTCTAGTCACCAGCAGCCAACCAGAGAAGACTCCCTTTATTGCCACTCTTTCCCTCCTGCCAATCAGCCGTTGCTAGAAACTTTCCTGTAATACCATGAGATCGTAGCTTGTTAAGCAGCTTCACGTGTGGCATCTTATCAAAGGCCTTCTGGAAATCAAACGACCCAACATCGACCAATTCACCTTTGTCTACCCGGCTTCTTATTTCTTCAAAGAATTCCAACTGATTTGTCGGGCAAGATATTTCCCTTGAGGAAACCATGCAGACTCCGGCCTATTTCATCATCAGCCTCCAAGTACCCCAAAACCACATCCTCAACAATTGACTCCAACAGCTTCAGAACCACTGAGGTCAAACTAGCTAGCCTATGATTTCCTTTCTTGTGCCTCTCCCCCACCTTTTGAACGGTGGAGAGACATTTGCAATTTTTCAGTCCTCTGGAAACATCCCAGAATCCATTGATCACTACTAATGCCTCCACAATCGTTTTAGCCACTGTTATCTGAACCCTGGGGTGTAGACTGCCTGGTGCAGGTGACTAATTTAACTTCAGAGCTTTCAGTTTCCCAAGAACCTTCCCCCTCGTAACGGCAAACTGACACACTTTTGCTCCTGGCACTCGAACTTCCGGCATACTGCCTGTGTCTTCCACAGTGAACTCATTCACTTCCTCCGCCTTTTCCTTGTTCCCATTACTACCTCAACAGCATCGTTTTCCAGCAGTCCGATATCCACTCTCGTCTCTCTTTTACAATTTAATCGTCTGACTAAACATTTGGTGTCCTCTTGAATATCATCGGCTGGTTTCCCTTCCTTTGCGTCTTTATGACTTTTTCAGTTGCCTTTGGTTTTTAGAAGTTTCCCAGTCCTCTGACTTCCCGCTATCTTTGGCTTTCACTTCACTTGTCAGTCTCGGCTGCGTCATACTTCTTCTTTGCGGTGGGTCTACCCAGCTGCCTCCCCCGCACGCATTCCGGACGAAACAGAACCGACCCCGGGCAGGAGCGGTGTTCGAGGCGAAGGGACTAGCTACTGATCGCCGGCCGCGCTTTGGAGAAATCAGTGTAACTCTCCCGCCCTCCGCTTGCCGACTCGTGCGTAAAGCTCGGCGTCATTCGCCGCGGTGCTGCATGGCCGCGTTCCCTTCACCCGGTACCGGGCACCCTGACCATTCCACCTGCCAACGTACAACGTACTGATCTCCGGTTCGCGTGTGTTCACCCGCCCACTTGCCTCGCTTCTAATACACCCCGCAAACTGCTGCTGGCCGCGCATCCACCGCACTTGCCCGGCGCTGCTTCCCCGTCCCCGCTTGGAATTCAGCGAGCCCGGGAGCAGGGAAAGAACAAGCTGCATCCCCCTGTGTCGCCGAATTTTGCGGAAGACGCACCTTTAGGATCTGTTGAGGTATGGGCTTACCAGGGGATCGGAAACCGCCCGGACACTGCCGAAGTAACGGTGCCCCAATCATCTATTCCATCCTACTGGGGAAACTGGACTGCACATCGGGAAGAAAACCTCGGAATGAAATGAGATGTATTTCAATCGTCGTTTAAATTTCCGCCATGTGCGTACTTTTCCCTTGTATCGCGGGGTCCGTATACTGGGAATCGCTACCATTTGGGACTTCCATTCTATTTGCTGCCCACGATCAACACAATACTGCCGTAACAAAAAAAAACGTGAATCATATCCAGCTAAAGAACGAGGAGAGGAGGATGCAGTGCCGGCCGGTGGCCTCTGTCACTGTCTTGTGACGGCTGGACGCGGCGTCGTCGGCCTGTGCTGTGTTGTTTGGGGTGATAAAGTTTCCCTTTTCCGCTTTTCCAAATCATGCCTGACCCGCCGTGTATTTTATACTTAAGTGCTTGAAATATCCGCTTTCAGAACGAAAGACAAGGTAGATAACTTATATTTATATATTTTCTCTAAATTCCATGTACCTATCTAAGAGGCTCTGAAAAGACCCGATTGTATCCGCCACCACCATCGCCGCTGGCGGTACACTCCACGCACCCAGCACTCGCTGTGTGAAATTTCCTCTGACCTCCCGTCGGTACTTATTTCCAAGCACCTGAGAAGTATTAGCCATTTCAACCCCGAGGGAAAAAAGCCTCTGACTATCCACATGAACAATGCCTCTCAACATCTTGTACACCTCTATCAGGCTACCCCTCATCCTCCGTCGCTCCAAGGAGAAAAGGCTGAGTTCACTCAACCTATTCTCATAAAGTACGCCCTCCAATCCAGGCAACTTCCTTGTCAATGTCCTCTGCACTGTGTCGATAGTATCCACATTCTTCCTGTAGTGAGGTGACGAGTAGTGAAGCATATGCCTCTGTTAGGGATTGCTGCAAATTACTGTAGCGTTATTCTATATGATGTGTTCCTTGTTGTCCCAGAGTGAAACATCCCCCATCGTTGACCGCATCTGACCTCTAACGGCTTCGAAGCCGGCAACGTTGTTTGATAACTTCTTCCTGATATCACGGGATGGAATGTGAACACAAACCCAGGTACATTAAAACACGCAAACTCATTTATTTCAGTTTTCGGAACTCTGATACTTTGGCACCAATTTCACAAGTAATCTCTCCCGCGCTCCGATCAATCTTACCTGGGATTGCCACCCCTCAAACTTGTTGTGCGATTTTTTTCGAAATTAAAATGTGCGCGGAGAGGATAAACTGAAATTAAAACATGCTGTGGTATCGATAAAGAATTCCACAAATCAACCCTAACACAAATAGACATAAAAGCCGGATTGGGCCATTCGGCCCATCTAGTCTGCTCCGCCATTTCATCCTGGTTTGATGTAGTCCTAGAAACGCTCTGGATTATCGGAGCTTTTGACAGGCGGCATTGTCCTGTGATGTTAACAGTGATTTCCCGAAATGAAGCCGACTCCCACGTCTTTCATTCGGCACCCGCTGCCGAAATATCCACGGCGAAAATAAAGAGATCCGGGTGTAAGGAGCGAGCCCGGAACTTACCCCTGATTTCAGCAAGGGTCATACGCCGATACACCCGCTGTCGGTTGCAAGAAAACAAATTCTAAAGGACCGCGCACACCCAGTTGCGGACGTTCGTTCGCCGATGTCCTTACCCGGAACGCCAACAGCCGCGACGATCATGTAATATATTCTTCTGATGTTGTAGAATGACTCAAGCATGCCGAGTGAGAATCCGTCTTCCTGCTGCCCGCAATCGCCCTGAAGAAGCGCTGAGCCGCCTGGTCTCCACGGCCATCTATTTATGCTCCGGAATATCTCCGCTCCAACGCACTGAGATTTCAATATTGGTCAAAAACACGGTCTATTTTGAAAACTGGGGCGGGGGATGGGGAACAACATTATGTCATTCGTAATAATTCCCTCCTGTAAAGAGGCGTGCATGGACGCAGATGTTCTCTTGTTTGTGTAAAGTTCGTGCCCTAATTGAGAAATGTCAAGGTCTCAAAGTCAAGAACGCATTGCCGAATTCCTCCGGCACTCTGTGTGTGTTTCCAGCAAATTTCCAGCATCTGCAAGTTTTCCCTTTGTCTGTTGACGCATTGCTGAACACACTCGGACTCGCCTCCCGATTTCCCATTTGATTTTCTTTTTTGTTGTTGTTCACGTTGTCCATTACGCTGCAAATCAATATGTAATCCGAAATGTCGTCACCCAGCTCTTTTCCTTCGCTCTGGAACGTTCTCCAGAAGAAGCCCCTGTGTCACCCCCGCGAACCGCCTCAAATGAATCCAGGCCCACGCTCTCCCAAATGCGGAAAACCGTCAAAGCAGCCGAGGTGTCGAGGTGACGAAATAAACCAGCTCGCATCAAAGGCTACTGCGGTCTGGAAAAAAAAAGAAAATTCAATCGATCGCCGCCAAACAAGGCCCTCGAATTGGTACACGTGTTGACACGGACCGAGCTCTGCCTTAATTCCACTTGTAGTAAGGCGTCCTGTGGGGAATAGTCAGCTCCGCGAAAGGACTAAAATGGTGGCGTTGTGGGTCGTGAGTTGAAAACTCTTATTGACTTTAGGACTTGAACTGAAGCTTCCCTGCAAATGAAACACGATATTCTGCTTTCTATCATTCCCCCCCCCCCTCCAATCCCCCCACCTTTCGGCTCCGCCTGGACGTACTTATTTATGGAATGGTTTGAACTGGTCTGGAGCCATTCCATGTAGCACAGTATGAACAAAGGTCAAGGAGCCGTACAGCACCGGGAGCTGGCCGTTCAGCCGGCGATGTTGGGCCGGACCGGCTATAAACAGCAGAGCGGAGACGCGCTCTCGAGCTGCGCCGGTGTTGATTGCCAGCGAGCCAGGAGAAGTTGTTTCCCGTCCGTGCTCTCTACAGTGAGGAATGCGGTCGCGGAGGGAGGTGGAGAGACCAACGCTTATGGCTTTGTTGATTAGAATTGAGGGTACGACTATAAGCCCATTAGACAGAGGAGCAGAATTGGGCCATTCAGCCCATCGATTCCACTCCGCCATTCCATCATGGCCGATCCCATATCCCACTCAACCCCATACACCTGCCCACTCGCCATATCCTTTGAAGCGCTGACCAATCAGGAATCTATCAATCTCCATTTTAAATATACCCACGGACTTGGCCTCCACCGCCGTCTGTGGCAAAGCATTCCACAGGTTCACCACTATTTGGCTAAAAAAGAAAGAGAATCCTCCTGACTTCTGTTCTAATAGGTCGCCCCTAGAATTTGAAGCTGTGGCCTGTAGTTCTGGATGCCCCCCCCCCCCCCACCAGAGGAATCATCCTCTCCACATCCACCCTATCCAGTCCTCGCCACATTCGGTAGGTTTCGTTATGTTGAACGCTGAGCCGTAGTTAATAAACACCAGGTATTGCTATCGTCCATGTAAACCACGGCCGAGTGAAGAGCCAACGAGATTGCAACTGCTGTAGAGCTATTGTGGCGATAGGCAAGTGACAGAGGGGTTCGGGTCCTTGCTTAGCCACGACCGACCTCTCAATGCGCTTCATCGCAGCAGCTGGGGCCGCCGCTGGGCCGTAATCGTTGTGGCAGCTCTGTTCTGGGGCCCTGATCTAAAAAAGAACCGCATGCGCTGCCATGGAGAGGGTCAGGACAATGATCACGGAAGTGAAAGGGTGGACATGAGAGCAGCGTCTGATGGCTTTGGACCTGACCTCACTGGGCTTTCTCAGAACGACGGGTTCTCTCGTTGGAACACGTAGAATACTGAAAGGCCCAGATCGGGTTCAAATGTCAACATAAAAAGTAACTTTACTATCATATATAGAACCGTACAACATTACAGCACAGAAACAGGCCTTTTGGTCCCTCTTGGCTGTGCCGAACCATTTTTCTGCCTAATCCCACTGACCTGCACCTGGGCCATATCCCTCCAAACCCCTCTCATCCATATACCTGTCCAAGTTTTTCTTAAATGTCAAAAGTGAGCCCGCATTCACCACTTCATCTGGCAGCTCATTCCACACCACCACCACTCTGTGTGAAGAAGCTTCCCCTCCCCCACTAATGTTCCTTTTAAACTTTTCCCCCTTCACCCCTAACCCATGTCCTCTGGGTTTTTTTTTTTCCTCCCCTGACCTCAGTGGAAAAAGTCTGCTTCCATTCACTCTGTCTATACCAGAGACAGAGAAGCAGTTTCAGCGACAGGTTACTGTCGATGCAATGCTCCTCAGACAGGATGAAGAGGTCAATACTCCCCAATGCCATTAGGCTTTACAATTCAACTGCCAGGACTTAAGAACTTTTTTAAAGCTATTATTAATGCTTTTTGAGTTAGTGATTTAGATGCATATCATATTATTACTGAGTTAAGTATTGTATGTAATGAGTTTTTGCTACAACAAGTGTATGGGACATTGGAAAAAAATGTTGAATTTCCCCATGGGGATGAATAAAGTATCTATCTATCTATCTATCTATCTATCTATCTATCTATAATTTTATACACCTCTATCAAATCACCCCTCATTCTCCTACGCTCCAGGGAATAAAGTCCTAACCTATTCAACCTTTCTCTGTAACTCGGGTTCTCAAGTCCCGGCAACATCCTTGTAAACCTTCTCTGCACTCTTACAACCTTATTAATATCCTTCCTGTAATTAGGTGACCAAAACTGCGCACAATTATATGTCACCACCCTGACATCCATTTTCTTGGAGGTATTGACAGTAAATGCCAAGAAGCATGACAGCATCGATGAAAGGCCTCGCACAACAAAAACCAATGTGCAACAGACGACGAACTGTGCATAAGTAAATAGATAGATAGATAGATAGATAGATAGATAGATAGATAGATAGATAGATAGATAGATAGATAGATAGATAGATAGATAGATAGATAGATAGATAGATAGATAGATAGATAGATAGATAGATAGATAGATAGATAGTGTTATGTACCTCTGGGGATCATTTTTTTAAAACGCCGGGAGAATAAGACTGACTTTTGGATCTCTGCTGACTGCAGAACTGCTGGAGTCAAGATGGCTTCGGTCAATGGAAGACACCAGTGAGTCTGTTGCTGGTTTAAACTTTCAGTAGCCCAAAAGGGGTGAGTTGAGATCGAATCAGAGTATTGATAAATGATCTCTCACAAGTTTTCTGCAACTAGAACAAGTTTGCAGGAAGAGAAGAGAGGAGAGGAAGGTTTGAAACAGAAGAAATCTCGTGTCAAAGAGATCGCTGATTGGATTCTCTCTCTCTAAGTAGCCCGTAAAGGTGAGTTTGTTTCCATTCGGCTACGGAAGTGTGATTGTCACTTAGGACTGGGCTCTCTGGTAAGGGGAAAATCTTTGTGAGTAACTCGTGTGTGTTTACCCTTTATCTGGGTGTGGTAGTTCACTGAAGAAAGGCACCCCTGTGGTAAATCACTGTCGGAGTTATTTCGTATGTCGTGGAACTGGATAAGTGGTTATCACGTTGTGTGATTGGGGTAACCTTGTGGAAGCTGCAGGTGTGTCGATCCTCGCCTTGATGGTGGTTCTCTTGAAGATGGTCCCCTTTGTGATAAGCTACTGTTGGTGATAATCCATACGTGGATTCTGTTTGAGCGTCCAGTGGCCACCACTTTGAGATGTCCCGTAGCTGAATTCGGGTGTGGTACCACTTGTGTTGAAAGGATGTTCGTTGAAGATCACTATCGGTGATACTTTCTGTGTGGAGTGGAACAACTTCGGAGATAAAACCTAATGCTATTGTGATTTTGTATTGCTTAGTAGTGGAATCCGTGGAATATCGACGGAATTGCCTTTTCACAACATACGCCTTTGGATTACAAATATCTCTCTCCTCAGTTCCACTCAACTCAATATCACGAACTGAACTGACTTCAAACCGAGACCATCATCAGACTGTATCATTTACCACCTAAGCTGGAAGAAGTTTGGGGTTTTATATTTACACACTTATATATGCATAAAGTCTGCGAACCGGTTTGATTTATCTGGTTTCATTACTATATTACATAGATACTAATAAATAGTGTTTCGTTTGTAGCAAAGCAGACTCCAGGCGTGTTCCATTTCCGCTGGTTCTTTTAACCCGTTACAGGGTACGTAACAATAGATAGATAGATAGATAGATAGATAGATAGATAGATAGATAGATAGATAGATAGATAGATAGATAGATAGATAGATAGATAGATAGATAGATAGATAGATAGATAGACAGACAGACAGACAGACAGACAGGTAGATAGATAGACAGATAGATAGATAGACAGATAGATAGATAGATAGATAGATAGACAGACAGACAGACAGACAGACAGACAGACAGACAGACAGACAGACAGGTAGATAGATAGACAGATAGACAGATAGATAGATAGATAGACAGATAGATAGATAGATAGATAGATAGATAGATAGATAGACAGACAGACAGACAGACAGACAGACAGACAGACAGACAGACAGACAGACAGACAGGTAGCTAGATAGATAGATAGATAGATAGATAGATAGATAGATAGATAGATAGATAGATAGATGGATGGATGGATGGATGGATAGATAGATAGATAGTTAAACAGATAGATAGATAAACAGATAGATCGATCCAGGCACGTCTGTACCCTGATTTGGCTGTGTTCCGGTCAGCTACTCTTCCTGATTTTCTGGGCGGTATAAAAAGTAAAACCGTTTCGCTTTAGGAATCGGGAGATGTCTGCGGAACAGGGTGACACGGCCGCGGCCTAGGGCTCGGCAGGGCATGCCTGGAGCTAGCGGTGGGCACGGCTGGGCGAGCCGCTAGTGGTGCACTGCAGAATAGGTGGGCAGGTACCGGGAAATCCGGGAACCTGCACTCAGAGTAGCCCACCTACACCACAGGCTGCCACTGCTGCAGGAGTTTCTGAGAGGAGCGGTCCGCTTACAACTGAGACCACTCCAGTAGTTAAGGGAATGAGGACACGCGTGAAATGCGTGAATACCGCCGAGTAATGGAACCTGGGACTGTGATTTTTATAAACGACCTGGATGAGGAAGTGGAAGGGCGGGTTAGTAAGTTTGCTGATGACACAAAGGTCGGGGGTGTTGTGGATAGTGTAGAGGGCTGTCAGAGGTTACAGCGGGACGTCGATAGGATGCAAAACTGGGCTGAGATATTGCAGATGGAGTTCAACCCAGATGAGTGTGAAGTGGTTCGTTCTGGCAGGTCGAATTTGAAGTTCGAATATAATATTAATGGCAACACCTTTGACACTGTGGAGGATCTCAGAGATCTTGGGATCCGTGTCCATAGGACACTCAAAGCTGCTGAGCAGGTTGACAGTGTTGTCAGGAAGGTGTATGGTGTGTTGTCCTTCATCAAGTGCGGTGAGGTGTAACGTCACCCTGGTCAGACCCCACTTGGAGTACCGTGCTCAGTTCTGGTCGCCTCACTACAAGAAGGATGTGGATAGTATAGAGAGAGTGCAGAGGATGTTGACTGGATTGGAGGGCGTACCTTATGAGATTAGGTTGAGTGAACTTGGCTTTTTCTCCTTGGAACGACGAAGGGTGAGAGGTGACCTGATAGAGGTGTATAAGATAATGAGAGGCATTGATCGTGTGGATAGCCAGAGGCTTTTTCCCAGGGCTGGAATGGCTAACACAAGAGGGCAAAGTTTTAAGGTGCTTGGAAGTAGGTACAGAGGAGATGTCAGGGATAAGTTTTTTTTAGGCAGAGAGTGGTGAGTGTGTGGAATGGGCTGCCAGTGACGGTGGTGGGGGTGGATACAATAGGATCTTTTAAGAGACTCCAGGATGGATACATGGAGCTCAGAAAAATAGAGGCTATGGTTAAGCCTGGGTAGTTCTAAGGTAAGGACATGTTCAGCACAGCTTTGTGGTCCGCAGGGCCTGTGTTGTACTATGTTTCTAAAGACACAATACTAAATAGAATAGTCTGAAAGTTCCTAGCAATTGACAAACGAGCGTGCTTGACTATGCTCGTATCTCAGGTTTTACCAGCCTGAGCGGAGAAGAAATAAATAAAAATAATAATATGGAAGATCCCTTCCCTTCACGGAGGACATCCCCACGAAGTGAACAGACTAGATGTCGACGATGCAGTGTCTCTGGACATCCAAGGTTCTCTAATCTTCCTATCCTTGTCCTTCCTTCTACCAGGAACACACCTTTCCTGTACTCTGTGCACTTGATCTGTAAACACCCTCTACATGTCCGATGTGGTCCTGCCAGAGAAAAGGAGTTCCCGATTAGCACTTATTGGTTCCCGCCTAATGTTCTGGTAGTTTGTCCTACTCCAATTTAAATCTCTCTCGCAAGGACCATACCGATCCTTTATCTGTCGCTATCCTGACAGTTAAGGAGTTGTGGTCACTGTTCACTGAAAGGTCAGTCACCTGGTCAGGATCATTACCCAAGTACAGCCCCTCCTCTGCTTGGAGGGTCTACAAATTGATTTATGAAGGCCTCCTGGATACACTTAACAAATTCTGCCCCATCTAAGCCCCCTAAGGTCCCGGTTTATATGCGGGAAGTTGGAATCCCCCGTGACAACAACCCTATTATTTTTACACATTACCTTAATCCGATTGCATGTTTGTTCCTCAATGTCCTGGCGGTCTTCAGTACAACCCGTCAGTGTGATTGCACCCTTCCCATTCCTGATTGCTACCCAGATGGACTGTGTGTCTGAGGCCTCCATTAGGTCCTTCCGGAGTGCAGCTGTGATATTGTCCCGGGCTAGCAGTGATGCCACACCACCACCAGCAACACCCCACCCCCCGATTCTTACCTCCTTCCCTATCTTTTCTCGGTAATTCCTGGTAAAGATCCTATTGTTATGCTGTAGATACTTTATTTCCGCAGCTTCTGCAGAAGCAGTGCGTCCTGATGGTGGGGTGTGTTGGATTCAGCCAGAGGTCGAGAAGCCCAGCTGGTCAGCTTAGGAATGTTGTGTTAGCCAATCAGGATGGCGGAATCGGGGAGGGTCGTGACGGACAGTAGTCCGGTTCAGGGTCTCCTGGGTGGGAGCTGCCGAGAGGACGGGAGGGAAGATGGCTAAGCGTCCCCGTTGCACGAAGGGCTTTGTGCAGATGAATGGCTCCACGGAGGAAGGGCGAGAGAGAGAGAGAGAGAGAGAGAGAGAGAGAGAGAGAGAGAGAGAGAGCCCGTTTGTTCGAGATGGAGTTCGGGCGAAGTTCGGGATATTGAGGGATTTTTCACGCAGTCCGTGAGTCCAGCACGTGAATAAAAAGACAACAACTCCAGGATGAGCTCCAGTTGTTTGTGTTCATTTGGACTGCTCTAACAGTAATGGGCCTTTCCCCCCTTCTTCCTACTATTTGTACGGCAAAGCTGAAATTTGTAAATATATTTTCTTACTGTTTTTTTTACAGTATACGATTCGTTATTTCTTGCAGACCGACAGTTGTGTATGGGCAGGGTTTACCCCTCATTCGCTCAAATCGAGGTTTCTTTAATCGGAACGTCGCGTCTTTCCTGCTTGGTGGAAGCCCAAATCATGCTGAGCCGAGATGTATGGTGTTTTTGAAAGGCTGCCTCCTCGCCGCTGAGTCACGTGGGCTGTTAGCGGAGCCGGCGAACGAACAAGTTTTCACACGAGCCCGGGAAAGGGGTAACATCTAAAACGTCGAAAATTTGGTACATAAATTACCCATTCTTGCCCCTCTCTTAACCAACTTTCTGTAATGGCCACAACAACGTAGTTCCATGCACTGGTCCATGCTCTAAGTTCTTCAGCTTTGCCCATAATACTCCGAGCGTTAAAATGCGTACACGCCAAACTAACCAACACAAAATTCCTGTTATTTCGATTTTGCCTTTCAATATTTTCTCTAACATCGACCTGTTTGTCCGATCCTTCCCTTACTTTCCCAGCCCCCCCCCCCCCCCGCCAAACTAGTTTAAACTCTCCTGAATAGCATCAGAAAATCTCCCGGCCAGAATATTGGTTCCCCTCCAGTTGAAGTGCAACACGTCTCTCCCGATCCCCAGAAAAGGTTCCAATGATCCAAGAAAATGAAACCCTGACCCCTGCACCATCTTCTCAGCCAGTCATTCACCTGTGTTATCACCCCATTCTTCCCTGCACTAACCCGTGCAGTAATCCGGAGATTGCTACCTTGGCGGTCCAGCCTCATCCCTAATTTCCTGTGTAGGACCTTTTCCCCTTTTCTTAACACGACCTCTGGCTGTTCACCAGCCCCCCCCCCCCCCGAGAATATCCTGCAGCCACCCTGATACATCTCAGACCCTGGCACCTGGATGGCTACATACCATCCTGTTGTCTCTTTTGCGGCCACACAATTTCCTACCTGTCCCCCTAACCTGTCCCGGTACTGCACTGCCTGACTTTACTCTTTCCTGTCGAGCCTCAGAGCCGGCCACAGTGCCACCATCTCCCCCGCCCCCCACAACCTCACCAACTCCTCAGCAGTATCCAAAGAGAAATACTTGTTGCTGAGGGCAATGGCCACAGGTGAACTCTGCCAATCCCATCCTGATGGTCAACCATCTACCATCCAAAGCCTGGACCAGCTCTTCAAGTGTCACCTGCAGTGCCTTCAGCCTCCCGGATGATCCTAACTACATTCCAACTCCCGCTCCAACTCCTTGACCCTGTCAATAAGGCTCTGAAGTTGGGTGCAATTCCCGCAGATAGAAGGGAGATCGCCCGAAAGCACTTTCATATCTACCAGCGCCCCACTAAAGCACCTTCATATCTACCAGCGCCCCTCTTCGGCACAATATACTTTCCGGCGCCCCATCGTGCAAAAACATGCCTACCACATGCTAGCATGAGAAAGATGACTCGACTTTAGATGTTTATTAACGTGGCTGACGAAGTACCTGCCTGCTGTACAGCAGCTTCAATGTCGATGTGACCCTTCACCTTTGGTGGTTTTTAGCCTTTTTTTTTTCAAACTAACGGTCGGTCAGGTCTGGCGCCTCAAGTTAAGATGCCCCAGCTCCAATAGTCTTGACCACCACTCCCCCCCCCCCCATCCCGAAGACTTCTATTTCCCCTAACAACCGCTTAGGACGTAACCGCTGCCGTTGGGAATCCCCTAAACTTTAAGGGCTTCAGCAATGGAATTTTCAGTCGAACGCCAATGCAGATATGTCAAGACTTCTGCTGATTTATTGGTTGCCTCGAATAATTTCAGTATCCTTCTAAATTTGTTGCGACTTGCTCAAGAGCGGAACATTGCCCGTCCTGCATCGCGTCTGATATCTAACGGACTCCGCCACGCTGACACTTCAGCTCCTCCTCCTTCCGTTTAACGATAACAGGGAGTAGAAACAACCTCCAGTACACTCAAAGCCATTGTTTTATGTCCACTTTGGAACTCTTGTGAGTTAGACGGTTCTGCATCAGTCTCAGAAGTGAGTCCTCCCGCGCTCCCCTAATCCTACTGCAGATGCCCTTCCCGCGCTCCCCTAATCCTACTGCAGATGCCCTTCCCGCGCTCCCCCTAATCCTACTGCAGATGCCCTTCCCGCGCTCCCCTAATCCTACTGCAGATGCCCTTCCCGCGCTCCCCTAATCCTACTGCAGATGCCCTTCCCGCGCTCCCCTAATCCTACTGCAGATGCCCTTCCCGCGCTCCCCTAATCCTACTGCAGATGCCCCTCCCGCGCTCCCTTCGATCTTGCTGGGGACGGTCTTGAAATGCGGGTTCCAAGCATTTATAACTGAGTTTAGCGAGTATAGTGTGGAACTGAAGAAAGAATAACACGCAATAAATAGCCTGGGAAGTTCCCAAGAGCTCTGGATGATCGGATTTTTTTTTAAATTTTAAAGTATTGATAAATCAATAAATCGTACTTTGGAAACTGCAATATCAATCCGTCTCCGCCGTATTCCTCATTGCAACTGTTTCATCTGTCGGTTTACATTCAGATGAAAATGTAAAGGGTCTTCAGATCGGAAACGGAATTTTCACAACGACGTGTATACCGCACTGACTGATGCACATACATTACAGTGCATTGACCTACAGAACGAATCAGGAGACCCCCCACCCACCCCCACCCCGCCCATGGAGCGTCAGGGCTCTTGCCAGGAGTACCAATAATATCAGTGATCCATTCTTATCAAACTGTAACACGCGCCTTTCATTTTCCATCTTCCGGCTGCCGCGATCTCTCTGGCCGATGCACTTCCGTCTGGTTACTGACTAGCAGTTCCCGCCCCCGTGCACCCCGCGTTCAAAACCGCTCAAGAATCACGCGACAGTCGCAGTTGGAGTTGATACTGCAAAATCTGAAAGAAGAAGCGAGGGCGATCCGACAGGCCCATGAAGGTTGTTGCGAAGCACCTCTCAGACTCGCCTCTCAGTTCCGTATTTCTCCTTCTTTCTGACCCGGTCATCAAGCCCCGAGGGCTTGTCCTCTGCCGCCCTGGAGCTGGCCTTTGTTAGAGATAGCTCCGAGTGACACGTCTAGAAATAATGTGACCCGTTTCCGTAACCATATATTATCGTCAATGGTCTTCAATGAATGTGGGTGGCATCCTGGCCTACGCAGATCCCAAACGAATGCAAACCATTAACGCAATTGATACGCACGCTGCCCCCGGCATAACAAAGCGACTTGCATCAGAGTCTGTGCCAGTATGAAAGAAAGGAATGCAATCACCATTTCGAATTGGCACGCATCTTGAAACCGACAGAGCACTGCACGAATCGCATTTGTACCAACAAAATGGCGTACAAACGATAGGGCGGCAAGTGTGCCAAAGTCGTGGCGTTGCTGACTGGACCAACAGGTACAGGGATAGGCTGTGGTGTTCAAGTCATTGGCTATATTTGTTTGGTCAAGGCATGCAGGGTTACGGGGAGACGGCAGGAGATTGGAGCCGAGCGGCGGGTGGTGGGGGGGGGGGGGGGGGAATAGATTAGCCACGATGAAATGACAGAGCAGACTCGAGGGGCCAAATTGCCTGATTCTTTGGAATCGCGAGGCGAACTGGAATTGGCGGCTTGAAGCGGTGGGGGGGGGGGGGGGTGTTGTGTCACGGGGTTTCACATAGAAACTAAAACGCTCGGAGCTGCATACACGAGTTCGGTAGCGGAAAAGATGGCTCCATGAAAGGGCATGGGCTCGGTGGACGCGTAACGTTCAGTGTAAGTTAGCGAACGTTGTTGACCTGTTCTCATTTAGTTCAATTTAAAAAAACTGAAACACAAATCCCGTTTGCGGCCTACTCCACTGCAACGTGAAGGCCACAATAAATTCGAGGCAAAACATCTCACCTTCCGGCCAAGCAGCTGGCAATCCCTGGAATGCACCTTGTGTTCCTCAACTGCGGGGAAAATATTTCTCTCTGCAACTCTCTTCCCCACCCTATTACAAACTTTGTAGATAAAAGTCTTAACGAACGTTTGCGCAACCTCGTCATCTGATCTGCCTGAATCAAGCTCCAAGTCTTTTTTTTTTCCCTTTCGTCGGCCCGCCAGCTCTTCGATTAAAAGGACTCACCCTGTCCCAGTTCGTTCCCTTTAACACCGATGGCCTTTCTCTGGGTGATTTCTCCTTTCAGATGTTGGAGCAGTTTCTGTCATGCTGGGGGGAAACCAAACGGTATTCAAGTGGCCAAACATCCGGGCAGGTGGGGCTCGTTAACCACGGGTGGTAGCTCATCTTGGAGAGGAAAAACTCCGATTTCAAACCTCCGTTGCCTTGCGGCTATTCTCGCTCACGGGAAAGGCTTTGGGAGTAAACCCCGAGGAAAAGTCCGGAGTCCCGAAGGCGGCTGACTGCACCGGCTGGCACCAAACTGTATCGGCTTTCGTCGTTCCTTTGGGCCTGTCATCAGCATGGGTTGTGAGTCCCACTGCATGGGCAACAGACGGATCTCCATATCAACTCTGCCCTGGCTTGCGCCCTGGAGAAGCCACTCCCAGTGACTACCAGAGGCGCAGTACCCATGGTCGACCACGACCGACGGAGGCCACACAAATATCAAGAACCACAACGGACGGTTTTTCGGGAAGTGAGAAAAGTTGAGACACGAGGTGATATTTTTGCACAGAGTCGCTGGATAGTTCGGAAAATTGGACTCCCTTATTCGAGACGAAGGCAGAACACAGGTGCAGAACAACTGTCCTGCGAAAATTACGTCTGCTGCCCCCTGGCAGCTGAATGCTTTTCGGAGGTGACGTTCGTAACGTCAACAAACACCGTCCGCGTGGTGTTTTGCAGCGTGAATCTCGTCTCAGAAGTGTGCAAGGGTTCCTCGAGAACGTAACGCAGTCGAAAGTCGCTGAACTATAGATTTACTGTATGTGGATTTTCAGAAGTTAGATCCGAATGCGCCACAGTTTTCAATCCACCGCGGCTTTCATGGCAGTCTGCAATCAGGGGACAATAATTAACGGTCACATTCAATGTTCCCTCTAATTTGTAAGGACCAGTATGCGCAAAAATCTTCCGCTGTGCATTTTCCTTTTTGCCCAGTGACAAAAACATGTGCATGCGGAATTTGATACAGAGAGCATTCATTTTAACAGCGAGCAAAATACTGTCAGTAAGAACTTTGATCTCCTCTGGGTTTGATCGTTTGAACTTTAGCATTACCGTGGTCTTATATGTAACAGCAATATAAGACTCTGGTCAGACCCCACTTGGAGTACTGTGCTCAGTTCTGGTCGTCTCACTACAGGAAGGATGACTATAGAGAGAGTGCAGAGGAGATTTACAAGGATGCTGCCTGGATTGGGGAGCAGGCCTTATGAGGATAGGTTGATTGAACTCGGTCTTTTCTCCTTGGAGTGACGGAGGATGACAGTGACCTGATAGAGGTGTATAAGATAATGAAAGGTATTGATTGTGTGGATAGTCAGGGGCTTTTTCCCCCGGGTAAATCTCTGCACCCTTTCTATGCTTTCCACATCTTTCCTGTAGTGAGGCGACCAGAATTGAGCACAGTTCTCCAAGTGGGGTCTGACCAGGGTCCTATATAGCTGCAACATTACCTCGCAGCTCCCAAGTTCAATCCTACGGTTGATGAAGGCCAATACACCGTACGCCTTCTTAACCACAGAGTCAACCTGTGTAGCAGCTTTGAGCATCCTATGGACTCGGACCCCAAGATCCCTCTAATCCTCCACACCAAGAGTCTTACCATGAATGCTATATTCTGCCATCAAATTTGACCAACCAAAATTAACCACCTCACACTTATCTGGTTTGAACTCACTCTGCCACTTCTCAGCCCAGCTTTGCATCCTATCGACGTGTCGCTGTAACTTCCGACAGCCGTCCACACGATCCACAACGCCCCCAACCTTTGTGTCATCAGCCAATTTACTAACCCATCCCTCCCACTTTATAAGAATCACGAAGAGAATGAGTCCCAGAACAGATCCCTGAGGCACACCATTGGTGACCAACCTCCATGCAGAATATGACCCGTCTACAACCGCTCTTTGCCTTCTGTGGGCAAGCCAATTCTGAATCCATAAAGTAATGTCTCTTTGGATCCCATGCCTCCTTACTTTCTCAATAAGCTTTGCAAGGGGTACCTTATCAAATGCCTTGCTGAAATCGACATCTACTGCTCTACATTCATCAATACGTTTAGTCACAATCTTCTACGTTCCCAGGAATACAGTCCTACCGTGCTCTTTAACTAATTTTATTTTGCACGTACACTGTGCCTTCGTTGTATATACAGTGGCACGTAAATGTTTGGGTACCCCTGGTCAAAATTTCCATTACTGTGAATAGATAAGTGAGCAGAAAATGAACTCATCTCCAAAAGTTATAAAGTTAAAGATGAAACATTCGTTTCAACATTTTAAGCAATTTTAGAGCATTATTTTTGTTTTGTACAATTTTAGAGTGCAGAAAAAGAAAAGGAGCACCATAGAAAAGTTAGGGCCCCCCAAGAGATTTGAGCTCTCGGATTTTTTTTTTTTACCAAGGACTCAGACCTTAATTAGCTTGTTAGGGTTATGACTTGTTCACAGTCATCGTTAGGAAAGGCCAGGTGATGCAAATTTCAAAGCTTTATAAATACCCTGACTCCTCAAACCTTGTCCCAACAATCAGCAGCCATGGGCTCTTCTAAGCAGCTGCCTAGCACTCTGAAAATTAAAATAAATGATGCCCACAAAGCAGGTGAAAGGTATAAGAAGACAGCAACGCGTTTTCAGGTAGCTGTTTCCTCAGTTTGTAATGTATTGAAAGCCTAGGAGAGGCAGCTGTCCCGATTGCCTGTATTCAGGTTGTTGAAGCACCTATGAATTTCCAGGGTGTTGAACCTTGTGTTGCAATGTAGAGAGAAAGGATTGTTTTGATTTTGAGAAGCCACCTGACTGGGTTACTATAGAGAGGAGTCGAGCTAAAAGTCGTAAGAACAGAATAGATGGACTGTTTGGAAATTTTCATAATGTAAACATGGTCTTCGTAAGTTTAGTGATGGTACTGAGTTTGGTAAACTTAGGTTGGCACCTATACAGGGTGAAGTTTATTCAGCAGCACAGCTAACAAGCAAGCTTGTGGCTGATGACACACACACAGATACTAATGTGAACCTCACATGCGCAATGACCCGAAGCATGTCTATAAAGGCTGTTGATGCAGTTAGCAAAGACAGGGGTTCAACTTATGAGAATTTGTCAGAGACTTTTCTAACTTATTTTTTAATTGAAGTTCATCATCAAACAAACACTTCCATAAGATGTAGTTCAGACATTGTACATATATATCATATAATCATATATGTCACAAATCTCCACATAGTATTTATCTGAGGCATGCACTTATAGAAAAGAGTGGAAAGAAAAAATAAGCAAAAGGAAAAAAATATGTACAAGTAGGGAGTGATCTTTTTTTTAACAACAGATTCATTGATTTGTGAGAATAAAATCAGGCCTATGAGGCATTATGTAGCTAAACCATTTTTCCCAGTATGAATCAAATTGTTCCAGCTTATGATTAACTGATGCTGTTATCTTCTCCATTTTGTAAATGTCCATTGTAATTTCCATCCATGTATTTATAGTTGGGCTCTCCAGTGATAACCATTTCCTAGTAAGAATCTTTTTACCAGCCACCAACAGTATATTCATTAAATATTTATCTCTTTCCAACCATTCTTGAGGTATATATCCAAAATATATGGTCTTACTCTCTAAGGGTATTTCACATTTAAAGATGTCTTGCAGGGCATTGTGTATCCCACTCCAATAGTCTTCGATAACAGGGCAGTCCCAAAAAATAGATAATGATTTGCATTTTGATTTCCACAATTTCTCCAGCAAACAGAGAAGTCATTGGGATGTAACATAATACCTTCCATGTTACATCAGGATCTGGATAGTAGGGGGATAATAAAGGTGGGTCCTTGTCCAGGGAAGAGTTTATAGCAGAACAGATTCTGAAATTGCTGCGTAAAAGGAGACAGCTCTCACAGAAGAGGAGATTCAGAGAGAGTCAGTAGGATGCTATCTTAAGGATGGGGTGGTACTGAGGAAGTGGAGATCTCCTAGTGCCTGCAAGTGAGGATTGGGTCATTGGACATCAAGTTGTGGTCCCGAAAGTTTACTGGGCTGTGATTTTAAACATGGCTCATAGTTTGCCTTTAGCTAGACACTTTGGAGTGAGAAAGACAGTGAACAGGATTATGGAGACCATGGAGCGGCTGATAATACAGAATCTGAGGCCACAAACCAGGCACGCCCGGGATCCTCTTCAGTTTGCGTATAAGGAGAAGGTGGGAGTGGTGCACAAATCCCTCTCTCACCTAGATGGGGTCAATGGTGCTGTGAGGATTACATTCCTGGACTTCTCTAGTGCCTTTAACACCATCCAGCCCAAGATCTTAAGGCACAAACTAACGGAGATGGGAGTAGACTCTCACATGGTGGATTGGATAGTGGACTACTTGACAGATAGACCTCAGTATGTGCGGTTGGGAGATTATAGGTCTGACACGATGGTCAGCAGCACAGGAGCGCCGCAGGGGACCGTGCTCTCTCCAGTCCTGTTCACCCTGTACACATCAGACTTCCAATATAACTCGGAGTCCTGCCATGTGCAGAAGTTCGCTGACGACACAGCCATAGTGGGGTGTGTCAGGAATGGACAGGAGGAGGAGTATAGGAAACTGATACAGGACTTTGTGATATAGTGCAACTCAAACTACCTGCGTCTCAATATCACCAAGACCAAGGAGATGGTGGTGGACTTTAGGAGATCTAGGCCTCATATGGAGCCAGTGATCATTAATGGAGAATGTGTGGAGCAGGTTAAGACCTACAAGTATCTGGGAGTACAGTTAGACGAGAAGCTAGACTGGACTGCCAACACTGTAACTTGTACAGGAAGGCACAGAGTCGACTGTACTTCCTTAGAAGGTTGGCGTCATTCAATGTCTGTAGTGAGATGCTGAAGATGTTCTATAGGTCAGTTGTGGAGAGCGCCCTCTTCTTTGTGGTGGCGTGTTGGGGAGGCAGCATTAAGAAGAGGGACGCCTCACGTCTTAATAAGCTGGTAAGGAAGGCGGGCTCTGTCGTGGGCAAAGTACTGGAGAGTATAACATCGGTAGCTGAGCGAAGGGCGCTGAGTAGGCTACGGTCAATTATGGAAAACCCTGAACATCCTCTACATAGCACCATCCAGAGACAGAGAAGCAGTTTCAGCGACAGGTTGCTATCGATGCAATGCTCCTCAGACAGGATGAAGAGGTCAATACTCCCCAATGCCATTAGGCTTTACAATTCAACCGCCAGGAGTAAGATATGTTAAAGTGCCGGGGTTGATTGTATTTAATGTATAACTACTTAAGAACTTTTTAAAAGCTATTATTAATGCTTTTTGAGAGAGTGATTTAGATGCATATCATATTTTTACTGAGTTAAGTATTGTATGTAATTAGTTTTGCTACAACAAGTGTATGGGACATTGGAAAAAATGTTGAATTTCCCCATGGGGATGAATAAAGTATCTATCTATCTATCTATGAGGGATTTCTACGGGCCTAATTTAAGGAAGGATGTTGTGAACTTTTGTAGGATTTGCCATATCTGTCAGGTTGCGGGAAAACCTAATCAGGTGATCCCAGCAACACCACTTAGACCAATACCTGCTTTTGGTGAACCTTTTCCTAGGATCATAGTGGACTGTGTTGGCCCATTGCCAAGGACTGCAGCTGGTTATGAGTATTTGTTAACCATCATGTGTGCTATGTCTAGGTTCCTGAGGCGGTGCCTCTCAGTAATATCAAGGCCAAGACTGTGGTAAAAGCACGTATCAAATTTTTCACACTGGTAGGTCTACCTAAAGAAATCCAATCTGACCAGGGTAGTAACTTCACTTCGAAAACATTCCAGGTGATAGTTAAAGAGTTGAGAGCTACGCACATTGTGTCACCTTTAAACCTACTGAGAGAGCAATGGTCAGATCAGAATGTGTGTATGAGCGTGCTTAGTTCTGGTTTGGAATTCAGAGACAGACTTACAAGGCTTGTGACCTTGCGAAGCAGAATTTACAGCACTCTCAGATAAACATGAAACATGTTGGAGAAAGGGTCTTGGTGCTGTTCCGTCTCCCTACCAAACCCCTTCCAGCGAGATTTTGTGGACCATATGAAATAATTAAGAAAATTGATTCTTTAAATTATGTTATTAGGACTCCTGACTGGAGAACGGTTACCCAGCTCGTCCACGTAAATATGATCAAGCGTTATCATGACCCCGAACCTGCACCTGTGAGTACAGTTATGACAACGGAGGAGATTGTGGTGTCTGGTACTGGAGTACCAGGTCACTTTGATTAACTCCATGTAGTTTCCACAAGACCCAGAAATTCTGATGTTTTGAAAAATCTTGATGGAAAGACTCAACATTTGCAGTCAAGGCAGCGAAAACAACTGAAGAGTTTAATGAACAAGTATAAAGATTTATTCCATGACATTTCAAGACCGTGTATGGCTGCGGTGCATGATGTAATTGTAGATGAAGTTGATTCCATTAAGCAGCGCCCTTACGGAATGAACCAAGACAAAAATAAAATGGTTGAACAAGAAACTGAATACATGCTAATAGCCGGCATAGTTAGGCCAACCACTTCAGACTGGGCATCACCGTGCGTGATTGTCCCTAAACCGGATGGGAGTATGAGATTCTGTACTGATGCAGTAACTAAGACAGATGCTTATCCCATCCCGAGAGTGGATGACTGTATTGACAGAGTGGAGAAGGCTAAATACCTTACAAAGATTGACCTGTTGAAAGGTTACTAGTGTGTTCCTTTGACAGGAAGGGGTAAAGAAATGTCTGCAATTGTGACACCATCTGGATTGTATGAGTACAATGTTTTACCCTTTGGGATGAAAAATGGTCCAGGGACGTTCCAATGGATGATGAATTCAGTGATACAGAGTTTAGATGATACAGGGGCTTATATTGATGACTTGGTTGTATGAAATGACATCTGGGAGGAGCATATCTCAGCAGTAGAGAAACTGTTTGAAAGGCTGTCCAAGGCAAATCTCACTGTAAACCTGGCTCAAAGTGAATTTGGCCACGCCACTGTCACGTATCTTGGCTATGTAGTAGGCCAGGGCCAACTGGCTCCTGTGCAGGCCAAGGTTCAGGCTATTGCTGAGGTTCCCGTTCTGACGGGCAAGAAAGCGTTGTGGAGGTTTTTGGGAATGGTTGGGTATTACCCTAAGTTTTGTAAGAACTTCGCAGACATCGTTCTCCCCCTAACGAAACTCCTAGGGAAGAGTGAAAGATTTGTGTGGACTGACCCTTGCCAAGAGGCACTTGACCGCCTGAAAACCATTCTGCGTTATCACCCTGTGCTCAAAGCACCTGATTCCAATAAACCATTGTCAATCGCGGTAGACGCCAGTGATGAAGCTGCCGGGGTGGTATTGTTGCAAAAGGATGATGATGAAATTGAACATCCAGGAGTTTATTTCTGAAAGAAATTTAATGTGCATGAGAAAAATTACGCCACTGTTGGAAAAGAGCTGCTCGCACTCATTTTATCATGGCAACATTTCAATGTCTACATATGTCCTGCGCAGAGACCACATGTGGTTTACACGGACCATTATCCATTAGTGTTTCTGGGTAAAATGAAGGACAAGAATAGAAGGATACTTAACTGGAGTCTGATCTTGCAAGAGTATGACACGGAAATAAAACATATTAAAAGGTATTGACAATATTATTGCAGATTGTTTGTCTAGATGTTAAGTTTAAGTTTGTAAAGCTTTGCTATGTCACCTGATAATTACACATGTATTGCTTGATGCTATATAATTGTTAGTTAAGACAAAAATTTTGCAGTTTCATCAAAATTTTTCTTAAAAGGAGAGAGGTGTGAAGGGATATTCTAAAGTGGACTGTTCCTTTAAGAGAGAGAGAGAGAGAGAGA
This sequence comes from Hemitrygon akajei, assembly GCF_048418815.1. NCBI lineage: Eukaryota > Metazoa > Chordata > Chondrichthyes > Myliobatiformes > Dasyatidae > Hemitrygon > Hemitrygon akajei. Next base: position 1,474,349 of record NW_027331949.1, read on the forward strand.
GAGAGAGTGAGAAGCGAACAGCTTGTGTGCTGATTCAGTAGCAGAGAGAGAGGGGAAGTCTGTAAGTTGCCTTGGAAACTGAAAGGCGGAGCTACATGATGGACAGCTCGTGTTCAGTACTTGCAGATATATGCAAGGTCAGTTGACTTTTTAATCAGACACACAAGACACACAGGAGACACGTGACACCAGAGGTAAGGAGGACACTGGTGAGCTTTGTGTGCTCACGACAAGGGTGGGGTTTTGTTACTTAACTGGAGTCTGATCTTGCAAGAGTATGACATGGAAATAAAACATGTGAAAGGTACTGACAATATTATAGCAGACTGTTCGTCTAGATGTTTAGTTTGAGTTTGTATTGCTTTGCTATGTTACCTGATAATTACACATGAATTGTTTTAAGCTGTATAATCGATTGTTAAGACAAAAATTCTGCTGCTTCATCAACATTTTTCTTAAAAGGAGGGAGGTGTGACGAGATCTGAAGGATTTTTCTAAAGTGGACTGTTCCTTTAAGAGAGGGGGCGGTGCGAACAGCTTGTGTGCCAATTCAGCAGCAGGACGAGAGAGAGAGTCTGTGAGTTGCCTTGGAAATTGAAAGGCGGAGCACTGGAGATATATGCAAGGACAGTTGGTTTTTTAAGCAGACACACAAGACACACAGGAGACACACGACGCCAGAGGCAAGGAGGACACTGGTGAGCTTTGTGTGCCCGCGACAAGGGTGGGGTTTTGCTCACAGTTCGGACAAAGGGGTGACCGGTGGAACGCTATCGGCCTGGGTTGGTAGCGTTACCGTGGAAACCGTCCCCTTTTCTGTGGTCACCAGTTGGTGACTGTAAGTTTCGGGAGCACGAGGACGACATGAAGGATTGGCATCGGCATCGACATTGGGAAGACAAACCCACTCTCAATCTCTCTCCAGCTCTACTCAAATCAAATCCCAGAACTGAACTGACTACATAACATAAGACTATATCACCCAATCACCTGAGCTGGGGGAAGCTTGGGAACCGTATTTACTCACCTAAATATATGCATATATTCTGCTAACCTGTTTACCTTATCTGGTTTTATATCACTTTATTCACGTAGTTACTAATAAAATAACGGAAGACTCAGACTCCAGGTGTGTCCATTTCTGCTGGTTCTGTTTAACCCGTTACGGGGAACGTAACAGGAGAAAAAAGGGGTGCAGATGTCATGAAAAGAACACCTCTCCAACTGTTAAGCAAAGGGGGGGGGGGTGGAACAATCATGCTTTGGGCTTGAGTTGCAGCCAGTGGCACGGGGAACATTTCACTGGTAGAGGGAAGAATGAATTCAAATTAAATAGCAGCAGATTCTGGAAGCAAACATCACACCATCTGTAAAGAAGCTGAAGATGGAAAGCGGATGGCTTCTACAACAGGATAATGATCCTAAACACACTTTGCCATGGCCCTCACGGTCCTCCGACCTAGACATCTTCGAAAATCTGTGGATAGACCTCAAAAAGAGCAGGGCATGCAAGACGACACAAGAATCTCACAGGACTAGAAGCATTTTCCAAGGAAGAATGGGTGAAAATCCCCCAAACAAGAATTGAAAGACTCTACAGAAAGCGTTTACAAGCTGTGATACTTGCCAAGGTGGATGTTACTAAGTACTGACCATGCAGGGTGCCCAAACTTTTGCTTCGGGCCCTTTTCCTTTTTTGTTATTTTGAAACTGTAAAAGATGGAGATTTAAAAAAATGTAATCTTGCTTAAAATATAAAAGAAATGTGTCATCTTTAACTGTATGCCTTTTGGAAATCAGGTCATCTTTTACTCGCTTAGCTATTCACAACAACAGAAATTTTGCCCAGGTGTGCCCAAACGTTTGCATGACGCTGTATATGTACAGAGCATAAATGCGTTGACAAGAATTATTAATGTTATTGCGAATGGAGACAGCGTCCTCGCAGTTTCAGCGAGCAGGTTTGACAGCCTGCGTTTCCCACGGGCGTTCCCAGTTCCTCCAAAGTTCAATCTCTGTCAAGATTCGCTCTTCCGCGACAACCCGTTCGGGTTTCATTCAGAGGTCGCCTTCTTCCTGGTCAGCTTGTGTATCGCTGTCGGACTGCCGTCGCCGGTACCAGCGCTGGGAGCCTCGGGCTCTTGTGGACCGCTTCCCTGGTTGTGCAATGTTTCCGCTCACCCTCTCTAGGGTCCATTGGATGGCCGCAGCACTACACAAGGGCCGAGTCCTGGATTTTCCTCTGAGCCGATTGCCCGCACGTTGTGTTTTATCTGCTCAGCCCGTTCACATGAACCTTCGCTTCCTTTATTCCCGCCAGCATACGTCACGAACGCAATCAACGCCGGGTGGACACGAGACAATCTGCAGATGCTGGAAATCCAAATCTCTGGAAGACCTCAGCAGGTCAGGCAGCATCTGTGGAAATGTACGATGGCTGGAGGGTTCTGGCCGAGACCTTTCATCAGGACTGGAACGGAAGAAACCAGATTTTTTTTTTAAAGGGTGGGGTGAGGGGAAGGGGACACGGTGATAGGTGAAGCCAGGTGATTCGGAAAGGTAACGAAGTGAAGAAGAAGCAGAAATCTGATAAAGAGGAGAGCGGGCCATGGGAAAAAGGGAAGCGAGGGAACAGGAGGAGGTGATGTGTAAGTTAGGAGAAGAGGTAAGAGGCCCGTGTGGGTGAAAAAAAGAAGAGGGAAGGAGTAGGGGGAAAGAAAACTTTAAAAATCTGGAAAGATAAATCGATGGCAGATGTTGTGAGTGATTCGGAGGCTCACGGGGTGGAGGGTGAGGACATGAGGAACTCCATCCCCGTTAAGGCGGTGGGAAGCCGGAGTGAGCGCATGTCCGGGAAATGGAGGAGATGTGGGTGAGGGCAGCGTCAATGGCGGAGGAAGGGAAACCGGGTTCTTTGAAGAAGGAAGACCAGGGAGGTATGTTAGGTGACAGACAGCACTCCGGCGACCCCGGGGCTACTGGATTAGGACAGGGAGTCTGCCTTCAAAGGGCGATTTGATTGGAAAACCAACGGCATTGCCATGTGGCAACGGTCCCTCTATTTTGCTTTAGGAGCTGGGCAAACCAGCCATTGCTCTGAGCGGGAGATTTGTACGTGGCCTGAAAATTATATTAACGTTGTATGAAAGAAAATTCCAACGGCGCAGCAACAAATGCTCGGGAGTACTTCAGTTACTGCGCATCCGCACAGCCACTCAGCTCAAAACAAACACTGCCTTCTCATTATTACTACTCTTGGCAGTTTCTAAAATAGGTTACATGGTCGGCACAACATTGTGGGCCGAAGATAACGTGGTAACGTGCTGTAGATTTCTATGTTCTGTTGCCTCCAGGGAATTGAAGGCCCACATTTAACGTCAGATTAACAGCCTCTTCCCCCGACCGTCAGATTCCTAGATGGTCATGAGCTCATGAACCCCACCTCCTTGTTCTTTCTGTCTCGCACAGCAGTCCACGGAGCTATCCACAGTGCCGATGAAAATTATTCACCACCACTCTCCCCTCCCCCAGCCTTGGAAGTGTTCATTTATTATTGTTTTACAACATTGAATCACGGTGGATTTTTTAACACTGATCAACAGACAAAGACTCTGGTGTTAAGGAGAAACCCGATCTCTACTAAGTGATCTAAATTAATTACAAATATAAAACACTAAATAATTGTTTGCATAAGTGTTCAACCCAGTGGTCAGTATGTAGCAGATGCATCTTTGGCATCAATTACAGCTTTGAGTCTGTGTGGATAGGCCTCTCTCAGCTTTGCACATCTGGATGCTGCAACATTTCCCCATTGCTCTTTATAAAACTGCTCAAGCTCTGTCAGATTGCATGGAGATGATAAGTGAACAGCCACAAATTCTCAATCGGATTGAGGTCTGGACTCTGACTTGGCCAATCTAGGGCACTAACTTTGCTTTTAAGCCACCCCTGTGTAGTTTTGGCTTGATGTTTGTGGTCATTGTCTTGCTGGGAATCAAATCTTCTCCCAAGTTGTAGTTCTCTTGCAGACTGCATCCAGTTTTCCTCTAGGATTTCCCTGTATTGTGCTGCATTCATTTTACGTTCTACCTTCACAAGGCTTCCAGTGCCTGCTGCAGTGAAGCATCCCCACAGCATCATGGAGCCACCACCATGCTTCACGGTGGGGATGATGCATTTTTGATGATGTGCGGTGTTCAACTTGCACCAAAGATCAGGTTTGGTTGATGGCCAAAAACTCTAGCTTGGTTTTATCAGACCATAGAACCTTCTTCCAGCTGACTTCAAAGTCTCCCACGTGCCTCTGGCAAACTCTAGCTGAGATTTCATGTGAATTTATTTCAACAGTGGCTTTCTCTTTGCCACCTTCCCATAAAGCTGCGACAAATTAAGCACACGGGCACAGCTGTTGCTTGCACAGTCTCTCCCATCTCAGCCTGTACCTCCTCCAGAGATGTCACAGGTCTCTTGCTGGTCTCCCTCCCTAGTCCCCTTCTTGCACGATCACTCAGTTTTTGAGGACAGACTGCTCTAGGTAGATTTTGCTGATGATACTAAGCTGGGTGGTAGTGTGAAATGTGATGAGGATGTTAGGAGAATTCAGGGTGACTTGGATAGGCTGGGTGAGTGGGCAGATACTTGGCAGTTGACGTTTAATGTGAATAAGTGTGAGGTTATCTACTTTGGGAGTAAGAACAGGAAGGCAGATTATTATCTGAACGGTGTAGAGTTAGGTGAGGGAGAAATACAAAGAGATCTAGGAGTCCTTGTTCATCAGTCACTGAAGGTGAATGAGCAAGTGCAGCAGGCAGTGAAGAAGGCTAATGGAATGTTGGCCTTTATTACAAAGGGAATTGAGTGCAAGAGCAAGGAAATCCTCTTGCATTTTTACAGGGCCCTGGTGAGACCACACCTGGAGTATTGTGTACAGTTTTGGTCTCCAGGGTTAAGGAAGGACATCCTGGCTGTAGAGGAAGTGCAGCGTAGATTCACGAGGTTAATTCCTGGGATGTCTGGACTGTCTTATGCAGAGAGGTTAGAGAGACTGGGCTTGTACACGCTGGAATTAAGGAGATTGAGAGGGGATCTGTTTGAAACATATAAGATTATTAAGGGATTGGACAAGATAGAGGCAGGAAATATGTTCCAGATGCTGGGAGAGTCCAGTACCAGAGGGCATGGTTTGAGAATAAGGGGTAGGTCATTTAGGACAGAGTTAAGGAAAAACTTCTTCTCCCAGAGAGCTTTGGGGGTCTGGAATGCACTGCCTCGGAAGGTAGTGGAGGCCAATTCTCTGGATGCTTTCAAGAAGGAGCTAGATAGGTATCTTATGGATAGGGGAATCAAGGGATATGGGGACAAGGCAGGAACCGGGTATTGATAGTAGATGATCAGCCATGATCTCAAAATGGCGGTGCAGGCTCGAAGGGCCGAATGGTCTACTTCTGCAACTATTGTCTATTGTCTATTTACAGCTATGCCATATTCTTTCCATTTCTTGATAATAGACTTAATTGTGCAAGGACATGCAGTGGCTTGGAATTTTTCCTGTTTCCATCTCCTGACTCAGCTTTTCAATAACCCTTTCGCGGAGTTGCTTGGGGTGTTATTTTGTCTTCATGGACTAACTTATGTCAGGATACAGACTCACCAGCAGTTGGACCTTTCAGATACAGGTGTATTTTCACTAAAATCAATTGAAACACCAGGACTGCACAGAGATCTCAAAAAATCAGATCTTCATTCAACTAATTATGGAACTTCTAAAGTCAATTGGCTGCACCAATGACGATTCGCTGTGTCATATTAAAGGGGGAGTGAATACTTACGCAATCAATTACCTTGCGTTTTATATTCGCCATTCATTTAGATCACTTTGTAGAGATGTGTTTTCACATTGACACGAAAGAGTCTTTTTCTGTTAATGGTGTCAAAAAGCCAAACTGTGATTCAATGTTGTGAAACAATAAAACCTGAAACCTTCCGGGGGTGGGGTGAATACTTCTTTATAGGCACTGTAGAGGTTTGTTTTTTTATCTATCTATTTTATTGATTTATTTGTTTATCTATCTACCCATCCATTCATTTGTCTATCTATCGGCAACTAGAAACATCTATATATTTATCTATTTATGTATTTACTCATACATTCATTAATTTATTCATATATTTATTTTAACGTATTGGCTTTTATTCCGCCGCACTGCTATCGCAAAACAGCACATTTCACGACAAGCCCTGATTAGACTGTAGAACTCCGGGGGAGGGAGCGATGTCGATGAACAAGTGGATCTCGGCTCGCAGACACCAGTAGATGGCAACACCGGCAGATGAAATTGCGAAGGAGCCGTATCATATGGTGGCCATCAGTATCCAAGGACGGAAAACGGAACGGCGGGAGCGGGGAAGGTTGTGACGAAACGTGAAAAAACACTGGCCAGGCCACACCTGGGGAACTGTGCCACCACACTCCAGGAAGGAATGTGACAGCGCTGGAGAGAATGCAGAGACGTGCGCACTTGCTCTACTCTCTGTATACCCATGGCTGTGTGGCGAGGCATAGCTCAAACACCATCTATAAATTTGCTGATGATTGCTGATGATCACAGATGGAAACGAGAGGGCGTACAGGAGTGAGATGTGCCAACTAGTGGAATGGTGTCGCAGCAACAACCTGGCGCTCAACGTCAGTAAGATGAAAGAGCTGATTGTGGACTTCAGGAAGGGTAAGACACAGGAATACATACCAATCCTCACAGAGGTTTCAGTAGTGGAGAGAGTGAGCAGCTTCAAGTTCCCGGGTGTCAAGATCTCTGAGGATCTAACCTGCTCCCAACATATCGATGTAGTCATAAAGAAGGTCAGATAGCAGGTATACTTCATTAGGAGTCGGAATAGATTTGGCATGTCAAAAATACACTTAAAAACTTCCATAGATGAACCGTGGAGAGCATTCTGACAGGCTGCATCACTGTCTGGTATGGAGGGGCTACTGCACAGGACCGGAAGAAACTGCAGAGGGTCGTAAATCTAGTCAGCTCCATCTTGGGCACTAGCCTACAAAGTATCCAGAACATCTTCAACGAGCGGTGTCTCAGAAAGGCAGCGTCCATTATTAAGGACCCCCAGCACCCGGGGCATGTCCTTTTCTCACTGTTACCATCAGGTAGGAGGTACAGAAGCCTGAAGGCACACACTCAGCGATTCAGGAACAGCTTCTTCCCCTCTGCCCTCCGATTCCTGAAAAAACATTGAACCCTTGGACACTACCTCACACTTTTAATATATATTATTTCTGTTTTTGCACGATTTTAATCTATTCAATATAATTGATTTACTTATCATTCACTGTAATTGATGGACTTTTTTTCTACACTATGTATCACATTACATAATAATGCATTATCGCATTAACTTGGCTGCTGCCGGTGGTTCTGATTCTGCTGTCCCTCGGACTGGAGCACTGCAGCTTTCAGCGGAGGCTCATTACCTGGACGCATCTGGCGAGAAGTGTGTTGTTCTGCGCCGGCAGCGCGCAGTTCAAAGGCACGAAATGGCTACAAATCATCCATTAAAAATGTTGGGTGAAAAGGAATTATAAATTGGTTTATTATTGTCACGTGTACCGAGGTACGGTGTCTCGCATACTGCTGACAGCGGTCAGAGCAGGGCACGGTGCACTGAGGCGGAAGTAAAACAGTAAAATAATTAGAATCGGGTTGTTATTGTCACTTTTATCAAAGCACAGTGAAAAATTCGTCATGCAGTGTAGTAGAAGAAGGAGACACAGTGGAATGAAGAGCAGCGGCTACGGAGGCCGCGCGGAGCAGGAAGGCGGATTCAAGAGACACCCTCATTGACTTGGGGACCATTCGTCAGTCGCATTACAACGGGGTAGAAGCTGTCCCGGAGGCCTTTTGAGCCTTCGACTCGATGGCAGAGAGGATGAGAATGCGGTCTTTGATTATGAAAGCCTCGGTGCTTGTGGGTTCAAAGATCAGCTGGTGGTGGGGCGGAGGAGCTGTGCCGAAATCGCTAGTTGCAGGCATTCAGATTCAGGTACCTTCTCCCTGAAGGTAGTAATGAGAAGAAGACATGTCGCGGTTGGTGAGGGAACTTAAGGACACATTCTGTGTGTGCGTGCGTGTGTGTGTGTGTGTGTGTGTGTGTGTGTGTGTGTGTGTGTGTGTGTGTGTGTGTGTGTGTGTGTGGGTGGGTGTGTGTGTGTGTGTGTGTGTGTGTGTGTCTGTGCATGTGCGTCTGTGTGTGTGCGTGCGTGTGTGTGCATGTGTGTGTGTGTGTGTGTGCGTGCGTGTGTGTGTGCATGTGTCTGTGTGTGTGTCTGTGTGTGTGTGTGTGTGCATGTGTGTCTGTGCATGTGTCTGTCTGTGTGTCTGTGTGTGTGCATGTGTGTGTGTGCATGTGCGTCTGTGTGTGTGCGTACGTGTGTGTGTGCATGTGTCTGTGTGTGTGTGTGCGTGCGTGTGAGTGTGCATGTGTCTGTGTCTGTGTGTGTGTGTGTGTGTGTGTGTGTGTGTGTGTGTGTGTGTGTGTGTGTGTGTGTGTGTGTGTGTGTGAGGGTGCGCGCGTATGCGCGCTGCCCCAGCTCTCCAGCATCTGCGGAATCCCCTGCGGTACTGTGAAGAGTGGGGAGCCGCCGGGGCAGGGGCGGAAATGGACAGGTGGACCAAAGTGGGTGGTTGTGGGAGGTGGTGATAGCTACGGGTCAGGAAGTAGAAAGGGAATTTGGAGGGGGCAAAGGCTGAGGGCTCCCCTTTTTCTCCTTGGATGCTGCCGGCCGGCTGAGTTCTTCCGATAGCTTTCCATTCTGCTCCAAACGCCCGATGCATTCTCCCGCGTCTCAGGCCGTGAGCGGTCGGAACTTTTCAGACAAGGGAACAGGATGGGCTGGGCACCCTCCCTCTGCACAGGGTGGCACTAGTGGGAGGCATTGGCTGTTTCTGCAGCGTCAGCCTCGGGAGGGAAACGGCGTGATCCCCTGACTTTTACACTCTAGCCTGGATCAAGCGGCGCTTGACGAGAGGTGGAATGAGCGGAATGGGCCGGGCTCTGAGCTGGTGGTCCAGGTCACCTCAGGGCAAGCCCAAGATCGGACATCTATGCCGCACTCGCGGACGACCGTCTCCGCGAATGCCTCGGACCTCTGCCCGAGCGTTGCACACGGGAGCCGGCCCTGCCTTTGCAGGAATACTGCCCCTCCCCCGGTGCAGCTCTCCGTTACCATCACTGCCTCACCGGCCCTCTCTCACCTCGTTCTCCCTCCTCTCAGCGGCCCTCCTTCAGCACCCCTCCCTTCCTGCCCTTCCCTCACCGGCCATTTCTCACCTCGCCCTCCCTGACCACCCTCTTTCAACGCCCCTCCCTCCCTTCGCTCTCCCTGACCTCTTTGAGACTCCCTCACCTCAACCTCCTTCACCTCCCTCCCTAACCCTCTTTCACGGCCTCTCCCTCACCCCACCTCACCCTCCCCACCCTTCTCTCCCCTCCCGTCCCTCACATCCCCTCTATCATCTCGCCCTCCCACAATCACCATCCCTGCCTCATCCTCACTGCTGCTCCCTCAGCTCGCCTACCCTCATCTTCCCTTCCTCACCTTCCCTCCCTCGCCTCACCCTAACCACCTCTCCTCCCTTTACGCCACTCCTGCTACAACGCACCCTCCCTGAGCTCTACTCCCTCTCTTCCTCTCCCTCACTGCCCTCTCTCTGACTCCTCATCCTCACCCCAACCTGCGCTCCTTATCGCTACCTCAACTCCCCCTCACTATTCCCTCAGCCGACCACCCGACCTCGCCTTCGTTGACCTCCCTCTCGCTTACCTCCCCTCCCTCACCCACCCTCTCGCCCCTTCCCTCCTCGCCTCCTCCACTGCTCACGCTCCTGACTCCGTCCCAGGATCGACCACTGCACCATCCGCATTTTCCCCCGAGCAGGACAGCTGCAGAACGGACAGCTGTGCCGGACACCAACTGCCCGCACACCTGCTGCATAGCCGTCCAACTCACTCTGCCCTTCCCCGTTTCTCTCTCCCCCTTCCACCTCTTCTCCGCTCTCGCCCCCTCCCGTCCCCCCTCTCCCTTTCTTTCCCCTGGCCCCTCCCACTCTCTCCCTCTGCCCCTTACCCCACCCTCCATCCTCTCTCTCACGCACCACGCTCCACCTTGCCAAATACTCTCTGCTCCCTCCCTCTCGCTCTCTCTCCCCTCATCCTTCTCCCTCACCCCAACTCTCTCCCGTCTCCCTTCTTCTCGACCTTTCAGCCTTCTCTCAACTCACTGCTGCCCCCTCTTCCCACCGTCACTACCCTTCTCTCCCTGACCCCTCCTCACTTTCACTCTCCCCCTCTCTATTTCGCCCCTCTTTCCCAGCGACACCTCTCGTTCTCTCTCTCTCCTACCCCCAATGCCCGGTACCCTCTCACACCACCCCCCACCACCCCTCCCTCCTCCTCCTCCCCTGCCACTCAGTCCTTGTCTGCTCCCCTCCACTTCTAAAAACCTATCCCTTCTCGTTCCCGGAGTGTGTATCTCTGCCGGATCTGAACCTTGTCCAAGGACAGACAGCTGTGGCTAGGATCAGACTCAACATTGATCTGTCAAATGTTCAAATATTTCACAGCACGGATTACAGCAGGCTGTCGCAGCAGCGGGGGTGGGGGTGTGGTGGGACGGGGGGAGGAAGAGGGGAGAGCAAGCGAGTGGCGACGTTGGGGAGGAAAAGAGAGATGGGAAGGAGGGAGTATAAGTGGTGAGAGAGATCCCGAGGGCAGCAAGGGGAGCGGGGAGTTAAAGGGGAGACAGAGAGAGAATGAATGGTGGAGGTTGGAGAGTGGAAGAGGCAGATGGCAGGGAAGGAGCAAAGAGGTGGCGAGAGGGAAGAGGTCTAGAATAGACCAGAGAGGCCTAGAAGAGCAGGGATGTGATACTGAGGCTTTATAAGGCACTGGTGAGGCACTGTGGACAGTTTTGGGCTTCTTATCTAAGGAAAGGTGCTGGCATTGGAGAGGGTCCAGAAGAGGTTCACAAGGATGATTCCAGGAATGGAAGGGTTATCACACGAGGAACGTTTGATGGCTCCGGGTCTGTACTCGCTGGAATTCAGAAGGATGAGAGGGGATCTCATTGAAACATATTATCTCAAACATATATATCAATAACAATACATATTGAAGGTGAAATAAACATTATCAAAATCATCAAACATTATCAAAATCTGATATAGTATGTATAATAAGGAAAATGATAATTAATTCTCTTATCAATTCATAAAAAGAAAAAAAAGAATTTTTTAAATTTTGATATGAAAAAAGTTTTCAAGTGTTGAAAAGCCTAGAAGACAGAGTAGCTGTGGAAAGGATGTTTCCAATGGCGGGAGAGTCTCGGACAAGAGGGCACAGCCTCAGGATAGAGGTGTGCCCTTTCAAAACAGAGATGCAGAGAAATGTCTTTAGCCAGAGGGAGGTGAATTTGTGGAATTTATTACACAGGCACCTGTGGCGGCCAGGTTTTTTTTGGTGTATTTAAGGTAGAGCTCGGTGGGTATTTGATTGGAAACAGTATCAAAGGGGAGAAGGCTGGGGAGTGGGGCCGAGGAGGGGAAGAAAGGATCAGAGGAGACGATGGGCCAAATGGCCTAATTCTGCTCCTATGTCTTATGGTCTTATAAAGGGGAGAATAAAGTAGAGGGAACGAGAAATACTTGGAGAGGGGGAAAGGGGCCAAGAGAGTGGGAAAAGAGGAAGGGCAGGGTAAGGGGGAGCGTGGGGGGAGGCTGGATAATGGAGAGGGGTAACATAAATGGGGAATGAGAGAGAGAGGGAGAAAAGGAGCAAAAAAGGAGTGGGGTAAGTATGAGAGAGCATGAGGGAGGAGATGGATGGGAACAGGGAAATAAAAGAGAAAGTGAGGGAAGAGAGAGAGGGTGCGGTGAGAGGGAAGGAAAGAGAGGGCAAATGGGAGAGGAGAGAAAAAGAACAGTGGTGAGCGAGGGAGCATGGGGAGAGAGAAGAGGGAAGAGAGGGAAAGGGAGAAAGAGGAGTGAGAGGGCAACAGGAGAGAAGGGAAGAGGGGAGGAGAGAGATGGGGCAGAGTGTGAGGAAATGGGGGAGAGAGATGGGGCAGATTGTGAGGTAATGGAGGAGAGAGATGTAGTAAGAATGGGGCTCGAGGAGGGAGCTCATTATTTTGCCCCAGATTCCAGCCTCTGCTCTCTCTCGCGTCCCGAGTTGGGAAGGCTGCGGTCAGGATGAACATGCCGGCCAAACGTCCTCTCTCTGTGCAGGGTGACACTGGGAAGCAGGGAGGGGCGTGATTATTTCTGCAGCGTAAGCCTCTGGTTGCAGAGCTGGGAGACGGCGTGATCCCAGAACCTTTACCCTGGCCTGCAATTGTCGGCGCTTGACATTCAGAGGAATGATTGGAATGGGCCGGTTCTGGGCTGGTGGCCGAGGTCACCACAGGAGGAGCCCAGGAGAGATGGAGGAGGGGAATCAGGAAGGAGAGAGAGAGAGAGAGAGAGAGAGAGAGGTTGGGGAGGGTATGTGTGAGCGAAGTGGGGTGGGGGGTCAGGAGTTGGGGAGGGTCGGGGGAGGGTATGTGTGAGCGAAGTGGGGTGGGGGGTCAGGAGTTGGGGAGGGTCGGGGGAGGGTATGTGTGTGCGTGTGAGCGAAGTGGGGTGGGGGGGTCAGGAGTTGGGGAGGGTCCACATGACTGCCAGAACAGGGAGGGGAAAGCATGACGGCGGATGTGGGGGGGTGGGGTGAGAGTGAGACAGGGCCGGGTAGAGACCAGGTGGAAGGGCAATAGCGGTGGGGGCTGCAGGCGTCTTGGCTGCTCCGAGTCACACGAGCCGAGGCTGCAGACGGCGGATCGGGAGCGCCTGAACAAATGGCAGAGGTCAGCAGGCTGCCCTTTGTAAAAGGTCGTAGTTGCTATCGCTTACAGCAGGGATCCGTCCCGGGCCCGGCGGAGGCAGGGGTGGGAGGAATGGGTGAGTCTCCGACCAGAGTATGGCTCCTACCGCACGCAGCCTCCCAACCGGGATCCTGATTCAGCATTCGAGTCGGGAAGCAACCCCCTCCCGCTCCCCCGTGTCCCGGTTCGGACTGGGAGCTGGGAGCTCCCTTGTTCGCTCGGCAGAATGAGGGCACTCGGCCCACACAGGCGGTTCTATCCTTCAACCTCAGTTACAGGGTCACAGAAATTTCTCTTCATTGGACCCACTGGCAGCTCACTCTACACTCTGGCCATGAGGAAGTTCCTCCTCAAGTATATTTCTCCTTAGTTGTTGCCCACCTTGAAGGGAAAAACCTGCGTATGTTGCTGTCGACTCCTGACGATGGCAAATTATGGAAGAAGGTCGGATTCGAACTCAGGACCATCAGCTTCGAAGCCCAGTGTTCATGCCACTACACCACCCGTTTACCTTATTACCTTACACCACTTACCTTACGCTGTACCCTCAGAATGTATACCTCAATACAATGTCTTCACATTCTGCTGCGCTCCGAGGAATATTCAACCTTTCCCAATTACTCAAGTCCTCAAATCCCGGCAATGTCCTTGAAATTTTTCTCTGCACATTTTCAAGCTTATTGTTTCTTTCCTGGAGGTAGTTGACCGCAATGCTCCAAATTTGTCCTCACCAACCTCAACATAGCATCTCGACTCCTGAATTCAGTCCTCTGATTCATGAAGGCCAGTGTGCCACAATCTCTCTTTACCGCCCTGTCTCCCTGTGATGAGGAAACCTGCAGATGCTGGAAATCCGAGCAACAGACACAAAGTGCTGGAGGAACTCAGCAGGCTGGGCAGCATCTGTGGACAAAGGGTAAACAGTTGACGTTGCAGGCTGAGAACTGGTGAAGGGTCTCGGCCCGAAACATTGACTGATAGGTGCTGCCTGGCCTGCTGAGTTCCTCCAGCATCTTTTGTGTGTTTTGCTGCCTACCTATGGTGCCACTTTGAAGCGATGATGTATCTGTATTTGCAGATCCCTTTGTTCTACAGTGCACCATAGTGTCCTGCCGTTCACTGTGCAACTCCTACCCTGGCTTGTCCTCACAAAGGGCAACACCTCAACTTGTCTGCAATAAATTCCATCTTCCATTTTACAGCCCATTTCCCAGCTGGTTCCTTCAGGTAGTTATTGCCAGGGTTGGTAACGGGGACAAGCTCCAACTGCCTATTAAATGACGTGTGCCTCAAATAACCTCTGACAACCCAGTCCAGCTTCTGGCTTTCGCAGGTGGCTTAGTGACCAAGCCCGGAAGAACCATTTCTACTGATGGAAGAAGGGGCAAAGATGGGTTATTGTTGCTTCAGGCAGACAGGGCTTGTCAGCTCATCTAGGAGAAGGGAAACCCTGACCTCAGACCTCCGCTGCCTTGCGGTTGTACCCACTCACCTTGGGAGTAAACCCTGGGGGAAAAAATCCAGAGCTGGAGTCCCTGAGGCAGTCCTACATTGAGTTCAATGCTGACTGGCAACTCCTGCAATACTGCTGGCTGGTGCCAAACTGTATCAGTCTCTGCCATTCCTTTGGGTTCATCAGATGCGTGGAGAGGGGAATCTGCTACATGGGCAACTGCTCGCTCTCCATGTCGTACTGCCCTGGCCTGCTTATCTAGACAGCTGAGATGCAACATCAATAGTCAATCCTGTCCAGTGGAGACCTCATGTTTCCCAGCAAGATCATTCTGCGAGCTTTGATAGCCTTCCACATTGTCCACAGCACCGCCCAGTCTTTCTAACATCTGCAAACTTGCTGACTGAGTTTGCCCCATTATCATCTAAATCATCAGTAGAGATGATAAACAACAATGGGCCTAGCACACCCTGAGGAACTAGTCTGTAAGCCAGAAAGATACCCATCTACCACCACCTTCTTGCTTGTCCCTCTGAGCCAATGCTGAATACAAATTGCCCACTTCATCCTGACTGTCAAAAGAATGAACCTTCTAGGCCAGCTTCTCATGCAGGACTTTGTCAAAAGCTTTGCGGGTCCATGTAGACAACGTCCACCATCAGGCAGCATACATGAGGTTTAGGAAGCAAGGATCAGATGGGTCTATTGAGGAATATAGGGTAGCAAGAAAGGAGCTTAAGAAGGCCTTGGCGAGTAGGGTAAAGGAAAACCCCACGGCATTCTTCAGTTATGTGAAGAACAAAAGGTTGACAGGAGTGAAGGTAGGACCGATTAGAGGTAAAGGTGGGAAGATGAGCCTGGAGGCTGTGGAAGTGAGCGAGGTCCTCAATGAATACTTCTCTTCGGTATTCACCATTGAGAGGGAACTTGATGACGCTGAGGACAATATGAGTGAGGCTGATTTTCTGGAGCATGTTGATATTAAGGGAGAGGAGGTGTTGGAGTTGTTAAAATACATTAGGACGGATAAGTCCCCGGGGCCTGACGGAATATTCCCCAGGCTGCTCCACGAGGCAAGGGAAGAGATTGCTGAACCTCTGGCTAGGATTTTTATGTCCTCGTTGTCCACGGGAATGGTACCGGAGGATTGGAGGGAAGCGAATGTTGTCCCCTTGTTCAAAAAAAGGTAGTAGGGATAGCCCAGGTAATTATAGACCAGTGAGCCTTATGTCTGTGGTGGGAAAGCTGTTGGAAAAGATTCTTAGAGATAGGATCTATGGGTATTTAGAGAATCATGGTCTGATCAGGGACAGTCAGAATGGCTTTGTGAAGGGCAGATCATTCCTAACAAGTCTGATAGAGTTCTTTGAGGAGGTGACCAGGCATATAGATGAGGGTAGTGCAGTGGATGTGATCTACATGGATTTTAGTAAGGTATTTGACAAGGTTCCACACGGTAGGCTTATTCAGAAAGTCAGAAGGCATGGGATCCAGGGAAGTTTGGCCAGGTGGATTCAGAATCGGCTTGTCTGCAGAAGGCAGAGGGTCGTGGTGGAGGGAGTACATTCAGATTGGAGGGTTGTGACTAGTGGTGTCCCACAAAGATCTATTCCGGGACCTCTACTTTTTGTGATTTTTATTAACGATCTGGTTGAGGGGTTAGAAGGGTGGGTTGGCAAGTTTGCAGATGACACAAAGGTTGGTGGTGGTGTAGATAGTGTAGAGGATTGTCGAAGATTGCAGAGAGACATTGATAGGATGCAGAAGTGGGCTGAGAAGTGGCAGATGGAGTTCAACCCGGAGAAGTGTGAGGTGGTACACTTTGGAAGGACAAACTCCAAGGCAGAGTACAAAGTAAATGGCAGGATACTTGGTAGTGTGGAGGAGCAGAGGGATCTGGGGGTACATGTCCACAGATCCCTGAAAGTTGCCTCACATGTAGATAGGGTAGTTAAGAAAGCTTATGGGGTGTTAGCTTTCATAAGATGAGGGATAGAGTTTAAGAGATGTGATGTAATGATGCAGCTCTATAAAACTCTGGTTAGGCCACACTTGGAGTACTGTGTCCAGTTCTGGTTGCCTCACTATAGAAAGGATGTGGAGGCATTGGAAAGGGTACAGAGGAGATTTACCAGGATGCTGCCTGGTTTGGAGAGTATGCATTATGATCAGAGATTAAGGGAGCTAGGGCTTTACTCTTTGGAAAGAAGGAGGATGAGTGGAGACATGATAGAGGTGTACAAGATGTTAAGAGGAATAGATAGGAGTGGACAGCCAGCACCTCTTCCCCACGGCACCACTGCTCAATACAAGAGGGCATGGCTTTAAGGTAAGGGGTGGGAAGTTCAAGGGGGATATTAGAGGAAGGTTTTTTACTCAAAGAGTGGTTGGTGCGTGGAATACACTGCCTGAGTCAGTGTTAGAGGCAGATACACTAGTGAAATTCAAGACACTACTAGACAGGTATATGGAGGAATTTAAGGTGGAGGGTTATATGGGAGGCAGGGTTTAAGAGTTGGCACAACATTGGACAAGGTAGAGGCAGGAAATATGTTCCAGATGCTGGGAGAGTCCAGTACCAGAGCGCATGGTTTGAGAATAAGGGGTAGGTCATTTAGGACAGAGTTAAGGAAAAACTTCTCCCAGAGAGTTGTGGGGGTGTGGAATGCACTGCCTCGGAAGGCAGTGGAGGCCAATTCTCTGGATGCTTTCAAGAAGGAGCTAGATTGGTATCTTATGGATAGGGGAATCAAGGGATATGAGGACAAGGCAGGAACCGGGTATTGATAGTAGATGATCAGCCATGATCTCAGAATGGCAGTGCAGGCTTGAAGGGCCGAATGGTCTACTTCTGCACCTATTGTCTATTGTCTATTGTGGGCCGAAAGGCCTGTACTGTACTGTATTGTACTGCTCTATGTTCAATGTTCTATGTTCTAACCTTTCCCTTAAACTCTACAAGATCAGTTCAATGCGGCCTATTGCAGCAAAAGCTCTTTCAACTATCCCTAACTGGGACCTGTCAATCCAAGTACCCGTGCCAGCTGGTCGTGTGGAGGCATTGGCACCAGACTTTGCAAAAATACAGATGAACAATAAGTGTCACAAAAACTGCCGCCGATGTGCGACAAAGCGCGAATAGGAACAACAACAATCCAAGTAATTACATATCCAGACCTTGAGAATAAATTCCAACAATTCCAATAATGAACGTCAGGCTCACTAGCCTATAACTTCCCAGCTTATTCTTAGAGCCTTTCTTGAACAATGGAGCAATGTTTGCCTCATCTCAGTTCTAAAGGAACTTTCCTTTATTTCCAGGCTGTGCCCTCGAACCCTGACTCTCCTGATGGTGGAGACATCCTCTTAACCTCTGTTTCCTCCAGGCCTTTCAGCATCCAGTCAGTTTGAATGAGATCCCCTACTCTGAAACCTATAAACTCTGTTGAGTGCAGGCCTTGGGACACCAAACACCCCTCAAAGTTTGAGCTCTTTCATTCTCATGACGCTCTCCACCGGCCTTCGATCACGTCAGCATTAGAGGAATGCATGGGGATCTCATTGAAACCTATTGAACATTGAAAGGAGTGGATAGGGTGGATGTGGAGAGGATGTTTCCTGTGGTGGGGGTATCCAGAACTAGAGGGCACAGACTGAGAATTGAGGGATAACCTTTTAGAACAGGTAAGGAGGAACTTATTTTTAGCCAGAGAGTAGTGAATCTGTGGAATGCTCTGCCACAGACTGCAGAGGAGGCCAAGTCCGTGCATAATTTTAAGGCGTAAGTTGACAGGTTCCTGATCGGTCGGGGCATCAAAAGGTATAGTGAGAGGGCAGGTATACAGGATTGAGTGGGATCCGGGATCAGCCATGATGGAATGGCAGAGCAGACTCGATGGGCTGAATGGCCTAATTCTGCTCCTTTGTCTTATGGTCCCCACCATCGAGGACATTTTCAAGAGGCTGTGACCCTTATTAAAGACCTTCTTCTCATTTCTACCGTCAGGGAGGTGCCCTGAGGACCCACAGTCTCCTCCCACCTTCCCACTGCTGACCCCTCAATGAGGGCTCTTCCCCTTCCTGAAATCCACAATCAGTTCCCTGGTCTTGCACTGTCTGCCTCCACATCATGAACCTCATTATTGCTTTAGTTTTGGCAACAATTTATTTATTGTGGCCTACAGTAATATTTGGGCCGGCTGGTGGTGTAGTGGCATCAACACTGGACTTCAATGCCGATGGTGCTGAGTTCACATCCGGCCAGGTCCCAACCTGGCAGCAGAAGGGCCTGGCTGTCTACTTCCGTATCTCTGTCATGAAAACCCTCTGGACCCTACAATCCATGAGGTCACGGAGAGTCAGACTCAGCCTAACGACTGAACAACAGCACAGTAATTTTCATGTGTTTGACTGCACTGCCCCCACAAAATAGCAAAAATCACGACGTACAGATGTCAATCATTATAAACCTGATTCTGATTCTGATCCCTCAAATGCAGGGCCCAAAATTCTTCACAATACAGCCGTTCAGACAGACAGACATACTTTATTGATCCCGAGGGAAATTGGGTTCCGTTACAGTTGCACCAACCGAGTAGAAATATAGCAAAATAAAAACAAAAATAATTAAATGATAATAAGTTAATCAAGCCAAGTGGAAGTAAGTCCAGGACTGGCCTATTTGCTCAGAGTGTCTGACACACCAAGGGAGGAGTTGTAAAGTTTGATGGCCACAGGCAGGAATGATTTCCTATGCCGCTCAGTGTTACATCTCAGTGGAATGAGTCTCTGGCTGAATGTACTCCTGTGCCTAACCAGTACATTTTGGAGTGGATGGGAGTCATTGTCCAAGATGGCATGCAACTTGGTCAGCATCCTCTTTTCAGACACCACCGTCAGAGAGTCCAGTTCCACCCCCACAACATCACTGGCCTTACGAATGAGTTTGTTGATTCTGTTGGTGTCTGCTACCCTCAGCCTGCTGCCCCAGCACACAACAGCAAACATGATAGCACTGGCCACCACAGACTCATAGAACATCCTCAGCATCATCCGGCAGATGTTAAAGGACCTCAGTCTCCTCAGGAAGTAGAGACGGCTCTGACCCTTCTTGTAGACAGCCTCAGTGTTCTTTGACCAGTCTAGTTTATTGTCAATTCGTATCCCCAGGTAATTGTAATCCTCCACCATGTCCACACTGACCCCTTGGATGGAAACAGGGGTCACCGGTGCCTTGGCCCTCCTCAGGTCCACCACCATCTCCTTAGTCTTTTTCACATTAAGCTGCAGATGATTCTGTTCGCACCATGTGACAAAGTTTCCCACCGTAGCCCTGTACTCAGCCTCATCTCCCTTGCTGATGCATCCAACTATGGCAGAGTTATCAGAAAACTTCTGAAGATGGCAAGACTCTGTGTTGTAGCTGAAGTCCGAGGTGTAGATGGTGAAGAGAAAGGGAGACAGGACAGTCCCCTGTGGAGCCCCAGTGCTGCTGACCACTCTGTCTGACACACAGTGTTGCAAGCGCACGTACTGTGGTCTGCCAGTCAGATAATCAATAATCCATGACACCAGGGAAGCATCCACCTGCATCACTGTCAGCTTCTCACCCAGCAGAGCAGAGCGGATGGTGTTGAATGCACTGGAGAAGTCAAAAAACATGACCCTCACAGTGCTCGCCGGCTTGTCCAGGTGGGCGTAGACACGGTTCAGCAGGTAGACGATGGCATCCTCAACTCCTAGTTAGGGCTAATAAGCTAACTAGAGAGGATCTAAGTGTGGCCTAACCATAGGCCGGAGCTGCTCCAGAACAAGTCTTTCCAGGGTCTTCATGATGTGGGAGGTCAATGCCACTGGTCTGTAGTCATTGGAGCCACTGGGGCACAGTGTACTCGGTACAGGGACGAGGCAGGACGTCTTCCACAGCACAGGTACCCTCTGGAGACTCAGGCTCAGGTTGAAGACATGGTGAAGTACCCCACATAGCTGGGGGGGGCACAGGCTTTGAGCACCCTGGGGGTGACACCATCCGGGCCTGCAGCCTTGTTTGGGTGGAGACGTTTCAGCTGTCTTCTCACCTGTTCAGCTGTGAAGCCCACCGTGGTGGTTTCAGGTGTGGGAGGGGTGTATTCATGAGAGCAAGGTGGGGGGCTGTGAGGAGGGGTAGGAGGGGAGAGTGGAGTATGTGTTGGTTGGGGGCTGACAACAGATGAATTGTGTGGGGGATGGGCAGGGGCCACAGTGTCAAATCTGTTGGAAAACAGGTTAAGCTTGTTGGCCCTGTCCACACTGCCTTCAGCTCCTCTGTTGCTAGTTTGCTGGAACCCAGTGATGGTCCTCATCCCACTCCAGACCTCTCTCATGCTGTTCTGCTGGAGTTTCCACTCAAGCTTCCTCCCATACCTGTCTTTAGCCTCCCTGATCTTGGCTTCTCCTACGTCTTCTCCTGCTTTGGAGGTTGACAGATCAGGCTGAGGGTGGGGGCATCCCTCACCCTAACATGATGATCTGAGGGTCAAAACAGAGCTTGTATGCACTAACACACACATCCCACTGGAATGGGAAAACTTGCTTGCAGCAGCATCATAGATGCATCGACCAGTGACATCATCTATGGTTCACCTGTGAATGTTACCTGCCGGATGCTATGTGTCTCTGTGTAGAAAAGATGTGGCAGATGTGGAAAGAATGTGGGGGAGTCTTGGACAAAGAGGGCTCAGCCCTAGGTAGAGAGGTGTCCATTTAAAACAGAGGTGCGGAGAAATTTCTTTAGCCAAAAGGTGGTGAATGTGTGGAATTTGTTACCACAGGCAGCAGTGGGGGGGTCAGGTCGTTGGGTGTATTTAAGGCAGAGATTGATAGGTTGTCGATAGGACACGGCACCAAAGGGTACAGGGAGTAGGGCTGAGGATGGGGAAAAATGGGTCAGCCATGATTGAAGGGCGGAGCAGACTCGATGGCCCAGGTGGCCTAATTCTGCTCCTATGTCTTATGGTCTTATAATTCACATGATTGTGTATAATTGACACATCTTTTATAACAAAAACACAATTAACACAAAAAGAGGTTTACCGAATTGTAAGGCGGTCATAGTGTATCCTGTCCTAGGGTCTCCACCTGAAACGTTGACTGTTCACTCTTTTCCAAAGATGCTGCCTGACCTGCTGAGTTCCTCCAGCATTTTGTGTGTGTAACCTGGATTTCCAGCGTCTGCTGGTTTCCTCTGGTTTGTGATAATGTTACCATACTGACTTACCCAACAGGGCAGCGCTGCAGTGTAGTGGTCAGCACAACACTTCCCCGTTCAGGCAAACCAGGTTCAACTCCCACCACCGCCTGTAAAGAGTCTGCATGTTCTCCCCATGAACGCTGTGTCTCAATAAATAAATATCCACGTTTCCCTCTCCGTCTCAACTTGCACCGGTGTTGTTACGTTCACGCCAGGTACACCCAAGTTGCTTTACCATTTATTCATTGAGACGCAGTGCGGAATCAGTCCTTCCAGGCCACCCAGCAATCCCCCTGATTTAACGCTTGCCTAATCACAGGACGATTTGCAATGATCTACCTACTGGCTGGCCCTGGGTCTGCGGGAGGAAACCTGACCCATGCCGTCACATCCGAACTCCTCACGGGCAGGGGCGGGATTTGAACTCGGGTCACTGGGACTGTAGAGCGTTGTGTTCACCACTACGCTGCCGTGCCGCCCCAGTTTATGTGACGGCAATATACTCAGAAGGGGTAAACGTGGAACATTACCGGCACAGGAAGAAGGTCTTCAGCCCACGATATAACTCAACCCTACATTAAATGTTCGGGTTCGCTGAACTTTTCTGCCTATGCAATGCCCCATTCTCTGCACAACCTCTGTCATATCTAAGTCTACCACCACCCCGGCAGTGCATCCTGTATGCCCAACAGTCTCTGTGTAAAATAAACCTTGCCCCCTCGTCTCATTTGAACTTCAGCCCACCCGCCCCCTCTCTGTAAATGACTTGTATTAGACAATTTGACCATGGAGGAAAGGTTCTGACTGTCTGCTCTACCTCGATCCTTAATTTTGTACCAGCAGACGGGGTGACTCCAGCCATTATCTTAAGGGTTTGTATGTCTGGATTTATCCAGGACTTGTGCTATGCACCAGCTGCTCGTAAGACTATCAAGCACCTGCTTCCATGGCTTCTCATGACCCTGCTCAGGGGGCTAAGTGGGTGCTTCACCTTGCCCAAGGGTGACCTGCAGAGGGAAGGGGTGCTTTATACTTCCTTTCGTAGAGAGGGATCTCCACGCCGATACCCTCTACCCTGTCCACTCTATCTGTGCCTCACATAATCTGATAAACCTCCATCAGGTTTCGCCTCGGCCTCTGCCGCTGCAACCCAAGTTTATCCGCCCTCCGCTGATAGCAGGTCGACTCTAACCGAGGCAGCACCCTGTTAAACTGCTTCCGCATCCTCCCCAGTGTTCCCACATCCTTCCTGTAACGGGCGGTCCAGAACTGAATGCGGCCTCAGCGGGCTGCAACATAACTTTCTGATTCTGAAAGTTGTGAAACTTCCTGCAACGTCAGCTCTCCTTCATCAGGAGTTCAAAGGAATTCACAATGTCACCAAAGACCCTTGCAGATTTGCACCGGTTTACAGCGGAGAGCATTCCGCTCAGTATTTTTCATTTTGCGACAGCAGTCATAAAACCCCCACACCTCTTCGTCATTTGGTTATTGTCATCTAGAGCTGCTGTCTGCATGACCTGGTACTGCGCTCTGAGATGTACTTCTTGTCTTCTTTACCCTTATCACCTCTCACCGGCAACTCTGTGAGCGTCATGTAAGTGAGGAGGAAGCTGGCCAACCTCTCCACTTCCTCAGGACCCTCCTCTCTGGGTATTTTTTTCCAATCGATGCACCGCAGATGCATCTTGGCTTGAGATAGCAGGTGCTCTGCCTGTGATCAGGAGAAGCCGCAGACAGCTGCAGGCACAGCTCAGCACACCGCAGAAACCAGCCAACCCTTCGTGGACTCTGTCCACACTTCTCACTCCCTCCGAGAGCAAACTTCATAACCAAAGGCCCCACCCACCCTGGACATTCTTTCGTCTCCGTTCTTCCAGTGGGCAGAAGGAACCAATCTCTGAAAACTCGTACCACAGGCTCAAGGACAACTTCCTCCTGATTGGAAAATGACTATTAAATGTTTTCCTTATTAATCCCACACTTCGTTGTTCACCTACACAATGCATTTTCTCTGTACCTGTCGCATCTTATTCTGCGTTGTTATTTTCCCCTCGCTCTACCTCAAGGCACCATGCAAAGACCCAGTCTGTAGGAACAGTAGGCAAGGCGTGGAAGATTACAGGGAGACGGCAGGAGACTGGGGCCGAGAGAGAAATTGGATCAGCCACGATGAAATGGTGGAGCAGACTCGATGGGCCGAATGGCCGAATTCTGCTCCTATATCTCATGGTCCATAATAAATCACTTCCAATTCCACTTTCATGCCAACCTGCCGCAAACGGCAATAAACCCGGCCTAGATTGGGAGACCGCTGTCCTCCAGAACAAGCCAGATCTCCTATTTTAATTCCACTTCCCATTCCCATTCTGATATGTCTATCCACATCGTGATCAGGCCACACTTAGACTGGAGGAACACCTTATATTCCATTTAGGGAGCCTCCAACCTGATGGCATGAACATCGATTTCTCAAACAACCATCAATGCTCCCCCCCCACCCCACCATTTCCCATCTCTTTTTCCCTCCCTCATGGTATCTCCTCGCCTGCTCATCCCTTCCCTCTGGTGCTCCTACCCTCCCCCCCCCCACCTTTTCTCTTTCTTTGATGGCCTTCTGTCTCTTTCACCAGTCAGCTTCCTAGCTCTCTGCTTCATCCCTCCCACCTCCAAGTTTCACCTGTCATCCTGTGCTTCTCCCTCCACTCCCTACCTTTCAACTCTACTCCTCAGCTTTTTACCTGCTGGTTTTGGTCTGAAATGTCAACTGTACTCTTTTAATAGATACTGCCTGGTCTGCTGAGTTCCTCCAGCACTTCATCTGCAGACTTTCTCTTGTTTATGATTTGAAATAAACCTGAAGATATCAGTGACAGCAAGATAATGAGCTATACAGATTTATGAGGGTCAATGCAAGCAGGCTTTTTCCACAGAGACTGCAACTAGAATTGAAATCAATTGAATAGACTTTATTACTTACATCTTTCAAATACAAGAGGGGTAAAAATCTTTACATTACGTCTCCATCTAAATGTACAACTTGAAATTTATAGTAATCTGTAATAAATAGTATGTACAACAGGACAGTCAATATAACATAGAAACACAGTTGTATCAGTGTGAATTAATCAGTCTGATGGCCTGGTGGAAGAAGCTGTCCCGGAGCCTGTTGGTCCTGGCTTTTATGCTGTGGAACCGTTTCCCGGATGGTAGCAGCTGGAACAGTTTGTGGTTGGGATGACTCGGGTCCCCAATGATCCTTCAGGCCCTTTTTACACACCTGTCACTGTAAATGTCCTGAATAGTGGGAAGTTCACATCTACAGATGCGCTGGGCTGTCCACACCACTCTCTGCAGAGTCCTGCGATTGAGGGAAGTACAGTTCCCATACCAGGCAGTGATGCAGCCAGTCAAGATGCTCTCAATTGTGCCCCTGTAGAAAGGTCTTAGAATTTGGGGGCCCATACCAAACTTCTTCAACCATCTGAGGTGAAAGAGGCGCTGTTGTGCCTTTTTCATCACACAGCTGATGTGTACAGACCATGTGAGATCCTCGGTGATGTTTATGCCGAGGAATTTAAAGCTGTTCACCCTCTGAACCGCAGATCCATTGATGTCAATAGGGACTAGCCTGTCTCCATTCCTCCTGTAGTCTACAACCAGCAACTTTGTTTCTGTGACATTGAGGGAGAGGTTGTTTTCTTGACACCACTGTGTCAGGATGATAACTTCCTCTATGTAGACTGCATCACTATTATTTGAGAAAAGGCCAATCAGCGTAGTGTCGTCAGCAAATTTAATTAGCCGATTGGAGCTGTGGGGGGCGACACAGTCATGGGTGTACAGAGAGTGAAGGAGGGGGCTCAGTACACAGCCCTGAGGGACATCTGTGTTGAGGAGCAGAGGGACAGAGCTGAGAGAGTCCACTCTTACCAGCTGCCGGCATAATTTAAGGGTGAAAGGTGAAACAGTTAGCGGGAGCATGAGGGGGAACTTCTTCACTCAGAGGATGGCGCGAGTGCAGAATGAGCTCCAGAGGTGGATGCAATCTAGAGCTCAACATTTACGAGAAATTCAAACTGCTGCATGAGTTGGTGGAGCACACGGTCCGGGTGCCGGTCGACAGGTCTAGGCATGGTAATGGTTCAGCACGGACTAGATGGGCCAAAGGGCTGTAGTGATCGATGACTCTGAAGCTATGCAGACAGCTGTAATCTGTATTTGATTTTGTCATGTCTACGGAGGCACAGTGGGAAGCTTGTTATGCATTCTGTTCATTCAGATCAAATTACACAATGCATTCAGATAGAACAAGGCAAAACACTGACCGGAATTGAGTCATTATTGCCACATGTATCAGGAGACAGTGAAAAGCTTTTCTCACATATACTGTTCTTACAGATCAGAGAAGCTCCTTCGGGTTGTTATAGACGGTGGTGGTAATGGGGACAAGCCCCCACTTCCCGGTAAATGCTCCCAATGGCGTGTGCCTCAGACAAACAAATGGCCTTCACGTGTGGCTCAGCTACGAAGCCCAGTGGAACCATTTGTACTGACAGGAGAAGGAGCAAAGGCAGGTGAATGGCACCTCGAAACCAGTCGTTTTGGGCAGACGGGCTTAGCCATGATTGGCATCTCATCTGGGAGAAGGAAAACTCTGATCTCAAACCTCCTCTGCTTTGTGGCTACACCCAGTCCAGGGGAAGGCTTCGGGAGTAAACCCCGAGGGACAAAATCCGGAGATGGAGTCCTACGTTGAGTTCAACGCTGACTGGCAACTCCTGCTGGTGCCAAACTGTATCGGTCTCTGCTGTTCCTTTGGGTTCATCAGCTGTGTGGAGAGGGGGAGCCTGCTACATGGGCAACAGCTCGCTCTCCATGTCGTACTGCCCTGCCTTGCCTATCCAGAGAGCTCGGATGCAATCTCCATGGTCAACCCTGACCAACGGAGGCCCTCACCTCGGAAAGATACGGTGAAAAGTGAAACTTGCATACTGTTCATATAGATCAGAGCATTACACAGTGCACTGAGGCAGAACAAGTTAAAACAAACAGCAATAACAATAAGTATTTTATTGATCCCGAGTGGGAAATTATTTTGTTACAGCAGCAACATTTACAATTACATTTAGCAGTGTGCAAACTTAACTAATAGTAAAGTACCAAATAATATTATACACAATAATAATTTACCACTGTGCAATAATAATGCATAAAATAATAAGACAAACACTATGATGTGTGTTCTCCTGTCACACAAAGATGAACTGTTGTCCGTGCTTCTTGCAATTGGTAGGAAAGATTTCCTGTAGCGATCCTTGTGACAGTGGAGACGAATGAGTCTCTTTGTAAAGATGCTCGGCTGTTTATTCAGTAGCTCATGGAGAGGATGGGTCAGATTGAATTGTCCATAATGTACAACAGTTTGTTTGGTGACGTTCCTCTCCACCACTCACTCACAAGAGTCCGGCTTGTAGCCAAGGACAGATCCAGCCTTTTAGATGAGTTTATTGAGTATTTCTGCATCACCAGCACCGATGCTGCTCCCCCAACATAAAGCAGCAAAGAATGCTGCACTCAACAAACAACAGACTGGTAGAAGAGCTCCAGCATCCTGTTGCTCTCACTAAAGGATCTCAGCTTCCTTCGAAAGTGGAGTCCTTAGAAAACAATGCGTACGAAGGTGCTAAAGAAATAGTGTTGTGTGTATAGACAATAAGGTGCAAGATGATAACAGTGCAGAGTGTGAGATCAAGAGTCTATTCTAGCATACTAGGGAGCCGTTCAGGCACCTTATTGTCAAAGCTGCTGGGGGTCAGGCTACAGGAGCAGGATGAAACCATCTGGAGCTGAGCTCAACCAATCAGTACGACCACAGGTAATGGTTCCCAGGTCTTGGCTGCCCACCCAGAGCATTGAATTTTCAAAAGCAGATCAGCCTCCTCCTGCCCCTCACGATCTGGGGGAAGAGAATTCCAAAGAATAACCGTCCACTCCAATAAGAAGTCAAGGTCCAGTCCTCTGTCCCATGCACAGGTGCAATCGGAAATAACTTACCTGCAGCAGAGTCACACGCAATGTTACTACAGGTGTAAACAAGAGAAAACCTGCAGATGCTGCAAATCCAGAGCAAACACACACAAAATGCTGGAGGGACTCAGCCGGCCGGGCAGCATCTGAAGAAAAGAGTGCAGTCGACGTTTTGGGCTGAAACCCTTCGGCAGGCATGGAGAGAAAAAAATGAGGAATCAGGATTAGAGGGTGGGAGAAACACAAGGTGATAGGTGAAACCGGGAGGGGCAGGGGTGAAGTAACGAACTGGGAAGTTGATTGGTGAAAGAAAACAGGGCTGAGGAAGGGAGAGCCCGATAGGAGAGGACAGAAGGCCTTGAAGGAAAGGGAAGGGGCAGAAGCAGCAGAGGGCAAGGAGATAGGGTGAGAAAAGGCCAAGGGGATGGGGAATAGTGAAGGGGCATTACCGGAAGTTAGAGAAATCGATCTTGAGATGAGCAGTATTCCACATCAGATTTATTTTGATTGGGGTATCTGTCCTGAAATTCATTGTTTTGCCGCAGCAGTACAAGAAAAATGTAAATTAAATGTTAATTTATACACGATTTTAAGACAATAGGGCACGGCAGCAGAATTAAGCCATTGGCCCATCGACTCTCCCCGTAGCCTTTGACCCCCTTTACCAACCTGCACTTTAAATATAGCCAATGACATGGTCTCCACAGCCATCTGTGGCAACAAATTCCCCATTGCCATCGATTTTTATAGGAGGTAACACAACTGGAACAAGGAAAACATAACTGAAACAGTAATTTATGCTCAACTGTCGTGCCAGCAAAAACCTCGAGCAAACTTCCACAGATGTACCATGGAGAGCATTCTGACTGGTTCCATCGCCGTCTGGTGCACAGGATCGCAGGTGACAGCAGACGGCTGTAGGTTCAGCCGGATTCAAAATGGGCACTAGCCGCTCAGTCATCTTCAAACGACGGCACCTCAAGAAGGGGAGGACCCCACCCATGTTCCCTCTAATTTGGAGTCACCAGTGTGCGCAAAAATCTTGTGCTGTGCAATGTTTTTGCCCAGAGACAAAAATGTGTGTGCACTGAATAATTTCTTCAATAGAAACACTATATCATATCCAGTTTAAATTTAGAGAAAATAAGAAGTTGGACATTTGATACATCCTTTAAATTTGAAGAAATCTGGCAACCTTTTATTCAATATTTTCACATGATTTGACTTATTGACTTTTGTACTGACTCTCTTCCAGTTATTTTTCCAAAGGTTTGGGTTTGATCAGAAAGTCTTTCTTCTCTTGGTTTTACTCTCAGGATGGACTGCCCAGTCCTTTTATTTTTCCTTCTCGTTTTTGTTTGAAGAGAACAGTGGGGGGGCGGTTTTCATATCAAAATTTTAAAAAGTCTTTTTTTTCTTTTTATGAATTGATAAGAGGAGAATTAATTATAATTTTCCTTATTATACATACTATATCAGATTTTGATAATGTTTGATGATTTTGATAATGTTTATTTCACCAGTATATATTGTTATTGATATGTATGTTTGAGATAATTCTCCTCTTGCTTGTACATATGCTCTTTTTAAATCAATAAAAAAGATTGATAAAGAAAGAAAGAAACACTATAAACAGGCCAGTTCTGAAATCCGCAGGCCCATCACTGCAAACTCCATGTTGCCAACACCGTCCGCTTCAGAAACCGGAAAAGGAAATATGATCGAGTACGATCGTGGAATACGCTCAACGGGCCAGCGAGGTAGAGGGTGAGCGCCGTTTGAGTGCCCGCGGCAAAAAGAGGTGTGCGCGCACGCTCACGCTCACCTGAGAGGGAACATCGAGCCCCGCCACTGGGAAGGTGCCCTCTTCTCAGTACCACCATCAGGGAGCCGGTGCAAAAGCCTGAAGACACACACTCATCGTTTCAGGAACAGCTTCCTCCCCTCCACCGTCAGGTTTCCGAACGGTCCACGTGAACACTGCCTCACGGATTCCTCTTCCAGAGTCGTCGTCATCATCATGTGCCGTCTCATATGACGTTGGTCCCTTGACCAGTATTGTTCTTAGGCAAACTTTTCCACAGAAGCGGCTTGGTGTCTTTCCGGACGGGTGACCCCAGCCGTTATCAAAACCGTCCGGCGATTGTCCGCCTGGCATCCGCGGTTGCGTAGCCAGGACTTGCGATACGCAGAAGTGGAGTTGTGTCTTTACAAGACACATGACCCGCAAGGCCATAACACGTAGGAGCGGAGTTAGACCAGCAAGTCTACTCCATTATTCCATCACGGCTGATCCTCTTTTCCCACTCCCCAGCCTTCTCCCCGTAACCTTTGACGCCATGTCCAATCAAGAACCTATCAGTCTCTGCCTTAACGACATCCAATGACCTCGCCTCCACGGTAACAAATTCCCCAAGCCCACCAGCCTCTGGCTAAAGAAATTTCTACATATCTCTGTTTTAAATGGACGCCCCTCTATCCTGAGGCTGTGCCCTTTTGTTCAAGACTGCCCCACCATCCTTTCCACATCTACTCTGTCCAGGCCTTTCAACATTTAAAAGGTTTCAATGAGATCCCCCCTCATCCTTCTGAATTCCAGTGAGTTCAGACCCAGAGCCACCAAACGTTCCTCGTGTGATAACCCTTTCATTCCCGGAATCATCCTTGTGAACCTCCTCTGGACCCTCTCCAATGTCGGCACATCTTTTCTCAGATAAGGAGCCCGAAATTGTTCACAATACTCAAGTTGAGGCCTCACCAGTGCCTTATAAAGACTCAGCAACACATCCCTGTTCTTGTGTTGGAGACCTCTTGAAATGAATGCTAACTGTGTATTTGTCTTCCTCAGCCCCAACTCTACCTGCAAGTTAACCTTTATTGACCAAGATTGTTTTTGGCAAGTTCTCCAGCAGTGGTTTGCTATTGCCTGCTTCTGGACAGTGCCTTTACAAGACGGATGACTCCAGCCACTGTCAAAACTCTTCAGAGATTGTCTGCCTGGCGCCAGTGGCCGCAGCACCAGGACCTGTGGTGTGCACCACCTGCTCCCATGGCTTCACGTGACCCTGATCGGGGTGGGGGGGTGGTGAAGCAGGTGCTACACTTTGCTGAAGGGTCACCGGCAGGCGGGCGGAGGGAAGGAGCGCCTTACACGTCCTTTGGTAATTATAGGTGATGATAAATTGTTATGTCTGCGCCGCAGTGCTATCACCAAACAGCGAGTCTCAGTGACAACAAAGCTGATCCTTATTCCAATAGTTTTGTAAAGAAAAGAACTACATAAAAACATAAATTGAGCAAGGCGGACAAAATGCCAAGGGGGCTCGGCTGGTCAGCTGAGCTGGAGGGAAATAAACTGTCGATATTCTGGACTGAGAACCTTCATCAGGACCAGAAGGACATCCCTGGGGCAACGGAGGATGAGGTGACCTGATAGAGGTGTAAAAGATGATGAGAGGCATCGATTGTGTGGATAGTCAGAGGCTTTTTCCCAGTGCTGAGATGGCTAGCATAAGAGGACACAGGTTTGAGGTGCTGGGGAGTAGGTACAGAGGAGATGTCAGGGGTTAGTGTTTTACTCAGAGTAATGAGTGTGTGGAATGGGTTGCCGAAGGCAGTGATGGAGGCTGATACGATAGGGTCTTTTCAGAGACCCCTGGAGAGGTACATGGAGCTTAGAGAAATAGCGGGCTATGGGTTACCCTAGGTCATTTCTAAGGTAGGGACATGTTCAGCACAGCTTTGTGGGCCAAAGGGCCTGTATTGTGCTGTAGGGTTTCTATGTTGGGGGGGGGGGGGGGTGTTGTCAGAAGCCTGATTAAGAATGTGGGGGTAGGGTAGGGTGAGGAGAACATGCCTGCAGGGGAGGCAGTGGAGTGGTGGGGTGGTGGGGTAGCTGGTGTAACAATCTGGAGCAAGGTCGGGTGAGGGAGAAGCAGGAACCTGACAGGAGAGGACAGAGGACCGTGGAATAACGGGACGGAGATGCAGGACCCCAGGGGGAGGCGATGGGTGGGGGGAACCACTTTGCTGCAACAGCAGTAATCTCCCAGCGGGCGCCAGTCGCAACTCCACTTCCGACTCCTGCCCCTGCCGCAGCACGCTGTGTGCGAAGTCCCCCCCCCCCCCCCCCCCCAGCTGCCATGAACGGGCACATCGCAGGATCGGGGAGCAGCCCTGTCGTCTGCCTGGGTAGCCCCCCCACCCCAACACCCCAAACTGGTGGCACGATCTTGGACTTCCCCAACTTCCGGGAACTGCTGCCCTCTCGTTCCCCACCTACTCTTTTTCTGTTCCCCCATCTGGTGGCCCTGTCTCTAACCTTGCTCCCCAGACTCTTCCCCCCCACCCCACCTCCCTCTGTCTGCCCACCTACTCCCCTCTACATGGTCCACATTTCAAATTCCTTCTATCGTCCACCCACCTCCTCCCATCTTCCCACCACCCCCTCGCCTTCCCCCTCCGCTGGCCTCACCAGTCACCTGCCGGCTTGTACTCATCACCCTCGTGTTCTGGCCTCTCCCCACGCGCCCGCCCCCACCCCCACCCCTTCCTTTCCAGTCCTGATGAAGGGTCTCAGCCTGAAAAGTCAACTGTCCATTCTGTTTTCCTCCACAGATGCTGCCCAGCCTGCTGGGTTCGAGCCACGGAGTCAGAGAACCAGACCCTTCAGCCCATCGAGCCTGTACTGTGCTATTTGAACAGCCTAGCCCACCCATCCATAGCCCCCCAGCACCCAGGGGAAACCCGTGCGGTCGTGGCAAGAACGAACATTCCTTACAGACAACGGCAGCAATTGAACCCCGATCGGTCCATCGCCAATGGCTGAAAGCCGTGCTGCACTGACATTTCCAGCACCTGTAAATAAAACGTTAATCTGTGCACAACTTTCGCCAGAAAGAACACGGTCAGAACAAGCAATGCACAAACTAATCGTCAATTTAAACTTTATTTTTGTAAATCGAGAACGAGAAAAGAGAAAAGCCTAAGTGAGTGCAGCAAGGTATGGCAGCAACTGGCACCGTTGCTATCAGGCGCCAGCGGTGACCGATCGGGGTTCTGTTGCCGCCACTGTCTGCAGGGACTCTGTCCGTTCTCGCCGCGACCCCCTCCCAGGTGCTCGGGGCTTATACCCTCCCACATTTCCAAAGATGGACGATTAGAAAGTTGTGGGCTTGCTACGTTGGCTCTGGAAGCACAGTGCCACTTGCAGGCTGACCCCTCCTCCCCACCACCACCCCTCCGGCACTATCCTCACTGATGAGGCTGACGGGGACGAAGGCAGCAAATCGGTGGTGGCGGGAGGCAGAGGGGCGACTGCGGTCGACGGACTGGGGCGTGCCCGAGGGCTCATCAGAGGATCTGTATGAATACTCTACGGTTGTCTCTACGGACTTTTTACAAAAGCAGTGGCAGACGAGTGTGTCCCCACACAAAATGAGGGGGTGACCTCACTGAAACCTATCGAATGGTGAAAGACCTTGACCGAGTGGATGTGGAGGGTACGGTTCCTGTGGTAGGAGAGTCTCAGAATAGAGGGGCGTCCTTTTAGAACGGAGATGAGGGGGAATTTCTTCAGCCAGAGAGTGGTGAATGTGTGGAATTTTTCGCCACAGGAAGCTGTGGAGGCCAAATCTTTATGTATATTTGAGGCAGAGGTTGATACATTCTCAATTGGTCAGGGCATGAAAGGATACAGGGAGAAGGCAGGAGATTGGGGACTGACAGAAAAAATGAATCAGCCATGACAAAATGGAGTAGACTTGGAGTAGACCTATAGTTAAGTTAAAGGTTTAACTTTTAAATTGAAGTCTGTCCGGAGCCCTATAGGCTCATCAGGCCGGAGGTTATGCCGGTTTCTGTGGCGTGAAGCGACTGAGAGTACGAGACTACACCCCCCCCCCCCCCCCCATGGATAGGACCCCGGTCCATCGCAAGGTTAACCCCCAGCATTTTGCCAGTACCAATTTTCAGCTGGGTGGACTGGAGCAATGTGTGGTTAAGTGCCTTGTTCAAGGACACAACACGCTGCCTCGGCTGGGACTCGAACTCACGACCTTCAGATCGCTAGTCCAACGCCTTAACCACACGCCACACTCCTATACCTTATGGTCATAAAATCACTCAGAGTCTTCCCCAACCAGAAGCCCCGAGTGAATCGTGAGGGATCTGTTCAGAGCCAGACCAGTAGCCTTCGGGCCTGGTGGCTGAGTGAGATGCAGGAGGTCCAGGCACGATCTCCGGAAAGCCAACTCACGGGTGAAGCGGCAATCACAGACCAAATACCAATCACTAAAGGTTGATCAGTAGGGCTGGAACATGATTACCCGTTGCAAGTTGACACCAAACAACGGGGGTGACAACAAGGCCTCCTCCCAGATGAGCTCAATGCTTCTCTTGCTCCCTTTGACTCTCAGAAGTTGGAGGAACCTTCACGAGCTCCCACAGCCCCCGATGGCCCTGTGATTTCAGTCTCTGTGGCTGATGTGGGAGCATCCTTCAGGAGGGTTGAACACATCCACACAGAGCGCTGTCTTAGGAAAGCAGCGTCCATCATCTGGGACCCCCACCACCCAGGACATGCTCTCCTCTCACTGCGCCATCTGGAAGAAGGAACAGGAGACTCAGGACCCACACCACCAGGTTCAGGAACAGTCTTCACCCCTCTTGAACAACGGGGGAATAACTCAGCGCCCTCCAGGCAAAGGCACAGAACAGCACACATGGCTAAGTTTTCAGAAAAACGTAGTCACAACAAAAAACACAAAACAAAAAAGCCATGTCCCTGAGTGGCATGACTGTGGATTTACAGGATGGGATGTTGTCGTGTCATGCCATCTGCAGAGATTCTCTGATCACTCAGAAATGGTTGGGTGAAAAAGGGAGGACGGGAGGATGAATACAGGGCCTGGTGGAGGACTTTGTCAAATGGTGCAAGCTGAATCATCTGCAGCTCAACATCAGTAAGACAAAGGAGACGGTGATGTGCTTTAGGAAGACTAAGCCTGCTCTGCTCCCAGTTACTATGGATGGTGAGGACATGGATGTGGGGAGGACCCACCAGTACCTGGGGGTGCACCTGGATGACAGGCTTGAGTGGAAACCAGCACAGAGGCTGTGTACGAGAAGGGCCAGAGTCGCCTCTACCTCCTGAGGGGACTGAGGTCCTTTCGAGTATGCAGGCCTCTCCTTCACATGTTCTACCAGTCTGGTGTCACCAGTACAATCTTCTATGCGGTGACATGCTGGGGCAATGGAATCAACACGGGTGATGCCAACAGGCTCAATGAATTGATTAGAGAGTCTGGCTCTGTTATAGGAGTCAAACTGGACACACTGGAGGCTGTGGTAGAACAAAGGAACCTACGGAAAATGCTGTAAAGTCTGGACAATGTTTCTCACCCTCTGCACGGCACCTTGGCTGAACAGAGGGAACACTTTCAGTGATAGACCAAGACAACTGTGCTGCTCCAAAGAACGTTATATGAGGTCATTCTCACCCTCGGCCATTAGGCTCCATAATGAGTCAACCTATAGTCAGTGAAGTGATGACCCCCTCTGTTAGATAGTTTAAGGTAACTTATCTTTTACTCTTTCTTACTCTTCTTCGAATATTTGTATACCTGTGCACTTATAATGTTACTGTGTCACTGAAATTTCCTTTGGGATCAATAAAGTATCTGTCCGTCTATTGAATGCTGAGCTGTGGTTGATAAAGAGAACCCTGACGTATGCATCTTTGCTGTCGAGATGTTCTGGGGCTGAGCAAAGAGCCAATAAAGTGGCATCTGCTCTGGACCTGTTGTGCCAGCGGGCAGGTTGGAACATTTCCAAGTCACTTCTCAAGCAGTTGATGTTTCATCACTAACCTCTCCAAGCACTTCCTTACAGTGGGTGTAAGTGCTCCCGGATGACAGCGATTGACACATCATCACTTTCATCTTAGGCACCGGCTCAGTTGAAGCCTGCCTGTACCCAGACTGCCGAAGCGAGAGGGCAAAGTTATCGGGGATTCCTCCAGCCAGTTGATCAGGTCGTCGTACCCGGCCTGGTACCCCCGTCTGGGCAAGGTGCTTTCCGTGGGTTCACCCTCCTGAAGGATGCTCCCACATCGGCCACAGAGACTGAAATCACAGGGCCACCGGGTGTGAAGGTGTTGCCTCTGTGAGTTGGGCTGTTGTGAGTGAGGGTGTTGCCTCTGTGAGTCGGGCTGTTGTGAGTGAGGGTGTTGCCTCTGTGAGTCGGGCTGTGAGTGAGGGTGTTGCCTCTGTGAGTCAAGCTGTTGTGAGTTAGTGTGTTGCCTCTGTGAGTTGGGCTGTTGTGAGTTAGTGTGTTGCCTCTGTGAGTCGGGCTGTTGTGAGTGAGGGTGTTGCCTCTGTGAGTCGGGCTGTTGTGAGTTAGTGTGTTGCCTCTGTGAGTCGGGCTGTTGTGAGTGAGGGTGTTGCCTCTGTGAGTCAGGCTGTTGTGAGTGAGGGTGTTGCCTCTGTGAGTCGGGCTGTTGTGAGTTAGTGTGTTGCCTCTGTGAGTTGGGCTGTTGTGAGTGAGGGTGTTGCCTCTGTGAGTCGGGCTGTGAGTGAGGGTGTTGCCTCTGTGAGTCGGGCTGTTGTGAGTTAGTGTGTTGCCTCTGTGAGTCGGGCTGTTGTGAGTGAGGGTGTTGCCTCTGTGAGTTGGGCTGTTGTGAGTGAGGGTGTTGCCTCTGTGAGTCGGGCTGTTGTGAGTTAGTGTGTTGCCTCTGTGAGTTGGGCTGTTGTGAGTGAGGGTGTTGCCTCTGTGAGTCGGGCTGTGAGTGAGGGTGTTGCCTCTGTGAGTCGGGCTGTTGTGAGTTAGTGTGTTGCCTCTGTGAGTCGGGCTGTTGTGAGTTAGTGTGTTGCCTCTGTGAGTCGGGCTGTTGTGAGTGAGGGTGTTGCCTCTGTGAGTCGGGCTGATGTGAGTGAGGGTGTTGCCTCTGTGAGTCGGGCTGTTGTGAGTTAGTGTGTTGCCTCTGTGAGTCGGGCTGTTGTGAGTGAGGGTGTTGCCTCTGTGAGTCGGGCTGTTGTGAGTGAGGGTGTTGCCTCTGTGAGTCGGGCTGTTGTGAGTTAGTGTGTTGCCTCTGTGAATCGGGCTGTTGTGAGTGAGGGTGTTGCCTCTGTGAGTCGGGCTGTTGTGAGTGAGGGTGTTGCCTCTGTGAGTCGGGCTGTTGTGAGTTAGTGTGTTGCCTCTGTGAATCGGGCTGTTGTGAGTGAGGGTGTTGCCTCTGTGAATCGGGCTGTTGTGAGTGAGGGTGTTGCCTCTGTGAGTCGGGCTGTGAGTGAGGGTGTTGCCTCTGTGAGTCGGGCTGTTGTGAGTTAGTGTGTTGCCTCTGTGAGTCGGGCTGTTGTGAGTTAGTGTGTTGCCTCTGTGAATCGGGCTGTTGTGAGTGAGGGTGTTGCCTCTGTGAGTCGGGCTGATGTGAGTGAGGGTGTTGCCTCTGTGAGTCAGGCTGTTGTGAGTTAGTGTGTTGCCTCTGTGAGTCGGGCTGTTGTGAGTGAGGGTGTTGCCTCTGTGAGTCGGGCTGTTGTGAGTTAGTGTGTTGCCTCTGTGAATCGGGCTGTTGTGAGTGAGGGTGTTGCCTCTGTGAGTCGGGCTGTTGTGAGTGAGGGTGTTGCCTCTGTGAGTCGGGCTGTTGTGAGTTAGTGTGTTGCCTCTGTGAATCGGGCTGTTGTGAGTGAGGGTGTTGCCTCTGTGAATCGGGCTGTTGTGAGTGAGGGTGTTGCCTCTGTGAGTCGGGCTGTGAGTGAGGGTGTTGCCTCTGTGAGTCGGGCTGTTGTGAGTTAGTGTGTTGCCTCTGTGAGTCGGGCTGTGAGTGAGGGTGTTGCCTCTGTGAGTCGGGCTGTTGTGAGTTAGTGTGTTGCCTCTGTGTCGGGCTGTGAGTGAGGGTGTTGCCTCTGTGAGTCGGGCTGTGAGTGAGGGTGTTGCCTCTGTGAGTCGGGCTGATGTGTACAACAGTTGGGAAGTACAAAGGTTGGCAATGCATGTTGCAGCTGTCAAAAGCTTCCGTTAGGCCACAACTGAAACATTGTGTAGGGTTCTGGTCACCTCATAGCAGCAATGATTTGAAGACATTGGACAGGGTCCAGAAGATGACTTACCAGTACTGTGCTTGGATCAGGGAGAATTAACCACAAGGAGAGATTGCACAGACGTGGACTGTATCCTCCGGAGCATCAGAGGCTGAGGGACGGCCCAAGAGAAGCTGATGAAATCACCAGCAGTGTAGACCAAGGTCAATGTCAAATAGGGCACATCTTAAACGTGAGGGGGGAACCTCCTGTCCATGTTAGTACCTTTCCTTTGGGATCATGGGGGCTTACCTGGCTTGGCCGAGGCTCCTGCTGTAGCGGGAATGTCTTGGCGTTTACCACCCCTTACCCCCTCAAAGCATCACGATGGGGTTGCCCCGCACCCCCATGCAGAACTCGTCCTGGCAGTCGTCTGAGATAGGAGAGAGCAGGAAAGAGGAAGCAGTCCCTCTGGGTGCGTTGCCTCCTTCAGCCAGGTTGCCTGCCCTGTCCCGGACGGACGGGAATAGGAACCGCTTTAGTACGTTCACATGTACCGAGATACGTGGAGATTGTGAGGCCATCTTACTGCTCAATCACCTTGTAACTGCAGCGTAGAAGCCGTCCTCGAGCCTGGTGAAAGGTGGGGTCAGGCTTTTTGTATCTGGCGGGAGGGGAGAGAAGAGAGAACATCCAGGGTGGCTGGGTGGGGTTTCCATTATACTGGCTGCCTTACCATCTCCCCTTTGCCGGGGTCCGCCGGCATGGGCCTGAACTCCTCACTTATTCTGGTTTCACGAAGATGTCCACTGAAGTCTATTTATAAAGCACAATATGCGACTGAAAATATTAGCAATACAAACGGCAGGTTTCAGATTGAAACCAGACCTGAGTGTTGAGCGCCAATGGCCAGAGAACAGGAACACCTACAAAGGACCAGCCCTCCCCATCACGGAGCGCATTTTCAGGGAGAGCTGGCAAAGGAAAACCAGTGTCCGCCATCAGGGGCCCTGCTGCCCAGGCCGCGCGCTCTCCTCACAGAGGTTACAGAGGCTTCCTGTTCAGATCCAGCAAGTTCCAAAATCATTGCAGCCCCACAAGCATTGGGCAACTGAAGATATCCAGCCTGGATAACTTCACTCACCACAGCTCGGACAACCAGCAGACTCACTTTCAGTAGTATTTCTTTACTTGCATAATTTGTCTTCTGACATAGGAGAAGAATTAGGCCATTCAGCCCATTGAAACTGCTCCACCATTCCATCCTGGCTGATTCCGGATCCCACTCAACCCCGTACACCTGCCCTCCCGCCATGTCCTTTGACTGATCAGAAAACAATCAACTTCCACCTTATATACACCCACGGACTTGGCCTCCTCCGCAGCCTGTGGCAGAGCATTCCACAGATTCACTACTCTCTGGCTAAAAATAAGTTCCTCCTTACCTCCATTCTATAGTGTCACCCCTCAATTTTGAGGCTGTGCCCTCTAGTTCTGGATACCCCCACCACAGGAAACATCCTCTCCACATCCACCCAACCTAGACCTTTCAACATTCAATAGGTTTCAATGAGATCCCCCCACATTCTTCTAAATTCCAGTGAGTACAGACCCACAGCTGCCAAACGCTCCTCATATATTAACCCCGTCATTCCCTGAATCATCCTTGTGAACCTCCTCTGGACTCTCTCCAATGACAATAGAGGCCTTCTGAGAGATGGGCCCAATACATTGTCCATTGGCTGTTTGCCAATCTATGTTTGGGTAGAGTTTTTCGTAAATTCTGCTAGATTTCCTAATTTTTCTGCAAATGCCTGCAAGAAAATGTGTCCAAAGGTAGTATATGGTAACATACATGTACGTGGATTATAAGTACCACTTTGAACATTTGAACTTTATAAACGAAACCCAGGCACTATCATTTCCCTTCTGTGGAAAAAAAGGAACTTTTTGCAACTCATACCAAAAACTTCCCTCCATGCTTTCAGCACTGCCAGCTTTGTTTACTCATTCTACTTTTCCACTATTTATTTCTAAAATTAAATCCACGGTAGAGACAGCCCTTCTCCAGCCGGCACAGTGGCGCAGTTCCTGAGGATGGAAACAATTACTCGCGCTTTTCTGCACTGGGCTTTGCTGCAGCTTTGCTCCTCGTTTCCGTCAGTTTTCACCATGTATCACAAGTTGCAAACTCGTGAGCGGACTCATGAGGTTTACTTGGACATCACTGGAAGGCAGCATTTTCAAAACAAAAAGAGCTACAGAGTGCTTGGTGGCCTGGAACTGTGATTACCCTGTCACCTGCCATTCCCTCGCCTCACCTTCTTCTGCTGGCCTCCCAGTCCTGATGAAGGGTCCTGGCCTGGAACATCGACTGGTCGCTCCTCTCCGTCGAAGCTGCCTGACCTGCTGAGTTCTTCCAGCAATGTTCTGTGCTGCCGTTCCACACAAAGGTTTCTGCAGCCGGATGCAACTCAGATTCAGATTCAGTTTATTGTCGTTCAGAAACCACAAATGCAATGCAGTTAAAAAATGAGACAACGTTCCTCCAGAACGATATCACAAAAGCATATGACAAAACAGACTACACCAGAAAATCCACATAACGTTTGGCAATCCCCAATCCAGAGTCCGGAGAGGCTGCTGCGTATTAATATCGCGCTACCGTCTTAGCGCGTTCCCCGGAAAGGAGCTCCAAATCCACCAGACCAAACAAGACCAAAAACTGAAGCTACAAGACCTGCACAAAACCACATAGTTACAACAACAGTGCAAACAATAGCATAATTGATAAAAAAAAACAGACCATGGGCACAGTAAAAATAGTTCAGATATTAAAAGACTGTAAGTTCGAAAGAAATCATCACACAGTTTCCACAGTTCCTCAGGGTCCGGACAGAATCGCCATCTCACGCCGGCGCCAGAAGGGAATACCCCCGCTTTGGACTTCCACGGTGCCGCCCGACTCAGCCTCGCAGACGCAGCACACACCGAAAGCGACCTGACCCTTTCCATCACCCACGACTTACGGTATTAGGAATCCATTCGCAGTGCAAAAGACCATCAGACCATAAGATATTGGGGCAGAACTGGGCCACGAGGCCCATCGAGTCTGCTGCGCCGTTTCATCACGGCTGATCCCATTTTCCCCTCTGCAGGTCCTCCGGCCTAGGAGCAGGGGTGGTGACCCTAGAAAAAAAAAACGTTGCTGTTCTTCACGCAGTGCTCTCAAACCCGAGTTTTAGGTGAACAGGTAGTCTAAAACGCTTCGTTTCATTTCGGTGAGAACCGCCCCTCCCTCCCCACCGGGGGTCTGTCAGCTCTGCTCGTCAAGTTCGCTGAGGACTCGCCGGGGATGGGTGCTCATCGCCAGGCAAATAACCCCCTCCTCAATGTCAACGGAGGTGGTTATCGATTTGAGGAAAACCACACGTCCCGCCGCAGGGGGTGGCGGGGGCAGCAGCTTCAGACTCCTGGGAGTGCACATCTCACACAGCACTTCCTGCACAAAGCTGATACTTCCCGCGGAGGCTGAAGAGGGGCAATTCTCCCCCACCTGAATTCTCACGACCCTCTACTGAGCATCCTAACTGTGCGGCGGGGCAGGATGGATCTGCAACGGGGACTTAACGCGAACAATGCACCGGCCTACCCACCATCAAGGGCATATGTACCGAAGGGTATCATGTCAAACAGCCAGCAGTATCACGAGGGACCTCTCCCAGTCCCCTCAGGGGCTGGTTGTTCCGCTCCCAATGTGACAAGGCTTCGCAACAACCGCGCCAGGACCACCAGACTCCACAACGATTACTTCCCCCCCGCTCTCAGGCTAATTCCGAGAATGATTCCGGGAACGAAAGGGTGACCGTATGAGCAATGTCTGGCAGCTCTTGGGCCCCCATTCCCTAGCGGTCTGGAGGATGGAGCAGTCACATAGAAACATTTCAGATGTTAAAAGGCCTGAGCAGATTAGATATGTCAAAGCACTTTCCCATGGTAGGGGATTCTCGGACAAGAAAGCACAACTTCAGGATTGAAGGACGTCCATTTAGAACTGAGACGTGGAGAAATTACTTTAGTCAGAGGGTGGTAAATCTGTGGAATTTGTTGCCACGAGTGGCTGTGGAGGCCGTCATTGGGTGTATTTAAGGCAGAGATAGATAGGTTCTCGATTAGCCAGGGCATAAGAGGGTATGGGGTGAAGGCAGGGGAGTGGGGATGACTGGAAGATTTGGATCAGCCCATGATTGAATGGCGGGAGCAAACTCGATGGGCTGAATGGCCTACTTC
Organism: Hemitrygon akajei; assembly: GCF_048418815.1. NCBI lineage: Eukaryota > Metazoa > Chordata > Chondrichthyes > Myliobatiformes > Dasyatidae > Hemitrygon > Hemitrygon akajei. The sequence goes on from NW_027331949.1 coordinate 1,516,297, forward strand.
TGCTCCTATATCTTGTGGTGTAACCCACACCTTCACCACCACATTTCCTGTCAGGCAGCTTATTGACGGATACTCCTGTATCTCGAGTCACTTTATGCTCATGCAGTCAGTCCCTGCATGCAAACTATTCTTGTGTATTTCGTTGCCTTCTTTGTGCTTATTGTGTGATTTTTTAAAATTTTAGATTCATCACATCCGGAGTAACAATCATTTCTTTCTACTTTACAGCGAGAAACATCAAGTTCCTGGGTTGGTCTAGTCTGGTCCCAACATATCGATGCGGCTATAAAGAAGGCAAGACAGCCGCCGTACTGCATTCAGAGTTCAAAGAGGTTTTGGTATGTCAACAAATATAACTATAGAACAGTTACAGCATGGAAACAGGCCATCTCGGCCCTTCTAGTCCGTGCCGAACACTTACTCTCACCTAGTCCCACCGACCTGCACTCAGCCCATAACCCTCCATTCCTTTCCTGTTCAAATACGTACCCAATTTTACTTTAAATGACAATATTGAACCTGCCTCTACCACTTCTACTGGAAGCTCGTTCCACACAGCTACCACTATCTGAGTAGAGAAGTTCCCCATCATGTTACCCCTAAACTTTTGCCCCCTAACTCTCAACTCAAGTCCTCTTGTTTGAATCTCCCCTACTCTCAATGGAAAAAGCCTATCCACGTCAACTCTATCCATCCCCCTCTTAATTTTAAATACCTCTATCAAGTCCCCCTTCAACCTTCTATGCTCTAAAGAATAAATACACTCAAAACCTTCTATAGTTGTACGGTGGAGAGTATTCAGACAGGCTGCATCACTGTCTGCCCTTGTGGCTAAAGGGATCAGGGGGTATGGAGAGAAAGCAGGTACAGGGTTCTAAGTTAGATGATCAGCCATGATCATACTGAATGGCGGTGCAGGCTCGAAGGGCCGAATGGCCTACTCCTGCACCTATTTTCTATGTTTCTATGTCTATTATGGCCGGGCTACTGCACAGGACCGAAAGAAGCTGCAGAAGGTTGTAAATCTAGTCGGCTCCATCTTGGGCACTAGCCTACAAAGTACCCAGGACATCTTCAGGGAGCGTTGTCTCAGAAAGGCAACGTCCATTATTAAGAACCCCCAGCACCCAGGGCATGCCCTTTTCTCACTGTTACCATCAGGTAGGAGGTACAGAAGCCTGAAGGCACACACTCAGCGATTCAGGAACAGCTTCTTCCCCTCTGCCATTCGATTCCTAATTGGACATTGAATCTACGAACACTACCTCACTTTCTAAAATATATATTGTTTCTGTTTTGCACTACATTAAATCTATTATAATATACTGTAATTGTATTATTTTATTATGTGTTGCATTGAACTGCTACTGCTAAGTTAACAAATGTCACGACACATGCCGGTGATAATAAACCGGATTCTGATAGTTTTTTTTTCTGAGATGCATTGGATCTGTAGTCCCTAGGGGTTCTGGGGATCACTGGGGGATCAGAGGGAATTAAAAGGGTCACTGTGACAACAGGGAATTAAGGGGTTACTGGGGGTCAAATGGGAATAAAGGGGTCTTTGGGGGAATCACAAGGAATTAAATTGGTCACTTGGGGATCACAGGGAATTCTCAGGGTCACAGTGAATTAAAGGGGACTAGGGGGCTCGCCGAGAATTAAAGGAGTCACAGGGAATTGAATGGGTCACTGGGGGACCACAAGAAATTACATAGGGAACATAGGAAATTAAAGGGGTCACTGGGAAAGTGCGCAGGCTGATGTCCGCAGCTGCCGCCCATTCCTTTCTTCCTTGATGACGTGCCGAAGGCGGCGTGCGTGTGAGCGGACATCCCGCCCACAGCGCCTGGTGACTGGTCCGTTCCCGGGGCGGAATCAGCTCCGCGCTTTTAATTGGCCGACGGCTGATCAGACGTTAACCGAAGCGGCGGGGGGAGCAAAACATTTTTAAATTTGAAAGGGTCGCCGAGGCGTCTGAAGAGGATTCGACTTGGGTAACAGCCGGAGACCCAGTGGGGGTGGGGAGATAGGGTAGGTATGGGGAGGTAGGGTGGGGAGATAGGGTAGGTATGGGGAGGTAGGGTAGGTATGGGGAGTGGGGGTGGTGTGGGGGGGGAGAGGGAGAGGAGGGAGGGGATGAGGAGAGGGAGAGGAGGGAGGGGATGAGGGGAGGGAGAGGATGAGGGGAGGGAGGGGATGAGGGGAGGGAGGGGATGAGGGGAGGGAGAGGAGGGAGGGGATGAGGAGAGGGAGAGGAGGGAGGGGATGAGGAGAGGGAGAGGAGGGAGGGGATGAGGGGAGGGAGAACCATAGAACACTACGGCACAGTACAGGCCCTTCAGCCCTCCATGTTGTGCCGACCCATATAATCCTTTAAAAAAAGTACTAAACCCACACTACCCCATAACCCTCCATTTTTCTTTCATCCATGTGCCTTTCCAAGAAGCTCTTACATACCCCTAAAGTTCTAGCCTTCACCACCATTGCTGGCAAGTCGTTCCAGGCACTCACAACCCTCTGTGTAAAAAAAAACTTACCCCTGATGTCACCCCTAAACTTCCCTCCCTTAATTTTATACATATGCCCTCTTGTGTTTGCTATTGGTGCCCTGGGAAACAGGTACTGACTATCCACCCTATCTATGCCTCTCATAATCTTGTAGACCTCTATCAAGTCCCCTCTCATTTTTCTATGCTCCAAAGAGAAAAGTCCCAGCTGTGCTAACCTTGCTTGTTCTCTTGGAGAATATGACTTGTTCTCCAAAACAGGCAACATCCTGGTAAATCTCCTCTGCACCCTCTCCATAGCTTCCACATCCTTCCTATAATGAGGAAACCAGAATTGAACACAAAAAAAGTGCAGTCTCACCAGAGATTTGTAGAGTTGCAACATGACCTCTCTACTCTTGAACTCAATCCCCCTGTTAATGAAGCCTAGCATCTCATAGGCCTTCTTAACTACCCTATCAACCTGCGCAGTGACCTTGAGGGATGTATGGATTTGAACCCCAAGGTCCCTTTGTTCATTCACACTCTTAAGTAATTGACCATTAATCCTGTACTCAGTCTTCTGGTTAGTCCTTCCAAAATGCATCACCTCACACTTGTCTGGATTGAACTCCATCTGCCATTTTTCTGCCCAATTCTGCAGCCTGTCTATATCCTCTTGTAACCTTTGACAACCTACAGTTCCATCCACGACTCCTCCAATCTTCGTGTCATCCGCAGACTTACTCACCCATCCTTCCACCTCTGCATCCAAGTCATTTATAAAAATCACAAATAGCAGGGGTCCCAGGACAGATCACTGCGGCACTCCACTAGTCACCAACCTCCAGGCAGAATACTTTCCTTCCACAACTACCCTCTGCTTTCTTCCGTTAAGCCATTTTTTTAATCCAAACAGCCAAGGTTCCACTTATACCATGCCACATGACTTTCTGGATGAGTCTCTCGTGAGGGACCTTGTCAAATGCTTTGCTAAAGTCCATGTAGACCACATCCACTGCCCTACCCTAATCAATTTCTTTTGTTACCTTTTCAAAAAACTCAATCAGGCTTGTGAGGCACAATCTTCCCTTCACAAAGCCACGTTAACTATCCATGAGTAGACTGTACTTCTCCAAATGCTCATAGATCCTATCCTTAAGAATCCTTTTCAGTAACATACCACCGACATAAGACTCTATAGTTCCCAGGTTTCTCCCTATTACATTTTTTAAACAAGGTAACTACATTTGCCATTCTCCAGTCCTCTGGCACTTCCCCTGCAGCCAAAGAGGATTCAAAGATGATAGCTAATTCTCCTGCGATCTCTTCTTTCAATTCCCACAACAACCTGAGGTGTATCATATCCGGCCCTGGGGATTTATCAATCTTAATGTTTTTAAGAAGATCCAGCACTACTTCTTCCTTAATCTCCACATTGTCCAGCACACAGGCCTGCTCTACTTAGCCCTCATCCTGATCAAGATCCTTTTCACTTGAGAATACTGAAGCAAAGTATTAATTTAGGACCTCCCCAACCTCCTCCGCCTCCAGGCACATGTTGCCCTCTTTATCCTTTAGCGGTCCCACCTTCATTCTCGTCATCCTCCTATTCTTCACATATGCATAGAACGCCTTGGGGTTCTCCTTAATCCTACATGCCAAGGCCTTCTCATGCCCCCTTCGAGCTCTCCTAAGTCCTTTCTTTAGCTCCTTCCTGGCTACACTATATTTCACATGAGCCCCTCCTACTTCCTGCTTCTTATATCTAACATATGTTTCCTTTTTCCTATTGACGAGTTGCCTCACATGTTTCGTCAGCGACAGTTCCCTTTTCCTACCATTTTTTCCTTGCCTCAGTGGGACAAACCTATCCTGAACCCAGCTCAAGTGGTCCCTAAACTTCTCCCACATTACTTCTATGCTTTCCCCTTTGAACATCCATTTCCAATTTACTCTCGCTAGTTCCTGCAAAGCTGGTCCCTTCAAAGTTAACCTTTCCCCAGTTAAGCACTTTACCATTTTATCCCTTTCCATAGCTATGTTTAAGCTAATGGAGTTGTGGTGACTCTCACCAAAATGCTCCCCCACCAAGAGGTCTGTCACCTGGCCAGGTTCATTGCCCAGAACTAGACCCAGTATGGCCTCTTCTCTCGTCGGCTGGTCCACATACTGTGTCAGGAATCCTTTTTGAACACACATGACAAATTCAGCCCCATCTATCCCCCTTGCACTCAGGAGGTGCCAGTCAATATGAGGGAAGTTGAAATCACCCATAACTACTACCCTGTATTTCCTGCACCATTCTAAAATCTGCCTGCTTATCTGCTCCTTGGTGTCCCGAGGGCTATTTGGGGGCCTATAGGCTACTCCCAGCACAGTGATTGATCCCTTCCTATTTCTGACTTCCACCCTGACCGAATCCGTGGACACTCCCTCTGCAGCATCCTCCCTTTCTATAGCCGTGATACTATCCCTGACCAGCAATGCCACTCCCCCCTCCTTTTCTACCTCCCATCCTATTCCTTTTAAAACACCTGAACCCTGGGACCTGCATCATCCAATCCTGCCCTTCCTCCAACCAAGTTTCAGTAACGGCCACATCGTAGTTCCACGTACTAATCCATGCTCTAAGTTCATCCTCCTTGTTCCTAATACTCCTAGCATTGAAATACACACATTTCAACCCCTTTAACTGGCTACAATTATGTCCTGTCCCCTGCCTGTCCTTCCTCATCAACTCAGAACTCTTAGCATCATGCCCTTGTCCTTCTACCTTAATCCCTGCGCTCACATTCTGATTCCCACCCCCCTGCCAAACTAGTTTAAACCCTCCCCAACAGCTCTAACAAACCTGCCCGCCAGGATATTGGTCCCCCTAGGATTCAAGTGCAACCCGTCCTTTTTGTACAGGTCACACCTGCCCCAAAAGAGGTCCCAAGTCCCAATGATCCAGAAATCTGAATCCCTGACCCTTGCTCCAATCCCTCAGCCACGCATTTATCCTCCACCTCATTCTATTCCTATTCTCACTGTCACGTGGCACAGGCAGTAATCCCGAGATTACTACCTTTGAGGTCCTGCTTTTCAACTTCCTTCCTAACTCCCTGTAGTCTGTTTTTCAGGACCTCTTCCCTATTCCTACCTATGTCATTGGTACCAATATGTACCACGACCTCTGGCTGTTCTCCCTCCCATCACAGGATATCTTGGACACGATCCGAAACATTCCAGACCCTGGCACCTGGGAAGCAAACTACCATCCGAGTTTCTTTCCTGCGTCCACAAAATCGCCTGTCTGACCCCCTGACTATAGAGTCCCCTATCACTACTGCCTTCCTCTTCCTTTCCATACCCTTCTCAGCCAGAGGGCCAGACTCTGTGTCAGGGACACGGCCACCGTCACTTCCCCCCAGGTCGGCTGTCCCATCCCCCCAACAGTACTCAAACGGGAGTACTTATTGTCAAGGGGTACAGCCACAGGGGTACTCTCTAGTACTTGACTCTTCCCCATTCCCTATCTTGACTGTGACCCATTTCTCTGTCCCCCGTGGCCCCAGAGTGACTACCTGCCTGTAACTCCTCTCCATCACCTCCTCACTCTCCCTGACCAGACGAATGTCATGGAGCTGCATCTCTAGTTCCCTAACTCGGTCCCTTAGGAGTTGCATCTCGATGCACCGGGTGCAGATGTGGTCGTCCCGGACGTCGGGAGACTCCAGGACCTCCCACATCTGACACCGACCACAGAAAACCGGCCTCACACATACTACCTCCTTTTGCAATCAACAACTGCCTCACCTTGTCCAGTTATCGCCGAAGCCCTTTCACTCTGCTGCCCGCTGAATATGGCTGCCTTTTCTAAAAACTGTTTGCGCTCAAGGAGAGGGGGGAGATGAGGGGGAGGGGGAGGGGAGAGGAGGGGAGGGGAGGGGGAGGGGGGAGGGGAGGGGAGGGGGAGGGGCGGGAGAGGAATGGGAGTGAGAGGTGAGGGGGAGAGAATGGGAGAGGGAGGAGAGTGGAGGGAAGGGAAGGAGGGGAGGGTGGGAGCTCCCTGTTGGAACTGGGGCAGAGTTAGCTGGCTGTGGGAGGTGACTATGGAGCGGGGAATCCACCGCCAGCCGACAGACGGGCCCGAGCTGGTCCAGGGCAGGGCGGGGATGGGAGGAAGGAACGGTTGGGCGGGTCAGTGCGGCCGGGTGTGTGATGCTGTTTTGGAAACACGGATTTTGTTCCAGGGCGGAGTCCAGACCCCTAGTCACAGGAGCCGGCACTGTACCCCGGGGGGAGGGGACTGTAGAAACGGAATACTCCGCAGGGTGTGTCAGGGGCAATGGAGAGAGTGAGGCTGAATGATAAATCCCGACAGACCCCACACCGCTTCCTCTGTAACCCCAACAACCCTCCTTGTCACTGTGACCACCTGCAACCCCGTCTCTTCAATTCCTCCGGCCTCTTTACCCCTCCCTGGCTCCCTTATCCCCTCTGGTCCCAACATCCAGCCCGTTTCTAATCTCTCTAGCTCCTACCCCATCTTGACCCGTCCGGCTCTTCTCCCTCTCTACAAACCCGTCAGCCCCCACCCCGTCTGCGAGCCCCTTCACCCCTCCCGCCTCTGAAATCCTTTTCCCACACACCCTCCCCGTCTCTGTAATCCTTCTGGTCTCTGCACGCCTCCCGCGCCTGTGTCTTTAAGCCTTTAACCCCCTCTTGGCCCCACAGTCTTCAGCATCTTTGACTCCCGCTAGGCCCGCCCCCGTGCCCCCACCCCACCCCAGCGGTTGATCTCCTCTCCGGCTCCCGGACAGGCTGTGCTTCTGCCGCCCCTCAAACTCCCTTCCCACCCCACCCGCGCACGGGACTGCCTCTTTAAGCCAGTGCCCTTGGACTGTGAGTTTGCCCTTGGGTGTCAGGTTACAGCCGATGGTGACGGGAGAGGGAGGGGAGGAGAGGAAGCTGCTATAAAGGCCTGTAGTCCTGCCCAGCTCCCGGCATCACTCGCTGGCGATCAGGAGCAGAGAGCGATCCTCCCGTTGTCAACAGTCCCCGAAGGTAGAGGGGAACTCGTGAAGCCCAATCCAAGGGAGAGGCGGGTGTGGAGGAGTCAGGGAGAAACGATTAGGGCAGAGCAGGCGAGGAAAAGCGATTGAAGGGCCCCATAAGAGAATGGGGTAGAGAAATGCAGTGGGAAGTCGGGGGGAGAGGAGGAGGGCAAAAGAAGAGGGCAGACGTGAATGTGCGGGAAACGGTGGAGAGGGAGCGGGACTGGATGAGGTGGGGAGAGCAGGTAAGAAAGGAGGTGGGGGAGAGAACATGAGAGGAAGAGAGAAACTGGCGGAGGGAGGGGGATGGGAGAAAGTGGGTGAGAGGTAGGGGGAGTTGAGCGTATGGGGTCGGCGAGAGGGAGGTGGAGGATGAAATTAGGTGAAATAGAGTGAGGGAGGGATTAGAGGCAATAATGGCGATAGTGGAGAAGGGGAGACGAGAGAAGGGCAAGGGTGAGAGGAGAGGGGAAAGTGATATGGGAGGAGGGGCGGTCAAGGCGCCGGAGGAATCTATCCTCTCGTTTCTCGACCCCTCTCAGCGTCCAGGGATGGGACTGGGATGCACCTGTCTGTCCCTCATCATGTTTTTAGGCCTGACCTGGACGATGAGCCGGGTCTGTCCCGGGTGTCTGATAAGCTCCCCGCGCCTTGTGGGGGCTCTCTTGGGTGTGTGGAAAGTGACTGCCCGCTCTTTGTGAGGCGGGCCTGCCCCGGGACCGTGTTAAGTCACTGCCCGCTGTTTGTGAGCCGGGCCTGCCCCGGGACCGTGTTAAGTCACTGCCCGCTCTTTGTGAGCCGGGCCTGCCCCGGGACCGTGTTAAGTCACTGCCCGCTCTTTGTGAGCCGGGCCTGCCCCGGGACCGTGTTAAGTCACTGCCCGCTCTTTGTGAGCCGGGCCTGCCCCGGGACCGTGTTAAGTCACTGCCCGCTCTTTGTGAGGCGGGCCTGCCCCGGGACCGTGTTAAGTCACTGCCCGCTCTTTGTGAGGCGGGCCTGCCCCGGGACCGTGTTAAGTCACTGCCCGCTCTTTGTGAGGCGGGCCTGCCCCGGGACCGTGTTAAGTCACTGCCCGCTCTTTGTGAGCCGGGCCTGCCCCGGGACCGTGTTAAGTCACTGCCCGCTCTTTGTGAGGCGGGCCGGGCCTGCCCCGGGACCGTGTTAAGTCACTGCCCGCTCTTTGTGAGGCGGGCCTGCCCCGGGACCGTGTGACGCGGGGAGCAGGGGCGGCGCTCTGTGATGCGACCGACGGTATAAAGGTGGTCGGGCCGGACGGAGCCGCTCTCACACGCTTTCGCTCTTGCCTTCGCAGCACTGAACGTACGGCACATCACCCCTAACAGGCAACATGGTGAAGATTGGCATCAACGGGTGAGTGAGGGGGGACAACAGGGAAAGCCAGAGGGGGTTCCGGGACGAGAAAGGACGCACACACCCCTGTTTTCGGGCGGGCCCCGGCGTGTATAGAGCCGGCTCCCTTCAATAGCCTCTTCTCTACCTCTTTTTATCATGCCCGTTTTCTATATCTCTCTTTCACTATTTCCTCACTCCTTTCTCCCCCCCCCCCCCCCCCATTTCTTCCTTTCTTTCTCTCTTTACCCCGTCTCTCTCTCGCAATTTCACCCCGGACGGATATGCGAGCTGCAGGGGAAGGCGTTGCTTCCTGCTCAGGGACGGTTAACTCCTAGTGTTCCGGGTCCAGCATTCTCACCCCCGGGAAAACCGGTGGTGGTGGAGGGTTAGTTTCCACAGGATCCGAGGACTGGGGGGATACCTCCCTAACCCATCCGCTAACTCATCCCTCACTCCGTTGTCACAGGGGGCGGGGAGCGTGACATCGGCCTGATTCATTCTCCTTCTCGGAGGAGACGTGCGAGACGTGACCGGACGGTCGCTCGCTCTTCAGTCTAGTGGGGAGTGTACGTGCTGGCCGTCACGGAGTGCTGGCAGACGGGGCGGGGGCGGACGGGGTCGGGTCTGCCCTGCCCCGACGGGTCGGTGGGGGTGGGGGGCGAAGGTTCCCGTTACCTTCAGAGTCCGGTCCGCCCCTTCACGAGTGGCGGAGGGGGGGAGGAGTGGAAAAGAGGAGGGGTTAAAAGAGGGAAGAAGCGAATGGGGAGTTGGAGGAAAGAGAATTGGGGAGTGAAGGGGAGGGAAGTGAGTTTCCGGGAGGAGGGGGAGAGGGTAGCGGGTCAAGTGCCGTGGGTGGGGGCGGCGACTACTGCTTGGGGGCTTAGGGAGACGAGCTTACTCAGACGTACAGGATCTCTTCAGTTTCTGGGTTGGATGCGGGATTATTCCCAGAGGGACAGACATTTGAAACCCAAAGATGCTTGAGCCACACATCTCCAAGATTTGTTTTACATCAGGAGGTGAAGGGTCTAAAACGAGAGCCTGCATTAAGTGTGCACACGGAGAAAAAGCGTGGGGAAGAGAAAATTTGTTTGCGTGTGGTTGGGGTGAAATGGAGCCGGTATTGCTATGTACAGATGGCTGAGGGAGAAACTTTGGGGCTGGGATGACCAATCCCGGGCGTACCCGGACTCTGTGTCTGTTTCTCTGGGCGGGTGGAGTGGGGGTTGTGCATCCCCGTTCACAGAGGGAACCCCTGCCGAGCGAGTCGCTTCCTTTAAAGGCCATCCCCTGCTGGGAGCTGGGCTCAGAGGGCAGGGGGGCAGTCCTGGTGTACCACCCAGACGCTGCCAGGCAGGGGCGCTGTAGCTGCCTCTCCCGGCTCTCTGGGAGCAGAACACACTCTCAGCTAAAGAGAAATCGCAGTGTAGGTGAAGGATGGTGAGGTCTGGAGTCCATCTAAATGTGGGGTGACCCCAAGATCCCTCTGATCCTCCACACTACCAAGAGTCTTACCATGAATACTATATTCTGCCATCATATTTGACCTATCAAAATGAACCACTTCACACTTATCTAAGTCATCTGCCACTTCTCAGCCCAGTTTTGCATCCTATCAATGTCCGACTGTAACCTCTGACAGCCCTCCACACGATCCACAACACCTCCAACCTTTATCATCAGCAAACTTACTGACCCATCCCTCCACTTCGTCATGCAGGTCATTTATAAAAATCATTAAGAGTAGGGGTTGCAGAACAGATCCCTGAGGCACACCACTGGTGACCGACCTCCATGCAGAATATGACCCGTCTACAACCACTCTTTGCCTTCCATGGGAAAGCCAGTTCTGGATCCACAAAGCAATGTCCCCTTGGATCCCATGCCTCTTTACTTTCTCAATAAGCCTTGCAATGGGGTACCTTATCAAATGCCTTTCTGTAATCCATATACACTACATCTTCTGCTCTTCCTTCATCAATGTGTTTAGTCACATCCTCAAGAAATTCAATCAGGCTCGTAAGCTATGACCTGCCCTTGACAAAGCCATGCTGACTATTCCTAATCATATTATTCCTCTCCAAATGTTCATAAATCCTGCCCCTCATGAACTTTCCATCAACTTGCCAACCACTGAGGTAAGACTCACTGGTCTATAATTTCCTGGGCTATCTCTACTCCCCTTCTTGAATAAGGGAGCAACATTTGCAACCCTGCAATTCTCCGGAACCGCTCCCATCCCCATTGATGATGCAAAAATCATTGCCAGAGGCTTGGAGTACTACTCCACAGTAGCCTGGAGTACATCTCATCCGGTCCCGGCGACTTATCTAACTTGATGCTTTCCAAAAGCTCCAGCACATCCTCTTTCTTAATATCTACATGCTCAAGCTTTTCAGTCTACTGCAAGTCATCACTACAGTCACCAGATCCTTTTCCATTGTGGATACTGAGGTATTCATTAAGTACCTCTGCCATTTCCTCCGGTTCCATACACACTTTCCCACTGTCACACTTGATAGGTTCTATTCTTTCGTGTCTTATCCTCCTGCTCTTCAAGTACTTGTAGAATGCCTTGGGTTTTCCTTAATCCTGCCTGCCAAGGCCTTCTCATGGCACCTTTTTACTCTCCTAATTTCCTCCTTAAGCTCCTTCCTGTTAGCCTTGTAATCTTCTAGATCTCTAACATTACCTAGCTCTCTGAACCTTTTATAAGCTTTTTTCTTGACTAGATTTATTACAGCCTTTGTACACCACGGTTCCTGTACCCTACCATAACTTCCCTGTCTCATTGGAACGAACCTATACAGAACTCCACACAAATATCCTCTGACTACTACTTCCACACTTTTCCCTGAGAACATCTGTTTCCAATTTAAGCCTCCAATTTCCTGCCTGATAGCCTCATAATTCCCCTTACTCCAATTAAACATTTTTCTAACTTGTCTGTTCCTATCTCTCTCCAATGCTATTGTAAAGGAGGCAGAATTATGATCACTATCTCCAAAATGCTCTCCCACTGAGAGATCTGACACCTGCCCAGGTTCTTTTCCCAATTCCTCTTGTCTCTCCTCTTGTAGGCTTATCTACATATTGTGTCGAGAAACCTTCCTGAACACACCTAAGAAACTCCACCTCATCTAAACCCTTTGCGCTAGGAAGATGCTAATCGATATTTGGGATATTAAAATCTCCCATCACGCCAACTGTTATCATTACACCTTTCCAGGATCTTTTTCCGTATCTGCTCCTGGATATCCCTGTTACTATTGGGTGGCCTATAAAAAAACACCCAGTAAAGTTATTGACTCTTTCCTGTTCGTAACCTCCACCCACAGAGACTCCATAGCCAATTCCTCCACGGCATCCACCTTTTCTGCAGCCGTGACACTCTCTCTGATCAACAGTGCCACGCCCCCACCTCTTTTGCCTCCCTCCCAGTCCTTTCTGAAACATCTAAAGCCCGGCACTTGAAGTAACCATTCCTGTCCCCGAGCCATGCAAGTCTCTGTAATGGCCTCAACGTCATATCTCCAAGCACTGATCCACACTCTAAGCTCATCCGGTTTGTTCACACACTCCTTGCGTTAAAATAGAGACATCCCAAACCTTCCCTAAAAACAATCCCATGGGACGGCGGAGTGAGTTCCTGGCCAGGATCCCTCTTCCTCTCTTTGAAGTACTTACCTCTTGTCGGCAATGGGTTCGCAAAGTGCACGTGCAAGATGCTGGAGGAAACACAGAAAACCTACAGCACAGTTACAGGCCTTTTGGCCCACAAAGCTGTGCCAAACATGTCCTTACCTGAGAAATTACTTGGGGTTACCCATAGCCCTAAGCTCCATGTACCTGTCCAGGAGTCTCTTAAAAGAACTCAGCGGGCCAGGCAGCATCCATGGAAGAGAGGACAGTCGATGTCTCAGCCAAGACCCTTCATGAGGACTGGAGAGGGAAAAATTATGAGGAGTAGATTCAATAGGTGGGTGGGTGTAGGGGAGAGAGAAACACAAGTGATAGGTGAAACCGGGAGGGAGAGGATGAAGTAGAGAGCTGGGAAGTTGATCGTTCATCTGATCCAGTCTGACCCCAGCATGATGCCCCATCCAAACTCATCCCTGCTGCCCACAAATTGCTGGAGGAACTCAGCAGGTCAGGCAGCATCCGTGGAGAAGAGCGAACGGTCGACATTTCAGGCTGAGGCTCACTGGCAGGGATTTCCAGCATCTACAGATCTTTCTCCCCATTGCCTGCTGTTGGGCCTGTGATCTGGAACCGGGAGGAGTACGAGCACAGCCTCAGGCCCTTCAGCCCACACTGAACTACCTCAGTTAGCGAACAGATGCCTGACTTGATCCCCCTGCGTGCCCAACCCTCCCATTCCCTGCTCGTCAACGCAAATTTCTTTTCATTTCAATTTTTTTAATTGATTTAATAGAATAAGGATAAATACGAGTCAGAAGTTATCCCAAATACATATTTCAATAATAGTACAAAGAAAGGAATATAAACTGAAAGTCATATATAGTATTAAAAGAGAAAAAATATATAAAGAGAAAAAAAGAACCACATCTCTGAACAATTCATAGGAAAAAAAGACTCAATTTCTGTTATTGAGAGAAAAAAAAACACTAACCTAAAACCAAAAAAAGAAAACTGGGCAGTCCATTTTAAGTATACAGCTTTTTTTTTAAAAAAAAAGGAAAAATCCTTCTGGTCACATTTTATTCAATATTTTCATATGATCTAATTCTTTTTACTATTTCCGTTAAGCTGAGAAGAAGAAAAAGTTAACTGAAATAGTAAAAAAGAATTAGATCATATGAAAATATTGAATAAAATGTCGCCAAGTTTGCTCAAATTTAAAAGATGTATCAAACGTCCGACTCCTAATTTTCTCCAAACTTAAACACGACATAATGGAGGAGAGGCAGATAAACACAGTAGGTGGATTGGGGTCCTTCCAATACAATAGAATTGTATTCCTACCCAATAAAGTTGAGAAAGCTATCATGAATTTCTTGTCAAAGTCCACATCTGTCACCCTTTGCAGCCCTGTGGGCACACTCAGTAAATCCACGTGAGAATAATCACCACGATAGAATCAGCAACTGGGCGTTCCACCAGTGTGCAAAGCACCACAAACTGTGCAAATGCAAAAAGAAGGAATAAATAAGAATAATAAACGTCGAGACGAAGAGTCCTTGAATGTGAGTGCGCAGGTCATGGTCCCGTGCCTGGTGTTGTGAGTCCTGAGCCACCCTCGTGGTGTCAGCAGCGAGAAGAGGGCGGTTTTGGGGTCCCTGTTGATGGACGCGGCTTTCCTGCGACAGCATTGTGGGCCAAAGGGCCTGTATTGTGCTATAGGTTTTCTATGTTTCACTCCATATGCTCTGTGGTGGAGGAGGGGCTTTACCTGCAAGGGAATTGGTGTTTCCGTACCAGGCTGTGATGCAGCCGGTGAATATACTCTCCACCGCATGCCTGTGTGAGTTTATCGAAGTCTTGGTTGTTGTGCAGAGTCTTCACAAACAGCAAGTAGAGGTGCTGCCTGTCTTTGTAATTCCACTTCTGTGTCGGGCCCTGGACAGTTCCTCTGAAATGACAGCACGCTGACTCTCTGATTCCCCCGATGAGGACTGGCTCATGGAAGGCCCTTCCTGGGGTGGATAGTCAGCTCCTTGCTCTTGCTGACAATGAGCGAGAGGCACCACTCGGCCAGATTTTCTGAGTCCGATCTGAGAGCCTGTGCTATGTCTGCCTCTGGGACCACCCCTGCAAGCAAACTCTCTGTGGAAGGTTAACCTGCAGGTTGAGTCGGGTGTGAGGGAGGCAAGTGCAATGTCAGCATTCATTTCAAGAGGTCTAGAAGACCAGAGCAGGGATGTGATGTTCAGGCTTTATAAGGCACTGGTGAGGCCTCACCTTGAGTACTGTGTACAGTTCCTCATCTGAGGAAAGATGCCCTGACATTGGAGAGGGTCCAGAGGAGGTTGGCAAAGATGATGCCAGGAATTACAGGGTTATCACACGTTTGATGGCCTGTACTCGCTGGAATTCAGGGATGAGGGGGATCTCACTGAAACCTTTCAAACATTGAAAGGACTGGACAGTAGCTGTGGGAAGGATGCTGGGAGAGTCTCGAACAAGAGGCACAGCCTCAGCATACAGAGGAATCCATTTAAAACAGATGCAGAGTAATTTCTTTGGCCAGAGCTTGGTGAACAGGCAGCTGTGGGGGTGTATTTAAGGCAGAGATCGATAGGTTCTTGACTGGACACAGCATCAGTTATGGGGAGTGGGGCTGAGGAGGGGGATGGTGGCACGGACTCGATGGGCCAAATGGCCTAATTCTGTCCCTATGTCTTATGGTGTCATTTTAAAAAAAACTTCCCGTGCACTTCTTTGAACTTGATCCCCCTCCCCCCAACACCTTATGTCCTCTGGTATTTTCCATTTCATCCCGGCCCAGGTGGAGCAACTGATACCAGCTGTCTAAACCTCATCCTTTCCGTGTACTTGTCAGAACTGTGTTGTAATTGTACCTGCCTCTCTGGCAACTTGCTCTATACCCACCACCCTCTGTGTGCAAAAAAAAAAGTTGCCCTTCAGCTCCCTTTTAAATCTTTCCCCTTAAACCCATGCCTGTGGGGTTTCTGAGATGCCCAACCCTTGGGGGGGAAAAGATTGGCCATGTATCCACACCCCTGCTGATTTTGTAAACCCCTGTAAAGTCACTCCAGCCCTGGCCTGCAAACAAGAACTTTGCACATGGTTCTGCGATTTAAAGATTAACTCTTGTATGTCACACGTGCATCATTGCAACATCAAAGCACACGTCCATCATTGGTGATCAGCGAGGAATGTGCTGGGCGGTCCACAATTGCGGCCACTCACCTTGACCTGGAACGTGGGAGCTGCGCGGTCACGCACAGCGCCTGCGCTCCAAACCGAGGCACTCACTGCCCCGTTCCTCAGCCTCCTTTGCGGTCCAGTGCATCTGTCACGGGGAGGCCAACTCCTGTACTCTGCCCCGACCAGCCGAGTGCAGCCTCCCACCTCTGGCTGTCTGCGTCTCTACTTTAGGTGAGCTTTGCAGTTGAACCGCTAGGGGGCCATAATCCCATAAAACCCTCCAGGGTTCTGCCCTGGTTTAACTTCCCAAATTACAAGACCTTGCACTTTATTTATGCAGCGACACACTGGGGTAACAGACCCAAGGGCTTGAAACCCTTTGAGTGCTGACAGGCCTAGACAGAGTAGATGTGGTGGGAGGGGGGGGGGGAGTCCAGGACAAGAGGGCAGACTCAAGTGGGAATTTTTTTGGAATGTGGGAGGAGGGTCACGGGGAGAACGTAGCCGCCTCTTTACAGGAGGCGCTGGAGATGAAGCAACTTCTCTGGTGGTGTAATAGGGTCCGAACCACCTGCCACTCCCTCGGACCACTCTCCCAGCGGATCTAGATCCAGTTGTAACCGCAGGCAGTGCCGCACCACCAACTCTGCTGTCGCCCGCAAGCATGCTGGCCCAGATTGTTTTAATGTGGATAGCAAACAGCAGAGTGGTCTCGGCCCCAACCCCTGTGGCACTCCACTGCTCGGGAGAATTGAATTGAGTTTATTACTTAGACCCTTCATATACATGAGTAGAAGTCTTTACGTTACGTCTCTGTCTGAATGTGCAACTTATAGTAATTTGCAAATAAACAGGACAGTCAATATAACACAGAAATACAGTTGTATCAGTGTGAATTAATCAGTCTGATGGCCTGGTGGAAGAAGCTGTCCCGGAGCCTGTTGGTCCTGGCTTTTATGCTGTGGTACCGTTTCCCAGATGGTAGCAGCTGGAATAGTTTGTTGTTGGGGTAATTCGGGTCCCCAGTGATCCTTCGGGCCCTTTTTACGCACCTGTCATTGTAAATGACGGGCATCCCAGTCTGAAGAGAGGAAAACAGCCCTCCATTGCCACCCTCTGCCCCCCGAGGGGGTTGTGTGTGCATTTGGCTCGTTCAGCCTGGATCCCATTCGATCTAGCCTACTGGATGTCTGCTGACCTGCCTTGCTCACCTCTTCAATGACTCTCTCTCTCTCTCTCTCCACCCCCCCCCCCCCCCCCATGCACCTGCCGAGTCCTGCCGAGTTCCTCCAGCATTTCTGTGCCTATCGCTAATGAGTTCTCCCCTTTCCAAGCACCAGTGTCTCTGAATCTCCTCCTGTACCTGCCCGGGCTCTGCGCTTTGAATAAAGTCTGCATGTTGGCCGAGGACATCCTCAGAAGGCGGTGCCACTCATTACCACCACCAGGGAGCTTGACGGCACACACTCAGCGATTCAGGAACAGCTTCTTCCCCTCTGCCCTCAGATTTCTAAATGGACATTGAACCCGTGAACACTATGTCACTCTCCTTTGCATACCTTAGTTATTTATTGTTTGTTTTACTGTCTGGGCAAAGTCCTCCCAGAGTTCCGTCCTCATTGCTTGTGCACAACAACTGAAACTATTTGGGTACAACAGGGTCTTTTAAGAGCCTCTTTGATAGATACATGGAGCTCGGTGAATAGAGGGCTGTGTGCTAGGGAAATTCTTGGCAGTCTGTAGTTCACGTGGGGAAAGGACACTGAAGGACAAGGTGTTACAGTGACTTGGGAGTGGTAAGGGTCTACAGAGAGGCGGCTTAGTGGGCTCACTTTCGGGGGGGGGGAGGGGGAGGCCATAGCCGGCTGGGGCTTCCGAAAAGTTTCCTTTTTTTCTCTGTGTGACCGAGCCGCTCCCTCTGCCCCGGCAGGTTTGGCCGTATCGGGCGCCTGGTCACCCGGGCCGCCATGGCGAACCCCAAGGTGGAGGTCGTGGCTATCAACGATCCCTTCATCGACCTCAGCTACATGGTGAGTGCAGCTCTCCCTCACCCCATCAAACCCCTCCCCAATCTGCCCTCCCTCTCCTCCCCTCACTCCCCAGTCTGCCCTCCCTCTCCTCCCCTCACTCCCCAGTCTGCCCTCCCTCTCCTCCCCTCACTCCCCAGTCTGCCCTGCCTCTCCTCCCCTCACTCCCCAGTCTGCCCTGCCTCTCCTCCCCTCACTCCCCAGTCTGCCCTCCCTCTCCTCCCCTCACTCCCCAGTCTGCCCTCCCTCTCCTCCCCTCACTCCCCAGTCTGCCCTGCCTCTCCTCCCCTCACTCCCCAGTCTGCCCTGCCTCTCCTCCCCTCACTCCCCAGTCTGCCCTGCCTCTCCTCCCCTCACTCCCCCAGTCTGCCCTGCCTCTCCTCCCCTCACTCCCCAGTCTGCCCTGCCTCTCCTCCCCTCACTCCCCAGTCTGCCCTGCCTCTCCTCCCCTCACTCCCCAGTCTGCCCTGCCTCTCCTCCCCTCACTCCCCAGTCTGCCCTGCCTCTCCTCCCCTCTCTCCCCAGTCTGCCCTGCCTCTCCTCCCCTCTCTCCCCAGTCTGCCCTGCCTCTCCTCCCCTCTCTCCCCAGTCTGCCCTGCCTCTCCTCCCCTCTCTCCCCAGTCTGCCCTGCCTCTCCTCCCCTCTCTCCCCAGTCTGCCCTGCCTCTCCTCCCCTCTCTCCCCAGTCTGCCCTGCCTCTCCTCCCCTCTCTCCCCAGTCTGCCCTGCCTCTCCTCCCCTCTCTCCCCAGTCTGCCCTGCCTCTCCTCCCCTCTCTCCCCAGTCTGCCCTGCCTCTCCTCCCCTCTCTCCCCAGTCTGCCCTGCCTCTCCTCCCCTCACTCCCATGGTCCTTCCCTCTCCGCCTGACGGAGAAGCGGTCCTTCCCTTTTCCCCCCTCCCCACAGACGCTGCCCCCGCTCTGATCTCACCAGTTTCTCTCTCTCTCTCTGCAACCCACCCCCAGGCATACATGTTCAACTACGACTCCACCCACGGGCGATTCAAGGGCACAGTCAGTGTGGAAGGCGGGGAAGCTGGTCATCAATGGCAAAGCCATCACCGTCTTCCAGGAGTGAGTCCGGCAGACGGGCTGGGGCAGTGGGTGCGGATCCTAGGGGCTGGGGCAGTGGGTGCGGATCCTAGGGGCTGGGGCAGTGGGTGCGGATCCTAGGGGCTGGGGCAGGGGGTGCGGATCCTACGGGCTGGGGCAGTGGGTGCGGATCCTACGGGCTGGGGCAGGGGGTTGCTACGCTGAGGTGGTGAGGGTCTTGTGTGGTGGGGGGAGGGTAGGAATGGGTTTATGGGCCCGGTTTGATCTCAGGACCCTGGGGATGGGTGTGGGATGCTGGGTTGACCCTGGGGATGGGTGTGGGATGCTGGGTTGACCCTGTGACCCTGGGGATGGGTGTGGGATGCTGGGTTGACCCTGTGACCCTGGGGATAGGTGTTGGGTTGACCTTAGGATCAGGGACATGGTTGTGGGGTGCCGGTTGGACCTCCAGTCCCTGGCGATGGGGATGGGGTTCTGGGCTGACCTCAGGATCCCTGAGATGCCATCGATCAATGGCTAGGTTGACTTCAGGTCCACCTGTAACTGGGTTTTGAGGGCCAGGACAGGTTTGGAACAGGGCTGAAGTTGACCTTGGGACAACAGTGGTGGATTTCAGGGGCCAGTGTTTCCCTCAGGACCCATAATGTGGGTTACATTGTCCTCATGACTCCCTACCCCCCAGGACAGCAGGGGAGGTGTTTTGACCTCGGGACCCCTGTGACAGCTTCCAGGACAGTTCAGGGAAAGTGGGATGGGCAGCTGATTTAACAGCCCCCCCCCCCCCACCCCCACCGCTATAGACAGTCACAAACTCTCCTTCCCTCACCCTATCCAGGCGGGACCCTACCCACATCAAGTGGGGTGATGCTGGGGTCGACTATGTTGTGGAGTCCACGGGAGTTTTCACCACCACCGAGAAGGCTTCGGTGAGTACGGCTCGTCGCGGATCGGGGGTGGGGGGGGGGGTGGGAATTCACTGTGGTTGGTTGGGGGGTCTGGTGACCTGTTATCATTTGCCGAGAGATGGTGGGGAGAACTTTGCTTGCCACCCGGAGAGTCTGTTCCCGAGGTCAGGACGTGGAGGGGGAGCGGGGTGTCATTGTAACAGAGTTAAGGGGGACACAAAGTGCCAAGTGAAGGGCAGGTGGGGAGAAGGACAGCAGGAATGCGATCAATAGGCTTGAAAGATTGCAGAGGTAATTTACCAGGGGATTACGAGCAAGGTCGACATTAGCTAGGTGGACTTTAGCGAAGGTCTTTGTACAAATTCCTGCACAGGAGGCTAGGTTGCTTGCTGTCAGGATTGAGTGGTCAGTCGGGTTCAACGTTGGCTTGGCAGGAGGAGGTAGGGAGCGGTCGCAGACAGTTGCACCCCTGACCGGTAGCCTGCTGCAGGGATCGATCAGTTCTGCCATCAACAGTCTGGCTGGTAACGTGGTAAAACGTTCATTTATCTTAATCATGGAATGACGTATTCAGCATAATTTATTTCAAGGGGAATGGAATATAAAAGCAAGGAGATATGCTGAGCCTTTGCGAGACACCAGGCAGGCCACAGTTGGAGTACTGCCAACAGTTCTGGGCCCCATATCTCAGACAGGATGTGTTGTCATTGGAGAGAGTCCGGAGGATGTTCACAGGGATGGTTCCAGGAATGAAAGGGTTAACAGCGTTTGGCAGCTTGGGGCCTGCGTACTCACTGGAATTTAGAAGAATGCGGGGGGAGGGGGGATCTCATTGAAACCAACTGAATGCTGAAAAGACTGGAGAGGGTGGATGTGGAGAGGACGTTTACTATGATGGGCATATCCAGGACTATGGTCTTGTAACATAAATATAATGAAACATGACATAATCATCAGCTATTCTGATGGGGGAGGCTGGTGGAACCTGGAAGAACGGAAAGGGCGTGGCGGAGGTTTCTGCTGTAACCTCACGCCCCTCCTTCCTCACTCTGGACCTGGAGGGGTTGCTCTATTGGTGATGGAGGTGGGGAGGGCAGAGAACTGTTAAGGAGATTGCTCCCTGTGTG
The DNA here is from genome assembly GCF_048418815.1 of Hemitrygon akajei. Classification (NCBI taxonomy): domain Eukaryota; kingdom Metazoa; phylum Chordata; class Chondrichthyes; order Myliobatiformes; family Dasyatidae; genus Hemitrygon; species Hemitrygon akajei. Next base: position 1,537,141 of record NW_027331949.1, read on the forward strand.
TGTTAGCTGGGGGGAGAGGGGACTGCGGGAAGCGGGATTCGACCAGAGGTCCTTGGCTCGATGTGACCCTCCCTCTCTCTCTTCTCTCCCCCCCCCCCACCCCAGGCTCATCTGAAGGGAGGGGCCAAGCGGGTGATCATTTCAGCCCCCAGCGCTGATGCCCCCATGTTCGTGGTGGGGGTGAATCACGATAAATATGACAAGAGCATGACTATCGTCAGGTGAGACAATCCCCCCCACACCAACCCCTCCGCCCGTCTCGCTCTCCCGTCTTCCTCCCAGTCACAGGGGGAGCTGCCGGCTTTCTCCTCACAATCCACCATCATCGCCACACACTCTCCGCCCACGGAGCTGTCCTGGGAAACACTTTCAGAGTCCCAGTCCCAGGAACTTCAACCTCTGACCACATCACCCCAAACCCCTTGCCCCTTCCCCATCTCAGGATGTGTCCAAATTCAGCAACTACACATCCCACCCCCCCCCCCCCCCCCCAGTGATTTCAGTATCCTCCCCCACCAACGAGCCTCTCCAGGATTAGCAGCCCACACCAATCAACGAAGCTCAGATCTCACCCTGGGACCCTCCGAGACACACACAACCTATCCTGCGATCCCAGCCCTCACAAACACAGCCATAGAACATTACAGCACAGAAACAGGCCTTTTGGCCCTCCTTGGCTGTGCTGAACTATTTTTCTGCCGAGTCCCACTGACCTGCACCTGGGCCATATCCCTCCATACACCTCTCATCCATATACCTGTCCAAGTTTTTCTTAAATGTTAAATGTGAGCCCGCATTCACCACATCATCTGGCAGCTCATTCCACACTCCCACCACTCTCTGTGTGAAGAAGCCCCCCCACAATGTTCCCTTTAAACTTTTCCCCTTTCACCCTTGACCCATGACCTTTTTTTTCTCCCCTAGTCTCAGTGGAAAAAGCCTGTTTGTATTCACTCTATCTACACCCATCATAATTTTATAGTCCTCTATCAAATCACCCCTCATTCTCCTACACTCCAGGGAATAAAGTCCTAACCTATTCAACCTTTCTCTGTAACTCAGTTTCTCCAGTCCCGGCAACATCCTTGTCAACATCTCATCACAGGACTCCTCTCTCCAAACGATGGGACCCTCCCCGTACCTGGAACAGCCTCCTTCATCCAGCAAGCCCTTCTCCATCCCAGGATTACCCCAACCCCACACTTTTATTTACGGAGCTCACCTGGCAGCCCCCACACTGCCCCCCCACCCCCCCAGGTCGTCAAGACTCCCCATCCAAGCAAATCCACACACTGTCCCTCCGACCCACAAATGCCCTTCCCTCCCTCTTCATCTACCCCTCCGACTCCTACCCACTTCCGTCCCCCACCCCATCGCTATCCTTCGCTCCCCCTGCCCTGTGACCACCAGAGTCCTTGACCCACTGACCATACCCCTCTCTCTCTCTCCAGCAATGCCTCCTGTACCACCAACTGCCTGGCACCCCTGGCGAAGGTCATCAACGACAAGTTCGGCATTGTCGAGGGGCTGATGGTGAGTTGGCTCCTGTGATGTTCTCACTTCTCAGACGCTCGTCTCCCAGGACCCTCGTGCAGACCTGCGCCTGTATATAACTCCCCGTCCCGTGCAGAGGTCCGCATTTCTCCCCCGCTCAAACCTGACCTGTCCTGTGTAATGGTCTGGTCCTCCCCCCGCTCAAACCTGACCTGACCTGTCCTGTGTAATGGTCTGGTCCTCCCCCCGCTCAAACCTGACCTGTCCTGTGTAATGGTCTGGTCCTCCCCCCGCTCAAACCTGACCTGTCCTGTGTAATGGTCTGGTCCTCCCCCCGCTCAAACCTGACCTGACCTGTCCTGTGTAATGGTCTGGTCCTCCCCCCGCTCAGCCATTCCCCATTCCATCTGTTTGTTCCCCCACTCAAACTCGACCCGTCCTGTAACGGTCTGTTTCTGTCCCCCTGCTCAAACCCCTGCCTGTCCTGTGTAACGGTCTGCATTCCGGCCCTCCGTGTCTTGTAACCATCGAGTGCGCCCACACACCTGCCCATCCTGCGTTTACGGTCCCCGTTTCTCCCCCCTGCAGACGACGGTACCGCGCGCTGACACACCTCCCCTCCATGTAACGGCGGCTGTTTCTCTCCCCCCCCCCCCCCGTAGACGACAGTCCACGCCTACACGGCCACACAGAAGACGGTGGATGGGCCGTCAGGGAAGTTGTGGCGGGACGGTCGCGGTGCTCACCAGAACATCATCCCCGCCTCCACCGGCGCCGCCAAGGCCGTGGGCAAGGTCATCCCGGAGCTGAACGGGTGGGTCACTGGTTTGGGTGAGGGGGTGATCAGGAGATAGCACCCAGCCTGACGGGAGGGGTCTGAGCTCAACTCAGCAAGTGGGGCTACAGGTCGTCGCGATGTTGATTGCCTGGGGTCGGAGGTCGGGGGGTCAGTGGGTAGATGGGTTGGTCACCACTGGGGTGTGGGGGTCTTCCTGGAGATTGGTGAGTTGGGTAGTAGGGTCGTGGCAGAGGGCCAACAAGTGGTCGGCGGGATGGGCACCGGTGTTGGGCGTAGGGGTTCATCTTGGACCAATAATCAGGGTCAACGTTCATCAGGATGTTGGGGGGGGTGTGGAATTTGCATCAGGGTGAAGGGCAGGGTCAAATATCAAATGCTGCCCTCGGGGTGTGGGCTTAAAGGGCACTCCTCCCTACCTCCCCCACTCCATCCATTGCTACCCCTCTGCTATTCCTCTCTCCTTCCTGCCTCCCTCCCTCCCCTCTCTTTAGGCTGGGAGTGTTTGCTGGTCTGGGGAAGTGTCCGTGGGTTTCTGGAGAGGTATTAGGACAGGGAGGGCCTTTCCTCACTTATCTGTCTGTCTAACTCTTGCACCTTTCCCTCCTCCCTCCTCTGGCAGCAAGCTGACCGGGATGGCATTCCGTGTACCCACACCCAACGTCTCCGTGGTCGACCTCACCTGCCGTATCGAGAAGGGCGTAAGTTTTTGGGATGGGTTGCCGGGATTTGTGTGTGTGGGGAGGAGGGTAGGGTTGGGTGGAGTGTCTGGGGTCGATGGGGCTCCAACTGCATCTTCCTCCAGTGATAATCACCGTTATCTGTCCAGAGGCCGGTGTTTATCGCTCGGCCCCCGGCCTGTGCCGTGTTCATCTGGGGAGTACAAATTGGTGGGGGTGTAGTCATGCCTGTGGGGGTTCGGGGTGTTTGTCGTAACGGTGGGTGTTGGATTGTGACGGCCCACAATCTCTCTCCTCAGGCCACGTACGACGAGATTAAGAAGGCAGTAAAGGCGGCCGCCGAAGGGCCAATGAAGGGAATTCTGGGATACACAGAGGACCAGGTCAGTGCACGGTGCAGAGAGATGGGAGTGAGAGGGGGTTGCTGGCCCTCGGGCGGGGGAAGCTTGTCTGGGGCCACGCCTCGAGGAGGGATGTCAACCACACGCAGCGTGTGGTGTGGGGAGACTGTGAATGAACCACAGCAAGTGCCTGTGGGTCAGACACCTGCAGCTTTATGGTGTCTGGTTCTGGGAGGGACTGGTGAACTGTCACAGACTTGAGGGCTGCCTGGGATTGGGGTTGGCTGTGTAGACTCCAACAGCAAGAGGAGGTCTGTGGTTAGATCACTGGAGGTGGGGGAACTGTACGTTGGGATGGGACGGGGCTTACAATATAGACCAGGGGCTCCCGGGCCCCTACCCTGAACCGAGGGGTCCGTGGACCTCAGGTTGGGACCCTGTGGTGTAGAATCTTTGACCTGTGCCAACCTTTTAATCTCTACTCCAATCACAAATCTGCAGATGCCAAAATCCGGGCAACACACAGAAAATGCTGGAGGAAGTCTGCAGGCCAGGAGGCAGCGTCTGTGGAAAAGAGTCAACAGTCAACGTTTCGTGCCAAGACCCTTCACGTCCTGCGGAAGTGCTTCCGCAAGTCCCGAAACGTCGACTGTTTACTCTTTTCCGTAGATGCTCCGTGGCCTGCTGAGTTCCTCAGCATTTTGTGTGTGTGTGAACCTCAACTCTTGTGGTCAATCTGACCCACAAAGCTGTCCATTTTCATCTACCCATCTTAAAAGTATCTTCAGTGTCTCTAGTGGACCCGCTAACACTCCACACACTGCAAGTTTTAAACAAAACTTGGCTCTGACATTCCTCCAATCACCTTTAAAACTGTGCCCTCTCGTTTTGGACATTGCCACTGGGGAGAAGTGTCTAGTTGTCTAGTCCCACTATCAAAGGATCAGATGCTTTCCTGGCATACCTGATGGGGACAAAAAAAATACCCTTCATGGACTTCCAGCCGGGTGTGGGTATCAATTATAGCCGTCTCCTTCGGGGAGTTTGTCATCGAAGCGTCAGGTATAATCGATACCTCTAGCCGGCTGAGGAGAGTTCGTTCATGTCTATCAAAGTCCCATTTCATCCTCTCTCGCTCATGAACGAAAATCCCTGGCTCGCTCAGTCTATCTCTGTAAGACTTGTTCTCTGATCCTGCTAAATCTCCGCCGCTGTAATATCACTGTATTCCGGTCATGTTTAACACCCCCCTCCACCCTCGTCAGCCGGTCCGCAAGAATATTGTCAATATTAACCCGGTCCGCGGTGCAGAAAAGGTTGGTGACCCCGCCATGCGCCTTGTCGGACACCATGTCAACGTGCGTCTGCTTCGAGGGCGTGCAAGATCCCTCTGTTCCTCTGCACTGCAGGCATCCTGCCTTTAACCCTGTCTTCTGCCTTCAAGTTCACCCTCACGACGTGTGTCACCTCACACTGGGCAGCCTGTTGTAAACGGTGACAACTTTCCACCATCTTCAGCCTTTGTGTCATCTGTAAAGGGTTGATGTATGGGGGTGGGGGGGGAAGACGGGTCGTGCCTGGAATCGGGATGGGGTGGAGCTGAGGGGAATGGAATGGCGGTGCGGGGGTGGGGCGGCATTGAGGTGGGATCTGGGGTAGGGGGTCCAAAGATCCCCAGAAATGAGGGTGGTGGGGGGTGAGACTCTGGGGCCATGATAGTGTCTCTGGCCTGGCTCCCAGCATCGAACGGTGAACCAGAAGGAGGGGTGGTGCCCAGCGGGGTTTGGGGAAGGGTAGGGGTCGCGAGCCAGCACACTCACTGCGCCTCTGTCTCCAGGTGGTCTCCACCGACTTCAACGGTGACACCCACTCCTCCATCTTCGACGCCGGGGCGGGCATCGCCCTGAACAACAACTTTGTCAAGCTGGTTTCCTGGTGAGTGTCTCCGGGGCAGGACGGGGAGGTGCACCCTGGCTGGTACTCGGGGGACTGAGTGGGCTTTAGAGAATTCGGGGGAGCTGAGGACGACGAGGGACTGGCCAGCAAGGGTCGCAGGGCAGTCGGGGATGGGAAAGGACAGGTGTCTTTAGTTGACCTCCAGGGCATCGAGTGCGGGATTTGGGACGGGACGGTGAGGCTGCACTTGGGGCATCCCTGGTCAACCCCTTTCAGGAAGGATGGGGTTAAGCTAGAAAGAGGAGGATTATGGAGCTGTTGCCAAGACTGGAGCACCCAGATTGCAGGGACGATAGCCAGGCTAGGCCCTTGTTCCTGGGAGTGTAGCGGAGACTCGGATGAGGTCAATGGATGGTAACAGTCCTTACCCCAGGGTGGGCTCCGGGACTAGGGAAAGATTTAAAAAGAGACTTGGGGGGGGGGGGGGCCCAATGTTTTCCAGTCTGAAGGCCGGTGAGTCCATGGAGACAGGAAGAGGGAAGAGGTTGTGAGTAGCATATTTTAATTAAAGGAGCATTTGGAACGATACGTGGATCAGCAGGGGCTTGGAGGTGCAGTACTGTGCAAAAGTCTTGAGCACATGTCAAAAACAAAAATTTGCAAGGCGAAGATGCTTCCAAAAATGCAATGAAAAGTTTACTAAATATAAAATTTACTCTAAAGGGCAGGAAACAGTAAAAAGTTCTGCAAGGCGAGGTTGCTTTCAAAAGATAAAGCACAAGATTTCTAAACGTCGAGAAAATGACTATCGAGCAGGAAACAGTTTTTAAAAAATCTGTAAAGCGAAGATACTTTCAAAAATGCAATGAAAAGTTTACTAAATATAAACAATATTACCATAAAGAGCAGGAAACGGTTTTTTAAAAAAAAGTGAAAATCAATATTTTAGAAAATATTTTGACATGACAGTTGGCTGGTAGACTAATCCAAGCATCTTGGCCACAGCCCTTCCGCGGACTGTGGCTGTCTCGCTTGCTTCTTCCTCGATGGTGTTGAGGTGGAGGCCATTCCATCCAAAGCAGTAGTTTTAAAAAAAAAAAGTCTAGGGTGTCCAAGACTTTAGCACGGTACTGTGTGTGTGGACTGAGCATAGGATATTGAGTCAGTATAGACTGGATGGGCTGAAGGGCCTGTTTTACTGCCACTTGACTCTTGAGGTGAGCAGCCGCGATGGGGTGGGCATTGTTGAGGGCAGGTGTGAAGGGGTCCAGGTCACCTACTGCAGACAGATGAACAATCGCCCTTCCTTCCCCAGGTACGACAATGAGTTCGCCTACAGCAACCGTGTCATTGACCTCGCTGTCCACATTGCGTCCAAGGATGGAAAGTGAAGTGGCTGCTGGGAGTGCGGACTGCTCAGTTTACACACTGGCCCACCTCCACCCACCCCACCCTCGTTCCCTGTCCCACCAGCCTCCCTCCCCCCTCCTGCAGACAGGTGCACACACAGAAGACGGTTGGTTTACCTTCCCACCCACCCTCCATCTACCAGTGGAAACAAGAAGACCCCAATTAAAAACTGTTGAATCTTATCTGCCGCCTGTTCTTGTTCGGAAGGACGGAGGGCTTCTGGGGGTTGGAGGGGATGGGAGTCTGAAGGCGAGATGGGAAGGGGGTCTGGGAGGGGTAGCGGAGCTCGGGAATGGATGGAAGAGGGGTGTAATCTCGAGCTCGAGCACCAGTGGGGTAGGGAGTACGATGAGTCAGAGTGGGACGGGAGTTCAAGGCGGGAAGGGGCTGGGTTGCCCTTTTTAAAACGGAGATGGCCGGGGATGTGGCAAACAGGACCGGGACAGAGTGCCCGGCTGGGAGCCGAGCTCTGGGCTGGTTCGTGGCGATGGCCTAGAGGCGTGGATATCAACTTCTCTGATTTCTGGTAGTTTGTTTCCCCCCTCCCCCTTCTCTTTTTACTCCCCATTCCGGCTACCCCTCTCAGCAGCCGCCTGTCACCCTCCCTCGCTTTGTCCCGTGATGCAGGGTCATGAGTGTTTCTGCCTCAGCCCATTGCTCTGGCCCTGCTGAACTGGTGTCCTCGGCTATGTTCTGTTCCCCGTGGTTCAGCCCGCCCCACTCGGACACAACGCTTCACCTGCTCTTGAGAGCTCCAATCGCCTCATGTTCGCCAGTCCCTGCACAAATCCACCCTCGTTCAGAAGATGTTAAAGCTCTCCAGTTCATCCGGGCCAACCTCTCACCGGTTCCCCTCCGTCTGCTGGAACTGGTCCTCATGCTCAACTGTTTCTCTTAACGTCTCGTCCCCTTTTATCTAAATACAGGATCATGCCCAGTGAAGCTACCTCAGTCAATACATTTAGGGCAGGGTTGGATAGAGTTTTGCATAGAAGGGGAATTACGGGTTATGGGGAAAAGGTAGGTAGTGGAGAAGATCAGATGTGATTTTTTTTTTGAATGGCGGAGCAGGGTCGATGGGCCTGATGGCTGACTCCTGCTCCGATTCCTTATGTTAATGTGAGGGCTTAGGTACCAACATGGGCCGATCAGCTACATCGAGCAGCCCACGTTCCAAGCATAACACCGGTAACACTACCCAACTCTTCCTGTGCTACATCAAAAACTCTCAACAGCTTTGGGTCCCATATCTCAGGAAGAATGTGTTGTCATTGCAGAGGAGGTTCACGAGGATGATTCTGAGAATGGAGGGAGTTAACACGAGGAGCCTTTGGCAACTTTGGGCCTGTACTCACTGGGGTGCGGGTGGGGGGAATTGTTAGAGCCTACCGAATGTTGAAAGGACTGGATAGGGTGGATGTGGAGAGGCTGTTTCCTGTGGTGGGGGTATCCAGAACTAGAGGACAAAACCTCTAAATCAAGGGGCGACCTCGAAGTAAGGAGGGATTTTTTTAAAGCCAGAGAGTATTGAATCTGGAATGCTGTGCTACAGACTGCGGTGGAGGCCAAGTCTATGGGTGTGTTTAAGGTGGAAGTTGATCGTTTCCTGATTGGTCGGGGCATCAAAGGATATGGTGAGAGGGCAGGTGTATGGGGTTGAGTGGGATCCGGGTTCAGCCACACAGCAAACTCGATGGGCTGAATGGCCTAATTCTGCTCCTCTGTCTTAGTGCTGCTCTTGCACCCATACTGAGCTGTCCGTTTCATGAACTTTGCCTCTAACTTCCACCCTGCCCTTAAATTCACTCGGTCCATTCCTGTCACCTCTCTACCCTATCACTTGTTTTAAAAAAACGCTGCTCCCTTTTCTCAGTTCCTCCGTCTCAGCACGGGTGGGGATTAGGGCACCATGAAGAGTCGAGAGGATGGGTTTGCGAAGGAATCTGGCTTCCCCTCCCACCAAACCCCCCACCCTCCATGATCGCTCGCAATATTGTAGGTGTACCTTCTGATGGTTTCGACACCTGTTAGTTATTTTTGGGCCACCAAACAATCAGTGGAAGGTTCGAGAAGCACCACAGAGAGAGAGAGAGAGAGGTGGGGGTGGGCTGGTCGGTCCCAGGGCGATGCTGGGAGTAAATCAAAGGACCAGAGGTGACTTGGGGAGGAAGGGTGCGGAGATTATGGCCCCCGGTGCCCACGATGAAGCCACTTACAGCACTGACAGCATTGACCCGGGGTGGGGTGGGGGGGGGTGCAGGGGCGATTGATGGGGAGGACACGAACGTGGAAGGAGGAATGGGAAGAGATCAACTCGGTGGGAGTGGGAAGGAGGGGTGCTAACGTACATCGTAAGAACATAAGAGAGAGAGAAGAATTTCATCACGGCCGATTATCCTGCCTTCTCGCTGGTTGACACCGGTTGTTTATGTGATCAGGAACCTACCAATCAACCTCTGTTTCAAATCTCCCTAAAGACTTGGCTTCCACAGCCGTCTGGGGCGATTCACCACCCTCTGGCCAAAGAACTTCCTCCTCATCTCTGTTCCAAAGGGTCTGTGGCTGTCCCGCTACGGGTAACATCCTATCCGGGTCGCCTCTGTCCGGGTTTTCCACTAGTCGATCAGATTGAGTACTAACCCTTCCGAACCGATCTCGCTTCACTGTGAGGAGCCGCCTCAACCCCTCTGACCAGCTGCCTGCCCTTTTGACAACTGTCGGTCATCCTTCGCCGTTTGAAGCTCCCGATTATCGATCTCCTTTCAGCAACGAGTCGGTGATGCCCACAATGTCATACTGGCCTATTTCCGACCGGGGGGTGGAATGGGAGGCGAGGGGTCCGTCAGAAAGGCGGCGTCCAGCGGCATAGGCCCCACGCAGGAGGTACAGCAGCCCGAAGGCGATTCAGGAACAGCTTCTTCCACTCTGCCATCTAAAGGGACTTTGGGCTCATGAACAATACCTCACGACTTTTTTATTTCCTGTTTTTGCTCGCCTTAATTTAACTATTTGATAAATATTTCCTGTAATTCAGCTCCCTCTCCGCGCCCCACCCCGATTATGTATTGTAATGTACTGCTGCCGCAAAGATGACGAATTCACGACATATTAAACCTGTTTCCGATCTTGGCTGCCGGTGGGTGGGGAGAAGGGGCACTTATTTGGAGCAGGGGGAGGTTAATACGACGGGGGGCGGTATTTTCATGGGGAGGGAAACGGATTAAGGTAAGGGGGGGGGTGGGAGACTAATATTGGTGGGACAGGGATTGATGTGAATGGGAGGGCTTCAACCCAAATAAGTAACGCTGATCGGACAAATCGATACGCGAACAGCTCTCTCTGCTACCGAGACCTCGCAGTAACCCGCTCTCCAGCGGTTTTTGGTCGAGGACAGATGGGGACTCCAACAGTCTGCTGGCGGGGTGGAGGAGGAGGTTTGGAACCGACACCTCGCCGACCGCCTGGCTCCCCTCCGTGGCCGCAGCCCGAAGTGCTCTCCCATCCCGCCCACTGTAGACGGGACCGCGCTCCTGCCGCCCCCGTCCACTCGTCAGTTCTGGTGGGGCAGCGGCCATCCGGAGATTCCCTACCCTTAGCGGAAGCCACCCTGCAGGCCACAACCTCCAGCCTTGTCCTGCGCTCCCCGGCCGAGGGCCCAGACGACCCCAACCTTCCGGCACCGGGATCAGATGGGCTTACACCTAGCAGAAAGCCCTGCTGCTGGTCCGACTCATGCAGGACAGGTCACAGTCGCACAGCATGGAAACAAGCCGTTCGGCCCATCTGGTCCGTGCTAACCACACACGCTCTCTGCAAGTCCCAGTTGCCACGTTCGGCCCACCACCCTCCCTCCCTGTGCCTGCCCAAATGTTTCTTTAATGCAACTGTGCCGGCCTTGACCACTTCCTCGGGCAGCTCATTCCCCTACACCTCCTCCCTCACTACCATCCAGGGCCCTAAACAGTCAGCCCAGGTGAGGCGACACTTCACCTTGTGAGTCTGTTGGGGTTCGTTGCTCCTGTATATCATAGAAACATAGAAACCCTACAGCACAACACAGGCCCTTTGGCCCACAAAGATGTGCCAAACATGTCCCTACCTTAGAAATTACCTAGGGTAACCCATAGCTCTCTATTTCTCTAAGCTCCATGTACCTGTCCAGGGGTCTCTGAAAAGACCCTATCGTATCCGCCTCCATCACTGTCACCAGCAGCCCATTCCACACACTCACCACTCTGTGTAAAAAAAAAAATTACCCCTGACATCTCTGTACTTACTTCCAAGCACCTTAAAACTGTGCCCTCTCGTGTTAGCCATTTCAGCCCTGGGAAAAAAGCCTCTGACTATCCACACGAATAATGCCTCTCATTATCTTGTACACCTCTATCTCATCCTCCGTCGCTCCAAGGAGAAAAGGCAGAGTTCACTCAACCTATTCTCATAAGGCATGCTCCCCAAACCAGGCAACATCCTTGTAAATTCTCCTCTGCACCCTCTCTATAAGTTTCCACATCCTTCCTGTAGTGAGGCGACCAGAACTGAGCACAGTACTCCAAGTGGGGTCTGACCAGGGTCCTATATAGCTGCAACATTACCTAGCAACGTTAATATCGATGAGACCCAACGTAGATTGGGGGACTGCTTCGCCGAGCATCTGTGCTCCATCCACCAGAACAAGCCGGATCTCCCAGTGGCCACCCATTTTAATTCTAGTTCCAACTCCCAACCTGATATGTCCATCCATGGCCTTTCTCTGCTGTTGTGATGGGGCCACACTTAAGGATGGAGTTCCTTATATTCCGTTTGAGGAGCCTCCAACCTCTCCTCCCCCCCACCCCTCCTCCATTTCCCATCCCCTCCCTCCGGTGCTTCGCCCCCTTCTTACTTTCATGGTCTCTTTCACCAATTAACGTCCCAGCTCTATACTCCATCTTCCCCACCTCCCCAGGTTTCACCTACCACCCTTGGGTGTTTCTCTCTTTCCACTCCCCACACCTAGGTTTTTTCCCCCTCCAGTCCTGCCAAAGGGTTTGGGCCCGAAATGTCGACTGTACTCTTTTCCATAGATGCTGCCTGGCTTGCGTGCGTGTGTGATTCCAGGTGTTCACAACCCTTTGTATGAAATTACCTCTCGGATCTAGGTAAAATCTCTCCCCTCGTATCTGCGCCTGTTTGTTTTGGCATCTCCAACCCAAAGGGAGAGATTTATCCACAGCTCTCATGAATCTACAACCCTCTGAGGTCACCCCTCCTTATCTTGTGCTCCAGAGACAAAAGACAGAGACCAGAAGACATACGAGCAGAATTAGGCTATTTGGCCCATCGCGTCTGCTCCGCCATTCAATCATGGCTGATCATTCCCGTGCCGCACCCCCTCCCCAGCTTTCTCCGCGTAACCTTCGATGCCATGTCCAATCAACAACCTTTCAATCTCTGCCTTAAATACACCCAACAATCCGGCCTCCACAGCTGCATGTGGGAATAAATCCCATACATTCACCATTTTTTTGCTAAAGAAATTTCTCCGCACATCTGTTTTGAAAGGGCACCTCTCTATCCTGATCCCTGTTGTCCTCGACTCCCCCACCATCCAAGACATCCTTTCCACATCTACTCTGTCCAGGCCTTTCAACATTTGAAAGGTTTCAATGAGATCCCCCATCATCCTTTTAAATTCCAGTGAGTACAGACCCAGAGCCATCATACATTCCTGGTATGATAATTCTTTCATTCCCACGATCATCCTTGCTAACCTCCTCTGGACCCTCTCCAATGTCAGGACATCTTTCCTCAGATGAGGAACTGTTCAGAGTACTCAAGGTGAGGCCTCACCAGTGCCTTATAAAGCCTGAACATCACATCCCTGCTCTGGTATTCCAGACCTCTTGAAATGAATGCTGACATTGCACTTGCCTCCCTCACACCCGACTCAACCTGCAGGTTAACCTTTAAGGTGTTCTGCAAAGGGACTTGGAGTCAAGTTTTCGGATTTTCTCTCCGTTTAGAAAATAGTCCACACAGGTGCAACCCATGTGGCTGTACCCCTTGACAGTAAGTACTCCTGTTTGAGTACTGGGGGGGCGGGAAGAACAGCCCATATGGGGGAAGCAGCAGTGACCATGCCTCTGGCTCAGAAGGGTAGGGAAAGGAAGAGGAAGGCAGTAGTGATAGGGGACTCTATAGTTAGGGGGTCAGACAGGCGATTCTGTGGATGCAGGAAAGAAACTCGGATGGCAGTTTGCCTCCCAGGTGCCAGGGTCCAGGATGTTTCGGATTGCATCCAAGATATCCTGCGGTGGGAGGGAGAACAGCCAGAGGTTGGGGTATATATTGGTATGAATGACATAGATTGGAAAAGGGAAGAGGTCCTGAAAGAAGACTACAGGGGGTTAGGAAGGAAGTTGAGAAGCAGGACCGCAAAGGTAGTAATCTTGGGATTACAATCGGGACACAACACGACAGTGAGAATAGGAAAAGGATGAGTTGGAGGATAAATGCGTGGCTGAGGGAATAGAGCAAGGGGCAGGGATTCAGATTTCAGGATCATTGGGACCTCTTTTGGGGCAGGTGTGAACTGTATGAAAAGGACGGGTTGCACTTGAATCCCAGGAAGACCAATATCCTGGTGGGGAGGTTTGCTAAGGCTACTGGGGAGAGTTTAAACTAGAATTATTGTGCAGTGGGAACCCAACTAAAGAGACTGGGGAAGAGGACGTTAGCTCACAAATAGAGAAAGCTTGTAGACAGTGTGAGAGGGAGGATAGGCAGGTGATAGAGAAGGGACACACTCAGACCAAAGATTTGAGACTTGTCTATTTTAATGCAAGGAGTGTTGTGAACAAAGCGGTTGAGCTTAGAGCGTGGGGATCTGATGTGGTGGCCATTACAGATGGCTCAAGGACAGGATTGGTTACATCAAGTGCCGGGTTTTAGATGTTTCAGAAAGGACTGGGAGGGAGGCAGAAGAGGTGGGGCGTGGCACTGTTGATCAGTGATACTATCACGGCTGCAGAAATGGCTACAGAGTCTCTGTGGGTGGAAGTTAAAACAGGAAGGGGTCATTAACTTTACTGGGTATTTTTTTAATAGTTTTTTTTACAGGGATATCGAGGAGCAGATATGGAAACAGATCCTGGAAAGGTGTAATAACAACAGAGTTGTCGTAATGGGAGATCTTAACTTCCCAAATATCGATTGTCATCTTCCTAGAGCAAGGGATTTAGATGGGGTGGAGTTTGTTAGGTGTTATCAGGAAGGTTTCTTGACACAATATGTAGATAAGCCTTCAAGAGGAGAGGCTGTACTTGATTTGGAATTGGGAAAAGAACCTGGGCAGGTGTCAGATCTCTCAGTGGGAGAGCATTTTGGAGATAGTGATCATAATCTGTCTCTTTTACAATAGCATTGGAGAGAGATAGGAACAGACAAGTTAGAAAAGTGTTCAATTGGAGGAAGGGGAATTATGAGGCTATCAGGCAGGAAATTGGAGGCTTAAATTGGAAACAGATGTTTTCAGGGAAAAGTGTGGAAGAAATGTGGGAAGTAGTCAGGGGATATTTGTGTGGAGTTCTGTCTAGGTTCATTCCAATGAGACAGGGAAGTTATGGTAGGGTACAGGAACTGTGGAGTACAAAGGTTGTATTAAATCTAGTCAAGAAGAAAAGAAAAGTTTACAAAAGTTTCAGAGAGCTAGGTAATGTTAGAGATCCAGAAGATTATAAGGCTACTAGGAAGGAGCTTAAAACGGAAATTAGGACAGCCAGAAGGCCTTGGTGGGCGGGATTAAGGAAAACCCCAAGGCATTCTACAAGTATGTGAAGAGCAAGAGGATAAGATGTGAAAAAATAGAACCTATCAAGTGTGACAGTGAGAAAGTGTGTATGGAACTGGCGGAAATGGCAGAGGTACTTAATGAATACTTCAGTATCCACAATGGAAAAGGATTTTGGTGACTGTAGTGATGACTTACAGCAGACTGAAAAGCTTGAGCATGTAGATATTAAGAAAGAGGATGTGCAGCAGGTTTTGGAAAGCATCAAGTTGGATAAGTTGCCAGGACTAGACGAAATGTACCCCAGGCTACTGTGGGAGGCGAGGGAGATGGCTGAGCCTCTGGCAATGATCTTTGTATCATTAATGGGGACAGGTGCTGTTCCGGAGGATTGGAGGGTTGCAGCAGTAGATTTCAGCAACACATTTGATAAGGTACCCCATTGCAAGGCTTATTGAGAAAGTAAGGAGGCATGGGATCCAAGGGGACATTGCTTTGTGGATCCAGAACTGGCTTGTAGATGGTTGTAGACGGGTCAAGGAGGTCAGTCACCAGTGGAGTACCTCAGGGATCTGTTCTTGGACCCTTACTCTTTGTGATTTTTATAAATGACCTGGATGAGTAAGTGGAGGGTTGGGTTAGTAAATTTTCTGATGACACAAAGGTTGGAGGTGTTGTGGGTAGTGTGGAGGGCTGTCAGAGGTTACAGCCGGACATTGATAGATTGCAAAACTGGGCTGAGAAGTGGCAGATGGAGTTCAACCCAGATAAGTGTTAAGTGGTTCATTTTGGTAGGTCAAATATGATTGGCAGAATTAATGGTAAGACTCTTGGCGGTGTGGAGGGTGAGAGTGATCTTGGGGTCCGAGTCCATAGGACACTCAAAGCAGCTGCGCAGGTTGACTGTGTGGTTAAGAAGGTGTACAGTGTATTGGCCTTCATCAATCCTGGAATTGAATTTAGGAGCCGAGAAGTAATGTTGCAGCTATATAGGACCCTGGGCAGACTCCACTTCGAGTACTGTGCTCAGTACTGGTCTCCACTTACAGACACCAGTCAGTACAAATTGGCAGCAACATCTCCTCCATCAGCACAGGTGCACCACATGGCCGTGTGCTCAGCCCCCCCTCCCCCCCGCCCCCCCGCTCTACTGGCTTCATAATTATGACTGGGTAGTGTGGAGAGCTGTCAGAGGTTACAGTGGGACATCGATAGGATGCTGTTATGAATGTACCACAGCTCTGAGGGGCCGGAGGGTGCGGGACCAGCCCCCTCCTTCTGGAGAATCGCAAGATCGCTATTAATTCGGGTCTTGGACCAGGAAATGAGAGACAATGCAACGGATTGACCATTGTTCTTAGAGGCACCTGTGTGAATTGCAACTCTATAGTACGTGCCAGCTATCAGGGACATGGACACCCTCGGGCAATGTGGGGTGGGGATTGTATCACCCTACCTTGATTGACATTTACAAATCTGCCAGCCATGATAAAACGGAGACTGCAGGAGGCGGTACTCCAGCGACGCACCAGACAGAGACACCATCGCTCATCGCTCCCGTAAGGACGGGAAGCTGTTCGGGAGCCACGTGTGATTCGGTTCCCCTAGCTAGGGAATCGAGTGGCTAATAACCCCGGAAAAGGATTCCGAACTGACAACGGGGAACTCACGTTCCCGATTCCACGATTTGAGTCCAACAGGCTGGCAAGTTTATTTTCTCTCTCCAACCCGTAAACACCCAGCGGTCCCTCAAACGGCTAAAAGCCTTCATGAACTGGCGAGACTTTTTATATTTCCATCGGACAATAGTTTTACCCCTAGACAAACGATAGAGCTACTTCGAATTGTTGATTACTACTATACCTGTGCTTTAGATTGAGTATTGACGACGTATACTATCTGTATGTTTGTATTAACCTTACTTTTGTGCCCCTTTATAAATAAAAACGTTTAAAAATAGTACCATCAGACTTCAGCGGACCTCTCTATCTTTGCTGGTAAGTGACCCAGTTATGGGGTTCATAACAACGTGGGGGCTCGTCCGGGATTTGATACCAAATTGGGAGGTCAGTGAATTGGGTTTGTAAGTCAAAAAATTTGGATCTGGTACGCGGGTAGCCAGATGGGAAACCAGCAAAGATGGACGTGGATGAATTTATGAAAGACCCGACTCTAGGGGCGCTAGAGGCGGCTACAAAATTAGACTTGGTAAATCTGGCGAAGGGGTTAAGCCTCACAGAGGTGAGGTCATCAATGAAAAAGCAGGAAGTGCGAAGGGTCATAACTCAGTATTACATTGGGAAGAAGGTGTTTGCAGCTGAGGAGTTGGAAAATATCCCTGAAAAGGTACTAGCGAGTGGGACGGATCAGTTAGAGTTGGAGAAATTAAGGTTGGAACATGAATTTAAAATAAAGCAGCTGAGGAGGAGAAAGAACGGGCTGAGAAAGAGAAAGAAAGGGCCGACAAACAAAGGGAGCAGGCGTTCCAACTAAAGGGGTTAGAGGTGAAACGGGACTATGAGCTCCAACTAAAGGGGTTAGAGGTGAAACGGGACTATGAGCTCCAACTAAAGGAGTTAGAGGTGAAACGGGACCAGGAGCTCCAACTAAAGGGGTTAGAGGTGAAACGGGACCAGGAGCTCCAACTAAAGGGGTTAGAGGTGAAACGGGACCAGGAGCTCCAACTAAAGGAGTTAGAGGTGAAACGGGACCAGGAGCTCCAACTAAAGGAGTTAGAGGTGAAACGGGACCAGGAGCTCCAACTAAAGGAGTTAGAGGTGAAACGGGACCAGGAGCTCCAACTAAAGGGGTTAGAGGTGAAACGGGACCAGGAGCTCCAACTAAAGGAGTTAGAGGTGAAAAAAGAGCAGGACCAAGCTGAGAGGCAAAGACAGCATGAAATTCAGCTAAAAGAGCTAGAAGCAGCCAAGACAGAGAAGGAACGGGCTGAGAGAGAGCAGGACCAAGCTGAGAGGCAAAGACAGCTTGAAATTCAGCTAAAAGAGCTAGAAGCAGCCAAGACAGAGAAGGAACGGGCCGAGAGAGAGCAGGACCGAGCTGAAAAGCAAAGAGAGTATGAGGAGAAAGAGAAACAGAGGGAACATGACTTGGAGATGGAGAAGTTAAGGAAAGAGCGAAGAGATCCAGGGTTAGATCGAGAAGAGAGGTTTAATGTTAGTCGGGAGTTGAGGGTAGTACCTCCATTCGAAGAGTCGGATGTTGATAGTTATTTCTTGCTTTTTGAAAAGGTGGCAGTAAATCAGAAGTGGCCCAAAGAGCAGTGGGTGGCGTTGTTACAAAGTGTGTTAAAAGGGAAGGCACAACGAACATATGCAGCATTGTCCGTCGAGGAGCGGGGTGCGGAGAATTATGCCAAAGTAAAGGAGGCCATTCTCCGGAGTTACGAGCTAGTACCTGAAGCTTATAGACAAAGGTTCAGAAATTTATGAAAAGGTATCAAACGTATACCGAGCTAGCCCATGAGAAGGGTGTGCTCTTGGACCGTTGGTGCACCGCGGAACAGGTGGATGGGGATTATGGGCGTATCAGGGAGTTATTTTTGATTGAGGAATTAAAAAGGTGTGTTCTGGAGGAGATCCGGATGTATTTGAATGAGAAGCCGAATAAGTCCATCTCGGAAATTGCTAGGTTCGCAGATGAATATGCCCTAACCCACAAGACAAAGTTTCCCTCGAATAAAAGTACCCCGAGAGACCGAGGGAACGACCGAGAAAGTCCGCCGGCTGAGGTAGAGGTCCCGCCGGGAGCTAGTGGTAAGGTTGAGGGGGAAAGGCCAGGCGGCCAGAGATTTCCGGGCTTGACCTGTTTTAATTGTGGGAAGGGAGGACATATTGCATCTAGGTGCTTTGCTCCGAGAAAGGAGCCAGAAAAAGGGAAAGCAGCGGTCCCTATCGGGTGTGCAGTGGTAATCAGAAAATCGGCAAGAGGGTACCGGGTAGGCAGAGAGCGTGAGGGGTCTGAGATTTATCTGTGAGGGAGGGGGACCCACCAATTCCCGTATGGATTTGGAGACACGGGGGCGGAGCTATCATTAATTAGCCGTAACGTATTACAATTCGGACCTCAGACGGGCGAGGTAGCCCTGAGAGGAATAGGAAAATGGACAGAAATGGTGTCCTTACATAGGGTCATTTTGGATTGTGAGCTGGTGTATGGGTCAGTTGAAATAGGGGTGCCATCAGAATTCCCGAGAACTGACGTGGACGTCCTCCTTGGGAACGATTTAGCCGGGGGTAGGATTTGGTCAACCATGACTATGACCCGCCGACCGGTGCGTGTTGAGGCCCCGCCCATAGCGTCCCCGAGCTATACCTCATGCGCGGTCACTCGCAGCCTGTCGAGATCGGCAGCTGAGAACGGGAGCAGTTTAAAATTGGCCAGTTTTGATTTGGCCGAGATGTCTTTACCGACCCTGTGCCACGAGGGTTTAGAGGGTGGTAAAACGAGGAATAGTAATGTAAAAGGGGGTAAGGGAGAGGAGATAGATCAGCCCTTAGCGAAGAGAAAGGTCCTAGAGGTAGGAAATAAAGATGAGAAACGGAAAAAGCTGTTAAAAGGTCCAGAGTTAGACATGGATGATCTGTCGGGGGTGGCAGCCCTGTTTGAAGAAGTTGAGAGTTATCAAGGTGTTCCCGATAATGAGATGAAGGCAGTCCTAGATGAAAAGGATGCCACTACCTTGGAGAGGTCTGCTGGGTTGGCAGATGAGGTTGTTTCAGCCCGCGGGGTTGAGTTTACTCCGGAAGGGAGTTGCCCAGAGAGGAACTGGGAGGATCAGGGGAATTTAGAATTTGAAAAGGGTACGGGTATTGAAAGCCTGGAAGAGGCAGATGTCCCGTTTGAGTGTGTCCAAGATATGGATGCACGTGGTACTGAACCTAGTAATGGAGCTCAGAAAAAGTCTGAGGTATTTGATTCAGTTGAAAAGGAATGCAGTCCCTGTGGGTCAGATGGACTGGGTTCAGTGAAGACAGGGTTACCCCTGGTAATTGGGGAAAGGGAGGGTTCCCAGGTGTTGGTACACGAAGGGGTGGTGAACCTTAAAGTGGAACTCGACCATGGGGGGGATAAACATTATTATTGAAGGGAACGGAAAGTTTGTAGTTCCCAAATCGAATGAAAAAATTTAAAACCCGGCAGCTCGCTTACAGAGTAAGTCGGGAGCTGCCGGGGCCCCACACACTATTGTTATTCAAGGATGTGGAGTGAACAGGCAGCACTTGACAGGCTGTCTGGAAAAAGCGGGATCGCTTGCAGATCTTAAATTGGAAACTAATAGCATGACGGGTCCTGAAGAGAAAAATAGCAACTTGCTTAAAACTAAAGTATTGGGTAGGAATGAATTAGGTCTGGGATCCGGTGTTGATACGAGAACTCCTAAGAATAAGGCGGACGGGAGTTTACCCTGCCAAACTACTCGAGTTCCTCCCATAGAAACTCACCGAAAAAAAGGTGATGGTTAATGGGGGCGCCATTTTAAATAGGAAAACTGGCTGTATGGGATTTTGACAAAGCATGTGAATAGCAAAGACAACCCCCTTAGAACCTGCCTGTTAAGTTGAAATCTGATGCTACCAGCCTTGAGTCAGGTACAAGAGAAACAAAAAATATTAAAGGAAGTGCCACTGTACTCATTACCTGTTTAGATGCTGAATTAAATGTATAACTGTATAGCTCTGTAGTGACACTGAAAGCTTGTGTATTGTGTTAGATTCTAAAATCCTGCAAGACTCTGTACTACTTCGTTTCACCGCTGGTGAAAACGCTTTGAAGGGGGTGTTATGAATGTACCACAGCTCTGAGGGGCCGAAGGGTGTGGGACCAGCCCCCTCCTTCCAGAGAATCGCAAGATCGCTATTAATTCGGGTCTTGGACCCAGGAAATGAGAGACAATGCAACAGATTTGACCATTGTTCTTAGAGGCACCTGTGTGAATTGCAACTCTATAGTACGTGCCAGCTATCAGGGACATGGACACCCTCGGGCAATGTGGGGTGGGGATTGTATCACCCTACCTTGATTGACATTTACAAATCTGCCAGCCATGATAAAACGGAGACCGCAGGAGGTGGTACTCCAGCCACGCACCAGACGGAGACACCATCGCTCATCGTTCCTGTAAGAACGGGAAGCTGTTCGGGAGCCACGTGTGATTTGGATCCCCTAGCTAGGGAATCGAGTGGCTGATAACCCCGAAAAGGAATCCGAACTGACAACGGGGAACTCACGTTCCCAATTCCATGATTTGAGTCCAACAGGCTGGCAAGTTTATTTTCTCTCTCCAACCCGTAAACACCCAGCGGTCCCTCAAACGGCTAAAAGCCTTCATGAACTGGCGAGACTTTTTATATTTCCATCGGACAATAGTTTTACCCCTAGACAAACGATAGAGCTACTTCGAATTGTTGATTATTACTATACCCGTGCTTTAGATTGAGTATTGATGACGTATACTATCTATGTTTGTATTAACCTTACTTTTGTGCCCCTTTTTAAATAAAAACGTTTAAAAATGGTACCATCAGACTTCAGCGGACCTCTCTATCTTTGCTGGTAAGTGACCCAGTTATGAGGTTCATAACAATGCAAAACTGGGCTGAGAAGTGGCAGGGAGTTCAACACAGATAAGTGTGAAGTGGTTCATTTTGGTAGGTCAAATATGATGGCAGCATATAGTATTAATAGTAAGACTCTTGGCGGTGTGGAGGATGAGAGAGATCTTGGGGTCCCAGTCCATAGGACACTCAAAGCAGGTTGGACTCTGTGGTTAAGAGGTGTACGGTGTATTGGCCTTCATCAATCGTGGAATTGAATTTAGGAGACGAGAGGTAATGTTGCAGCTATATAGGACCCTGGTCAGACCCCACTTGGAGTACTGTGCTCAGTACTGTCACGTCTCACTACAGGAAGGATGTGGAAACCATAGAAAGGCTGCAGAGGAGATTTACAAGGATGTTGCCTGGATTGGAGAGCATGCCTTATGAGAATAGGTTGAGTGAACTTGGCCTTTTCTCCTTGGTGCCAAGGAGGAGTGGTGACCTGATAGAGATGTACAAGATGATGAGAGGCATTATTCCTGTGAATAGTCGAAGGCTTTTTCCCCAGGGCTGAAGTGGTTGCCACAAGAGGACACAGGTTTAAGGTGCTGGGGAGTAGGTACAGCCATGGGCTGCCAGCAACAGTGGTGGAGACGGATACGATAGAATATTTTAAGAGGGATTTTATGTGGAGCTTAGTAAAATAGAGGGCTATAGGTTAGCCTAGTAATTTCTAAGGTAGGGACATGTTCAGCATAACTTTGTGGGCTGAAGGGCCGGTATTGTGCTGTAGGTTTTTCTGTGTTTCAATGTTCTGCTACCATAGTGCACGACCTAACATTTTTCATCATTGTATTTCATTTGCCTTACTTGGCCATTCTCCTAATCCAAGTCTTTCTGTATCCTACCTGTTTCCTCAACACCACCTGTCCCTCCACCAATCTTAGTATAATCTGCAAACTTGGCAACAGAGCTATTCCATCATCTGAATCATTAATATACAGCATGAAGAGAAGTGGTCCCAGCACCGACCCCTGCGGGACACCACTAGTCACTGGCAGCCATCCAGAAAAGGATCCTTTTATTCCAACTTGCTGCCTCCACCAATCAGCCAATGCTCTAACCACATTAGGAACTTCCCTGTAATACCATGGGCTCTTAACTTGCCTCATGTGTGGCACATTCTCAAAGATCTTCTGAAAGTCCAAACATACAACATCCACGGTGTCCCCTTTATCTGCCCTACCTGTAATCTCCTCAAGCTTCCACCAAGTTCGTCATTGTCCTGTGTCACCAAATAATCCACAACTACATGCATGTGTCCAACCTCTCCCTCCAAACTCAGACCCTCTGGTCCAGGCAGCAGCCTGTTAAATCTCACCTGCACCCTCTCTGGCTGGACCGCCTCCTTCCTGTAGCAGGGCGACTGAAACCATGCGCGGTACTTCAAGGGCAGACGCACCAATGAATTATGGAGCACGCCCTAACCGCGAAATCCCGGTCCCATGCCGAGCGAAGGCCAGAAGGCCAATCCGCTTTCTGCAAACAGCACACGTGTACTCCCGGGTCCCTCAATTCCCCACACCTGCAGGGTCCTACCCTGGTCAAGTATAATCCCCCCCCCCGCCCCCCATTCAGCATCCCACCCCCTCCCCCAGACAGACTCTGCCTTGCCCTAGAGCTCACCCAGCCGGTGATGCTGCTGCTGATGTGCAGCCCCTGAAGAGAGAACGCTGAGGCTGAGTGTGGATCTGGGGCTGGAATATAGGCCCCGTTTAATGAGGTGAAAAGTTATGTGCAATATAGTTTCTTTTCCATTCCACTGATAATACATCTTATGATACATGGGCGGACAGGTCCACGGGGCGCTGTTAGCGCCTCTCTCCGCCGGCCCGCCCCTCCCACTCAGTGCGGCGAGGGAGCCTCCCACCCGCTCGCGAAATGCATTGACTGTGCGTGTGACTGGAAGCGTGCGCGCCCGCCAGGTGGCAGGGGCAGAGCATAGATTAAATGTGGCTTAGCAAGAGAGAAATGGGATGGAGGGAGGGTGGGAGGGAGTGGGAGCAGGGCAGCTTCTCTCAGTCCTGCCCCGACCACTCCTCCCAACCAGAGACCGCCACCGGCATGAGACGCGCGGTGAGGTGGTACTGGGGTGTCCTCCGCTGCCCCCACCGACCTCCGTCTTTCCTCGACGTCCAGGAGCCTGGCCCGGGGCGGTGGCGGGGCGGGACGGAGGGGGGAGGAGGAGAGGGCCGCTCCTTCACCTGGCGGCGTGGTCCGGGGTGACGCTCTCTGGCTCTGGGGTAGGAGCTGCTGGACGGGAGGGTGGCGAAGAGTTCCTGCAAAGGGACAGGCAGTCAGAGACGCGGAAAGAGCAGCCGACACCACCACCACCCCCCTCTTCAACCATTCCCATAGCTGGTCTCCTTCGTCCATGATGGACGCATCTCCCTTCAAACCATTCCCTCTGGCAGCACACACGGAGGAGCCTTCGGGTGGGGACGCTCCTAACTACATCTCTCCCCCACACCTTAAACCCGTGCCTTCTCGTTCTTGATACCCCAGCCCTGGGGAACGTACCGCACACTGACCCGCCGTGTGTCCCTCATGCACCCCTGGGTGTGCCCAAGCTTTCGCCGTAACCCAGCCCCTCGAGTCCCAGTAACCATCCTCCACCCTCTTCCCAGCACGTTTCCTACAGCAGGGGTGGCTGAGCGTGGGGCTCCAAGCAGTGGAGACGGGTGCCACAGGCACATGGAGCTGAGGGAAATAGAGGGCTGTGCGCTCGGGAAACTCCGGGCAGTTTCTACAGCAGGTTACATGGTCGGCACAACACTGTGGGCCGAAGGGCCTGTAATATGCTGCAGATTTTCTACCTGCTAGCCTCCCGACCCTCGTACTCCAATGAGGGCCAGCGTGGAGTCTGAAGAACCCTATGATTTTATATCACACTTCTTTTGACCTTGATATAAAAACTATTGATTCCTGACCTTCCAGGTTAAAGAAACAGCAAAGACACTCGCTCATGTCTTTGGTTCTACGGCTGCACCGCGGAGAACATTCTCACTGGCAGAGAGCAGAAATCTCAACCTGCTCCATCAGGGAGGGGCACGATCCTCCACAGCATCGAAGATGCCTTCCAAAGGTAACGCCCCAAAAAGGTGGTATCCATCATTAAAGGCTCCCATCACCCAGGACACACCTTCTTCTTATTGCTACCATCGAGGTGGTGGTACAGGAGCCTGAAGGCACATACTCAACGTTCCAGGAACAGCTTGTCCCCCTCCGGAAAGGGGAATCAGCTCCTCTGCTGAACTTTTCTCCTCTTCTTTTCTTGCACTAATGTTCTGAATTCATTTTGTCATCGATAGTTTTCATTGCCGCAGAATAGCAGCTTTCACGACATGCTCCAATGATATTAAACTCGGTTCTGGTAACTGTAACATTCCTGTTATTGTAACTTTCTCCTATCTCTGTGTGTATATTCCTTCTAATTCACGTTGACTATTTCTGGGGAGGAGGGGATGGGGGCTGTAATAATGGCTGGAGGTACGTCTCTACCAGAGGAGGTGTAAGGCATTCTCGTCTCCGCTAGCGTGCAGGCCACCCTTGGGCCTGGTGTAGGGCCTGCTTAGCCGCCCCACTCCCCAATCAGGGTCGCGGGTGGTGGAAGGTCGTATGAGCTGCTGGTCCTCCTCAGCCAGACATTCAACTCCTCTTCCTCGTCTTCAGCCAAACTCCTCTACTTGAGGGCCAGCATTCCCACTCGCCGCCCTGTCGACCTGTGACTCCTCTTTGAGGGGCAGGATGTGGGACAACGCACATGAATGGTGCGAGACAGGCGGGGGTGCGACCACAGCCCCCCCCACCCCTTCCATTCACCCGCCCAGCGAGGTAGCCGGGAGACCCGCAGCCTCCGGAGACCCCGGTTCGATCCCGGCCTCCACTCTGCTGTCTAGGTGGAGTCTGCAAGCTCTCTCCTTGTGACCATGTGTGGGTTTCCTTCCCGGGGGGTGGGATCTCTCGTCTTCCTCCCACATCGGAGGGTGAACTGACCGCCGTAGATTGCCCCAGTTAATTGGCTGTGTGGGTGAGGGAGAGTATTGGGCGGGGGGGGGGGGGGTGGGTGTGGGGAGAGAAAGAGTCACTGGGAATGTGGCAAGACGTTATGGGGTGGGAGGGGGAAAATCCGTATGGTGAAAGGAGTCAGCAACAGCTTTGCAAAGAATCACTGGGTAAATAGGGGGGAAATTATGATAAAACAAATGGGGGGTGGAATTAGTGGGGGGAATGTTGCCCAGATTGCAGGGGGACCAGCGAAGGTGGGGGCTGCAGCGAGTTTCAGGTGGGAAGGGATTAGGAGATTGACAGATGCTGAGATCCTGGGAAAGGGGGAGCTGATCCCCTTCTCACTGGGTCATGAGCCAACATCAGCAACGCCTCCTCGGGGCACGGTCTCCCCTCCCGGGTCTCTGTGGCATTTACCCCATCCCCTCCCCACGACTCACTGTTCACCAGACTGGCCGTCAAGGCAGCTGCAGATCTCAGCTGGACACTCTGACCAAGTCTCCCAATGCCCTCACCCCTCACACCTCCGAGTCTCCCAATGCCCTCACCCCTCCGTCTCCCAATGCCCTCACCCCTCACACCTCCGAGTCTCCCAATGCCCTCACCCCTCACACCTCCAAGTCTCCCAATGCCCTCACCCCTCACACCTCCGAGTCTCCCAATGCCCTCACCCCTCACACCTCCAAGTCTCCCAATGCCCTCACCCCTCACACCTCCGAGTCTCCCAATGCCCTCACCTCCGCAGAGTCCCAGGGTCTTTCAACCCCATCCCGTACCAAATACAAACCTCAATGCCCCCCCACCCACAGAGACGCACACACTCACTCATCCCTGAGGACTGCACCACCCCTCACCCCTGTCCCCAGTACCCAGGGCGATGAGCCTCAGGTACCTCAAACCCAACTACCACCCCCCCAAATCACTAACTGACCCCTGCCCCAGGTCTGGGTGATCTCCCCCTGCCCCACACTCACCGGCCCCGGTCTGGGTGATCTCCCCCACCCCACACTCACTGGCCCCGGTCTGGGTGATCTCCCCCCATCCCTCACCCCACACTCACCGGCTCCCGGTCTGGGTGATCTCCCCCACCCAACACTCACTGGCCCCGGTCTGGGTGATCTCCCCCCATCCCTCACCCCACACTCACTGGCCCCGGTCTGGGTGATCTCCCCCACCCCACACTCACTGGCCCCAGTCTGGGTGATCTCCCCCCCCGCCCCACACTCACCGGCTCCCGGTCTGGGTGATCTCCCCCACCCCACACTCATGGGTCCCGGTCTGGGTGATCTCCCCCCATCCCCCACCCCACACTCACCGGCTCCCGGTCTGGGTGATCTCCCCCACCCCACACTCATGGGTCCCGGTCTGGGTGATCTCCCCCCATCCCCCACCCCACACTCACCGGCTCCTGGTCTGGGTGATCTCCCCCCATCCCTCACCCCACACTCACCGGCTCCCGGTCTGGGTGATCTCCCCCCATCCCTCACCCCACACTCACCGGCTCCCGGTCTGGGTGATCTCCCCCACCCCACACTCACCGGCTCCCGATCTGGGTGATCTCCCCCTGCCCCACACTCACCGGCTCCCGGTCTGGGTGATCTCCCCCTGCCCCACACTCACCGGCTCCCGGTCTGGGTGATCTCCCCCACCCCACACTCACCGGCTCCCGGTCTGGGTGATCTCCCCCACCCCACACTCACCGGCTCCTGGTCTGGGTGATCTCCCCCCATCCCTCACCCCACACTCACCGGCTCCCGGTCTGGGTGATCTCCCCCCATCCCTCACCCCACACTCACCGGCTCCCGGTCTGGGTGATCTCCCCCACCCCACACTCACCGGCTCCCGATCTGGGTGATCTCCCCCTGCCCCACACTCACCGGCTCCCGGTCTGGGTGATCTCCCCCTGCCCCACACTCACCGGCTCCCGGTCTGGGTGATCTCCCCCCATCCCACACTCACCGGCTCCCGGTCTGGGTGATCTCCCCCCCCATCCCTCACCCCACACTCACTGGCCACGGTCTGGGTGATCTCCCCCACCCCACACTCACTGGCCCCGGTCTGGGTGATCTCCCCCCATACTCACCGGCTCCCGGTCTGGGTGATCTCCCCCCACCCCACACTCACCGGCTCCCGGTCTGGGTGATCTCCCCCCATCCCTCACCCCACACTCACCGGCTCCCGGTCTGGGTGATCTCCCCCTGCCCCACACTCACCGGCTCCCGGTCTGGGTGATGAGCCTCCGGCAGGTCTCCATCTGCACGTCGAGGCCCCGCTTCATGCTGCACATCTCCATGTACTCGTGCAGGTGCCGGTTCATGTCGCTCTTGGCCGAGGCGAGCTCCAGCTGTGGGGATGGGGAGGAGGCTCGCGGTGAGAGAGAGGCGGAAGGCGGCAGAGTGGGGGGGGGGGGTGTCGGCGAGTGACAGGGGGAGAGGAGGGAAGAGAAACCAGGGAGGGGAGACCTCTGGGAGCAGGGGGAAGGGACTGCGGTGGGCGGTGAAGGGAGCCGATCAGGAGGTACAGAAATGGACTAGGACGGCGTAGGTGGGGAGCGAGCGAGAGGGGGACAGAAGGGTGAGGAGGTCGGAGGGGTCTGAGGCCCTGTGTGGGCAGGCTTTCAGAGTGGCCCTACCTCGATCTGGTCGATGGTCTGCTGGTACTCGCGCTCCCGGCTCTTGAAGAGACACTCCGTGTCCTTGATCACCTTCTCCAGCGTCTCATCCTTCTCCGGGTGCGCGAGGGAAAGGGGGAGATCACGTCAGCATCAGCCGGGAGAGACTTCCTACCCCTCCCTCCACTCTGTCCCGCCACAAGCCTCCTCCCCCCATCACCCCCTCCATTTATCACGTTTAATAACCTCACACCGTGCGGCCGGCAGACCTGCAGGTGAAGAGACCCACCCTTCTCACCTTGAAACCATGCCCTGTCGTTTCTAACCCAGCTCTCCACCACACCGGATCCTCGGGTGGGAGTCCCAGACTTGGGGGTAGGGAGCAGCACGCGTGCGGTGTGCCGGCAATGTCTCCCCCCTCCCCATTGTGTTTGGCTTCCCACCCCCCCCCACCCCCCGGGGCTTTCCTCGCTTCGCTCCTCACCGACCCAGCCCTCCTTGCCCGATGCTCGGTCGGGCACTCCCCTCTCACGCCCGCCACGCCTCCCGTCTCCGCCTCTGGCTTCTGGCCTCACCTCGTTCACGGTGTCGCCGGTGGACACCCTGCACCCGGACAGGTCATCCCAGAGGAGCAGGGTCTCGGCCGTCTCCTCCCAGGTCAGGCTGTCACACTCGTCGTCCAAGTCGTACTCCCTCCTGCCGGAGGCACAGCGGAGAGTCAGGGGGAGGCAATCGCAACCCACCCCCACCCCCAAACCCCGTCGACAGCGAGCGGCACAGACCCGCGCGTTGGGCGAGTGAGTTTGCGCTCAACTCCAGGAGTTTGTGGAACAGGAGGGGCGGGGGCAGGCCCTTCAACCCATCATTGCCATGCTGACCCGGTCTCACCCTCAGGAACACCTCTGTTTGCACCACTACACTCCCCGACAGCAGATCTGCATACACCCCACAGTCCAAACCCCCTCTCTCCCCTCTCCAGGTGGTAAAGTTTTAAGGAACTCTCAGATTCCTGTAAATGACGGTTGAATACAGACTGTGCCTGTGTATTCTGGTTTGAGCAGCTGCTTCTTTTGAGTGAAGATAAGGATTAAAAGCTCACACAGTCCCACAAGAGGATGTCTCCTGACTTTTCTCACCTTGGTTTCGACAAAGGGTGGAGGTAAGGTAGGACCTTTCTTAATTTCGGTATAGTCTCTTATCTAAATTAAGTTCTGCTCTATTTGAGCAGCTGGAATACCCCTTGATCTGACTGTTCTCTTGTATCGAGATGTTAAAGGATCAATCTGTCCTGCTAACATGTAAATGCTGAGTGCCCAGACAAGGACACTACACCGGATAAATCCATAACCGAAGCCTTTTCTCTTCGTCTTTACCCTCCGTCCACACTAAAATGGCATTTTTGTCCCCCGAAACCAGAGCTTTTCAGAAACGCCTTCCAGGGTGGGTATTTTTGAAAAAGCTGCTTGGGCAGATCAATGTGGACGGGGTAACCGGAGAAATCGGAAAACGCTATCAGACGGCAGCGCGCCATTTCATTGTTTTCTTGAACGCAACCTAGCAATTTCAGAACAGACGGCAACGAGACTAAAGCAAGAAGAGTTAGAAATATACTCACCAAATACTTTGACCCATAACTTACTGAATAAATAAGTATACTCACTTTGCCCTGTTTCCTGTCCTTGCTCTTATGAAGGTGATTTACCTATTTATGCAAGTACTTCTCTGACAACAGATGTGTAACAGCCTAATGTAACATTGTATGGAAATACAAGATAACACTGATGCAGACATGTTTTACACAGTTAACAAGGTGCTTTATTAATGCAGAGTTAGTCAGTTTTTCAATGTTCGTCGTCAGCCGGGTCAATCTGTCCGTGAATTCCCTGTCAGTTGCCTCTGTATGCTCCAGTATTTGTTTTTCTTTTACTTTTAAGTTCTCCTGCATGACAGCCAACAGCTGTCCGTCGTTTTAACTTTTTCTAGTCTGTAACTACACAAATGCGCACTTTTACGGCAAGATTCGACAGCAAATTATGTCGCTTGTTTTCGGTAGATGTGTCCTGCGCATGCCCATTAGGAGGAGATTCACCGAAATCTCCGTTTCAGTGTGGATAGAGATATTTTCAAATGTGCATAGTGTGGACGCCTATCGTCTTTATGCGAAACCGGTGTTTTCAAAATCATCCGGTCTAGTGTGGATGGAGCCCTAGTGTATATACAATGTTCTCTGTTTACCTCTGCCTGATCTGAGTAAGGCTACGTCCACACTAGACCGGATAATATTGAAAACAGCGGTTTCCAGTAAAAACGATAGGTGTCCACACTATGTGTTTTTACAAATATCTTTATCCACCTTGAAACTGAGATTTCGGTGAAATCTCTGCAGGACACATCTACCGAAAACAAGCGACATGCTTGGTGTCGAATCTCGCTGTGAAAGTGCGTGTTTGTGTAGTTACAGACTAGAAAAACTTGAAACGGCGGACAGCTGTTGGCTCTCGTGCAGGAGAACTTAAAAGTAAAAAAAATACTGGAGCATACGGGAATTCACAGACAGATTGACCCGGCTGACGACGAACATTAAAACATGACTAACTCTGCATTAATAAAGCACCTTGTTAACTGTGTAAAACATGTCTGCATCAGTGTTATCTTGTATTTCCATACAATGTTACATTAGGCTGTTACACATCTGTTGTCAGAGAAGTACTTGCATAAATAGGTAAATCACCTTCATAAGAGCAAGGACAGAAAACAGGGCAAAGTGAGTATACTTATTTATTCAGTAAGTTATGGGTCAAAGTATTTGGAGAGTACATTTCTAACTCTTCTGGCGTCAGTTTTGTTGCCGTCTATTCTGAAATTGTTAGCTTGCGTTCAAGAAAACAATGAAATGGCGCGCTGCCGTCTGATAGTGTTTTCAGATTTCTCCGGTTACCCCGTCCACATTGATCCGGCGTTTTCAAAATTACACACTTTGGACAGCGCTTCTGAAAAGCTTCGGCTTTGCCGTTTTAGTGTGGACAAAGGGTAAAAATGAAGAGAAAAAGCTTTGGTTACGTATTTATCCAGTGTAGTGTGGATGTAGCCTAAGTGTTCTTTGTCAGGTATGTTTACCTCTGTTTTAGGTGATTAAGTGGCCTTCGTCTCGGACTATCACTGTAGCTAGGCTTTCCTGACAAAGATAGTATAAAAAGCTCTGTATCTCTATGATTAGGCAGAGAGACTTCCGTGGCTGTCTCTCTGTGAGAGCAGACGGAAGGTTCTCTCTCCTAAAGGTGGAAAATAATCAACTGTGGTACTTGCTTCATCACATCCGGTTGATCACCGTTGACATAGGCATTCCAGGTAAATTAAAATCCTTCTGTGTTTCCCTTTGAACTTTACTCCACTTCACCTTAAACATTGCAATCTGCCCCGGTAGCTCTAGGGAACTAGACTACACGACTGGTGACAAGTCTGCCTCGGGAGGTGAGATCTCCACCTTCAACGTCCTCCCATGCTGCTCACACCTGTCGACCACTAATCAATAACCTGTACCTGGCTATACACCGAGAAGAGTCTATCCACCTCACCTCCGAGGGACCTGTATCATCACCTCTGTTCCAGTCCTGGGAACACCCAAGGGACCTGTATCATCACCTCTGTTCCAGTCCTGGGAACACCCAAGGGACCTGTATCATCACCTCTGTTCTGATCCTGGGAACACCCAAGGGACCTGTATCATCACCTCTGTTCTGATCCTGGGAACACCCAAGGGACCTGTATCATCACCTCTGTTCTGATCCTGGGAACACCCAAGGGACCTGTATCATCAAATCTGTTCCAGTCCTGGGAACACCCAAGGGACCTGTATCATCACCTCTGTTCTGATCCTGGGAACACCCAAGGGACCTGTATCATCACCTCTGTTCCGGTCCTGGGAACACCCAAGGGACCTGTATCATCACCTCTGTTCCGGTCCTGGGAACACCCAAGGGACCTGTATCATCACCTCTGTTCCGGTCCTGGGAACACCCAAGGGACCTGTATCATCAAATCTGTTCCAGTCCTGGGAACACCCAAGGGACCTGTATCATCACCTCTGTTCTGATCCTGGGAACACCCAAGGGACCTGTATCATCACCTCTGTTCTGATCCTGGGAACACCCAAGGGACCTGTATCATCACCTCTGTTCTGATCCTGGGAACACCCAAGGGACCTGTATCATCAAATCTGTTCCAGTCCTGGGAACACCCAAGGGACCTGTATCATCACCTCTGTTCTGATCCTGGGAACACCCAAGGGACCTGTATCATCACCTCTGTTCCGGTCCTGGGAACACCCAAGGGACCTGTATCATCACCTCTGTTCCGGTCCTGGGAACACCCAAGGGACCTGTATCATCACCTCTGTTCCGATCCTGGGAACACCCAAGGGACCTGTATCATCACCTCTGTTCCGGTCCTGGGAACACCCAAGGGACCTGTATCATCACCTCTGTTCCGGTCCTGGGAACACCCAAGGGACCTGTATCATCACCTCTGTTCCGATCCTGGGAACACCCAAGGGACCTGTATCATCACCTCTGTTCCGATCCTGGGAACACCCAAGGGACCTGTATCATCACCTCTGTTCCAGTCCTGGGAACACCCAAGGGACCTGTATCATCACCTCTGTTCCGATCCTGGGAACACCCAAGGGACCCGTATCATCAAATCTGTTCCAGTCCTGGGAACACCCAAGGGACCTGTATCATCACCTCTGTTCTGATCCTGGGAACACCCAAGGGACCTGTATCATCACCTCTGTTCTGATCCTGGGAACACCCAAGGGACCTGTATCATCACCTCTGTTCTGATCCTGGGAACACCCAAGGGACCTGTATCATCACCTCTGTTCTGATCCTGGGAACACCCAAGGGACCTGTATCATCAAATCTGTTCCAGTCCTGGGAACACCCAAGGGACCTGTATCATCACCTCTGTTCTGATCCTGGGAACACCCAAGGGACCTGTATCATCACCTCTGTTCCGGTCCTGGGAACACCCAAGGGACCTGTATCATCACCTCTGTTCCGGTCCTGGGAACACCCAAGGGACCTGTATCATCACCTCTGTTCTGATCCTGGGAACACCCAAGGGACCTGTATCATCACCTCTGTTCCAGTCCTGGGAACACCCAAGGGACCTGTATCATCACCTCTGTTCTGATCCTGGGAACACCCAAGGGACCTGTATCATCACCTCTGTTCTGATCCTGGGAACACCCAAGGGACCTGTATCATCACCTCTGTTCTGATCCTGGGAACACCCAAGGGACCTGTATCATCACCTCTGTTCCAGTCCTGGGAACACCCAAGGGACCTGTATCATCACCTCTGTTCTGATCCTGGGAACACCCAAGGGACCTGTATCATCACCTCTGTTCTGATCCTGGGAACACCCAAGGGACCTGTATCATCACCTCTGTTCCAGTCCTGGGAACACCCAAGGGACCTGTATCATCACCTCTGTTCCAGTCCTGGGAACACCCAAAGGACCTGTATCATCACCTCTGTTCTGATCCTGGGAACACCCAAGGGACCTGTATCATCACCTCTGTTCTGATCCTGGGAACACCCAAGGGACCTGTATCATCACCTCTGTTCCAGTCCTGGGAACACCCAAAGGACCTGTATCATCACCTCTGTTCTGATCCTGGGAACACCCAAGGGACCTGTATCATCACCTCTGTTCTGATCCTGGGAACACCCAAGGGACCTGTATCATCACCTCTGTTCTGATCCTGGGAACACCCAAGGGACCTGTATCATCACCTCTGTTCTGATCCTGGGAACACCCAAGGGACCTGTATCATCACCTCTGTTCTGATCCTGGGAACACCCAAGGGACCTGTATCATCACCTCTGTTCCAGTCCTGGGAACACCCAAGAGACCTGTATCATCACCTCTGTTCTGGTCCTGGGAACACCCAAGGGACCTGTATCATCACCTCTGTTCCAGTCCTGGGAACACCCAAGAGACCTGTATCATCACCTCTGTTCCAGTCCTGGGAACACCCAAGGGACCTGTATCATCACCTCTGTTCCAGTCCTGGGAACACCCAAGGGACCTGTATCATCACCTCTGTTCCGATCCTGGGGATCACCCAAGGGACCTGTATCATCACCTCTGTTCCGGTCCTGGGGATCACCCAAGGGACCTGTATCATCACCTCTGTTCCGGTCCTGGGGATCACCCAAGGGACCTGTATCATCACCTCTGTTCCGATCCTGGGGATCACCCAAGGGACCTGTATCATCACCTCTGTTCCGGTCCTGGGAACACCCAAGGGACCTGTATCATCACCTCTGTTCTGATCCTGGGAACACCCAAGGGACCTGTATCATCACCTCTGTTCTGATCCTGGGAACACCCAAGGGACCTGTATCATCAAATCTGTTCCGATCCTGGGGATCACCCAAGGGACCTGTATCATCACCTCTGTTCCGGTCCTGGGGATCACCCAAGGGACCTGTATCATCACCTCTGTTCCGGTCCTGGGGATCACCCAAGGGACCTGTAGTACTCACAGCTGGTTCAGCATCCGCCGCATCTCCTCGCTGATGGCGGAGGAGGTCTCATCCTCCCGGTCCTCCTCCTCCCCTCCCAGTAGCTTCCTGGACGCCTCGCTCTCCAGTAGCGGGCCCTCATTGCCACAGGCCGCCTTCGACTCCTTCTTACGCCCGGACGGGGAGACCTGAGGCCAGGAGACAGAAGGGTAAGAGCAGGGAGAGGTGGCCGACCGGCTTTTATTTTTAAACATCAGCTCACCATCCTTTCTTTTAAACAAAAGTTCATTCCAACACTAAAACTCAGCACAATAACCAGGACATCGTCAATGATTTACAGTTTCGAATTAAAATATGGTTTTCACCATCTGCAACACACTTGAGTCACGGGGGGGGGGGGGGGGGGGCTCCACCCTTGGGTCTATTTAAAGCGGGGACTGAGAGGCTCTGAGTACGGCCGTCAAAGGTTGTAAGGCCATCTTCGTCTCGCCCGCAAACATGGCCACAAAGCCACCAATCCCATCAGAGACCCTCACCACCCAGGCCACGCCCCTTCCTCACAGCTGCCATCAGGTGGAAGGTACAGGTGCGTCAGGATTCTCAGCACCAGGTTCAAGTTACCACCCCTTGACCATCAGGACCTTGAGCAAAAGGGCTACACTCATTTAAGGACTGTTATATTGTTCTACCATGCTCGTAATGTATTGCTGTGTGTTTACATCTGCATTTGCGCAGTTGGCTTACAGCTCCTGATGCTTACAGTCACTGATGGATTTGCTATGCCCGCAGAGAAAGAACCTCAGGGTTCAAAGTGGTGAGGTGTATATACTCTGGTAACAAATTTTACTTTGACCTTTGATCTGTCATCTAAATCACTGACGTATAAACAAACGGTCCAAAAACTGACCTCCCCCCGTGGAGAACCACCAGATACCGCTGGCCAACCAGAAAAGGCTCCCTTTATTCCTACTCTCTCCTGTCGGTCAGCCTATCTTCCATCTGTGCTGGTATCTTTCTAGGAATACCAAAGGCCTTTCTCTTGCTCAGCAGCCTCTTGTGCAGCACGGCAAAGGTCCTCTGAAAATCCACAGTGAATTCAATCACTGCCTCCGAAAGGTTCCTCTCCCATAGAACATTACAGCACAGAAACAGGCCTTTTGGCCCTTCATGGCTGTGCTGAACTATTTTTCTGCCGAGTCCCACTGACCTGCACCTGGCCCATATCCCTCCAAACCCCTCTCATCCATATACCTGTCCAAGTTTTTCTTAAATGTTAAAACTGAACCCGCATTTACCACTTCATCTGGCAGCTCATTCCACACTCCCACCACTCTCTGCGTGAAGAAGCCCCCCCCCCCCCCGCAATGTTCCCCCTTCACCCTTAACCCATGGCCTCTGTTTTTTCTCCCCTGGCCTCAGTGGAAAAAGCCTGCTTGCTTTCACTCTGTCTATACCCGTCATAATTTTATAGTCCTCTATCAAATCACCCCTCATTCTCCTACGCTCCAGGGAATAAAGTCCTAACCTATTCAACCTTTCTCTGTAACTCAGTTTCTCAAGTCCCGGCAACATCCTTGTAAACCTTCTCTGCATTCTTTCAAACTTAATTCCTTCCTTCTTTTAATTTGATGGCCAAAACTGCACACAATACTCCAAATTCGGCCTCACCAATGTCTTATACAACATCACCATACAATTCTAACTCTTATACTCAATACTTTGATTTATACAGGCCAATGTACCAAAAGTTCTCTTCACTATCCTATCTACCTGTAACGCCACTTTCAGGGAATTTTGTATCAGTATTCCCTGATCCCTCTGTTCTACTGCACTCCTCAGTGCCCTAACATTTACCTTGTATGTTCTTCCTTGGTTTGTCCTTCCAAAGTGCAATACCTCACACTTGTCTGTATTAAACTCCATCTGCCATTTTTCAGCCCATCTTTCCAGCTGGTCCAAATCCCTCTGCAAGCTTTGAAAACCTTCCTCACTGTCCACTACACCTCCAATCTTTGTATCACCAGCAAATATGCTGATCCAATTGATATAAATGACAAATAACAATGGACCCAGCACTGATCCCTGTGTCACACCACTAGTCACAGGCCTCCACTCAGAGTAGCAATCCTCCACTACCACTCTCTGGCTTCTTCCATTGAGCCAATGTCTAATTCAATTTACTACCTCTCCATGTATACCTAGCAACTGAATCTTCTTAACTAACCTCCCATGCGGGACCTTGTTAAAGGCCTTACTGAAGTCCATGTAGACAACATTCACTGCCTTCCCTTCATCCACTTTCCTGGTAACCTCCTCGAAACACTCTAATAGATTGGTTAAACATGACCTTACATGCACAAAGTCATGTTGACTCTCCCTAGTAAGTCCCTATCTATCCAAATACTTGTAGATCCTATCTCTTAGAACACCTTCCAATAATTTACCTACTACAGACATCAAACTTACCTGCCTATAATTTCCTGGACTACTTTTAGAGTCTTTTTTAAACAACAGAACAACATGAGCTATCCTCCAATCCTCCGGCACCTCACCCGTGGATACCGATATTTTAAATATATCTGCCAGAGCCCCTGCTATTTCAACACTAGTCTCCTACAAGGTCCGAGGGAATACCCTATCAGGTACTGGGGATTTATCTACTCTGATCTGCCTCAAGACAGCAAGCACTCTTCAATCTGTGTAGGTTCCATGACCTCACTACCAGTTTGCCTTATTTCCATTGACTCCATGCCAGTTTCCTTAGTAAATACAGATGCAAAAATAACATTTAAGATCTCCCCCATTTGTGTTGGTTCCATACATAGCCGACCACTCTGATCTTCAAGAGGACCAATTTTATCCCTTACTATCCTTTTGCTCTTAATATACCTGTAGAAGCTTTTTGGATTATCCTTCACCTTGACTACCAAAGCAACCTCATGTCTTCTTTTAACCATATAACCATATAACAATCACAGCACAGAAACAGGCCATTCCGGCCCTCCTAGTCCGTGCTGAACTCTTAATCTCACCTAGTCCCACCTACCCGCACTCAGCCCATAACCCTCCACTCCTTTCCTGTCCATATACCTATCCAATTTTACCTTAAATGACTCAACTGAACTGGCCTCTTACTACTTCTACAGGAAGCTCATTCCACACAGCTATCACTCTCTGAGTAAAGAAACACCCCCTCGTGTTTCCCTTAAACTTTTGCCCCCTAACTCTCAAATCATGTCCTCTCGTTTGAATCTCCCCTACTCTCAATGGAAACAGCCTATTCACGTCAACTCTATCTATCCCTCTCAACATTTTAAATATCTCGATCAAATCCCCCCTCAACCTTCTACGCTCCAATGAATAGAGACCTAACTTGTTCAACCTTTCTCTGTAACTTAAGTGCTGAAACCCAGGTAACATCCTAGTAAATCGTCTCTGCACTCTCTCTAATTTATTGATATCTTATCTCTCTAATTTAGTGATATCTTTAGCCCTCCTGATTTCTTTCCTAAGTATTTTCTTACTCTTTTTATACTCCTCAAGCATCTTATTTCCTCTCTGTTGCCTATACATGTTATACATCTCTCGCTTCTTCTTTATCAGAGTTCCAATATCCCTCGAGAACCAAGGTTCCTTACTTTTATTCATTTTGCCTTTAATCCTGACAGGAACATACACACTCTGCACTCTCAAAATTTCTCCTTTGAAGACCTCCCACTTACCAATCACATCCTTGCCAGAGAACAACCTGTCCCAATCTATGCTTTTAAGATCCTTTCTCATTTCTTCAAATTTGGTCTTTTTCCAGTTTAGAACCTCAACCCGAGGACCAGATCTATCTTTGTCCATGATCAAGTTAAAACTAATGGTGTTATGATCACTGGAACCAAAGTGTTCCCCTACACACACTTCCGTCACCTGTCCTAACTCGTTTCCTAATAGGAGATCTAATATTGCATCCTCTCTAATCGGTACCTCTATATATTGATTTAGAAACCTTTCCTGAACACATTTTACAAACTCTAACCTGCCTAGACCTTTAACAGTGTGGGAGTCCCAATCAATATGTGGAAAATTAAAATCCCGTACTATCACAACTTTATGTTTCCTGCAGTTGTCTGCTATCTCTCTGCAGATTTGCTCCTCAATTCTTGCTATTTGGTGGTCTATAATACAACCCCATTAATGTGGTCATACCTTTCCTGTTTCTCAGCTCCACCCATATGGCCTCCGTAGACAAGCCCTCTAATCTGTCCTGCCAAAGCACTGCTGTAACATTTTCTCTGACTAGCAATGCCACACCCCCACCCTTCATTCCTCTGCCTCTATCACCTCTGAAACATGGGAACCCTAGAACATTAAGCTGCCAGTCCTGCCCCTCCTGTAGCCAAGTTTCACTAATGGCTACAATGTCATAATTCCACATGTCAATCCACGCCCTCAGCTCGTCAGCCTTCCCCACGGTACTCCTTGCATTGAAATAGACACACCTCAGAAGATTATTACCACCACACACAACCCTTCCATTTGTGACTTTGCATGAACTTTTAACATGTATTTTCACCCCCGCTATCTGCTCTGGCACTCTGGTTCCCATCCCCCTGCCAATCTGGTTTAATCCCCCCTCCCCAATAGCACTAGCAAACCTTCAGCTCCCTAATCAAATCGGGTTTATTACACAACACCCAATCTAGAATCTAAGCCTTTTCCTTAGTGGGCTCAACTGTAAGCTGCTCTAAAATGTCAGTTCATGGGCATTCTACAAATTCCTTCTCTTGGATCTAGCACCAACCTGATTTTCCCAATCTATCTGCATATTGAAATCTCCCATGACTATTGTATCACTGCCCTTTTTACATGTCTTTGTACCCATCCTGGCTGCATTTCAGAGGCTTCCATTAGAGTATTTTCACCTTTGCAGTTTCTGAACTCTACCCACAAGACTTTTACATCTTTCGATCCTATGTCATCTCTTTTTGTGGATTTGCGCACTTCCTAGAAATTAGAGGTGTTGCCGTGCTTTCTTTGGTGTTATCATTTCAAGTAACCCTCTGCACCTCTGATCCCCCCAACAGGACTGGCTCACGGACACTCATCAGGCAACAAATAAGCTCCTTGGGCTTGCGGACATTGAGTGAGAGGTCACTGTCGGGGCACCGCTCAGCCAGACCTTCCACCTCCCTCCTACATGCTGGTCCGTCCCCACCTTTGACTCGGCCAGCAAACTTGAACACGGCACTGGGACGGTGCTCAACCTCACAGTCATAATTATGAAGCCAGTAGAGCGGGGGGGGGGGGGGAGGGGGGACTGAGCACACGGCCATGTGGTGCACCTGTGCTGATGGAGGAGATGTTGCTGCCAATTTGGACTGACTGGTGTCTGTAAGTGGTGACCAGAACAAGTGGAGTCTGACCTGGGTCCTATATAGCTGCAACATTACTTCTCGGCTCCTAAATTCAATTCCACGACTGATGAAGGCCAATACACTGTACACCTTCTTAACCACACAGTCAACCTGCGCAGCTGCTTTGAGCGTCCTATGGATTCGGACCCCAAGATCACTCTCACCCTCCACACCGCCAAGAGTCTTACCATTAATTCTGCCAATCATATTTGGCCTACCAAAATGAACCACTTCACACTTATCTGGGTTGAACTTCATCTGCCACTTCTCAGCCCAGTTTTGCAACCTATCAATGTCCCACTGTAACCTCTGTCAGCCCTCCGCACTATCCACAACACCTCCGACCTTTGTGTCATCAGCAAACTTACTAACCGAACCCTCCACTTCCTCATCCAGGTCTTGAAGCTTATTAATTAGTTTTGATCATATTGGATGCCTGTGGGCGTTAAGAAGAATGAGGGTGGATCTGATTGAAACCTATTGACCATTGAAAGGATTAGTTCCACTGGACGTGGAGAGGGTGGAGGGTGCCCAAGACCAGAGGGCATGGCCTCAGGAAAGAAAGAGCCCCTTTAGAACAGAGATGAGGAGGAATTTCTTCGGCCAGAGGATGGCGAATTTGTGGAATTGATTGTTGCAGACGGCTGTGGAGGTCAAGTCATTGGGGGTCAATAAAGCAAAGGTTGATATGTTCTTGACAGGGTGGGAGGGGGGTAAAGATTATGGTGAAAAAACCAAGAGGATGAGGTTGGTCAGCCATGATGGAACAGCCGTGAGGACTGATGGGCCAAATATCCTAATTCTGCTCCTACGCCTTATGGTTTTATGGTCTAAACTTAGGACCTCTAGATGGAGCCTCACCCAACCTCAGGGGCAAAAGCGTGCTGGCATTTCCTAACCTATTCAACTTTTCCTGTAGCTCAGGTCCTTAAGTCCCAGAAATATTCTTGTAAATTGTCCCTGATCTCTTTCAAGCTTACCTTTCCTGCAGGGAACTGCACACAATAATCCTACTGGGCTTCACCCAGGGTTTCTACAACCTCCCAACATCTGAAGTTTAATTATCATTCAATCATATATAAACATAGCAAATCAAAACAGCGTCCTCCAGGCAAAGGCACAGAACATCACACATGACTAAGTTTTCAGAAAAACATAGTCACAACAAAAAACACAAAACAAAAAAGCCAAGTCCCTGAGTGGCATGACTGTGGATTTACAGGATGGGATGTTGTCGTGTCATGCCATCTGCAGAGATTCTCTGATCACTCAGAAATGACTGGGTGAAAAAGGGAGGACGAGAGGATGAATACAGGGCCTGGTGGAGGACTTTGTCAAATGGTGCAAGCTGAATCATCTGCAGCTCAACATCAGTAAGACAAAGGAGATGGTGATGGACTTTACGAAGACTAAGTCTGCTCTGCTCCCTGTTACTATGGATGGTGAGGACATGGATGTGGGGAGGACCCACCAGTACCTGGGGAGGCACCTGGATGACAGGCTTGAGTGGAAACCAGCACAGAGGCTGTGTACGAGAAGGGCCAGAGTCGCCTCTACCTCCTGAGGGGACTGAGGTCCTTTCGAGTATGCAGGCCTCTCCTTCACATGTTCTACCAGTCTGGTGTCACCAGTACAATCTTCTATGTGGTGACGTGCTGGGGCAATGGCACCAACACGGGTGATGCCAACAGGCTCAATAAACTGATTAGAGAGTCTGGCTCTGTTATAGGAGTCAAACTGGACACACTGGAGGCTGTGGTAGAACAAAGGACCCTACGGAAAATACTGGACAATGTTTCTCACCCTCTGCACGGCACCTTGGCTGAACAGAGGGAACACTTTCAGTGATAGACCGAGACAACTGTGCTGCTCCAAAGAACGTTATATGAGGTCATTCTTACCCTCGGCCATTAGGCTCCATAATGAGTCAATCTATAGTCAGTGAAGTGATGACTTCCTCCTGTTAAGATGGTTTTATTCTTTCTTAGCTTTCTTCTAATATTTATAAATATGTGCATTTGTAATGCTACTGTGACATTGTAATTTCCTTTGGGATCAATAAAGTATCTATCTTGTCCCAGTCCAGGTTGTTCTTCCACTGAGTCAACACTAGAGAGCAGCAGTGAGTGTCGCTGTATTGATGCTGCCAATATGGTGGAGCCCCACAGAAGCAAATGTCCAACAGGGTCTAATGATCGCTACAAAGACGTCTGAGACAATCGCTGTTGGACCGTGCACCTTCCTGGTGCGATGGCCTGCAGCAACGCAACAACAGTAGGTCCAGCTGCATCACTATCGAGCAACTTGCTAATGGGTTAGTCCCGCAGTACTTCGTGTCCTTACCATCCAGCAGCGACTTGCAACGGTTACAAAATCAAACAGAGCAAATATCAGACCCCACTTGGAGTACTGAGCTCAGATCTGGTCTCCACTTACAGACACCAATCAGTTCAAATTGGCAGCAACATATCCTCCACAATCTCCATCAGCACAATTTAGGAGCCGAGAGGTAATGTTGCAGCTCTATGGGACCCTGGACAGACCCCACTTGGAGTACTGTGCTCAGTTTTGGTCACCTCACTACAGGAAGGATGTGGAAACCATAGAAAGGCTGCAGGAGATTTACAAGGATGTTGCCTGGATTGGAGAGCATGCCTTATGAGAATAGGTTGAGTGAACTTGGCCTTTTCTCCTTGGTGCCAAGGAGGAGTGGTGACCTGATAGAGATGTACAAGATGATGAGAGGCATTATTCCTGTGAATAGTCGAAGGCTTTTTCCCAGGGCTGAAGTGGTTGCCACAAGAGGACACAGGATTAAGGCGCTGGGGAGTAGGTACAGAGGAGATGTCAGGGGTAAGATTTTCACTCAGACAGTGGTGAGTGCGTGGAATGGGCTTCTGGCAACAGTGGTGGAGACTTTTGGATAGGTATATGGAGCTCAGTAAAAATAGAGGGCTATGGGTAAGCCTAATAATTTCTTAGGTAAGGACATGTTTGGCACAACTTTGTGGGCCGAAGGGCCTGTATTGTGCTGTAGGTTTTCTATGTTTCTAACATATGGGGGGGGGGGGTGTGCAGGAAATTGGGTTTGCTTTTCTATAGAGTGTTACGTGGCAGATACATCTAGGACATTGAAGGAAAAACAGAGGGCTATGCGGAAGGGAAGGGTTAGACTAATCTTCAAGCAGACTGCAAGACAGCAGTGTCCAAAGTCAGTGCTCAAGTAGTCAGCACAACATAGGCCCATGGGCCCAAACACTGCCTCACCAACACGGCGTAGCACCCCAGCTCCTGTACTCCATCACACAATCAATTCATCGGATGCTGGAAATCCAAAGCACCACGCACGCACGCACGCACACACACACACACAGGTTAGAGCATCTAAGGAATAAACAGTCGGCATCCTAAGCCAAGGCCCTTCTTCAGGAAAGGAAGAGCGAAGGTGCCAGAATTAAAGAAATGGGGAAGAGGAAGGAGGCCAGGCCGGAAGGTGATAGGTGAAGCCGGGTGGGTAAGAAAGATAAGGGGCTGGTGAGGAAGGAATCGGACAGGAGAGGGGGGTGGACCGTGGGAGAAAGGGACGGAGCAGGGACTTCAGTGGGGGAGGTGATAGGCAGGCGAGAAGACACAAGAGGCCAGAGCGGGGAAAAGAGGGAAGGGAGAGGGAATTTTTTTCTGCTGGAAGGAGAAATCAATGTAGAATGGAGGTGACCCGAAAAGAGAGTGGCCTCAGCAGGGCAAGAGGGGGTCTTGCACTCAGTTATGAAGGCCAACCTGCCAGAACTCCCTTTCTGACCCTATCTATCTGTGAGGCTACACTCAAGCAACTGTGGATTGCACTCCCAGAATCCCCCCCCCCCACCCCCCCCACCCATTCTACGGCACTGCTCCAACCGTCCTGTCCTGGTTCGTCTGCACACACAGATGAGGGTCTGACAGGCCGACCCGAAGCAGGGAGCCCGAGATACCAACCTCCCCACCCCCGTTCATCGGCACTGCTCCAACCGTCCTGTCCTGGTTCGTCTGCACACACAGATCAGGGTCTGACAGGCCGACCTCCCCACCCCCGTCCATCGGCACCGTTACCTGGAACATCCTGATCATGTCCTCACAGTTCCGCTGCTGCGCGACGTCGCACAGCTTGGCGGTGATGTCGATGCGCCGGCAGATGTCCATGTCCACCTTCATGGCCTTCTCCTGAATCTTGGTGTCCAGCTCGCTCAGGTCCTGGGGAGGCAGAACGAGAGCCACTGGCACTCGGGAGGGGTCTCACAGCACGACACACTCCCCCCTCCCACTGCCCCGCCAGCCCGCAACCACCACCTTCCGCACACAGACTGCTGCCTCACAGACTGAAGCCTTCGGCTCCCTCCTGGCCTACGGTGCTATCTGTGTGTGCACGCGCTCCAAACGACTGCGAGGGTCTCTCTAAACCACCCACCCCGGGGTCAGCCAACTGTAGATCTCCCCCCACACACACACACGTGGGTAGGCGTGAAGTGTTAGAGAAAGAAAGGTGATCTCTCAGGGATCCTTGTCACCCAGGAAATGCCCTGTCTCATTCTTACCACCGGGAGGGCGGTGAAAGAGCCCCAAGACCCACCCTTGGTGGTTTAGGAACTGCCTCCTCCCCTCCACCATCTGCGGACCAGGAACTGACAAGAGAACAATCTGCAGGCACTGGAAATCCGAGCCACACACGCGGCAGCGTCTGTGGAAAAGAGTGAACAGTCGATGTTTCGGGCCGAGACTCCTTTGTCGGGATGGGTCCTCGTGCACTGATCCTGGCCAATTTCTTCCAGTGTGTTCACAAAGCGGAAGCCTGGCGAATACGGCGAATGTCGGTGACCCGATCGGTGGGGGGGGGGGGGGAGGCTGTTCACTTTTTGCACTATTTAAAAAAATATAATTCCAGGTATACAAGATGAGGGGCATCGATCCTGTGGATAGTCAGAGGCTTTTCCCAGGGCTGAAATGGCTAGCACAAGAGGGCAC
This sequence comes from Hemitrygon akajei, assembly GCF_048418815.1. Classification (NCBI taxonomy): domain Eukaryota; kingdom Metazoa; phylum Chordata; class Chondrichthyes; order Myliobatiformes; family Dasyatidae; genus Hemitrygon; species Hemitrygon akajei. The sequence continues at coordinate 1,581,701 of NW_027331949.1, forward strand.
AGTTTTAAGGTGTGTGGAAGTAGGTACAGAGGAGATGTCAGGGTTAAGTTTTTTCTTTTAAAATGCAGAGAGTGGTGAGTACGTGGAGGCGTATACAACAGGGTCATTTAAGAGACTCCTGGACAGGTATATGGAACTTAGAAAGTAGGGGGCTATGGGTAACGCTTGGTAGTTCTGAGGTAAGGACATGTTTGGCACAGCTTTGTGGGCCGAAGGGCCTGTGTTGTGCTGTAGGTTTCCTATGTCTATAATCGTGTTAATTATGTTTTGCATTACTGCCACCAAACACATCAGTGATAACAACCCTGGTTCCAATGTCAATACCAATGTGCGGGACAAAACAGGATCAGTGTCACTGGGTGGCTGATGGTGTGGACTGAAGATTCCGGGGGATACATATACACTAACCCCCAACCCGGTTCACTGACATTCACCGTATTTGCTCAGCCCTGCGGCCACAAAGGGAGAAATCAGCCGGAATTGACACACTTGGCAGAGTCTGAAGTCCTGGCCGCTCCTGTTCACGCAATCAGGCATGACAACAGTGGAGGCTGTCACGAGAAGTCTGCCTTTAAAAATCATGGAAGGGCGACACAGGCTTGAGTGCCCCTCATCCGGAATGCGCGGGGGCCAGAAGCGTTTCGGATTCTGGGGCACCGTGTAACACCTGGGATTGCCACCGTTTCCAGCTGTGTCCTCGTGCGCTGGCACCACAAGGTCGACTTGTGTGTACTTAGCAGTAAAAATCGCTACACGCCAGCCATATAACGAAACTATAATAAGTGTGGGGTAACAAAACCAGCTGAGCTGCATCGCGAGGACACCTGGATCAGCTGTTAAACAACGGCAGGCCCTCAGTCCCCACCTCTGATGCCATGTTTCCATTGAAAGGTTACAGCTCACTGTATTTGTACCTGACTCCCGGTTTTTTTTTTACAAAAGGGCTTGATGCAAGGTCTTCTGCTTAAAGGTGCAGGTGAACTTCAGCGACTCCTGGCTAATGAAACAAGGAACACAACAAACAAGACACTTTGTTGGTCACACTTTTTCTGGCAAACGATCACCGCAAGTGGAAGGCTGTAACTTCCCTCTGAACTTGAGGGTGCTTCGACGTGGCAGAGCCGAACCCAAGGTGTGATCGATTTGAGTGCCGTGCCGGAGGGCGGATCAAGATGGCAAGCTTCGGGCACCGGAGTGTACCCGTTCGACTGAACTCGATGTTTGGTCGGAGACCTAAGCTCCGTGCCGAACCGAGGCAGTGGGGTCCAGGCCCCAAAGCCCATCGAGGCACGAGGGTTGGCTGCCGATTTATGCGCCAGGCCAGGGTGGCGTGGCCCGATTAAGATTGCTGCTCCACAACCTTTACTCGGCTCTGCACATTCGACTGTCTTCCTTTTCTTTTACGGGTTGTTTTATTTTTTTTTTATGGGCTTGATGTGTGTTCCTCTTTGCTTTCTGCACATTGGGAGCTCCACTGTTTCTTTTGGGTTTCTTAGGAGACGAATCTCAACGTTGTATAATGTATACACACTTTGATAATAAATGAACGAAGAGGGATAGAAACTTTGAGGGATTCATTGTGGTGTCAGATTTTCATCAGCGTCAGTCTTTGCAAACTCATCAAGCAGACCTTTAAAAATTTTCAAATCTTTAGAAGTTCAACATTCTGTTAAGTTCCTGCTCCCAGCCAGCTGAATATTCACAATTACCTTCAATTTTCAGTTGATCACGATAGATCTTTGCTTTCTTCATGGTCAGCATACGTTCACTCCAAAACTGACAAACACAGAGAAAAGATCTTCCAATTTTGCTCAATGCGGTGCCTGTCTATTTTTCCATTAACTCAGTCCGTCACCAGTGTGAGATCACCTCCTGTGATGCACAGAGACTTGAACACAGGAAACGTCCCAGACAACTGAGGAATTTTCCATCAGTGACGTCAGGTCAGCGCTTCAAATAGACGCGGATTTCAGAGGTTTTCCGATTGTGGAATTTCACATAAGGGATGTCCAACCGGTATTTAAAAAAAAAAAACACCATTGCACTCAACATCAGCAAAACTGAGGATCTGAGGTCGGGAGAAGACACAACACTCCTTCGAGGGGGGTCAGCAGTGGAAAGGGCGAGCAGCCTCAAGCTCCTGCGTGTAACCAGCTCTGACCGGGGCCCAGTCGTGAAGGCGGCATACCAACTTCGTCAAGAACTTGAGGAGGATTGGTATTGTCTCCAAAGACTCCAGGAGATTTCCCAGGTGAGCATTTTAATGCGTCCTGTCACCGCCTGGTAAGGAGGCTCCAATGCAAAGGATCGAAAAAGACTGCAAACAGGAGGAAATCTGCAGATGCTGGAAATTCAAACAACACACACAAAATGCTGGTGGAACACAGCAGGCCAGGCAGCGTCTGTAGGGAGCAGCACAGTCGAGGCTTCGGGCCGAGACCCTTCACCTCCATGGCGGGCACAACCCGCCCCACCACTAAGGCCATCTGCAGAAGGCTGTGCCTTGAGAAGGGTCCTCAACACCCAGGACACGCCCTCTTCCCATTCCTACCATCACTGAGGACCTGAACACTCGTTTCGGACACGAGAGCGGGGTCGAGGGACCTGTTGCCGTGCTGGGCAAGTCTGCAGTGAGGGACCCCAGCGCTCACGGTCCACGGCTCCCCAGGTGGATGGGAGGGCGGCACACTCGCCCACACCAAGGCACTGAGCTCAGCAAACTGGAAAACACACTGCACCTTTATAAAACTCTGGTTAGGCCACGTCTGGGGAATCGCATGCAATTCCAGTCACCCTGCACCCCACCCCTCACCCTGCTCCCCGATCAGAGGAAGGGTGTCGAGCCTTCGGAGAGGGTGCTCTGGTACGCTGCCTGGAGTAGATGGCGTGAGCTACCAGGACAGGCCGGGCTGACTTGCGTCGTGTTCTCTGGAGCAGGGGCACCGAGGGGAGAGCTGACAGAGGTGTGTGAGATGACGAGAGGCAGAGACGGAGCAGGAAAAGTCTCACAGCGGAGAGTACGTATTTAAGGCCGGATCAGTCGGGGGGTGGTGGTGTGAAGGTGAGATGCGGTGCAAGTTGCTTTTTTAAAATAAACAGGTGGGTGCCTGGAACAGATGTGCTGGAGGAGAGAAAGATGATCCAGCTTAAGAGGCTCTTCGCCAGGGCGTGCAGGAAACGGAGGGAGATGGACCATGAGGGGATAAGGTGTCATTAGCCTCACGAGTCCTGCACAGCATTGGAGTGACCTGTGACTAGGGCTGGGCGCTAGATTCTGGGAATGGTGCTGGGTGAAGCGGTGGGAGGAAGTAGGGATGACTGGACACGGCGTGGGTGGGTTGATGGACGACGGGCATTTGGCCGATGAACGGGGACTCCTGATAATGTGGGAGAGCTCAGGGTGGGATGTAGAGAGGGACCGAGGCTCAGGAGGCCACTGTCCTGGGTATCAACCGACACAGGACAGAACGAGTGGGTCTAGCTCCATTGACCCCATCCCGGAGGAGGGGGGGATGAGGCCAGGAACCCCACCCCTTGTTCCTTCCCCGACCCCCAGAAACAGCCCCACTCACTCACGTTGCTCATCAGCCCCTTGAAGACCACCAGTTCCGCCTTCAGCTGCCGAACCTTCATCACCAGTTCCTCCTGGACCGCCTCGGCCTCCTGGGACTCCTGAAACAGCCAGTCAGCGTCAGCACCGCGCAGGCCGGGGGGGTTAAAAGGTCGGCACCGGTGGGGTCGGGGGCAGGGCGGAGGCCGGACGGGAGGGTGAACGGCACCGGGACCGGACAGGGGCTCAACGTTACAAGGAGTTCTGCACTGGAACTGGCCCGCCAAGTCAGTGTCCGATTAAAATAACCTCAACCCCGCTCGCACGTGATCCACGTCCCCGCAGTTAGCAGCTCTTCAGATGGAAAGACCCTCGCGCGTCTTCTCTGCACTCTCGATCACGTCTTTCCCGTAACAGGGTGGCCAAGGCCTGACACAGGAGCTCTGGTGTTGCCTCACTAACAAACGACACAATCTCAATAAAACGTCCCAACTCTTAATGAGACAGAGGAGCAGAATTAGGCCATTCAACCCATCGAGTCTGCTCCGCCAGCCCATCATGGCTGATTCTGGACCCCACTAAACCCCCTCTGCAAAGGACCCACACCCTTCACAAGAAGGGGGTGACCAGGATTGCACACATTGGGCAAAATCTAAATTTATACAGCTGCAGCCAGACTCCCAATGCAGGGCTGGCCTCCTCACTTCAGGACAGGTACGCTGGCTATGGAGTTCTGTGCAGAGGAGGTTCACCAGACTGACTCTGGAAATGAGGGAGTCAGTCTATGAGGAGTGACTGAGCCATCTGAGATGAAACTCTCTGGGAACTGAGGAAAACGAGAGGGGACCTCAGAGAAGCGTACAATTATGAAAGGGATCGATAAAATGAGGCTGAGGAGTTGTTTCCACTGGTAGGTGAGACTAGAAACAGGGGACATTGCACCTTTGAAGCTATCTATTAAGACAATGGATTCATCTTCTAATGCTAAATTTCAACTCTATTTTGTTGCAGGACCCAGGCTTGCTTAATTTTATTAAACAATAAATTGATTTGTTTTTCTCAAAAAATTTTACAGAAGAGATCTCTAGTGGAACATTATGGGACACTTTTAAAGCATTTATTCGTGGACAGATTATTTCATACTCTGCTGGTGTTAGGAAATGAAATAATTCGGAAATATTAACATTGGTTGATAAAATTAAAGCAATTGATAAGATTTATTCAGTGACCCCTAGCAAAGAACTTTATAAAGAAAGAGTTGAACTTCAAATGGAGCATAGTCTGTTATTATCCTCTTCCATTGAAAATCAGTTAATTAAATCTAGAACCCAGTTTTATGTACATGGAGATAAATCTGGCAAATTATTGGCTAATCAATTGAAAACTGCTTCGGTTAAACGACAAATTACTAAGATTCGTAAACGAGATGGCGCTTTGACGATTGATCATAAAGAGATAAATAAAGCCTTTCAAAATTTTTATAATTCTTTATATCAATCAGAATTTGTTGAGGATTATTCTATAATGGATGAATTTTTAAGAAAATTGAATATCCCAGAATTAACTACAGAAGATAGTGTACTTCCAGATGCACCTATTACGGAAACCGAAATAGAAGAGGTTATTTTTTCAATGAATTCAGGTAAAGCCCCTGGTCCGGATGGTTATACTCTGGAATTTTTAAAATCCTTTTCTTCTATACTCTCTCCTTGGCTTTGTAAAATTTTTAAAGATGTGTTAACTGTAGGTAAATTGCCACAATCTTTTTATGATGCCTCTATTTCTCTAATTCTTAAAAAAGATAAAAGACCCCACTATCGGCATCCTATCGGCCTGTATCTTTGCTGAATACGGACTTTAAGATTTTTAGTAAACTTTTGGTCACTAGATTAGAAAATATATTACCTCAAATTATCTCTGAAGATCAGACTGGATTTATTAAAAATCGTTATTTATCTTTTAACATCAGAAAATTGATTAATATTATTTATACTTCTTCATCCAAAATACCAGAAGGTGTCATTTCTTTAGATGCTGAAAAAGCATCTGATAGAGTTGAATGGCCATATTTATTTAATACGTTGCAGCATTTTAATTTTAGTGTGAAATTTATATTATGGATTAAGTTAATATATTATAAACCTTTGGCTTCGGTTTTCACCAATAATCAAAGATCTTTTTTTCAGTTATTCCGTGGTGCGAGGCAAGGCTGTCCTTTAAGTCCTTTACTATTTGACATTGTTTTGGAACCTTTAGCTATCGCCATTCGTGAATCACCTAATATTTTGGGTATTACCCGTGGGGAAGGGACTTATAAGTTATCATTATATGCTGATGATCTGTTTCTATACATATCTGACCCTGAGAGATCTATTCCTGCTATTTTGTCCTTGCTAGCTCAGTTTAGTAGCTTTTCTGGTTACAAACTGAATTTTAATAAGAGTGAGTTATTTCCATTTTTGCAATGCAAGTTCCAATTTATAAAAACTTACCATTTAAAGTTGTCACAGATCATTTTACTTATTTGGGTATTAAAATTACAAAGAAACGTAAGGATTTATTTAAAGTTAATTTTTTACCTTTAACTGACCAAATTAACAAATTGTTACCAGGTGGTCCCCATTATCTTTGTCATTGGTTGGTCGAATTAATGCTATTAAGATGATAGTGTTGGACTTCCGGTAAGATGGCGACTGTGTTAGCTGCTTTGAACTTGTGCTCCGTCAATTCACCTATCTTTGCACTATATGTCTCCATTCTTAAACCTTAGTTAGGTATTTTATTGGGTTTCTTTTACTTGCCTGCGAACACATCTACCTTATAATGTCTAACAAAAGTGCTAAAACCGGGAAAAAGGAAACTTCTACGAATTTGCCGGTTGATATTCTCGCAGCGTTGGAACATTATCGACAAGATATTTTAAAGGAAATTAAAACCCATTTCAACCAGCTGGATTCCAAATTGGATCGGATCAACGCTAAAGTGGACGAACATGTTGAACATCTATCTCGCATCGACTCAACCTCTGAAGATTTAAAACGCCGTGTTCTCTATCTCAAGACTTTGTGCGCCAGCCTAGAGGAAAAGAATTGTAAACTTTTTTCCAAAATGGCGGATCTTGAAAACCGTAGCAGATGTTGCAATCTACAAATTCTTGGTTTGCCAGAGGCCACTGAACAGGGCTCTCCCGTGAAATTTTTTTCCAATTTTCTCTGAGAGATTTTTGGGAAGGAATTTCTCCCGACTCCACCTGAGCTTGAAAGAGCACACAGAATCTACGTTCCCCGGGCAATTCTGGGTTCCCGCCCACGACCGGTAATTTTGTGCTTTCATCAATACCAGGTGAAAAACCGTTTGATTATGGAGGCACGCCGCAGAGGTACTTTTGCTTTTCAAAATACAGTCATTCGTTTTGTGGAGGATTTTGCCCCCCAGGTTCTGAAGATGCGTGCTGAGTTTAAAGGGGTAATGAAAGTGCTTTTTGATCGTGGTTTTAGACCCTCCCTTCGGAATCCAGCTGACCTGCGAATTACGCTTACTACTGGAGAATATAAGTGGTTTAAATCAGTGAAGGATGCCGAGGCATTTGTTGGAAGTCTTCCGGCCAGCACGTCTCCTTAAGATCCTGGTCTGACTGTCTAAAATGGTGGATAAGTACCTCTCATAGTAAAGCTATTTTTTCCGGACTCAGACCTTTCTTGAATAACTCAGACATTATTTATTGAAATTCTAAGGGCTGTAGACAATCTCTCCCTGGACTTGGTGCGTTTTTTCTAAATAGATAATCCAAGTTTAATGTTTCCCTGCGGACGTTTAGATTGTACTTGGGTAATCCATTTTATTCTTGTATAACTTTTTTAACTTGTTTTGGAGGTTTGGAGTTTTTATTGAAGGCCTCCCCTGTTGGTTGATTCATAGTTTAAGTTTTGCTCCCCTTTTTTTTCTGTAAATGGTTGATAAGTACTCTCTTCGAATATACAATTTCCCCCTTTTCTCCCTCCCCCCTTTTTTTTCTTTTCTCTTTTAATCTTCTATAACTTTTCGCGGGTAGGTTAGTTTTGGTTTTCTTTTGATTTTCTTTGTATTAAGTCTTATACTTCTGTTGAAGTTGTTCCTATTTGTAATGATGTTTTCTAGTGCATAAACTAGTTACCATTTGCTATAGTATTTAGACGGAACTGTTGTTAATGACACAGAACTGGAAGTCATACTTGGGTTAATTTTTTTGGTAGAGCTAGCTGCTCTTTTTGGTAGCCGTCTAGTTTTGGGTTGCGAGGGTGGGGCGGATTCTCCAGTTCCAACACTACTCACTGTTTCCTTTGCTTTCCTTTGTTATTCAGGACATGTTTCTGTTTTGATTCTACGAATCTATGTTTACATTTTTGCTCCCAGACTGTTATTGTACTGCTTGACTTTTTATATGCCTGCTGCCTTCTACGTACGAACAATTGATAATGGTTAACACACTTAAATTTGTGAGCTGGAATGTAAAGGGATTGAATCACCCTGTTAAAAGAAGGAAGGTCTTCTCATATATTAAACAACTCAAAGCTGACATTGCTTTCCTTCAAGAAACTCATATTTGTTGTTTTGATAACTCCCGGCTTTTGTCAAAGTGGGCGGGTCAGCATTTTCATTCATCCTTTGCCGCCAAAGCTAGGGGGGGTCTCCATCCTTATTAACTCAAAATATTCCTTTTGAACTCCATCATAAGATATCTGATACAAATGGCCGTTTTATTATTGTTTCTGGTAAATTATATAATACTAAAGTTGTACTAGCAAACTTGTATGCCCCCAATTTTGATGATGTTAATTTTTTTGAACGTTTTTTCTCCTCACTACCAGACTTAAAACTCATACTCTCTTATACTGGGTGGTGATTTCAATTGTTGGTTAGATCCTAATTTGGATCGATCGTCCTCTGTTACTAGGCCACCTACTAAATTTGCCTTAGCTATTCAATCGTTTCTTTCTAATTATGGTATCTCTGATATATGGCGTTTCCTTCATCCTACTGAGAGAGATTATTCCTTTTTTTCACATGTTCACCATACCTTTACTAGAATTGACTACTTCTTACTCGATAATCAACTCATTCCATTTGTCTATTCTTGTGACTATCAGAGTACACTGATTTCTGACCATGCCCCAATTACTGTCTTTAAATTTTCCTGGTCTCCCTCAGAGGAATAAACACTGGCGGTTTGACTCGACTTTATTATCGGATGATGATTTTCTAAAATTTATTAAGGATCAGATAACCTTTTATTTTAACACCAATACATCACCTGAAGTGTCATCCCAGATTGTCTGGGATGCCATGAAAGCATATTTGAGGGGCCAAATAATCTCCTATACAGCAAATCTTAATAGAAAGTCCTGTGCAGATCGATTAGACCTCATTAATCAGATTAAAGATTTGGATCAACTGTATGCTCAAACTAAGAACCCTGAACTATACAAGAAGCGTGTAGAACTTCAAGCTAAATTTAACCTCCTGTCTACTCAACCTGTCGAACGCCAACTTCTTGAAAGTAATAGTCGCTTTTATATCCATCGCGACAAATCTGGTAAATTTCTAGCCAATCAGTTGAGGCGTTCCAAAGCTAAACAACATATTACAAAGATCCGGAAGGAGAATGGAGACTTTACATCGGATCACCTAGAAATCAATGACGCATTTAAAAATTTCTACTCTCGACTTTATTCCTCTGAATCTTTGAATGACAATATCTCTGTTGATCATTTTTTAAATAATCTGAATATTCCTTCGCTTTCATCTGATTTTAAAGCCAAACTTAATGCGCCTATATCAACAGAAGAAATATCTTTTGCAATTTCTGCATTGTCCTCAGGGAAATCTCCTGGACCTGATGGGTTCCCCGTAGAATTTTATAAATCATTCTCTTCACTTCTCTCTCCTCAGTTACTCTCAGTACTATCTGACTCGTTTAAATATGGCCAATTGCCACCCTCCTTTAATGAGGCATCTATTATTCTTTTATTAAAAAAGGGTAAAGACCCAACAGGTCTTGGTATAGGTCGATTTCTTTGCTTAATGTTGATGTTAAAATCTTGGCCGAAGTTTTGGCTTATAGATTAGAAACTGTTATCCCCTCTATTATTTATGATGATCAAACTGGTTTTATTAAAAACCGTCTCCCTTTTTTTAACATGCGACGCTTATTTAACATTTTATATTCACCTCCAACTGGGATTCCTGAATGTGTTATTTCCCTCGATGCGGAGAAAGCATTTGATCGTATAGAGTGGAACTACCTTTTTGCAGTTTTAGAAAAATTTGACTTCGGTCAAAGTTTTAACTCTTGGATCAAATTGCTGTATTTGTGTCCTACTGCCTCTGTTTTAACTAATTTTCAGAAATCCCAGTTATTTAACCTCAAACGTGGCACCCGTCAGGGATGCCCTTTAAGTCCCTTTCTCTTTGATTTGGCTATAGAACCCTTGGCGATAGCATTTCGAAATTGTCCTGAACTGACCGGGATTTGGAGAGGGGGTGTTGAGCATAAAGTTTCTCTTTATGCCGATGACTTGTTACTCTTTCTTTCAAATCCGTCTACATCCTTACCTCCAATGTTTTCACTTCTTGACCAGTTTAGCCAGCTCTCTGGATATAAACTTAATTTACATAAGAGCGAACTTTTCCCAATTAATAAAGAAGCACAAGAATTAACATTTCGTGATCTCCCTTTTAAAGTAGTTCATAATCAATTTACTTATCTTGGGATTACAGTCACAAGGAAGTTTAAAGATCTCTTTCGTGAAAATTTTGCCAATCTTTCATATACTATTAAACAGAGTCTGTTACAATGGTCACCTCTTTCTATGTCTTTGGTAGGTTGTATTAATGTTGTTAAAATGTATGTTCTCCCTAAACTTTTACATTTATTTCAATCAATCCCAATTTTTATTCCTAAATCTTTTTTTGATTCCTTAGACTATTATTTTGTCATATCTGTGGAAGAATAAGCGCTCTAGAATTAATAAAGGTTATCTCCAAAAATCTAAAATCTAAAAAAGAGGGGGGCATGGCTTTACCTAACTTTCGTTTATATTATTGGGCAGCCAATATACATTGTGCTACCTTTTGGTCTTTCTTTCATGGTCAACCCGAGTGCCCTAACTGGGTGGCAATGGAGTTGAGCTCCACTAAAGAATTATCTATCTCTGCACTTCTTGGCTCTGTACTCCCTAGCAGTTTGTCCAGATTAATAGTTAATCCTCTTGTTAGACACACTCTGCGTATATGGGCTCAGTTTAGGAAATGCTATGGTTTCCATGGTTTTTCCTTTTCTAGCCCTATCTTACATAATCACCTCTTTTTACCTACTACGTACGATTCAGCATTCCATGATTGGTATAGGAATAGGAAGGGCATTAGATATTTTGAAGATCTTTTTATTGATAATCGCTTCGCTTCTTTTCAACAGCTCTCTGCTAAGTTCAATCTGCCTAATGCTCATTTTTTTTTAAGATATCTCCAAATTAGACACTTTATTACTCCTTTAATTCCTAACTTCCCTGAAATGCCTGAGAAAAACGTTATGGACTTATTTCTTTCTATTAATCCACTAGGTAAAGGTTTAATATCATTTATTCGTGATAAGGAAGGCTGGTAAGGAAGGCGGGCTCTGTCGTGGGCAAAGTACTGGAGTGTTTAACATCGGTAGCTGAGCGAAGGGCGCTGAGTAGGCTACGGTCAATTATGGATAACTCTGAACATCCTGTACATAGCACCATCCAGAGACAGAGAAGCAGTTTCAGCGACAGGTTACTATCGATGCAATGCTCCTCAGACAGGATGAAGAGGTCAATACTCCCCAATGCCATTAGGCTTTACAATTCTACCGCCAGGACTTAAGAACTTTTTAAAAGCTATTATTAATGCTTTTTGAGATAGTGATTTAGATGCTTATCATATTTTTTACTGAGTTAAGTATTGTATGTAATTAGTTTTGCTACAACAAGTGTATGGGACATTGGAAAAAAAGTTGAATTTCCCCATGGGGATGAATAAAGTATCTATCTATCTATCTAAATTAGCAGCCCGTGTGGATAAAATAAAAATGGCATGGGAGCATGATTTAAATACCTCCTTATCTGATGAGACTTGGGACTCGATTCTCAGATCGGTTAATTCAACCTCTCTTTGCGCCCGCCATTGCCTTTTACAGTTTAAGATTGTTCATAGAGCCCATATGTCTAAATCTAAATTATCTCGATTCTACCCTAACATTAGTCTGCTTTGTGATAAATGCAAAAGGGGCGAGGCCTCTCTCATTCATATGAACTGGCTTTGTCCTAGCTTGGAGAAATTTTGGAAAGATGTCTTCATAACGTTATCGCATATTCTGAATCACCGCCTAGAACCTAACCCTTTAATTGCTTTGTTCGGTTTCTGGGGTGAGACAGATTTACGTCTGAGTTCGACTAAGTGTCGAATATTATCTTTTGCCTCTCTCCTGGCTAGACGTTTAATCCTCCTTAGATGGAGAGATGTTGCCCCGCCCACGCATGCTCAATGGCTTAACGATATTATGGCCTGCTTAGACCTTGAAAAAATTCATTATTCAGTTCTCAATTCGGATTTAAAGTTCCATAAGGTATGGGGACCTTTTATTGAGTACTTTCATAACCTTCCTCTTGACTAGGGTTTTTTTTTCGGTCCCTTGCTTTCAGCTCCTCTTTTTTTGGTAGTAGGCATGAATATCTTCTGTTGCTAAGTGTACAGTTTTGGGGGTTTGATTGTCCTGATTTATATTCTCTATATTGTGTTGCGGTTGGTTTGAATTTTTTTTTGTTGTGGGGCTTGGGGAGGATACTAATTTTACATGTCTTCAATTTGGGTGCTTTCTCAATAATTTTCTTTGTATCATATTATTATTGTATGTTTATTTTTGCACTGTATTAATGTTCTTCATTTTGATTTGGGGTTTTTTATCTGTAGCTATGTAGAAAATGTATAAAAAAACTAATAAAAAAAAAGATAGTGTTACCGAAAATTTTATATTTATTCCAAGCACTACCAATTTTTATTCCTAAATTTTTTTTTGGTATTATTGATTCTAAAATATCTTCATATCTGTGGCAGAATAAAAATCCTAGACTAAGCAAAAAATATTTACAGAAGCCTAAGGAGGGTGATTTGGCTTTGCCAAACCTGAGATTTTACTATTGGGCAGTTAATATACGATATTTAATATTTTGGACACAAGAATTGATTATAGCATCTTGCCCACAATGGGTAAATTTGGAATGTAAATCTGTACAAGACTTTTCATTGTTTTCAATTTTAGGATCTTCACTTCCTTTTTCTTTATCTAAATTGAATAAACAAATAACTAATCCCATAGTTATTTATACATTGTGAATATGGTTTCAATTTCGTAAATTCTTTGGCTTGAATAAGTTTATCTTATCAAGCCCTAACCTTTTTTTCGACCCTCTTTTATGGATCAAGCCTTTGTATTATGGAAAACAAAAGGTATAACATGTTTTCGTGATCTATTTTTAGATAACAGTTTTATGTCCTTTGAACAGTTATCTAATAAATATAATTTACCTAAAACTCATTTTTTTTAGATATTTGCAAGTTAGAAATTTCTTGAATAATATGTTAGTCTTTTCCGAAATTATGTCCAATGGACATTACGGAAATTTTTTTAGCTCTGAATCCTTGCCAGAAGCATTTAGTAGCTACCATTTATAATATGATCATGAAAATACAGCCAGAAGTATCAGAAAAAATTAAGAAGGAATGGGAAAAAGAACTTCATTGTCTTATACCCACTGAGCAGTGGGAGAAAATTTTACAATTAGTCAATTCCTCTTCTATTTGTGCTAAACATGCCCTAATACAATTTAAGGTTGTACATAGGGCTCACATGCCCAAGGATAAACTTGTTTGATTTTACTCTCATGTTAATCCAATCTGCGACAGATGTCATTCATTGCTTCATTGACCCACATGTTTTGGTCTTGCCCTTGTTTGCAAAATTATTGGAAAGATATTTTCGGTATTATTTCAACAGTTCTGAATAACAAATTGCAACCGCATCCTATTACTGCAATTTTCGGTTTACCAATGGTGGATAATATTTGTTTATCCCCCTCAGCTCGACGGATGATTGCATTTGTTACATCAATGGCTAGAAGATCTATCCTATTGAACTGGAAAGAAATTAATCCTCCAACTATATTTCAGTGGTTTTCTCAAACTATCTCTTGTTTGAACTTAGAAAAAATTAGAAATGTTGTCTTTGATTCTTCAGTTAAATTTGAAGAAACTTGGAGAGCATTTATCCAACATTTTCGTATCTGTTAAACTGACTTTTCCTAAACCCTGCTTCTATTATCCTTAATTATTTGGATGGAGGTGCGGATTTATTGACGCTACTGTGTATATTTGACATAATATGTTGGTTAGGTTTTTTTTCTTATTTACTCCATTTTTCGTAATTACTATGTTTGGGAGGTTATTATATATGGATTATCATCTATATGAATGTATACTTAACTTATTAATTATGTACTTTCAAACTCTCTGTATTCATGTTTCATTTATGGTTTTTTAAAATTAATAAAAAGATTTAAGACATCGCCTCAAGATTCAGGGGAACAGATTTCAGATGGAAAAGAAGAGAAACTATCCCTGGACAGCAGTGAATCTGTCGAGTTCTCTGCCCTGGGAAGCAGTAGAGACGACCACTCTAAACATATCTAATGCGCAGTTGGGCAGACTGTTGCAGAGGAGAGGAATTAATGGCTACAGGAAGAAGGCAGGTGGGGAGGGTTTCGGGAGTAAACCCTGAAGGAAAAATCCAAAGCTGGAGTCCCTGAGGCAGTCCGACGTTGAGTTCAACGCTGACTGGCAACTCCTGCTGTTGCCGTTCCTTTGGGTTCATTAGACACGTGGAGAGGAGGAGCCTGCTACGTGGGCAACAGCTTTCTCCCCATACTGTATTGCCCTGGCTTGTGTATCTTGTAGACAGCTGGGCTGCAAACTCCATGGACAGGTAATGAAGAACCCTTTACGTTCGACCTCCCAAAGATTAGTACCGCACACCCGTCTGGGTAAAACTCCATCTGCCATCGCCCCCGCCCTCACCGAAAACTGATCTACACCCTCTGGTGGCATTCGACACTGTCCACAACCACACGGCTGTTCGGTTCAGCTCCGCAACTTGCCAGCCAACGCTCCTTCAGTACCGAACGTGGAAAGGCCTAGATAGGGTGGATGTGGAGAGGATGATCCCTGGTGGGGGTAGAACTAGAGGGCACAGCCTCTAAATCGAGGGGCGGCCATGGTGGAATGGCGGAACAGACTCAACGGGCTGAATGGCCTAATTCTGCTCCTGTCTTGTGGTCGAGCGTCCCCGTCGGCCCTTGACTGTCTTTACGGATGCACCACAGCAGCCGCCCCCGATCCGGATGCTCCGGCAGCTTGGAACGGTAACTACTCCGCCGGTGACCGCAAGGAGCAGCAGAGAGTTGGAGACACGGCTCGGCGCAACACGGAAACCAGCTTCACCCCACGGAGCCTGTCTAGTTTCCCGCTGCCTCGGTAAATGCCCACCCACCCCGGACGGAAAATTATGCCCAGTGTTGAATGTCTCCTTACTATGATGAAATGGACTCCCGATGACCTCATCATCGACTTGCAATGACCTCGCACCCCGTCTACCTGCACTGTACTTTCTCTCTGTGATACTTTACTCTGTTGCTCTTTTACAACTTCTTCTGCCTCGATGCACTGAGCAGCGAAGTGATCTGTATGAAACCCGAAGGGTGGACAGAGCCCAGTGCATCACGTTGAAAGCCCTTCCCCAGCACCGAGCAGGTCCACAAGGAATGCAGCACCCCTCCTCACCGACCCCCACCACCCGTGCCATGGCCTCTTCTCGCTGCAGCCATTGGGAGGGTGGTGCAGGGGCCTCGGGCCCACACCACCAGCTTCAGGAACAGCTCAATGATCATTCTGAACCTCGTTCATAACTGAACTGATTCCACAACCTACAGACTCCGCAGCTTTTGCTCTGAGCATTATTTATTATAATTATCAACTTTTTTTGGTACCTGTACTGTTTATCTTCTTTTGCACATTGCTTTTGTGTATCTGTCCATCTAGTCAGTCTGTCCCCCTCAAACCCCGCCCATCTCTCTCCCTCTGCCCCCGACCATCTCTCTCCCTCCTACCCCCACCATCTCTCTTCCTCTCTCCCTCTGCACCCCATCCTCCTCTACCCCTCCCCCACCCATCTCTCTCTCCCTCTTTGTAAAAAAGCAAATCTCAGGGTAGTACATGGTGACATACACAGTCTTACTTTGATTAGAAATTCATTTTGAACAACGTGTAAAAGTTCTTCACCGTGCCTCAGAATGTGGCTACAATGAACCCATCCCACGACGGCCTGCCCAAGCTGCCCGCCCCAATCAAGCTTCACTTTTCCAAACGGGGGGTAAATCCTCTCCAACACTTACGCCAGGCTCATCAGTCTTGGCATTTCCCAGAAAATCATGAGCAGATCAGGGGGTCAAACACGTTGGTGGAATCGGATGTTGGGGGGGGGGTGGGGGGGTGGGGTGGGAGACTGGTGCTAGTCCTCAGATCGAACGTGAAGGTTGACATTGGTGGGGACCAGACAGCCTGAGAGACGGACATCAAACGGGGCAGTGCTGATGACATCAGTGCCGAATATTATGTAACTAAACCCCCCCGCCTGCACGTGGCCCTCATCCCTCGCCTTGCTGTGTGTTAATGTATCTGTGACCAGGATTAGTGAACACCTGTCACACCTGCCTGACTGCCAGCCAGGCAAGCACACTCCAGCACCCTCTACTCCCAGTAAAAAAACACAAAACGCCTTTGCATATCCTTTTTAAAATCTTCCCCTTCTCATCTGAAACGTATGCTCACCAGATATTACACAGGGTGGTGGGGGAATTTCCACTCCTTGTCCTCGATCTTCAGTCAGCCTCCAACTTGCTGGAGAAAACCACTCCGTTTTGTCCAACTTCTCCAATACTCTCTACTCCAGGCGGCATCTCAGTGAGCCTCTTCTGCACCTTCCCCCACCCCCACCAAAGCTTGCACAGTCGGCCTTTCCTGCCGCCGACATCTGTGCTGGCCATAGCGCCAAACGTAATCTGCCTCTCCAGCCTGCACGTGACCCACGCCCCTCCGCTCTCCACAGGCTCCTGTGTCTGTCTGAAGGCCTCTTTGAACCCTCAAGTGCATTTGCTTCCACCACCGCCCTCTGGCAGCACATCCCATGGGCACCCGGCGCAGTACAAAAACTCCCCCTGCTCACGCCCACCACCCCCACGCTGAGAAGCACGCCCTCTGTCACCAAACATGTTCCTGCGAGAAAAAGATTCTCACTGCTTACCCTATCTGTGCATTCCACAATTTTATTCATCAACCTCCATCACGTCTCCACTCAGCTACTCCACACAAAGCACTCCCTCCTCTTCTACCTCGCACTCCTCCACCCTGGCAGCATTCCAATAACAACCCACACAATATGCTGGAGCAACTCAGCCGGCCAGGAAGAGGGTGAACAGTCGACGTTTCGGGTCGAGACCCTTCCTGAGTCCCAGAAAGAAAAGGACCCTTCCAGTCACTTTGCAATGTCAAATTTATAAGCAGAACGCAGGGTGACGTACAGGTCCTGAGGGAGGGCGTCGGCCCCAAGCATCAACGGTGTATTCATTTCCATAGATTCCTGACCAGCAGAGTTTTTCCAGCATTTTGAGAGAGATACAAGGTTAACGGCACGGTTTCTCTTTACGAATTAATAAGAGGAGAATTAATTATCTTTTCCCTTATTATACATACTATATTAGATTTTGATAATGTTTGATGATTTTGATAATGTTTATTTCACCTTCTGTATGCATTGTTATTGATATATATATATTTGAGATAATTCCCCTCTTGCTCGTGTATATGCTCTTTTTAAATCAACAAAAAGATTGATAACGAAAGAAAGAAACACTATAAACAGGCCAGTTCTGGAATAGTGGGGGGTTTCCATATCAAAATTTTTAAAAGTTTTTTTCTTTTTATGAATTGATGAGAATTAATTATCATTTTCCTTATTATACATACTATATCAGATTTTGATAATGTTTGATGATTTTGATAATGTTTATTTCACCTTCTGTATGCATTGTTATTGATATATATATATTTGAGATAATTCCCCTCTTGCTTGTGTATATGCTCTTTTTAAATCAACAAAAAGATTGATAACGAAAGAAAGAAACACTATAAACAGGCCAGTTCTGGAATAGTGGGGGGTTTCCATATCAAAATTTTTAAAAGTTTTTTTCTTTTTATGAATTGATGAGAATTAATTATCATTTTCCTTATTATACATACTATATCAGATTTTGATAATTTGATGATTTTGATAATGTTTATTTCACCTTCTGTATGCATTGTTATTGATATATATATATTTGAGATAATTCCCCTCTTGCTTGTGTATATGCTCTTTTTAAATCAATAAAAAGATTGATAAAGAAAGAAGAGTTTTTCCAGTATTTTGAGAGAGATACAGGGTTAACGGCAGGGTGGAGGAACAGAGATCACAGGGTCCACAGCCACAACTCCCTCAAATTTGATGGGATTTTTAAGAAGGCACACAGTGTGTTGGCGTTCACGTGTCAGGGGATTGAGTTCACGAGCTGTGGGGTAACGTCGTAGCCTGTGACAAAACCTTCTGCATGGAATATCTAGCTCAGTTCTGGTCACTCCGTTACAAGGGAATGTGGGTGCAGAGGAGATTTACCTGGATGCTGCTGGACCAGAGGGCACGACACGAGTGAGGATAGGCCGAGACGGGCTTTTCTCTTTGGGGCAGAGCAGGATAAGAGGCAACTCGAAAGTGATAATGAGACAGAGATCGAGATGATAGCCAGAGACTTCCGCACCCCCCCCCCCCCCCCCCCAGAAAAGGCTCTCATTAATTTTAGAGCAAGTGGATGAATTTATGGTTGGGGGGTTCGGGGCATGCCACAGAGACTGGTGGGTGCGTGGAAGAGGCAGATACATCAGTGGCATTTAATAATCTATGAATCGGATGAGAGAAAACCAGAGGGCGACATGCTGGAGGGAAAAGTTAGGTTGATCACAGCAGGTTCAAAGGTCAACGGCAAATCTTGGGTGAAAGGACCTGCGCGTGTGTGGGGTACAAGTTACAACAGGTAGACTTAAAGACGGCCGGGGCATAGATATCCCGATGGGATCCTGACAGAGGCCGGGATGTTGGGATAGAGATTACCAGGGGAGAGAGAGAAGTCATGTGAAAAGGGCAATGTCACAGTGGCCACGGGGTATTTCAATATGCAGGTAGATTGGAAATCATCAGGGTGGCGCTGGACCCCAAGAGGAGGTCTACGAGACGGCCTTTTTCAGCAGCTTGTGGTCGACCCCTCTGCAGAAAAGGCAATTCTGGATTGCGTGTTGGGTAATGAACTGGGGAGATTGAAGTCAAGAAACCCAAAGGAGGCAGTGATCATTATGCAGAATCACAGGAGAGTACACCACAGAAACACGCCCTTTGGCCCATGCTGAACCATCCAAACTACCTACTCCCATTTACCACAGCCCTCCGCACCCGTGAACCCATTCAAGCTTCTCTTAAACGTTGAAATCGAGCTCACGAGCACCACTTGTGCTGGCAGCTTGTTCCTGCGAGTGAAGACATTTCCATAAGATATAGGAGCAGAATTACAGGCCATCTGGTCTGCTCCGCCATTTCATCATGGCCGATCCAATTGTCCTGAGTCCCAATCTCTTGCCTCCCTGCCCACCATATCCCTTCATGCCCTGATCAATCAAGAATCTATCAACTTTTGCCTTAAATATACATAAAGACTTGGCCTTCACAGCTGCCTGTGGCAACAAATTCCACAGATCAGACTCTTAGACTCTCCCGCCATAGGAAACAGGTTTCCCCTCGTGTCCCCCTTAAACTTTTTCGTCTTTTACCCTTAACCCATGACAAGTTGTGGTCCCACCCAGCCTCAGTGGAAAACGTCTGCTTACAATTACCCTGTCTAAACCAACTCTATCAATTCTCCTTTCAACCTTCTACGCTCCAAGGAATAAAGTTCTAACCCATCCAATCTTTCTTAACAACTCCGGTCCTCCAGGCCTGGCAACATCCTTGTAAAATTTCTCTGCACTTCAACCTTATTTCCTGTAGGTAGGTGACCAAAACTGCACACCATACTCCAAATTTGGCCTCACCAATGTCTTGTACAACTTCAACATAACGTTCCAGCTCCTGGACTTGATACTCATCAAGGACAATATCCCAAAAGCTCTCTTAACAACTCTATCTACCTGTGATGACACTTTCAATGAATCATGGACCTGTATTCCTTTGCTCCCTCAGTGACCTCCTGTTCACTGTGTAAGACTGTGAACTGTGCTACTGAAGTGTGAAACCTCGCACTTGTCTGCATTCAATCCCACCTGCCATTTTCCAAACCAATCTCGAGCTGGTCAAGATCTCGCTGCCAGCTCTGATGATCTCCCTCACTATACACTGCACTCCTAATCTTCCTGTCATCCACAAACCTGCCGATTTATCTTACCACATTACCACGCAGATGACCAACGACAACAGGTCCGGCACCCATCCCTGCAGCAGACCTCCAGCGAGAGAGGCAACCATCTACTACCACTCTCTGGCTTCTCCCACAAGGCCAATGTCCAATTTGCTACCTCATCTTGAATGCCAAGCGACTGAACCCTCTGGTCCAACCTCCCCTGTGTGGACCTTGTCAAGCGCCCTGCTAAAGTCCCCTGCCTTGCCTTCATCCACCTTCCTGGTAACTTCCTCGAAATACTCTACAAGATTGATTGAACATGGCCCACCATGACAGAGCCATCCTGACTATTCCTGATCAGTCCCTGCCTATCCAAATATTCAGACATCCAGTCCATTCGAATACCTTCCAGTAACTTTCCCACTCCTGATACCATGCTCACTGGCCTATAATTTCCTGGTTTACTTTCAGAGCCTTTCTTGGGGCTGGGGGGGCTAAGCAGCAACTGCACCAGGCCCAGGGGCGATCTGCAGCCGAGAGGAGGGAAGAGGAGGCTTACACCTTCTTTTGTCGGGACAGATCTCCACACTGCTTCCCGAATGGATAACGTAACCATCAAAAGCCCCAATACAGCAAATTGCCCGTGTCCATTTGAACCCCAGCAGAATCTGGAGTTGTCGTGGCCCACGTGGGGACCAATGAGAGAGGGCGAATGGGGAACGAGGCTCTGCTGAGGGAACTTGAGCAGCTGGGTGTGACATTAAAAAGCAAAGCCAAAGATGGCAATAATCTCTGGACTCTTACCGGAGATGTGCAAATCCGCAAAGGATTAATCGATCGGGGAACTAAACGCGTGGTTCAAAGTTTGGTGTGGGAGGAGTGGATGTGAATTTGTGGGCTCTTGGGGCATTGGGGAAGGTGGGAGTTGCTCTGACAGGACGGGCTCCACCTGAACTATGCAGGGGCAAGGACGCTGGTCAATCGTATCACCAGGGCTGAGGACCAAATAGCAGTGGGGCGGGGGTTGTTCAGCAGCTTGGAAAAGTAAGGATAAAGTAAATGGGATGGGGGAGTGCAGGAGCGGTAATGAAAGTCACCAGAATAAAAAAAAAGGACCACATTTTGAAAGGGTTAAGGATTTGACTTCAGGCAACAGAGACAGAATTGAAAAGTGTGATGAGTACAGTATTAAAGGAGTTACATTTGAATGCATGCAGCATTCAATCTTGCAGAGCAGTTAGAAACTGGCAGGTTTAAGCAGCTGTCTTTACATAATATTAGGCAAGCTTGGGAGCATGATCTGAATATGCAAA
The DNA here is from genome assembly GCF_048418815.1 of Hemitrygon akajei. Lineage (NCBI taxonomy): Eukaryota > Metazoa > Chordata > Chondrichthyes > Myliobatiformes > Dasyatidae > Hemitrygon > Hemitrygon akajei. The sequence goes on from NW_027331949.1 coordinate 1,603,150, forward strand.
TCTCTGATGAAGATTGGAATGCCATTTTGAAATTAGTGAATAAGTCATCTTTTTGTGCTCATCATTCTTTGGTACAATTTAAAGTGGTACACAGAGCCTATTTATCTGATGAGAAATTATCCCGTTTTTATTCTGATATTTCTCCAACTTGTGACAAATGTAATTCAGCCAATGCTTTGTTAATTACCGTAGATGTCGGATTATAAGCCGCTACTTTTTTCCCACATTTTGAACAGCTTTGAACTCTGCGGCCTTTACTACGGTGCGGCTAATGCATGATTTTTTTTCATGCCGCCAAAAACATTTTGCCTCGTAACAGTAGACCAATAAAATTGATGAGTAGTTCACAGAGGTCCAATGAAATTGTATGATAAATCAAGCGCACTTTCACAATTAAATTATTGTAAATCAGTCATTTGTACTCACCCTCATCAACATGGAAAACACTCGAAGAAAAGCATTGTGCTGCCTTTATGGCAGTTATTTAGTTTATAATATTTTCGCTTAGTAATTCATTTGTTAGTATTTTCTAGTTAAAGTTAGAAGTGTTTTAAGTACCCGGTATATTTGTTTTCTGTACTACATCCCGGGATGCTATGACGTCACATCCGGTTTCGCCGCGTCTTGTGGGAAATACCGGTTTGCGATAAACGGGAAGGTGGGGGGGCGAGCGGCATTAGACCCGAGCGAACGCTGCTTTTAAGTTAAAGGCGATCAATAACTTTTCCTGGTAGGCTGCAGTATATATATTTTTTACCAGTCGTTAGGAGATATTGGAATGTTGTTCAGTAAAAAAGTATACGCAACGTAATTTGTGTGTTACCGATACATATGTATATTTAAAAGTAGCCGCGTTACAGGCACGGTTCGAAAAAAAGCATTTGCAATATGTATTTGTTTATGTTACCATATGGATTTAATTAAAAGTTTAAAAATCCTCACGTGTAATATCTTTCTGTGTAAATATCTCATATTACAACGTGGGACACCTGCAGCCTAAAATCCGGTGCGGCTTGTACAAGTACAAAATTGATTTTCTTTCTAAAATTAGAGCCAGCGGCTTTTAATCAGGTGCGCTCTGTAGTGCGAAATCTACGGTAGTATGTTTTGGTTATGTCCCAGCTTAGAAAAATTTTGGAAAGATGTATTTTCTACTTTTTCTCAACTTTTTAAACACTAACTTTGAACCTAATTCTCTTACTGCTCTCTTTGGTATTCTCGGAACTCAAGATATAACTTTAACTCCCTCAGACTTGTATGTTCCAGCTTTTATCTCACTTATGGCGAGAAGACGGATTTTGCTTAAATGGAAAGAAGCAGTCTCTCCTACTCATATGCGGTGGTTACAAGACATTATGACTCATCTTAGTTTGGAGAAGATTCGGTATTCTATTTCTAATTCAGTACAGTACTTTTATACGACATGGGGTTCTTTTATGAATTACTACTCTAACTTGTGAAAGGTTTATTTTCTATGTCGATGTTATTATTTATGTTATTCTTTGTTAACAACTTAGCAACACTTTTTTTTTTAAATATTTTTTTCCTTGCTCTTACCCATTGGCTTTCTTGATGGGGCTAGATTTTATATATATATATATATATATATATATATATAAAATTCCTAATGTATACTCGTATATACTATACTATATACACATATGTTACTCAGTCCTGTACAGTTAAATTTTTCTATCGTCTGCATTGTTAGTAATTTTTTAATATATATACTCTGTATTTGTTATATATTCTTGTATACATTAATAAACATATTGAAAAAGAAACTGGCAGGTAAGACGTTGTGGGCATCACCTAGTCATGGCCAAAGGAAACCTGCAGTGGGAGCTTAGCATCCAAAGATGCTCTTCCTATCAAAAGGACAAGCAAGTGTGTAGAGGGGTTGGTCTGGCACCATTAGTAAATTTAAAAAGAAATCAAATCATTACAAACAAGTGACATAGGATCTACAGGCTAGAGTTAAGAAAGTGCAAGGGTGAAAAGACCCTGATGGGAGTGGTAGACAGGCCTTGGATGTGGGTACAAATTACAGCAGGTGATGGAGATGACATCTAAAAATCGGCAAGGTCATGAGGGATGTCGGGGATTTCAATGTGCAGGTAAATCAGATTGGGGAAAACAGGTTGGCGCTCGATCCCAAGAGAAAGAGGTTTTAAAATGGCCGCGAGATGGCTTTCCCCACTGGGGAAAAGGCAGTTCTGGCTTGGGTGCGGTGAACCCGATTTGAACCGGGAGATCAAGGGTAAACAGATCCTCAGGAGGCAGTGGTGTTAATATGATAGAATACACCCTGCAGCTTGAGAGGGAGAAGCTAAAATGAGATGTAGCAATATTACAGTGGAATTAAAGGAACCAGAAAGGTGAGAGGGGGGCTGCTGGACCAAGTTGATTGGAAGGGGACACTAGCAGGGACAATGGCACGGCAGCATTGGTTGGAGGTTCTAGGAGTGACTACCCTCACTGGCATTCTTAGATTTCTGACATATCTGGTGTCTTTCACAGTGAAGACCGACTTATTGAGCTCATCTGCCATTTCTTTGTTCTCTCCCCCCCCCCCCCCCCCCATTAGAGATCGGTTCATTTGAAAGGAGAAGCATTCTAAAGGGAGGATGAAGCAACCCTGGCTGACGAGGGAAGCCACAGACAGCAAAAGAGGAGGCATTAGTGGGAAGCTTTTAAAAGCCAACTAAATAGCAGTAAAGGAGAGAAAAGATTAAATGCAAAGGTACACTAACCAATAATATGAGTATTTTCAGATATATAAACAGGCACGTCAATAAAATGAGATACTAATTGGGGGGGGGGGAGGAGAACAAAGAAATGGCAGATGAGCTCAATAAGTCAGTCTTCACTGAGGAAGACACCAGATATGTCAGAAATCTAAGAATGCCACTGAGGGTAGTCACTATCACTAAGGAGAGGGTGCTTGGGAAGATTAAGAGTCTGAAGGCAGATAGACAGATTGGCCAGGAAGAGATTGTGGAGACATGGGCAGTGATCTTTCAAGAATCAGTAGATTCTGGAATGGTTCCGGAGGATTGGGTAATTGCTAATGTCAAAAGGGAGGAAGGCAAAAAGCAGTAAATTATAGACCAGTTAGTGGGTTGGTAAGATTTTTTGAGTCCATTATTAAGAACAAGATTTTGGAGGTACATTATAAAACAGGCCAAAGTCAGCGTAGCTTCTTCATGGAGATATCTAGCCAGACACGTCTGCTGAAACTCTTTATGGAAACAACAGACACCGTTGACAAAGTGAATGTTCTTTACTTGCGTTTTCAGACGACGACAACGCGCTGCACACGGGGATGCTGAAACAAGGTCAGAGCCTATGCCATTACCGGAAAGACACTAGCGTGGACAGATCGTAGATTAAGGGGGCCAGTAGGTAGTACTCTGGAAGTACCTGAATGTAGCAGATTTGAATTCAAGAACCAGTCTCAGTCCGTAACGTAAATTGTGTGCAGTAACGAACTCCTTTGCAAATAAACAGTGTCCGTGGAGCACAGGCTGGCCGAAAACACGGGGCTGGCTGCTCAAAAGATCAACATTATGACAACGAGGCTGTGTTAATTGGCCGGCCCAAACTCAGGCAACTATGGGTTTAAGTACTTTGCAGCACTGTAAGCAAGTTCAAAGGAGCTTGCAGACCCAAACCGATACTATCAAATAATCTGTGTACCCAGAGAATCAGCTCTCACAACACTTGGGCACCTGGTTCTCTGTCTTCTGAAGTTTTTAAAGAATATAGAAACATAGAAAACCTACAAATTCACCTTCGGCCCACAAATTTGTGCCAAACATGTCCCTACCTTAGAAATCACTAGGCTTACCTATAGCCCTCTATTTTTTCTATCCAAAAGTCTCTTAAAAGACCCTATCGTATCCACCTCCACCACATTTGCCGGCAGCCCATTCCACGCACTCACCACTCTCTGAGTAAAAAACTTACCCTGTCATCTCCTCTTACCTACTCCCCAGCACCTTAAACCTGTGTCCTCTTGGGGCAACCATTTCAGCCCTGGGAAAAAGCCTCTGACTATCCACACGATCAATGCCTCTCATCATCTTGTACACCTCTACCAGGTCACTTCTCATCCTCCGTCGCTCCAAGGAGAAAAGGCCGAGTTCACTCAATTTATGTTCATAAGACATGCTTCCCAATCCAGGCAACATCCTTGTAAATCTCTTCTGCACCCTTTCTATGGCTTCTACGTCCTTCCTGTAGTGAGGTAACCAGAACCGAGCTCAGTACTCCAAGTGGGGTCAGACCAGGGTCCTAAGAGATGCAACATTACCTCCCGAAAGATACTCAGGCGCCAGCTGAAGTGGAATGCCCGAGGAAGACGTGGGACAGTATGGCCCAGGGAAGGAATGCGGGCAACTACCGGGAATGCCAGTAATGGAGACATATCACCGCGCTGAGGGAGAAGTGAGGGGCAGCGGGATCCGGGGAAGGATCACATAAGAGATGATGAGACTGCCGTGGATGATGCAGGGTGTAAATATCTTTGTAAGAATACAGAGTCCTCAGGGCTGGACAGTCCACTTCCACTGAAGGTCCAGCTCAGCCCAGCGGGAAGCTTTAGGTTTGGGATAGCAGTGGGATGAACCCACCCCGGCTGGGCTGGGGAGATCGACCGGAAGAAGGGGATGGGGAAGAGAAGCCCAGAAGTGACTGTAGTGGATGTACCTTCTGCCGTGAGGACACGAAGGGCTTGCTTCACGAGCCAGCGGCCGGGTCAGCCAGCAAGAACTGGCCAGAATAGATGCGGAAGGGTAAAGGATATGGCGTTACCACTGTGGTCTGGAAAGGGGGGGGGGTTGCCCACCGAAACAGGCAGACACCACAGTAGGGACCTGTCCCCCGACCACGTTATAGAGCGGGTGAGGACAGCACCTTCCGTTCCAAGTAGTGGTCACCCACAGAAGATATTATCTTTAGGGGACGGCATTGTGATATGTTCAACACAAGAGGTTCAGCAGATGTTGGAAATTAAGCCCAACACACACAATAAGTATGCCCGAGGAACTCAACAGGCCAGGTGACGTTCCATGGGAATGAATGAATAGTCGAGTGTTTCGGGTCGAGATCCTTCGTCAGGACTGGAAAGGAAGGGGGGAGGGCACCAGAATTAAAGAGGTGGGGGAAGGGGAATAAGCTGGGCAACAGATGAAGACAGTGAGCGGGGTGAAGTAAGAAACTGGGAGGTGTTAGGTGGAAATGACCATGGGCTCGAGGGGCGGGGAGCGATCAGACAGAAGAGGAGGGTGAACTGCAGGAGAAAGGGGAGGAGGGGCACCAGGGTCGGTGAGAAGATGCATTTACAGTTCCGTTTTTGGTTGGGTGGGGGGGGGGGGGGGGGGGGCAGGTTCATCGCGCTCACCTCCTCCAGCAGGGCCACCCTGTCCTGCAGCTCCACTCGTAGCCGGTACTCCTGCTCCCACCTGCGGAGCCAGAGCGCGGTCAGTCAGGGCTTCGCAGTCACCACCCACCCATCCCCGTTCACTCCCTCCACTATAGTGACCCCTCCCTCCCGCCCACTCCCCTTTCTCTTCACCACTACCATCTCCGCCTCACTCCCCCGTTCTCCAAACTCCCCGCCACACCCCCTCACACTCTTCCCATCTCCACCTGCCCCTCCCACCCGCTCCCCCAGGCCCTCAATTCAAACCCCTCCACCACTCCCCCTCACCAGCCCTCTGTCCCACCAGCTGGACCACCCACATCTCCCACACGCCAAAGGAACAGTGCTAAGCCATTGGGCCCATCGAACCCTATCTTTCCAGCATCGCTGATTTCTCCTCTCAACCCCATTCTCCCATCTTCTCCTCAAAACCTTTGATGGCAGTACTAATCAAGAATGTGCCAACCTACATTTTAAATATACCCAGTAGCTTGACTGCCACAGTCATCTCCAACATTGAATTCCACTGTTCCACCACCTTCTGAGGAAATTTCTCCTCATCGCTACTGACCAAGCCTGCAAATTAACCTTCAAGGAATGCAGCAAGATGAGTCCCAAGCCCTTTAGCCCTCAAAATTATCAATTTGTTCCCCATTTTGAAAACAGTGTGCGCCTTTTATTCCTTCTACCAAAGAGCAGGACCATGCATGTCCTTTCGCTGCCCGTGGCCATCTCCCCCTCAGCCACCTGTGCCTCAACTTGCCCCCGACCACCCGCCCTCTGCCTCTCCACAACATCAACCCCCTCCTCGCTCCCACTTAGTCACCATCACGTCTCAGATTCCTCATTCTCCCGGTCAACCTGCCTGAGACTCAGCTCTACCCTCCATCAATGAGGATCTCTCTGACGCACTGATCCTCCGCTCTCCACTCTGTGACCCAACTCATCCATGAGGGTCGCTCCGAGTCTCAGCTCTCCCCTCCCTGTGACCCAAATACAGCTGTCGCTCCGGACCCCCGTATCTGCGCTTCACCGCCTCCCCCTCCCGTTCACTTCCGCCCCTTCCACGCCTCCATCCCGGGCTCCACACTCACCCCCGCGACCCTCCCTCCGTCCCTTTGCCGCAGCTCCCCCCGCCCCGGTACCTGTGCCGCAGCTCGTCCCGTTCCCGGCGCACCTTGCCCAACACGTTGTAGAGAGCGCGGAGCTCGGGGCTGATGGTGTCCACCTGCACGGCCGCACCGGGGACACCCGATGCGGCGCCGCCGCCCCCGCCGGGCGGCGGCAGCTCGGACCCGGGGCTCAGTGGCCGGCTCCCGATGCCATTGGCAGGTCCGAGGGCCAGCGTGTAGGGCAGGCCCAGCCCGAGGCCGATGGGGCCACCAACCTGCACGGCCCGGTCCCGGGTGGCGGTGGCGGAGCCGGAGCCCGGGCTCGACCCCTTCTCCAGCCGCTGCTCCAGCTGCCGGTTGCGCCGCTCCAGTTCGTGCACCCGCGCCAGGAAGCAGCGGAAGCGCAGGTTCAGCGCCTTCAGCAGGCTGATGTTGGAGCCCAGGTCGTCGCGGAGCGCCATGGTGGCCGGGTAGGGTCCCGGCGGCAGCCCCAGGCCCACGTCCTCGACCTCGGCCGCCGCCGCAGCCACCAGCAAGAAGTTGGGCCCCAGCAACGAGTTCATGGTGGATGCGAGGCCACCCAGCGGCTGCGCAGTGTCGCCTCGTGACGTCAGGGGGTGGGGCCTGCGGTTGGTCGGCGCCGCCCGGCCGGGAAGGCAGTTGCGGTAAGCTGACGTCATGGGGAGGCGGGTTTGGAGCGGCTCCGCTTTGACAGGCGTGCTGCGGTAAGGTGATGTCAAGATGGGGCGGGACCTGTCGGAGTAGACGCGCTCCGGTTGGAGGACGTCCCCGGAGAGGCGGGGCCGTACCGAAATATAGGGCGGGATCTGGCGAGTAGGGCGTGCTGCGATTGGGCAACTTCACCATTGATAGGCGGGTCGCTTTGGAACCTAATTGATAAGAGGAGGACGTTTGCGAGGGGAGGCGGAGCCTGTAGATTTGATGAACGGGATGCTGCGGTTTTTTGACGTCACCGGGGAGGTGCGGCTGTAATGCGCTAGAAAACTAAGGGGCAGAATGGCCGTGGGGATAAAAGTCGCCTGAAAAAAAGGCTACGGGTCCAAACAACAGCGGGTAGTTACTGCAAAGGAAGTCTGTAATTAGAGGTCCACTGGGACCTCCACTGTTTCTGATCTATATAAAGGAGCCACGTGATTCTCTAATACGATGTCCATATACTTCAATTTTCCTCACATACACGAGCCTATTCTAACGTCTGTCAATGTTATCTGCATTTACCACCACCGCTAGTGGCGCATTCCTGGTGTCCAGCGGTCTCTGCGTAAAATGAACCTTGCGCTTCTCATCTTTGAAATAACCCCTCTGGTATAAGACATTTCAACCCCAGGGGCGGGGGGTGGGTGGAAGACACTTTATCTATGCCTCTCATAATTTTATAAACCTCTACCAGATCTTTCGCCAGCCTCCACCGCTCCAGAGAAGAGAACCCAAGTTTGTGCAGCCTCTCGTTGTAGCACATGCCCTCGATTCCTGGTAAACCACTTCTGCACCCTCACCTCCTTCCCGACCAGAACAGCTTGCACTTCCTGCAACACAGCTGGAGTATTGCAAGCTCAGTGCCTCGACTGTGAGGGAGCTCTGAGCTTGGACACCAAGATTCCTGGGCTCATCAGCACTAAGGGTCTGAGGAATCTTGGCATCCCAGTTCATCGCTCCGGCTGCCCGGGTGACACACAGTAAAGTCTTCCCTTGAATGGTCCCTTCACCTTCAGCCAGTTTAAACTCCATCTGCCATTTATCTGCCCATAGCTGCTGCTGAACAATATCCCACTGCATTCTTCACTAATCGACTGCACCATCCACAACACTGCCAATCTTCGCAGCATCTGCCAACTTTGCAACCCACATTTATATACATCACAAACAGCAGAGGTCCCAGCAGATCCCTGAGGAACACCACTAATCACAGACCTCCAATCCCTTGAACTAACTATCCCCCGTACGCTCTGGGCAAACCAGCTCACCATGGAACCTCCCATGAGGGTCCTTGTCAAATGCTAAGACTCAGCCCGAAACATCGCCTGTACTTTTTTGCTTGGCCTGCCAAGACCCTCCAGAAGACTGCGTGCAGCTTGAATTCCCAGCATCTGCAGATTTTCTCGTTTGTGATTGGACTCCCTAATTTGGCCATGGTTTTCCAAATGCTCATCAGTCCTGTCCCCGGGGATTCCTTACCACTGACATAACAGTCACAAGTTTCCAGGATCATCCCGGGTTTCAGTCCTGAATAATGGAACATCAGCCACTTCCCAGTTCTCTGGAACCTTGTCTGTGGCTAGAGAGGACAAGAAGATAGTGGCCAAGACCCCTGCAATCTCTTCTCTTGCCTCTCTCAATAGCTTGGGGTACGTCCCTTTGGGCCCTGGGCACTTATTCACCTTGTTGCTGTTTAAGAACCCAACACTACCTCCTCTTTTATCTCAAGTCAATCTGTCATCCGTGTCCTTCTCACTATTGCACACTCATTAAGGACCTCACCAACGTCCTCCACATCTAGGTAAATGCCCTCCCCCCCATATCGAGAGGTCTGACACTCCCCTTAGTTATCGTCTTGCTCCTGATGCCTCGGTGTTACCTTTAATAAACTTGCCATGGCCCATCCTCACTTTACTAATTCCCCTCTTTAGCTTTTTTCTGGCTGCTCTATAAACCCCAAGTGTTTGATTCCAGCTCCCTAAGCTAATACATTAATTGCCCTTTTCTTATTGACTAGTGGAATACATCCCAAGCTATTTAAAGAAATGGCAGAAGTTATAGCAGAGGCTTTGGTGATAATTTACCAAATTGGTAAATTTACAAAATGGTAAATTGTTAATTTGGTGGAAGATGGTGAATGTCACGCCACTGCTCATAAAAGGACATAGGCAAAAGGCCAGTTAGTTTAACATCCGCAGTTGGGAAAATGCTTGGGAAAGGCGTTCGATAACTTATCTTGAAGATAAGGATGCATAGAGTTGGGGGTGATGTATGAGCATGGTTAGAGGATTGGTTAACCAATAGGAAGCAGAGAGTTGGGATACATGGGTGTTACTCTGGTTGGCAATCAGTGGTGTGCGGTGTGCCGCAGGGGTCGGGGAACAGGGCTGGGCCTGCGACTGTTCATGATATACACTAACGATCTGGAAGAGGGGACCAAGTGTTGTGGATCCAAGTTTGCTTGGATAATATCCAAAGCAAATTGTGCCGGGGATGTGGAGAGTCTGCAGAGAGATATCGAGGGTTTATAGGTATCCGTTAGTCTCGTAAGACCATGGAAGGTTTTTCCAGGGCTCAGACCTGGGCAGGGTTGTATGGGAGACCGGCAGTTGCCCAAGCTGCAGGCCTTCCCCTCTCCACGCCACCCATGTTGTCCACTAGGCACGAGGACACAAGCAGCTTGGCACCGGGGTCGTCGCAGAGCAATGTGTTGTTAAGTGCCATGCTCAAGGACACAAACACGCTGCCTCAGCTGAGGCTCGAACCAGTGACCTTCAGGTTACTAGTCTGATGCCTTATCCACTAGGCCACGCACCAACACAATATAGAGGGTTGAGCGAGTGGGAAAGGGTCTGGCAGGTGGAGTACTAGGTCATCCACTTTGGAAGATAAAATGAAGGAGCAGTTTATTATTTAAATCAGGGGTGTCAAACTCATTTTAGGTCACGGGCCGGATTGAGCAAAATGCAGCTTCATGCGGGCCGGATCAGTCGGACGCGTGCGAACGCAGCTTTCGTTGCCTCCGTTTTTTTCAGCCTGCTCTCATGTGTCTCAGTCTCTGCTATAACTACAAAGTGTTTCACTTTACAAATCCCGTTTCTTATGAAGAAGACTGCCGAGCAAGACTGCCGAATAAACACTAAAAACCCTGAAAACCTGGTACCTGAATAAACTCAGCATTAGCCATATCATATGCCATAGGCGCTTCGATTACTGGGGCCAGCTTTAATAGTAATTAGATATTATCTTGCAGGCCAAAGATAATTCCACTGCGGGCCTTGAGTTTGACATATATGATTTAAATGACAAAAAATTGCAGCATGCTGCTGTACAGAGACACTTGGGAACACTTGTGCATGAATCACAAAACATTGGCTTGCAGGTGGATGTTGGCCTTCATTGCTAGAGGGATTGAATTTAAGAGCAGAGAGGTTATTCTGCAATCATACAGGGTACTGGTGAGGCCACATCTGGAGTAGTGTGCAGTTCTGGTCTCCTTATTTGAGGAAGGATATACAGAACTGGCTTTGGAGTTGGTGCAACAGGTTGATTCCAACCGTTAGACTATGAGGAGAGATCGAGTCACGTGGGACTGTACTTGCTGGAATTCAGAAGAATGAGAGATCTTATAGAAGCATAAAATTATGAAAGGGATAGATACGACAGAAGTAGGTAGATGAGGCAAGAACTAAGGGACATAGTCTCAAGATTTGGGGGAGTAAACTTATTTTGGAGATAAGAAGGAACTGCTTTTCCCAAAGAGTGATGAATCTGTGGATTTCTCTGCCCAATGAAGCAGGCTCGACGGGCTGCTCCGATTTCTTATCTTCTATGACTAAGTTCGTCCCCTGTCTCAATATGTAAAGTTCTCATACCTTGTCATCTTTCTGACTGGAACATACCTGCCCTGTAGTCTGCTTTTAAACACTCTCCAAATCTGCAGATGCTGGAAGTCCAAGTGAAAACCAGCAGACACTGGAAAAGCCGAACACCTGCAGATGCTGGAAATTCAAGCAACGCAGCATTACTCAACACAAAGTCCTCTTCTTGAACCATCTATGCATTGAGTTAAGAAACCCTCCTGCATTCCCCTAAATTCTGCCCCACCTAAACCTCTTGCACTTAGAAGATCCCAGTTTATATGAAGGAAGTTCAACTTTCCCATGATCACAACCCTGTGGTTTTTGCATCTTTCCTGAATTTGCCTGTAGAACAATCCCACCCTTCTTATTTTTTTGATTTTGTGGTCAAACCCTCCAGTGCAGCTGTGATATTGTCCTTGATTAGTCGTGCAACTCCCTCCTCGCACTCTTTTACCCCTCCATCGTTTCAAAACCCCTCAGGGGAACTCCTCTCCCTCTCTCAAGCAGGGCCCTGTAACGGCCACCGCATCATAGTACGACAACATGCTCCGAGTTCATCACCTTTGCCCACAATACTTCCAGCACTAAAATACACACACTTCAAACTACCTGCCCCAAATTACTCCCTGCCGGCTTTTACCGCCCCTGACGTCCCCATCCCTCCACTTCCCTGACCCAGCGCTCTGGTCCCCATCCACCGGCCAAACTGGCCACATCCAAATTAATGCTGACTATGCTTCTCTTGTGGGAGCTGCCCGCCACAAACCGGAGGAAGTGTTGAGAAGCTGGAAATCCAGAGAAGCTGCTGGAGTGATGTCTCCGGTCAGCGTGTTTGCCGAGGCTCGTTCTCAAACTGCACGTACGCTACACTACCCTGAGAAATCCCATTTCTAGCAGCACTTACGGGGAGACACACAGGGATTTGTGAAAAATATACGTACGCAAAGGAAGAGGCTCGGGAGTCTCCGGTCCCACCACCACCAGGTTCAGGGACAGTTATCACCCCCAACTCACCTCAATGCTGAACGGATTCCACAACCTACGGACTCGCGTTCCCGGAATTATTTATTTGTCTGTCTATTCGTGGACTGTTATTTCATGTGTCTGCACAGCTTGTCCTTTGCCTGGCTAGCTGTCTGTTGACTCTATTGTATTGCTCTGCTCTGGGAATGCCTGGTACGTGGTGACAGCACGCGTGAGCTCGCTTCGAACTTTGAAACCGCGAAGGCGGTCACACACGCGCTCGTGGCTCTTTGTCGCAGCGAGTCAGTGGAATCCCCACCCCCCACCCCGATCGCGTCGGAGGGTGGATTTGAGGAAGGAGGACAGAGAGGCAGAACGGGATTTTGAAAGTCGCTCATGGGACAGTCTGTGCCCGTGACGATGCTGTGAGACCGTTCTCCATTGCCACTGGAAGCTCCAGACCGTGGCCGATTAAATCAGTCTCGGATAACCCCTCTCCTCGCCTGCCATTCCTACAGCTGGTCTACTCTCTATAGATACCCCTTCGCTCACCTCTGATACCCCCCTCCCTCCACTGTGCCCCACGCCCCCACCTAACCCCAGCCGCACCTACCTATTTAACTGCGGAGACCCTCTCACCCCCTTCCCTGCTCCCGCCCCAGGCCTCAGGACCTGCCAATCACCTCCCCACTGGCTCCCCTGCCATCAGATTCCTCCTCCATGCCGTTGCCAGTTCCCCCTCATCGCCTCTCACACAATACCCCCACCACCCGCCAGCCCGTGCTCTTTCCCGCCCCCTCACCCCCACCAGAATTTATTATTCAGGATTCTGCAGCCCCCCCATCCCCAACCACCCCCCCCCCGAGCTCCTGCAATCTGCTGCTCTTCAACCCCGCTCTCTCCTCCATCCTCTCCCCTCTCTTCTCCCACTTTACCTGACCCTCATTCACCCTCCGCCTCCGCTCCCCCCCCCCCCACCCGTCCTAGGGCTGGGTTCCACCTTGCCAGCTCCTGGCCACTCCTATGCAACCTTGCTTGGTTTAAACTGGGCTTGTTACTGACACACACACACACACAAACACCTCGACCCTGTATGTCAACCGTCCTCCTCCTCCTCCTGGGGACACTGAATACCATCAAGTGGGGCCATACTGCCTTGATCTGGACTCTGACACCTGGCAGATCATTCCTACCCCCTCACAAGGGTAGCAACCGCTGGGAGTCGATTCCTACCCCCCCCCCCCCCCCCACAAAGACCTCTCGCCCGCTACCCGCAGACGAGTGCAGACACAGCAAGGAAAAGTGACCGATATTTATTGGATAGAAAGACAGACTCCCAAGCCGGCACTGCAGCCACCCCTCCCCTCACAAAGCCTTCTTCCTCCTGAATTTCGCCTTCATCTTGCGTAACTGGAGGGCCTTCTGCATCCTGGACGCCGCGCCCATCCTCTGGCGGGGTCGCCCGCTGGCCGGCGCCCTCCGTTTCTGGGGCACGGGGCTCGCTGATGCGGGCTGTTCTGCTGGCATGGACGGGGCCTGTGCCCCGGCGGGGGAGGGGGCAGGGGCAGGGGCGGGGGCGGGGGCGGGGGCCGACGGCAGCGAGTTGGCAAACTTGCGGAGCTTGGCCACGAAGAAGCCGTCCATGTTGTGCGTGTGCGGGTAGAAGCGGCGGCAGAGCTTGAGGGACGGGTGAAACCGGCGCTCCCGGAACCTGAGGGGGGCAACGACAGGAGAGGCAGAGCGGTCAGTCACAGCAGAACTGGACCCCCGGCGTAGACACTGACTAGAAGGGAAGAGTTAAACACTGGGCGAGACGAGGGTAAATGCAGACCAGGGAGGGGGTTAAACAGACCAGAGGAGGGGAGTTGTTGAACACAGGCCAGGGAGGGGCTGGTTGAAAGAACAGAAGTGGGGTAAATGCAGACTGGGAGTGGGGGTAAACACAGACCCACTAAGCAGACCGGGGGGTAAATGCAGTCACAGTAAACAGAATGAGGGGTGAACACAGACCCAGTAAACAGACAGAGGGGTAAATACAGACCCAGAATATAGACAGTGCTAACAGACCCAGGGGTAAATACAGCCCCAGTAAACAGAATGAGGGGTAAACACAGACCCAGTAAACAGACAGAGGGGTAAATACAGACCCAGAATACAGACAGTGCTAACAGACCCAGTAAACAGAATGAGGGGTAAACGCAGACCCAGTAAACAGACAGAGGGGTAAATACAGACCCAGAATACAGACAGTGCTAACAGACCCAGGGGTAAATACAGCCCCAGTAAACAGACCGAGGGGTAAACGCAGACCAAGGGGAAAGCGGGCCTTACTTTGTGAATCCTTCCACGCCGAACTCCAGACCAGTGGATACAAGCTTTACGTTGCGTTTCTTCAAAGCGTAGTCCACAACCCACTCGTTCTCCTCGACCTGTGAGACAGAGAGGGAGTCAGGGTGGAAGGGCGAGCAGAGCTAGCTCGGGCTGCCCTGGCCGGGTCCCTGCGGCACAAACTCACCGTGACGGAACAGGTAGAGTAGACGAGGTAACCGCCCGTTTGGGAGTTCGCATCCACAGAGTCGATGGCCGAGAGCAGCAGCTGCTTCTGGAGCTGAGCACACTTCTTAATGTCAACGTCCTCCTGTGGGGGAGTGGCAGAGTCAGTGTGGGCAAGGGAGGGTGAGGCGAGGCGAGAGGGGGCAGAGCAGAGCGAGAGGAGAGGGGCGGTGGGGAGAGAGGAAGGGCATGTCAGGGCGAGCGAGAGGGGAAAGGTGGAGGGAAAGGGGATGGAGGAGGCATGAAGGGGGAAGGAGCAGGAAAGAATAGAGTGAATATGGGGGGGGGGGGGTGACAGGGAGGAAGACGAGGTCACGGGCCCGTGTTTGATGGTCCAGCGTACGCGGGGCTCCACACACCTTGTTGGTCTTGACAGTGGGATCCTTCGAGATGACACCGGTCCCGCTGCAGGGTGCGTCCAGCAGTACGCGGTCAAATCCCCCCATCACCTGGGCAAACAGGGCAGAGTGAGTCACCCCACCACACACCCACCAAACCCAGCCAGTGGTGAGTCAGTGCTGGCTTTACCCTCCCGATCACTGTCCCAGACTTTGGGTTTGGGGAGAGTTTAAATCAGTCCCCAGATCATGCTCCCTTTCCCTGTTCCAGCGACCCCAGAGTCAGGGAGGGAGGGGGTGAATCAGCCCAGGTTTACTGTCCCCCACCCGGGTCCCTGTACCCGATGGCAGTAACCGAAACGCTCCCGCGCACAGAGCCTGCGTTGCCAAACTTCCCGTCTGTGTTACTCTGGATTTCCAACCTCTGCAGGATCTCTCGCGTTCATAAAGAGGAATTACGAAGTTTTGATCCAGCTTTAGAGGAGAATTCGGCCGAGGCCCATCGCATCTGCTCCAGCATTTAATCGTGGCTGATCCATTTTCCCTCTCAGCCCCCCGATCTCCTGCCTTCTCCCCGTATCCCTTCACACCCTGACTAACCAGGAATCTATCAGCCTCTGCCTTAAATACACCCAAAGACTTGGAATCCAGAGCCACCCGTGGCAACGAAATCCACAGATTCACCACCCTCTGGCTAACAAAAATCCCTCCTCATCTCCGTTCTAAAACGGGCCGGCACGGTAGCGTAGTGGTGAGAACAACGCTCTACAGTGCCAGCAACCCGGGTTCAATTCCCGCCCCTGCTCGCGAGGAGTTTGGACGTTCTCTCCCTGGGACCGCGTGGGCTTCCATTTTCATTTTTAGAATCTTTTTATTTGCACATAATCTTCTACAGCTATAAAACGATACAAAACTTCAACAAATTGATATATACACAATTAATAAAGCTGAAGAGAAAAAAGCTGATCGTAATAAAATGAGAATGAAAAGAAAAAATTTTTATATAAGGAAAAAAACAGAGAACCCCAACTAAAAAAAAACCCCACTAACTACAAAACAGGGAAAAAACCCATTAGGAATCAACCCCCGGAGCAATATGTCTTACCATTATATATATAAAAAGAATCATCAACCGCCAATTCATGTTTATACAGAATAAGATTGGAAGGAAACCATATAAAATAATTCAAATTAAATGATAAAATTTGGCAAAAGAGCCCCATCTTCTCTCAAAATCGAATCGAGACCGCGTGGGTTTCCCCCCACAGCCCAGAAACGTACCCGGTTGGTAGGTTAATTGGTCATTGCAAATTGTCCCGTGAGGACTGATTCGTGTCTCGGAGTATTCCATAGTGGACGCCCCTCCACTCTGAGGCCGTGCCCTCTGGTCTGAGACTCTCCCCCCATAGGATATGTCCTCTCTACCCCCACTCTGTCCAGGCCTTTCAATGAGGTCACCCCTCATTCTTCTGAACTCCAGTTAGCAGAGGCCCAGAGCCAAACACTCTTCACACTGGGAGTCACTTTCACGCACCTCCTTTGAACCGTCTCCAGTTTCAGCACGTCCTTTCTACGATAAGCGGCCCAAACCTGCTCATAAAATTCCAACTGTGGCCTCACCAGTGCTTTACAAAGTATCAACGTTACATCCTTGCTTTTGTATTCCAGTCCTCTCAAAACGAATACTGACATTAAATTTGGCTTCTGCACCAGACTCAGCCTGCAAATTAACCTTCAGGGAATCCTGCACAAGGACCCCCAAGTTCCTTTGCACCTCAGATTTTTGAATTTTCTCTCCATTTAGAAAGGAGTCTTCCATTTTATTTCTTCTGCCAAGGTGCAGGACCCATACACTACCCAACACTGTATTCCATTTCTTTTCCCATATCTCCTATCTGTCTAACTCCTTCTGTGGACAGGGCCAACGAACTTAACCCGTTCTCCAACAGATTTGACACTGTGGCCTCTGCCCATCCCCCACACAATTCATCTGTTGTCGGCCCCCAACCAACACATACTCCACTCTCCCCTCCTACCCCTCCTCACAGCCCCCCACCTTGCTCTCATGAATACACCCCTCCCACACCTGAAACCACCACGGTGGGCTTCACAGCTGAGAAGACAGCTGAAACGTCTCCACCCAAGCAAGGCTGCAGGCCCGGATGGTGTCAGCCCCAGGGTGCTCAAAGCCTGTGCCCCCCAGCTATGTGGAGTACTTCACCATGTCTTCAACCTGAGCCTGAGTCTCCAGAGGGTTCCTGTGCTGTGGAAGACGTCCTGTCTCGTCCCTGTACCGAAGTTTTCTGATTTCCAATATACCGAAGTTTTCATAAGTTTTCTGATGACTCAGCCATAGTTGGATGCATCAGCAAGGGAGATGAGGCTGAGTACAGGACTACGGTGGGAAACTTTGTCACATGGTGTGAGCAGAATCATCTGCAGATTAATGTGAAAGAGACTAAGGAGCTGGTGGTGGACCTGAGGAGGGCCAAGGCACCGGTGACCCCTGTTTCCATCCAAGGGGTCAGTGTGGACATGGTGGAGGATTACAAATACCTGGGGATACGAATTGACAATAAACTGGACTGGTCAAAGAACACTAATGCTGTCTACAAGAAGGGTCAGAGCCGTCTCTACTTCCTGAGGAGACTGAGGTCCTTTAAAATCTGCCGGACGATGCTGAGGATGTTCTACGAGGCTGTGGTAGCCAGTGCTATCGTGTTTGCTGTTGTGTGCTGGGGCAGCAGGCTGAGGGTAGCGGACACCAACAGAATCAACAAACTCATACGTAAGGCCAGAGATGTTGTGGAGGTGGAAATGGACACTCTGACGGTGGTGTCTGAAAAGAGGATGCTGTCCAAGTTGCATGCCATCTTGGACAATGTTTCCCATCCACTCCAAAATGTACTGGTTAGGCACAGGAGTACATTCAGCCAGAGACTCATTCCACCGAGATGTAACACTGAGCATCATAGGAAGTCATTCCTGCCTGTGGCCATCAAACTTTACAACTCCTCCCTCGGAGTGTCAGACACCCTGAGCCAATAGGCTGGTCCTGGACTTATTTCCACTTGGCATAATGAACTTATTATTATTTAATTATTCATGGTTTTATATTGCTATATTTCTACACTATTCTTGGTTAGTGCGACTGTAACGAAAGCCAATTTCCCTCGGGATCAATAAAGCATGTCTGTCTGTCTGTATTGGAGAATAAAGTTGCAACGTTTGCTGTGTGGCCAGCCTTGTGTTTGCTATTTGCTATGTATCCAATTTACTGTCCAGAATGTGATCTCTGTATTGTCTCTGTACTATTGAACACATCAGTGCCTTGAGAATGTAGCTAACAGTGAAAGTAAGCAGGTAGAGATAACGGTGGTAGACGGGATCGTGGAGTGGTGTGATGGTATGGGGACCAGTCAAAGCCGGGAAGGGGGACACGTGTTCCAGGGAGTAGACTAGAGCAAGTATGGGCTACTGAGCAGAAATATTGGTGGCGAATCAAGAAGCTAATGTGCTGGTGATAAGCGTTGCAAGCGGATAGGGTTTGAGATAGGAGACGGGGTATGCTAATGTAACTGAGATAGGAGACGGGGTATGCTAATGTAACTGAGATAGGGGACGGGGTATGCTAATGTAACTGAGATAGGGGACGGGGTATGCTAATGTAACTGAGATAGGGGACGGGGTATGCTAATGTAACTGAGATAGGGGACGGGGTATGCTAATGTAACTGAGATAGGGGACGGGGTATGCTAATGTAACTGAGATAGGGGACGGGGTATGCTAATGTAACTGAGATAGGAGACGGTGTATGCTAATGTAACTGAGATAGGGGACGGGGTATGCTAATGTAACTGAGATAGGGGACGGGGTATGCTAATGTAACTGAGATAGGAGACGGGGTATGCTAATGTAACTGAGATAGGGGACGGGGTATGCTAATGTAACTGAGATAGGAGACGGGGTATGCTAATGTAACTGAGATAGGGGACGGGGTATGCTAATGTAACTGAGATAGGAGACGGGGTATGCTAATGTAACTGAGATAGGAGACGGGGTATGCTAATGTAACTGAGATAAGGAGACGGGGTATGCTAATGTAACTGAGATAGGAGACGGGGTATGCTAATGTAACTGAGATAGGAGACGGGGTATGCTAATGTAACTGAGATAGGAGACGGGTTATGCTAATGTAACTGAGATAGGGGACGGGGTATGCTAATGTAACTGAGATAGGAGACGGGGTATGCTAATGTAACTGAGATAGGAGACGGGGTATGCTAATGTAACTGAGATAGGAGACGGGGTATGCTAATGTAACTGAGATAGGAGACGGGGTATGTTAATGTAACTGAGATAGGGGACGGGGTATGCTAATGTAACTGAGATAGGAGACGGGGTATGCTAATGTAACTGAGATAGGAGACGGGGTATGCTAATGTAACTGAGATAGGGGACGGGGTATGCTAATGTAACTGAGATAGGGGACGGGGTATGCTAATGTAACTGAGATAGGGGACGGGGTATGCTAATGTAACTGAGATAGGGGACGAGATATGCTAATGTAACTGAGATAGGGGACGGGGTATGCTAATGTAACTGAGATAGGGGACGGGGTATGCTAATGTAACTGAGATAGGGGACGGGGTATGCTAATGTAACTGAGATAGGAGACGGGGTATGATAATGTAACTGAGATAGGGGACGGGGTATGCTAATGTAACTGAGATAGGAGACGGGGTATGCTAATGTAACTGAGATAGGAGACGGGGTATGCTAATGTAACTGAGATAGGAGACGGGGTATGCTAATGTAACTGAGATAGGAGACGGGGTATGCTAATGTAACTGAGATAGGAGACGGGGTATGCTAATGTAACTGAGATAGGAGACGGGGTATGCAAATGTAACTGAGATAGGAGACGGGGTATGCTAATGTAACTGAGATAGGGGACGGGGTATGCTAATGTAACTGAGATAGGGGACGGGGTATGCTAATGTAACTGAGATAGGGGACGGGGTATGTTAATGTAACTGAGATAAGGGGACGAGGGTATGCTAATGTAACTGAGATAGGAGACGGGGTATGTTAATGTAACTGAGATAGGGGACGGGGTATGCTAATGTAACTGAGATAGGGGACGGGGTATGCTAATGTAACTGAGATAGGGGACGGGGTATGCTAATGTAACTGAGATAAGGGGACGAGGGTATGCTAATGTAACTGAGATAGGAGACGGGGTATGTTAATGTAACTGAGATAGGGGACGGGGTATGCTAATGTAACTGAGATAGGGGACGGGGTATGTTAATGTAACTGAGATAGGGGACGAGGGTATGCTAATGTAACTGAGATAGGAGACGGGGTATGTTAATGTAACTGAGATAGGAGACGGGGTATGCTAATGTAACTGAGATAGGGGACGGGGTATGCTAATGTAACTGAGATAGGGGACGGGGTATGCTAATGTAACTGAGATAGGGGACGGGGTATGCTAATGTAACTGAGATAGGGGACGGGGTATGCTAATGTAACTGAGATAGGGGACGGGGTATGCTAATGTAACTGAGATAGGGGACGGGGTATGCTAATGTAACTGAGATAGGAGACGGGGTATGCTAATGTAACTGAGATAGGAGACGGGGTATGCTAATGTAACTGAGATAGGAGACGGGGTATGCTAATGTAACTGAGATAGGAGACGGGTTATGCTAATGTAACTGAGATAGGAGACGGGGTATGCTAATGTAACTGAGATAGGGGACGGGGTATGCTAATGTAACTGAGATAGGGGACGGGGTATGCTAATGTAACTGAGATAGGAGACAGGGTATGCTAATGTAACTGAGATAGGGGACGGGGTATGCTAATGTAACTGAGATAGGGGACGGGGTATGCTAATGTAACTGAGATAGGGGACGGGGTATGCTAATGTAACTGAGATAGGGGACGGGGTATGCTAATGTAACTGAGATAGGAGACGGGGTATGCTAATGTAACTGAGATAGGGGACGGGGTATGCTAATGTAACTGAGATAGGAGACGGGGTATGCTAATGTAACTGAGATAGGGGACGGGGTATGCTAATGTAACTGAGATAGGGGACGGGGTATGCTAATGTAACTGAGATAGGGGACGGGGTATGCTAATGTAACTGAGATAGGAGACGGGGTATGCTAATGTAACTGAGATAGGGGACGGGGTATGCTAATGTAACTGAGATAGGGGCCGGGGTATGCTAATGTAACTGAGATAGGAGACGGGGTATGCTAATGTAACTGAGATAGGGGACGGGGTATGCTAATGTAACTGAGATAGGGGACGGGGTATGCTAATGTAACTGAGATATGGGACGGGGTATGCTAATGTAACTGAGATAGGAGACGGGGTATGCTAATGTAACTGAGATAGGAGACGGGGTATGTTAATGTAACTGAGATAGGGGACGGGGTATGCTAATGTAACTGAGATAGGAGACGGGGTATGCTAATGTAACTGAGATAGGAGACGGGGTATGCTAATGTAACTGAGATAGGGGACGGGGTATGCTAATGTAACTGAGATAGGGGACGGGGTATGCTAATGTAACTGAGATAGGGGACGGGGTATGCTAATGTAACTGAGATAGGAGACGGGGTATGCTAATGTAACTGAGATAGGGGACGGGGTATGCTAATGTAACTGAGATAGGGGATGGGGTATGCTAATGTAACTGAGATAGGAGACGGGGTATGCTAATG
Source organism: Hemitrygon akajei (assembly GCF_048418815.1). Taxonomy (NCBI): domain Eukaryota; kingdom Metazoa; phylum Chordata; class Chondrichthyes; order Myliobatiformes; family Dasyatidae; genus Hemitrygon; species Hemitrygon akajei. The sequence goes on from NW_027331949.1 coordinate 1,624,864, forward strand.
TAACTGAGATAGGAGACGGGGTATGCTAATGTAACTGAGATAAGGAGACGGGGTATGCTAATGTAACTGAGATAGGAGACGGGGTATGCTAATGTAACTGAGATAGGAGACGGGTTATGCTAATGTAACTGAGATAGGGGACGGGGTATGCTAATGTAACTGAGATAGGAGACGGGGTATGCTAATGTAACTGAGATAGGAGACGGGGTATGCTAATGTAACTGAGATAGGAGACGGGGTATGCTAATGTAACTGAGATAGGAGACGGGGTATGTTAATGTAACTGAGATAGGGGACGGGGTATGCTAAAGTAACTGAGATAGGAGACGGGGTATGCTAATGTAACTGAGATAGGAGACGGGGTATGCTAATGTAACTGAGATAGGGGACGGGGTATGCTAATGTAACTGAGATAGGGGACGGGGTATGCTAATGTAACTGAGATAGGGGACGGGGTATGCTAATGTAACTGAGATAGGAGACGGGATATGCTAATGTAACTGAGATAGGGGACGGGGTATGCTAATGTAACTGAGATAGGGGACGGGGTATGCTAATGTAACTGAGATAGGGGACGGGGTATGCTAATGTAACTGAGATAGGAGACGGGGTATGATAATGTAACTGAGATAGGGGACGGGGTATGCTAATGTAACTGAGATAGGAGACGGGGTATGCTAATGTAACTGAGATAGGAGACGGGGTATGCTAATGTAACTGAGATAGGAGACGGGGTATGCTAATGTAACTGAGATAGGAGACGGGGTATGCTAATGTAACTGAGATAGGAGACGGGGTATGCTAATGTAACTGAGATAGGAGACGGGGTATGCAAATGTAACTGAGATAGGAGACGGGGTATGCTAATGTAACTGAGATAGGGGACGGGGTATGCTAATGTAACTGAGATAGGGGACGGGGTATGCTAATGTAACTGAGATAGGGGACAGGGTATGTTAATGTAACTGAGATAAGGGGACGAGGGTATGCTAATGTAACTGAGATAGGAGACGGGGTATGTTAATGTAACTGAGATAGGGGACGGGGTATGCTAATGTAACTGAGATAGGGGACGGGGTATGCTAATGTAACTGAGATAGGGGACGGGGTATGCTAATGTAACTGAGATAAGGGGACGAGGGTATGCTAATGTAACTGAGATAGGAGACGGGGTATGTTAATGTAACTGAGATAGGGGACGGGGTATGCTAATGTAACTGAGATAGGGGACGGGGTATGTTAATGTAACTGAGATAGGGGACGAGGGTATGCTAATGTAACTGAGATAGGAGACGGGGTATGTTAATGTAACTGAGATAGGAGACGGGGTATGCTAATGTAACTGAGATAGGGGACGGGGTATGCTAATGTAACTGAGATAGGGGACGGGGTATGCTAATGTAACTGAGATAGGGGACGGGGTATGCTAATGTAACTGAGATAGGAGACGGGGTATGCTAATGTAACTGAGATAGGGGACGGGGTATGCTAATGTAACTGAGATAGGGGACGGGGTATGCTAATGTAACTGAGATAGGGGACGGGGTATGCTAATGTAACTGAGATAGGGGACGGGGTATGCTAATGTAACTGAGATAGGGGACGGGGTATGCTAATGTAACTGAGATAGGGGACGGGGTATGCTAATGTAACTGAGATAGGAGACGGGGTATGCTAATGTAACTGAGATAGGAGACGGGGTATGCTAATGTAACTGAGATAGGAGACGGGGTATGCTAATGTAACTGAGATAGGAGACGGGTTATGCTAATGTAACTGAGATAGGAGACGGGGTATGCTAATGTAACTGAGATAGGGGACGGGGTATGCTAATGTAACTGAGATAGGGGACGGGGTATGCTAATGTAACTGAGATAGGAGACAGGGTATGCTAATGTAACTGAGATAGGGGACGGGGTATGCTAATGTAACTGAGATAGGGGACGGGGTATGCTAATGTAACTGAGATAGGGGACGGGGTATGCTAATGTAACTGAGATAGGGGACGGGGTATGCTAATGTAACTGAGATAGGAGACGGGGTATGCTAATGTAACTGAGATAGGGGACGGGGTATGCTAATGTAACTGAGATAGGAGACGGGGTATGCTAATGTAACTGAGATAGGGGACGGGGTATGCTAATGTAACTGAGATAGGGGACGGGGTATGCTAATGTAACTGAGATAGGAGACGGGGTATGCTAATGTAACTGAGATAGGGGACGGGGTATGCTAATGTAACTGAGATAGGGGACGGGGTATGCTAATGTAACTGAGATAGGGGACGGGGTATGCTAATGTAACTGAGATAGGGGACGGGGTATGCTAATGTAACTGAGATAGGGGACGGGGTATGCTAATGTAACTGATATAGGAGACGGGGTATGCTAATGTAACTGAGATAGGGGACGGGGTATGTTAATGTAACTGAGATAGGGGACGAGGGTATGCTAATGTAACTGAGATAGGAGACGGGGTATGTTAATGTAACTGAGATAGGGGACGGGGTATGCTAATGTAACTGAGATAGGAGACGGGGTATGCTAATGTAACTGAGATAGGGGACGGGGTATGCTAATGTAACTGAGATAGGGGACGGGGTATGCTAATGTAACTGAGATAGGAGACGGGGTATGCTAATGTAACTGAGATAGGAGACGGGGTATGCTAATGTAACTGAGATAGGAGACGGGGTATGCTAATGTAACTGAGATAGGAGACGGGGTATGCTAATGTAACTGAGATAGGAGACGGGTTATGCTAATGTAACTGAGATAGGAGACGGGTTATGCTAATGTAACTGAGATAGGAGACGGGGTATGCTAATGTAACTGAGATAGGGGACGGGGTATGCTAATGTAACTGAGATAGGGGACGGGGTATGCTAATGTAACTGAGATAGGAGACGGGGTATGCTAATGTAACTGAGATAGGGGACGGGGTATGCTAATGTAACTGAGATAGGGACGGGGTATGCTAATGTAACTGAGATAGGGGACGGGGTATGCTAATGTAACTGAGATAGGGGACGGGGTATGCTAATGTAACTGAGATAGGAGACGGGGTATGCTAATGAAACTGAGATAGGGGACGGGGTATGCTAATGTAACTGAGATAGGAGACGGGGTATGCTAATGTAACTGAGATAGGGGACGGGGTATGCTAATGTAACTGAGATAGGGGACGGGGTATGCTAATGTAACTGAGATAGGAGACGGGGTATGCTAATGTAACTGAGATAGGGAACGGGGTATGCTAATGTAACTGAGATAGGGGACGGTGTATGCTAATGTAACTGAGATAGGGGACGGTGTATGCTAATGTAACTGAGATAGGGGACGGGTATGCTAATGTAACTGAGATAGGGGACGGGGTATGCTAATGTAACTGAGATAGGGGACGGTGTATGCTAATGTAACTGAGATAGGGGACGGGGTATGCTAATGTAACTGAGATAGGGGACGGGGTATGCTAATGTAACTGAGATAGGGGACGGGGTATGCTAATGTAACTGAGATAGGAGACGGGGTATGCTAATGTAACTGAGATAGGAGACGGGGTATGCTAATGTAACTGAGATAGGAGACGGGGTATGCTAATGTAACTGAGATAGGAGACGGGGTATGCTAATGTAACTGAGATAGGAGACGGGGTATGCTAATGTAACTGAGATAGGAGACGGGGTATGCTAATGTAACTGAGATAGGGACGGGGTATGCTAATGTAACTGAGATAGGAGACGGGGTATGCTAATGTAACTGAGATAGGAGACGGGGTATGCTAATGTAACTGAGATAGGGGACGGGGTATGCTAATGTAACTGAGATAGGGAGACGGGGTATGCTAATGTAACTGAGATAGGGGACGGGGTATGCTAATGTAACTGAGATAGGGAGACGGGGTATGCTAATGTAACTGAGATAGGGGACGGGGTATGCTAATGTAACTGAGATAGGAGACGGGGTATGCTAATGTAACTGAGATAGGGGACGGGGTATGCTAATGTAACTGAGATAGGGGACGGGGTATGCTAATGTAACTGAGATAGGAGACGGGGTATGCTAATGTAACTGAGATAGGGGACGGGGTATGCTAATGTAACTGAGATAGGGGACGGGGTATGCTAATGTAACTGAGATAGGAGACGGGGTATGCTAATGTAACTGAGATAGGGGACGGGGTATGCTAATGTAACTGAGATAGGGGACGGGGTATGCTAATGTAACTGAGATAGGAGACGGGGTATGCTAATGTAACTGAGATAGGGGACGGGGTATGCTAATGTAACTGAGATAGGGGACGGGGTATGCTAATGTAACTGAGATAGGGGACGGGGTATGCTAATGTAACTGAGATAGGGGACGGGGTATGCTAATGTAACTGAGATAGGGGACGGGGTATGCTAATGTAACTGAGATAGGGACGGGGTATGCTAATGTAACTGAGATAGGGGACGGGGTATGCTAATGTAACTGAGATAGGAGACGGGGTATGCTAATGTAACTGAGATAGGAGACGGGGTATGCTAATGTAACTGAGATAGGGGACGGGGTATGCTAATGTAACTGAGATAGGGGACGGGGTATGCTAATGTAACTGAGATAGGAGACGGGGTATGCTAATGTAACTGAGATAGGAGACGGGGTATGCTAATGTAACTGAGATAGGAGGACGGGGTATGCTAATGTAACTGAGATAGGGGACGGGGTATGCTAATGTAACTGAGATAGGAGACGGGGTATGCTAATGTAACTGAGATAGGAGACGGGGTATGCTAATGTAACTGAGATAGGAGACGGGGTATGCTAATGTAACTGAGATAGGAGACGGGGTATGCTAATGTAACTGAGATAGGGGACGGGGTATGCTAATGTAACTGAGATAGGAGACGGGGTATGCTAATGTAACTGAGATAGGAGACGGGGTATGCTAATGTAACTGAGATAGGGGACGGGGTATGCTAATGTAACTGAGATAGGGGACGGGGTATGCTAATGTAACTGAGATAGGGGACGGGGTATGCTAATGTAACTGAGATAGGAGACGGGATATGCTAATGTAACTGAGATAGGGGACGGGGTATGCTAATGTAACTGAGATAGGGGACGGGGTATGCTAATGTAACTGAGATAGGGGACGGGGTATGCTAATGTAACTGAGATAGGAGACGGGGTATGATAATGTAACTGAGATAGGGGACGGGGTATGCTAATGTAACTGAGATAGGAGACGGGGTATGCTAATGTAACTGAGATAGGAGACGGGGTATGCTAATGTAACTGAGATAGGAGACGGGGTATGCTAATGTAACTGAGATAGGAGACGGGGTATGCTAATGTAACTGAGATAGGAGACGGGGTATGCTAATGTAACTGAGATAGGAGACGGGGTATGCAAATGTAACTGAGATAGGAGACGGGGTATGCTAATGTAACTGAGATAGGGGACGGGGTATGCTAATGTAACTGAGATAGGGGACGGGGTATGCTAATGTAACTGAGATAGGGGACGGGGTATGTTAATGTAACTGAGATAAGGGGACGAGGGTATGCTAATGTAACTGAGATAGGAGACGGGGTATGTTAATGTAACTGAGATAGGGGACGGGGTATGCTAATGTAACTGAGATAGGGGACGGGGTATGCTAATGTAACTGAGATAGGGGACGGGGTATGCTAATGTAACTGAGATAAGGGGACGAGGGTATGCTAATGTAACTGAGATAGGAGACGGGGTATGTTAATGTAACTGAGATAGGGGACGGGGTATGCTAATGTAACTGAGATAGGGGACGGGGTATGTTAATGTAACTGAGATAGGGGACGAGGGTATGCTAATGTAACTGAGATAGGAGACGGGGTATGTTAATGTAACTGAGATAGGAGACGGGGTATGCTAATGTAACTGAGATAGGGGACGGGGTATGCTAATGTAACTGAGATAGGGGACGGGGTATGCTAATGTAACTCAGATAGGGGACGGGGTATGCTAATGTAACTGAGATAGGGGACGGGGTATGCTAATGTAACTGAGATAGGGGACGGGGTATGCTAATGTAACTGAGATAGGGGACGGGGTATGCTAATGTAACTGAGATAGGAGACGGGGTATGCTAATGTAACTGAGATAGGAGACGGGGTATGCTAATGTAACTGAGATAGGAGACGGGTTATGCTAATGTAACTGAGATAGGAGACGGGGTATGCTAATGTAACTGAGATAGGGGACGGGGTATGCTAATGTAACTGAGATAGGGGACGGGGTATGCTAATGTAACTGAGATAGGAGACAGGGTATGCTAATGTAACTGAGATAGGGGACGGGGTATGCTAATGTAACTGAGATAGGGGACGGGGTATGCTAATGTAACTGAGATAGGGGACGGGGTATGCTAATGTAACTGAGATAGGGGACGGGGTATGCTAATGTAACTGAGATAGGAGACGGGGTATGCTAATGTAACTGAGATAGGGGACGGGGTATGCTAATGTAACTGAGATAGGAGACGGGGTATGCTAATGTAACTGAGATAGGGGACGGGGTATGCTAATGTAACTGAGATAGGGGACGGGGTATGCTAATGTAACTGAGATAGGGGACGGGGTATGCTAATGTAACTGAGATAGGAGACGGGGTATGCTAATGTAACTGAGATAGGGGACGGGGTATGCTAATGTAACTGAGATAGGGGACGGGGTATGCTAATGTAACTGAGATAGGAGACGGGGTATGCTAATGTAACTGAGATAGGGGACGGGGTATGCTAATGTAACTGAGATAGGGGACGGGGTATGCTAATGTAACTGAGATATGGGACGGGGTATGCTAATGTAACTGAGATAGGGGACGGGGTATGCTAATGTAACTGAGATAGGGGACGGGGTATGCTAATGTAACTGAGATAGGGGACGGGGTATGCTAATGTAACTGAGATAGGAGACGGGGTATGCTAATGTAACTGAGATAGGGGACGGGGTATGCTAATGTAACTGAGATAGGGGACGGGGTATGCTAATGTAACTGAGATAGGGGACGGGGTATGCTAATGTAACTGAGATAGGAGACGGGGTATGCTAATGTAACTGAGATAGGAGACGGGGTATGCTAATGTAACTGAGATAGGAGACGGGGTATGCTAATGTAACTGAGATAGGGGACGGGGTATGCTAATGTAACTGAGATAGGAGACGGGGTATGCTAATGTAACTGAGATAGGAGACGGGGTATGCTAATGTAAATGAGATAGGAGACGGGGTATGCTAATGTAACTGAGATAGGGGACGGGGTATGCTAATGTAACTGAGATAGGGGACGGGGTATGCTAATGTAACTGAGATAGGAGACGGGGTATGCTAATGTAACTGAGATAGGGGACGGGGTATGTTAATGTAACTGAGATAAGGGGACGAGGGTATGCTAATGTAACTGAGATAGGAGACGGGGTATGCTAATGTAACTGAGATAGGGGACGGGGTATGCTAATGTAACTGAGATAGGGGACGGGGTATGCTAATGTAACTGAGATAGGAGACGGGATATGCTAATGTAACTGAGATAGGAGACGGGGTATGCTAATGTAACTGAGATAGGGGACGGGGTATGCTAATGTAACTGAGATAGGGGACGGGGTATGCTAATGTAACTGAGATAGGAGACGGGGTATGCTAATGTAACTGAGATAGGGGACGGGGTATGCTAATGTAACTGAGATAGGGGACGGGGTATGCTAATGTAACTGAGATAGGAGACGGGGTATGCTAATGTAACTGAGATAGGGGACGGGGTATGCTAATGTAACTGAGATAGGGGACGGGGTATGCTAATGTAACTGAGATAGGGGACGGGGTATGCTAATGTAACTGAGATAGGGGACGGGGTATGCTAATGTAACTGAGATAGGGGACGGGGTATGCTAATGTAACTGAGATAGGAGACGGGGTATGCTAATGTAACTGAGATAGGGGACGGGGTATGCTAATGTAACTGAGATAGGAGACGGGGTATGCTAATGTAACTGAGATAGGAGACGGGGTATGCTAATGTAACTGAGATAGGAGACGGGGTATGCTAATGTAACTGAGATAGGAGACGGGGTATGCTAATGTAACTGAGATAGGAGACGGGGTATGCAAATGTAACTGAGATAGGAGACGGGGTATGCAAATGTAACTGAGATAGGAGACGGGGTATGCTAATGTAACTGAGATAGGGGACGGGGTATGCTAATGTAACTGAGATAGGGGACGGGGTATGCTAATGTAACTGAGATAGGGGACGGGGTATGTTAATGTAACTGAGATAAGGGGACGAGGGTATGCTAATGTAACTGAGATAGGAGACGGGGTATGTTAATGTAACTGAGATAGGGGACGGGGTATGCTAATGTAACTGAGATAGGGGACGGGGTATGCTAATGTAACTGAGATAGGGGACGGGGTATGCTAATGTAACTGAGATAAGGGGACGAGGGTATGCTAATGTAACTGAGATAGGAGACGGGGTATGTTAATGTAACTGAGATAGGGGACGGGGTATGCTAATGTAACTGAGATAGGGGACGGGGTATGTTAATGTAACTGAGATAGGGGACGAGGGTATGCTAATGTAACTGAGATAGGAGACGGGGTATGTTAATGTAACTGAGATAGGAGACGGGGTATGCTAATGTAACTGAGATAGGGGACGGGGTATGCTAATGTAACTGAGATAGGGGACGGGGTATGCTAATGTAACTCAGATAGGGGACGGGGTATGCTAATGTAACTGAGATAGGGGACGGGGTATGCTAATGTAACTGAGATAGGGGACGGGGTATGCTAATGTAACTGAGATAGGGGACGGGGTATGCTAATGTAACTGAGATAGGAGACGGGGTATGCTAATGTAACTGAGATAGGAGACGGGGTATGCTAATGTAACTGAGATAGGAGACGGGGTATGCTAATGTAACTGAGATAGGAGACGGGTTATGCTAATGTAACTGAGATAGGAGACGGGGTATGCTAATGTAACTGAGATAGGGGACGGGGTATGCTAATGTAACTGAGATAGGGGACGGGGTATGCTAATGTAACTGAGATAGGAGACAGGGTATGCTAATGTAACTGAGATAGGGGACGGGGTATGCTAATGTAACTGAGATAGGGGACGGGGTATGCTAATGTAACTGAGATAGGGGACGGGGTATGCTAATGTAACTGAGATAGGGGACGGGGTATGCTAATGTAACTGAGATAGGAGACGGGGTATGCTAATGTAACTGAGATAGGGGACGGGGTATGCTAATGTAACTGAGATAGGAGACGGGGTATGCTAATGTAACTGAGATAGGGGACGGGGTATGCTAATGTAACTGAGATAGGGGACGGGGTATGCTAATGTAACTGAGATAGGGGACGGGGTATGCTAATGTAACTGAGATAGGAGACGGGGTATGCTAATGTAACTGAGATAGGGGACGGGGTATGCTAATGTAACTGAGATAGGGGACGGGGTATGCTAATGTAACTGAGATAGGAGACGGGGTATGCTAATGTAACTGAGATAGGGGACGGGGTATGCTAATGTAACTGAGATAGGGGACGGGGTATGCTAATGTAACTGAGATATGGGACGGGGTATGCTAATGTAACTGAGATAGGGGACGGGGTATGCTAATGTAACTGAGATAGGGGACGGGGTATGCTAATGTAACTGAGATAGGGGACGGGGTATGCTAATGTAACTGAGATAGGAGACGGGGTATGCTAATGTAACTGAGATAGGGGACGGGGTATGCTAATGTAACTGAGATAGGGGACGGGGTATGCTAATGTAACTGAGATAGGGGACGGGGTATGCTAATGTAACTGAGATAGGAGACGGGGTATGCTAATGTAACTGAGATAGGAGACGGGGTATGCTAATGTAACTGAGATAGGAGACGGGGTATGCTAATGTAACTGAGATAGGGGACGGGGTATGCTAATGTAACTGAGATAGGAGACGGGGTATGCTAATGTAACTGAGATAGGAGACGGGGTATGCTAATGTAAATGAGATAGGAGACGGGGTATGCTAATGTAACTGAGATAGGGGACGGGGTATGCTAATGTAACTGAGATAGGGGACGGGGTATGCTAATGTAACTGAGATAGGAGACGGGGTATGCTAATGTAACTGAGATAGGGGACGGGGTATGTTAATGTAACTGAGATAAGGGGACGAGGGTATGCTAATGTAACTGAGATAGGAGACGGGGTATGCTAATGTAACTGAGATAGGGGACGGGGTATGCTAATGTAACTGAGATAGGGGACGGGGTATGCTAATGTAACTGAGATAGGAGACGGGGTATGCTAATGTAACTGAGATAGGAGACGGGGTATGCTAATGTAACTGAGATAGGGGACGGCCTATGCTAATGTAACTGAGATAGGGGACGGGGTATGCTAATGTAACTGAGATAGGAGACGGGGTATGCTAATGTAACTGAGATAGGGGACGGGGTATGCTAATGTAACTGAGATAGGGGACGGGGTATGCTAATGTAACTGAGATAGGAGACGGGGTATGCTAATGTAACTGAGATAGGGGACGGGGTATGCTAATGTAACTGAGATAGGGGACGGGGTATGCTAATGTAACTGAGATAGGGGACGGGGTATGCTAATGTAACTGAGATAGGGGACGGGGTATGTTAATGTAACTGAGATAGGGGACGGGGTATGCTAATGTAACTGAGATATGGGACGGGGTATGCTAATGTAACTGAGATAGGGGACGGGGTATGCTAATGTAACTGAGATAGGGGACGGGGTATGCTAATGTAACTGAGATAGGGGACGGGGTATGCTAATGTAACTGAGATAGGGGACGGGGTATGCTAATGTAACTGAGATAGGGGACGGGGTATGCTAATGTTACTGAGATAGGGGACGGGGTATGCTAATGTAACTGAGATAGGGGACGGGGTATGCTAATGTAACTGAGATAGGAGACGGGGTATGCTAATGTAACTGAGATAGGAGACGGGGTATGCTAATGTAACTGAGATAGGGGACGGGGTATGCTAATGTAACTGAGATAGGAGACGGGGTATGCTAATGTAACTGAGATAGGAGACGGGGTATGCTAATGTAACTGAGATAGGAGACGGGGTATGCTAATGTAACTGAGATAGGGGACGGGGTATGCTAATGTAACTGAGATAGGGGACGGGGTATGCTAATGTAACTGAGATAGGGGACGGGGTATGCTAATGTAACTGAGATAGGAGACGGGGTATGCTAATGTAACTGAGATAGGGGACGGGGTATGTTAATGTAACTGAGATAAGGGGACGAGGGTATGCTAATGTAACTGAGATAGGAGACGGGGTATGTTAATGTAACTGAGATAGGGGACGGGGTATGCTAATGTAACTGAGATAGGAGACGGGGTATGCTAATGTAACTGAGATAGGGGACGGGGTATGCTAATGTAACTGAGATAGGGGACGGGGTATGCTAATGTAACTGAGATAGGAGACGGGGTATGCTAATGTAACTGAGATAGGAGACGGGGTATGCTAATGTAACTGAGATAGGAGACGGGGTATGCTAATGTAACTGAGATAGGAGACGGGGTATGCTAATGTAACTGAGATAGGAGACGGGGTATGCTAATGTAACTGAGATAGGAGACGGGTTATGCTAATGTAACTGAGATAGGAGACGGGTTATGCTAATGTAACTGAGATAGGAGACGGGTTATGCTAATGTAACTGAGATAGGAGACGGGGTATGCTAATGTAACTGAGATAGGGGACGGGGTATGCTAATGTAACTGAGATAGGAGACGGGGTATGCTAATGTAACTGAGATAGGGGACGGGGTATGCTAATGTAACTGAGATAGGGGACGGGGTATGCTAATGTAACTGAGATAGGAGACGGGGTATGCTAATGTAACTGAGATAGGGGACGGGGTATGTTAATGTAACTGAGATAAGGGGACGAGGGTATGCTAATGTAACTGAGATAGGAGACGGGGTATGTTAATGTAACTGAGATAGGGGACGGGGTATGCTAATGTAACTGAGATAGGAGACGGGGTATGCTAATGTAACTGAGATAGGGGACGGGGTATGCTAATGTAACTGAGATAGGGGACGGGGTATGCTAACGTAACTGAGATAGGAGACGGGGTATGCTAATGTAACTGAGATAGGAGACGGGGTATGCTAATGCCACTAAGATAAGAAATTACTATAAAGAATACTGTGTACTAGGCTCGGCGGACAATTAGTGACACGTTCATTAATTGTCTCAGCTTTTGTTTGCAAATGAAGGCTTAAATTTCTCGAAAAATCTTCTGCGTCACCTGGTTATTTCAAGAAACCACGACATCTGTAGCCTCTCTACTTCATCCAAATGGCACGCTGCTTCACCGGTCTTTGTATCGTTCGCAAACATGGCCACAAAGCCATCAATTCCACCATTCAAGTCATTTGACACAGAATGTAAAAAGAGTTGGTCCCAACACAGACTGTTATGGAACATCTCACTAGTCACTGGCTACCAACCAGAAAAGGCTCCCTTTATTCCTACTCTTTGCCTTCTGCAAGTCAGCCTCACCTCACCTTTATCAATGCTAGAATAAAACCACGGGCTCTAAACTTGTTAAAAAAATCTTTGTGATTTTTATAAATGACCTGAATGAGGACCTGGAGGGATGAGTTCGTAAATTCACTGATGGCACAAAGGTTGGAGGTGTTGTGGATAGTGCGAAGGGCTGTCAGAGGTTACAGCGGGACATTGATAGGATGCAAAACTGGGCTGAGAAGTGGCAGATGGAGATCAACCCAGATAAGTGTGAAGTGGTTCATTTTGGTAGGTCAAATATGATGGCAGAATGTAGTATTAATGGTAAGACTCGGTGGTGTGAAGGGTGAGAGGGATCTTGGTGTCCGAGTCCATAGGACGCTCAAAGCAGCTGCACAGGTTGACTCTGTGGTTAAGAGGTGTACAGTGTATTGGCCTTCATCAATTGTGGAACTGAATTTAGGAGCCGAGAGGTAATGTTGCAGCTATATAGGACCCTGGTCAGACCCCACTTGGAGTACTGTGCTCAGTTCTGGTCGCCTCACTACAGGAAGGACGTGGAAACCATAGAAAGGGTGCAGAGGAGACTTACAAGGATGTTGCCTGAATTGGGAAGCATGCCTTAAGAGAATAGGTTGAGAGAACTCAGCCTTTTCTCCTTGGAGCAATGGGGGATGAGAGGTGACTTGAAAGAGGTGGAATGGGCTGCCGGTGGCAGTGGTGGAGGCGGAGATGATAGGGTCTTTTAGGGTGGCTGAATGGAGCCTAGAAAAATAGAGGACAATGGGTAAAGCCTAGGTAGTTCTAAGGTAAGGACATGTTTGGCACAGCTTTGTGGGCTGAAGGGCCTGTACGTTTTCTGTCTTTCTCTGTGTGGCACCTTGTCAAAGGCCTTCTGAAAATCTAAGTACACAACATCCACCAATTCTCCTTTGTGTCTGTCCTGCTTGTTATTTCGTCAAAGAATTCCAACAGATTTGTCAGACAAGATTTTCCCTTGAGGAAACCGTGCTGACTACGGCCTACTTTATCGTGTGCCTCCAAGTATCCCGACACTGCATCCTTAACGACCGATCCCAACACCTTCCCAACCATTCAGGTCAGATTAACTGGTCTATTACTTCCTTGCAACACACAGAAAATGCTGGAGGAACTCAGCAGGCCAGGCAGCATCCATGGAAAAGAGTACAGTCGACGTTTTGGGCCGAGACCCTTCGTCAGGACCGGAGAAAAGAAGATGAGGAGTCAGAGTTAGAACGTGCGGGGAGGGGGGGGAAGGAAGAACCACAAAGTGATCGGTGAAACCGGGAGAGGGAGGCAGGGGTGAAGCAAAGAGTTGGGAGGTTGATTGGTGAAAGAGATACAGGGGTGTAGAAGGGGGAATTTAATAGGAGAGGACAGAAGGCCATGGAAGAAAGAAAAGGGGGGAGGAGCAGCAGATGGAGGTGATGGGCAGGTAAGAGGAAAGGTGAGAGAGGGAAATGGGGATGGTATTACTGGGTTCCAGAAATTGAAGTTCGTATCATCAGGTTGGAGGCTACCCAGCCGGTATATAAGATGTTGCTCCTCCAACCTGAGTGTGGCCTCATTGCGACAGTAGAGGAGGACATGGATGGACATATCGGAATGGAACCACTTCTGACATCCTTTTTCATATTTAGCAAAAAAATCAAATTAATGAATGCTACGATCCAATCAGCAGCTACTGCCCGAAGATTTTGACTACACCATCTGATCGAGTAACATTAACTTTTCTGTAAGTTGTTTTAGAAAGGCATGGAAACATAGAAAACCTACAGCACAACACAGGCCTCTGACAGCCCTCCACACTATCTACAACACCTCCAACCTTTGTGTCATCCGCAGATTTACTAACCCATCCCTCCACTTCCTCATCCAGGTCATTTATAAAAATCACGTAAAGGTCCCAGAACAGATCCCTGAGGCACCCCACTGCTGACCGACCTCCATGCAGAATATGACCCATCTAGACCTGGCATCTCTTTGAAAATTCCTTCAGAAAAGCTGTCTGACTCCAATTGAAGCGCTGCAATATGCAGAAGCAAACTTTAACAAGTTACGGTCACAGTATCTCGGCGATACCGTTTGTTGGAGTGAAGGTGAAAGAGCCAATTGCATCTGTTAGTTCTGGTACTGATGCTGTTCCACGTGCACATAATCACTTGGGTAATAGATTTCCTGAATTAGATGAGTTCAGAGAATGGCAAGGTTACGACCCTGCTGCTGTTGCAAACACAACCGATTCTGAGTTTGGAAACGAGAATGCTGCACGACTGGCAAAATAACACTCAGCTACCATTGCGACCTACGACGAGCGCGTTGCCTCAAAAAGGTGGCAGCAACACTGTGATGTCGAATGTCCTTTCTGAGAAAGCTAAGACTGGTTCGATTGAGACGGCCACTGATATTTGAAATATGCACCAAGAGGCTAAGAGTTGGAAGAACTGACAATTTTTGCTGACATCATTGGAAATTTTCAAGCTCCCAGTGCTAACTGTGAATGCGGATTTGGTTTTGTAAATTTAACCAAATGTAAATCCAGAAGTAGTCGAAAAGTGGGACCTTTGGATGATCTGATGAGGATTTAGATGAATCTTTCATCTGGATGCAAAATTAAGCTGGACGGTGTTACAGACAGAGGAGAAATACGAAAGATTTTCTTTGCAGTACCGTATTTCATGACACACTTCAATAAATAAAATCAAAAGCCTGTGATTTTTTTTGTTTTCTTTCCAGATATTCACAGTATGCATATTTCAAATCAAAACATTTAAATTGCCCTAAACACTAATGTTAACATTTTAACAAGTTAAGTTAAATGTTAACGTTAAAGTTAACATTTAGATTGACTTTCTACAGGGGCACAATTGAGAGCACCCTGACTGGCTGCATCACTGCCTGGTATGGGAACTCTACTTCCCTCAATCGCAGGACTCTGCAGAGAGTGGTGTGGACTGCCCAGCGCATCTGTAGATGTGAACTTCCCACTATTCAGGACGTTTAGAGATAGGTGTGTAAAAAGGACCCGCAGGATCATTGGGGACCCGAGTCACCCCAACCACAAACTGTTCCAGCTGCTACCATCCGGGAAACGGTACCACAGCATAAAAGCCAGGACCAACAGGCTCCGGGACAGTTTCTTCCACCAGGCCATCAGACTGCTTAATTCACACTGATACAACTGTATTTCTATGTTATATTGACTCCTGTTGTACATAATATTTATTATAAATTGCACATTTAGAGAGATGTAACGTAAAGATTTTTAATCCTCCTGTAAATAATAAAGTCAAGTCAATACGGTTCTCAGGCCATGCAAGAATCTCCTGCTCCGAGTGGTGGCCAGTCTGAGCAGCTGTAAGGAGGAGGGGGTGGGCTTTGCTGAGGACGTACCTTGGGGAAGTCTCTGCCGTCACAGTTGGAGACGATGGCGTTGGTGACACCGAGCCGATGAAGGTTCCCCACCACGCTGCGCAGACGCTCTGCACTGGGGTCGTTGGCCACAATTACCCCTGTGTTCTTCATTAACTGGGCTGCGTGCCAACAGTGGGCGTCAGACCGAGAAACAAAACCCAGGGCATCCCCACCTACCCCTCCCTCCCATCTGCCAAATTTACCCCTGTTACTCCATCCACTACCCTTTCAACTCTCCCCCACTTTACCCCTCTCCCATAGAACATTACAGCACAGAAACAGGGCTTTTGGCCCTTCTTGGCTGTGCCGAACTATTTTTCTGCCGAGTCCCACTGACCTGCACCTGGGCCATATCCCTCCAAACCCCTCTCATCCATATACCTGTCCAAGCTTTTTTCTTAAATGTCAAAACTGAACCCGCATTCACCACTTCATCTGGCAGCTCATTCCACACTCCCACCACTCTCTGTGTGAAGAAGCCCCCAACAATGTTCCCTTTAAACTTTTCCCCCTTCACCCTTAACCCATGACCTCTGTTTTTTTTCTCCCCTGACCTCAGTGGAAAAAGCCTGCTTGCATTCACTCTATCTATACCCATCATAATTTTATACTCCTCTATCAAATCACCCCTCATTCTCCTACGCTCCAGGGAATAAAGTCCTAACCTATTCAACCTTTCTCTGTAACTCAGTTTCTCAAGTCCCGGCAACATCCTTGTAAACCTTCTCCGCACTCTTTCAACCTTATTAATATCCTTCCTGTAATTAGGTGACCAAAACTGCACACAATACTCCAAATTCGGTCTCACCAATGTCTTATACAACCTCACCATTACATTCCAACTCTTATATTCAATACTTTGATTTATAAAGGCCAATATACCAAAAGCTCTCTTTACTACCCTATCTACCTGTGACGCCACTTTTAGGGAATTATGTATCTGTACTCCCAGATCCCTCTGTTCTACTGTACTCCTCAGTGTCCTACCATTTACCTTGTATGTTCTACCTTGGTTTGACCTTCCGAAGTGCAATACCTCACACTTGTCCGCATTAAACTGCATCTGCCAGTTTTCAGACCATTCCACCAGCTGGTCCAAATCCCTCTGCAAGCTTTGAAAACCTTCCTCACTGTCCACTACACCTCCAATCTTTGTATCATCAGCAAATTTGCTGATCCAATTTGCCACATTATCATCCAGATTATTGATATAGATGACAAATAACAATGGACCCAGCACGGATCCCTGTGGCACACCACTAGTCACAGGCCTCCACTCAGAGTAGCAATCCTCCACTACCACTCTCTGGCTTCTTCCATTGAGCCAATATCTAATCCAATTTACTAGCTCTGCATGTATACCTAGCGATTGAATCTTCCTAACTAACCTCCCATGCGGGACCTTGTCAAAGGCCTTACTGAAGTCCATGTATACAACATCCACTGTCTTCCATTTATCCACTTTCCTGGTAACGTCCTCAAAAAACGATTGGTTAGACATGACCTACCACGCGCAAAGCCATGCTGACTGTTTCTAATAAGTTCCTGTCTATCCAAATACTTGTAGATCCTATCTCTTAGTATTCCTTCCAATAATTTACCTACTACCTATGTCAAACTTACCGGCCTATAATTTCCCGGCTTACTTTTTGAGCCTTTTTTAAGCAACGGAGCCACATGAGCTATCCCCTTTCTTTCTTCTCATTTCCCTAACACCTCTTTTTCCTCCAGCTCCCCATTCCACTCCCTCACTTTCCTCTCTGTCTTTTCTTGTACCTCTCGTTTGCCACTTCTTCTCTCCGCCCCATTGCCCCCTTTCCCATCTCCCCATCCACTCCCACTCCCTCATTCTCTCCACAAACTGCTCTCCCTCTGGCCTTATCCCCCCTCCCTCCCGCTCTCCCTCCCCCGTCCACCCCGTCTACTCTCCCTCCCACTCTTCCTGCCTCGTTCACTCCCTCCCACTCTCCCTCAGTCGCCCTTACCTCCCTTCTCCCCACCTCTCCGCTCCCTGCTCATCCCCTGCCAGTCTCCATTTTGCTCCCTCTCTCTGAGCCCCACCTGCTGCTCCCACTGCACCCCCCCTTCTCTGCACACTCCATATCCACTGCACCTCTCACCTCTCCCCATCCTCTCTCCCCCTTCCTTGCACACTTCCACCTCGACTCTTTCTGCCCCTTCTCCGCACCCCATCCGTCACTCTCCTCCCTTCCTGCCTCTCCAACGTCCCACCTCCCTGTACCCAAGTTGACCCCCCGCCCCTCAGCTCGACCTCGTGCTCCCCGCTCCCCACTCACCACAGTAGGTAGTCTTCCCCCCCGGGGCGCAGCTCATGTCGAGGAGCATCTCTCCCTCCTGAGGGGCGAGGGCCATCACCGGCAGCAGGCTGGAGGCACCCTGGAGCATGTAGTGGCCCGCAAGGTACTCGGGGGTGGCTCCTGGGGACAGGACACAGGGTCAGAGAGTCCGAGGTGGAGGCGGGGAGGGAACAGGAGGGGATGGAATGGGAGGGGTGGGAAGGCAGCAGGAATCCAGATCAGATAGGTCGGGGGGCGAGGAGGAGGGTGGAAAAGGGGGAAGGGAGAGTAGACAGGGAGGAATAATGGCGAGAGAGGGTGGGAGACAGACAGAACCTCCCTCGCCCCTGAACTCACCGATGGGCACGGCAGAGTCGAAGATGACCAGGCCAGTCTTCGACCACTTGCCCAGTGGGTCCAGGTTCACCCCGCGGTTGATCAGCGCCTGTGCAGAGAAGAGGCAGTCAGCCAGTCCCAGTCACTCCACCCTCCCCGCGCACACTATCCCTCACGTCGGGCGGGGGAGGTCACGCATGGAGAGACACCACATATCCCCCCACCTCACACCCTCACCGCAGCCGAGACTGACCCCACACCGTCACGCGCCCCACGGACTCCAGTTGTCCAACCCTACTGCCACCCCAGGTATCTCCCCCCTTCTCCCCAGACAATGCCTGTCCCCCTTTCAGCGAGACGTCCCACCTCCCCCTCACCTGGGCCAGGTCCCGCCGGCGGGTTTTCAGGGTGTTGGTACGGATGGTCACGGGTCGCTGAACCTCACTGGCCTCCAGGAACTCCAGCAGCTGCGAAGGGAGGTGAAAGGGGTCAAGGAGGGCGAGGGCAGGGGCAGGGCTGCTCTCCGTCCGTTCCCTCCTCCCTCTCTCTCCCCTGCCCTGCTCTCTCTTTTCTCCCGTTCTCTTTATCTTAACCATCCAGCAACCTCCCAATTTAACCCTCGCCTCATCACAGAACAATTTACAACGACCAACTAACCTACCAGCCGGTATGTCTCGGGACTGTGGGAGGAACCCGGGGCACCTGGAGGAAACCCACACAGTCACGGGGAGGGAGAGCGTGGAAACTCCTCACGGGCAGCGGGCGGAATTGAACCCGGGTCACTGGGACTGTACAGCGTTGCGCTCACCGCTACCTCCTTCCCCATCTCTTACCCTCTTCCCTTCACTGCTCTCCCTATTCTAGCTTTCTCTCCCTCCCTTTCTTCCCTTCTCCATCCTCCTTTCCCCTTCCTTCATGTCTCTCCCTGCCTCTTCCGTCCTCCCGCCCCCTCTCTCCCTACCCCACCTCCGGCAGAGGGAACAGCTCCATCAGCTTCTCGATCAGGTAGCTGTTGTAGCTGTAGTAGGCGGCCAGGTCTCTGCGAAGGACCTGCAGGTACTCCTGCCGGTCGCGGCCCTCCTCCCGTCTCCCGCGGAAGTCCGCCAGCACCTCCATCGTGTCCTGGATCCTCTGGAAGATCAGCTTCAGGTCTGGGGGCTGGCTGGGTAGGATGGAGTGAAGGAAAGGGTAACAGAGCCCTCCCCTACCGCCCCCACCTCACAACACTCTCCAAAGTGGAGAGATTCCACAGAGGAGCCTGGCAGCTTGCGGGTGCAACCGGTTATCGAGAAGGCAAATGCAATCATTTCTAGAAGGGATTGTAAAGCGTTTCGTTAAAGCACCACACAGGATGTGGGCCAGTGCAAAAAAAATTTCCTGCCCATCAGTCCGTGCAGCCGTTAAAAAAAAATTGCGGGGAACTTCGGCAGCGAGGCTTCGTCAGGAGTTTGAGGTGAACTGGTACCCTCGCAGATGCACCGTGGAGAGGATTCTGACTGGCTGCATCCCCGCCTGGTATGGAGGGGGCCTCTGCACAGGATCAGAGAAAGCTGCCAACTCTGTCAGCTCCATCGTGGGCGCCAGCCTGCCCAGCATCCAGGGCAGCTTCAAACAGGCGGCATCCAGCATTAAGTACCCCCATCACGCAGGACATTGCTACCATCAGCGAGGAGGTACAGGAGCCTGACGAGACACACTCAGCGTTTCAGGAACAGCTTCTTTCCCTCCTACGTCAGATTTCTGAACGGACAGTGAACCCATGGACACCTCCTCTGTATTCTCCTTTCCTCTCTTCATTCAATTTAATCTTCTTTTTCTGTATCTGCTCCCTGTTACTATTGAAGGTGAGGACGTAGATGTGGTGAGGACCTAACTGTATTTTGGGGGGGGGGGGGGGGTGCACCGGGATGACAGACTTGAGTGGAAACCACACAGAGGCTGTGTACGAGAAGGGTCAGAGTCACCTCAACTTCCTGAGGGGACTGAGCTCCTTTCGAGTATGCAGGCCTCTCCTTCACATGTTCTACCAGTCTGGTGTTACCAGTACAATCTTCTATGCGGTGACGTGCTGGGGCAATGGAATCAACATGGGTGATGCCAACAGGCTCAATGAATTGATTAGAGAGTCTGGCTCTGTTATGGGAGTCAAACTGGACACACCAGACACCGTGGTAAAACAAAGGACCCTACGGAAAATACTGGACAATGTTTCTCACCCTCTGCACGGCACCTTGGCTGAACAGAGCGAACACTTTTAGTGATAGACTGAGACAACGGTGCTGCTCCAAAGAGCGCTAGATGAGGTCATTCTCACCCTCGGCCATTAGTCACTCTCTCACTGGGGAAATGATGACTCCCCTTCTGTTAGACTGTTTGAGGTAACTTAATTTTTATTCTTTCTTACTTCACTTCTAATATTTATAAATATGTGCACATAATGCTACTGTGACACTGCAATTTCCTTTGGGATCAATAAAGTATCTATCTATCTACATGCTCATGGTCTTGTTTACATATTGCAGAGGAGTGCTGCTGCAAAACGATCCATTTCACAGCACACGCCGGTGACACTGACCCTGAAGGCACAGACAAACCGCTGGAGGAACTCTGCAGGCCAGCAGGCACCATCGACGGAGACGAGTGGACAGTCGGCGTTTCGGGTGCACGGGGTAGCAAAGGGTTTCGAGGGATGAGGCATGAGCCCAAGCGTGAGTCTGGTCAACGGGGGCCAGTTCGGCCAAAGGGCCTGCGACACTGAACCGGAGAGCACCTGCAGACGCAGCCTTGGGCCCCCCGATCCAAGGAAAGATGAGCCGGCGAGAACGATCCCGAGGACGAACACACGAGGGGACGCTTGACGTCTCTGGGCCCGGACCCGATGGAATTCAGCGGATGATGGGAGGGTGGTGGGGGGTGCTGGGGGTGGAATCTCATCGAAACCTGCCAGGATGGAAGTCGCAGGGGTAGAACAGACACGGGAGGGAGGGAAGTTCTGCCACCCGAGGGCACGGCCTCAGAATAAAGACTTGCTTCGACGGGGATCTTGGCCGGCACGGATCAGCTGGTCTGAGGGGCATGTTTCTGAGGTGTGTCGCTCTACGAGACCCTCGATGAGGGTCGCGGATCACCACACACACACACACACACACAAAACAGAAAGGATATCTTCCCGGGTAATCTCCTGCCCACTCGGCAGTGTGAACCTCTCGACCTCTGCCACGTTGATCTGCACCTCCTCCTCCTCCTCCTCCTCCGCTGTCCCTCCATCCTCTTTGACTGGCCTGGAACAGATTCCTCCGTCTGAGTCATTATGCCCTCCTGCCAGGGAGCTCCCCCACACACCTGCCTCCCCTCGCCGGGAGAGCTCCCTCGACTGCAATCCTACATCGGGGGTGGGGGGGATGGAGCACCGTCGGACCACTGCTCCTGCATTCAGCAAGCTGCCCATCTCTCCTGGCAGTGTATGTGGGGAGCTCCCTCAGGCCCACCTGCTCCCCGCCCCCCGAGTGGAGAGCTCCCGCGGGCCCCCGTCCCCACGTGCGGGGAACCCTTTCAGTCACCCCCATCCCCATGCGAGGAGATTGAAGACCCTCAAGGTCCCTAACTTGGTCATCGAATTACAGGAAGGATATTAATAAGGTTGAAAGATTGCAGAGAAGGTTTACAAGGATGTTGCCGGGACTTGAGAAACTGAGTTACAGAGAAAGGTTGAATGGGTTAGGACTTTATTCCCTGGAGCGTAGAAGAACGAGGGGAGACTTAGAACATAGAATAGTACAGCACATTACAGGCCCTTCGGCCCACAATGTTGTGCTGACCCTCAAACCCTGCCTCCCATATAAACCCGCATCTTAAATTCTTCAATATACCTGTCTAGTAGTCTCTTAAATTTCACTAGTGTATCTGCCTCCACCACTGACTCAGGCAATGCATTCTACACACCAACCACTCTCTGAGTGAAAAACCTTCCTCTAATATCCCCCTTGAACTTCCCTCCCCTTACCTTAAAGCCACGTCCTCTTGTACTGAGCTGCGGTGCCCTGGGGAAGAGGCACTGGCTGTCCACTCTGTCTATTCCTCTTAATATCTTGTACACCTCTATCATGTCTCCTCTCATCCTCCTTCTCTCCAAAGAGTAAAGCCCTAGCTCCCTTAATCTCTGATCATAATCCATACTCCCTAAACCAGGCAACATCCTGGTAAATCTCCTCTGTACCCTTTCCAATGCATTCACATCCTTTCTATAGTGAGGTGACCAGAACTGGACACAGTACTCCAAGTGTGGCCTAACTAGAGTTTTATAGAGCTGCATCATTACACCGCGCCTCTTAAACTCTATCCCTCGATTTATGAAAGCTAACACCTCATAAGCGTTCTTAACTACCCTATCTACCTGTGAGGCAACTTTCAGGGATCTGTGGACATGTACCCCCAGATCCCTCTGCTCCTCCACACTCCCAAGTATCCTTCCATTTACTTTGTATGAGTTGTTATAGGTGTATAAAATTATGACGGGTATAGACAGAGTGAATAGAAGCACGCTGTTTCCACTGAGGCCAGGGGAGAAAAAAAGAGGTCATGGGTTAAGGGTGAAGGGGGAACATTGTTGGGGGCTTCTTCACGCAGAGAGTGGTGGGAGTGTGGAATGAGCTGCCAGATGAAGTGGTAAATGCGGGTTCAGTTTTAACATTTAAGAAAAGCTTGGACAGGTATATGGATGAGAGGGGTTTGGAGGGATATGGCCCAGGTGCAGGTCAGTGGGACTCGGCAGAAAAATGGTTCGGCACAGCCAAGGAGGGCCAAAAGGCCTGTTTCTGTGCTGTAATGTTCTATGGTCCCTCAGCCGTACATCGAAAGGGCACTCACAGGGCCTCCTGTATCGGGGGTGCTCCCTCAGTCCTGCAGGCCAGGAGTTCCCTCAAATCCACACTCCTGTACACGAGGGAGCTGTCTTTGACCACACTCACCACTATCTCTGACAGACACCGGCTCCGTGGAGCTCCCTCAGTCATCTTTTGCCGGGAACTCCCTTGATCCCTCTTTTCGATACAGGGGAACTCCCTCGCCACACCACCCAGCTTCCAGCCTGCGCCCCACTCACCCCGTCAGCCACTCACCGAGTCTGCGCTAGTTTCTGTTTCTTCCTCATGCGCTCAGCAGCCCGCTCGATCGGCAAGAGCTGGGGACAAGAGGGGGGCAGATATAACAAGCAATGCCACTCTCCACACCCCTCGCACACTCCCCCAAGATTTCATGTCCCCGCAACGGTTACAGCCCAAAGCTACAGAACAGATACAGAGTGAATCTCCCTCCACACCGTCCCATCACACACTCCCGGGGTCAGACACAGAGTGAATCTCCCTCCACACCGTCCCATCACACACTCCCGGGGTCAGACACAGAGTGAATCTCCCTCCACTCTGTCCCATCACACACTCCCGGGGTCAGACACAGAGTGAATCTCCCTCCACTCTGTCCCATCACACACTCCCGGGGTCAGACACGGAGTGAATCTCCCTCCACACCGTCCCATCACACACTCCCGGGGTCAGACACAGAGTGAATCTCCCTCCACACCGTCCCATCACACACTCCTGGGGTCAGACACAGAGTGAAGCTCCCTCCACACCGTCCCATCACACACTCCCGGGGTCAGACACAGAGTGAATCTCCATCCACACCGTCCCATCACACACTCCCGGGGTCAGACACGGAGTGAATCTCCCTCCACACCGTCCCATCACACACTCCCGGGGTCAGACACAGAGTGAATCTCCCTCCACACCGTCCCATCACACACTCCCGGGGTCAGACACAGAGTGAAGCTCCCTCCACACCGTCCCATCACACACTCCCGGGGTCAGACACAGAGTGAATCTCCATCCACACCGTCCCATCACACTCTCCCGGGGTCAGACACAGAGTGAATCTCCATCCACACCGTCCCATCACACACTCACGGGGTCAGACACAGAGTGAATCTCCCTCCGCACCGTCCCATCACACACTCCCGGGGTCAGACACAGAGTGAAGCTCCTTCCACACCGTCCCATCACACACTCCCGGGGTCAGACACAGAGTGAAGCTCCTTCCACACCGTCCCATCACACACTCCCGGGGTCAGACACAGAGTGAAGCTCCCTCCACACCATCCCATCACACACTCCCGGGGTCAGACACAGAGTGAAGCTCCTTCCACACCGTTCCATCACACACTCCCGGGGTCAGACAGAGTGAATCTCCCTCCACACCGTCCCATCACACACTGCCGGGGTCAAACACAGAGTGAATCTCCCTCCACACCGGCCCATCACACAGTCCCGGGGTCCAGTACAGAGTGAAGCTCCCTCCACACCGTCCCATCACACACTCCCAGGGTCAGAGACAGAGTGAATCTCCCTCCACACGGTCCCATCACACACTCCCAGGGTCAGACACACAGTGAAACTCCCTCCACACCGTCCCATCACACACTCCCAGGGTCAGACACACAGTGAAACTCCCTCCACACCGTCCCATCACACACTCCCGTGGTCAGAGACAGAGTGAATCTCCCTCCACACCGTCCCATCACACACTCCCGGCGTCAGACACAGTGTGAATCTCCCTCCACATCGTCCCATCACACACTCCCGGGGTCAGACACAGAGTGAATCTCCCTCCACACCGTCCCATCACACATTCCCGGGGTCAGACACTGAGTGAATCTCCCTCCACACCGTCCCATCACACACTCCCGGGGTCAGACATAGAGTGAATCTCCCTCCACACCGTCCCATCACACACTCCCGGGGTCAGACACAGAGTGAATCTCCCTCCACACTGTCCCATCACACACTCCTGGGGTCAGACACAGAGTGAATCTCCCTCCACACTGTCCCATCACACACTCCCGGGGTCCAGTACAGAGTGGAGCTCCCTCTGTATCGCAGGAGGGTGGAGTGTGTCGGAGCACGTAGGTTCTCCACGAGCCTACGGATCAGCCCTCTGTCTCTCCGTAAGGGGCCACGGGATTGTCAACCAGTGACCGACCACATTCTCAGTCCCGGTTCAGACACACTGTATGCTCTTACCTCCTCATCCTCCTCCTCTTCCTCCTCATCCCCCTCGTCCTCATCCGAGCAGACCCCGAAGTCATCGAGCGGCAGGTCACTGCCAGAGTCGGATACCGAGGGCGCATCCTCCTCCTCCTCCTCCGAGCCCAAAGAGAGCAGTCGGGGCCGGGGCGCCCCGGTCTGGCCAGGCTCCTGCTGGGCTGCCCTCTCCCCCCTCGGCTGGGGCCGCTGGCTGTCCTCGTCGCTGAAACCCTGGGGGACGTCAGCTGACAGCACAGAGGGGGATGAAAGAGTGGGGGCGGTGTCAAGGGATGGGGGGGAAGAGGGAGATGAAGAGGATGGGGACAGAAGGAAGGGGATAGGTAGGGAGAAGTGGAAGGAGGCCGACTGAGGGGAGGTGGATGCTGGTGGGTAAAGGCATGTTGGGTGTTACTGAAGGGGGTTGGGGAGGAGCAGATAGGCTGTGAGGGGCAAGGGAGGGAGTGAGGGGGGTAAGTGGAGGAAAATAGCGCAGGCAGGAGAGGGAGGGTTGAAGGTGTGAGGGAGTGGAAGGGAGGAGGGAGGAACAGCAAGGCGTGGATTGCGGAGGGGGTGACCCCCTGGCACTTACCAGAAGTCCGCTTCCTCTTCTCCTGAACCGGCCGCTCCCCAGAAGCCCCTGCCGACAGACGGGTGCGTTTCAGGGCCCTGCCAGGAGGAGCAGGGAGAGTCAAGAGCCAGAGCGGGAGGGCGGGGGTGGTGCCGTGAAGGGAGAGGGCGGATTGTCCAGGCTCAGCTGGAAAGGTTGGACGGGGCTGGCACCGAGTCGTCAGGAGCCTGGGGCTGGGGGCGGGGGTTCGGGGCTGTGGGCCGGAGTAGGCCAAGGGCCACGAGGATCACAGCTGGGAACGGGCTCCGGGGGGTCTGGGGAAGACGGAGAAAAGTCAGAGGAGAAGGGGCCAGTGGGTGGGGGTGGGTGTCAGTCGGAAGGGACTGGGTGGGGTTGGGAGGAAGGGGCTAAGGGGCTGGTGGGGGGGGGGTCGGGGCTGGGGTGGATACAGGAGGGGCTGTGGGCCGGAGTAGGCCAAGGGCCACGAGGATCACAGCTTGGAACGAGCTCCGGGGGGTCTGGGGAAGAGGGGGAAAAGTCAGAGGAGAAGGGGCCAGTGGGTGGGGGTGGGTGTCAGTCGGAAGGGACTGGGCGGGGTTGGGAGGAAGGGAGAGCCGCAGGGACAGGGATCGGAGGTCGCTGTGTCAATCTCTCACCGTTTCCTCTGGCGACTCTTGAGGCGTCGTGTCTCTGGCTGATGGTCTGGAGGCAGAGGGGGTGGTGTTAGCAGGGGCCGGGGGAATGGTTTTACCCTCACCATCCTTCCCACCCCTCTTCTCCAACCCCTCCCGACTTCTCTGCTTCCGCCTCGCCCCCCCCTTCCATCCCATTCCGGTCTCCACCTCCCCTCCCCAGCTGCCACCCTCCTCCCCCCCTTCTGCACAGGCCCTCCTTGCCTCCGCAGTCCCACCTCCACTCCCCCTTTTCCCCACCCTCTCCCTCTCATCTCCGCTCCCCCTTTTCCCCACCCCTCCCCTTGTGGTCCCTTCTCTGCTCCCTCCCATGATCCCATCCCCCCCCCTTCGTGCCCCGCCCTTCTCCGCTCCCCCACCCACTGCTGTCCACCAGGATGGCACCTGCCCCCCATTTCCCCCTCCCTCGTTCCCTCGCCTACCCTCCAGCAGCTCGGCAGGGACCTCGCTCTCAGCCCCCCTTTGCTTGCGGGCCTTCCTGCCGGGCCCTCGGATCGGCCTCTTGCCGGGCTCCAGTTTGCGCCCCATCCTCCAGAAGAGCCTGTGCCTCACGGTGCTGGGCTGGGGAGAAAGCAGAGAAGGTTTACAACTCCCCCTGCAGCCCCCCCTTCCTCTCCCCGCTTCTGCCCTCTACTCCCTCCCTCTCTGCCCCCGCTCCCTCCTTCCCTCACAGCCTGCAAACAGGCTCACATTTCTGCCCATCATTCTAGCCCCGCTCACCCCCACCTCCAGTCGGCCGGGGAGCATAGAAACAGGTTCCCCAGCCCTCTGGAAAACGCCAAACTTTCATTCTGCTCGGTCTTATCGACCTGCACCTGGACCACCACCTTCCCCTCCCATCTGAAATCAAACCACTGGCCCCGGAATAATGAAGCCACTCCCCACCCCCACGCTCCCCTTAAACATTTCACCTTTCACCCTGAATCCATGCTCCAGCCCGGGAGGAAAAAGAGCCCGCTTGCATTTCCTCTCTCTGCAACCCTCACATCTCTCCTTCCTCTGCTCCAGGGAGTAAAGTCCTGACCGATTAAACCTTTCCCAGAAACTCGGGTCCTCACGTCCCAGCTGCACCCTCCTTCCTGTAGGGAGGTGACTGGAAATCAGGCCTCAGCGACTTCTCGTTTAATTCCACGCTCCATTCTTTCCTTTATGAACACAGTGCGCCAGAAGCTCTCTTCACTGTCTCTCCGAGATGCGATTTTCACGGAACTGTGGACCGTACCCCCAGATCCTTCCGTTCTCCCACACTCCTCACCATGCAAGTCCTTCACTGATTTGTCTTCACAAAGTGCACTGCCTCGCACTTCTGTGCTTTAAATTCCACCCGTACACTTCGGCCCCCGTTCCCAGATGTTCCAGATCCTGCGGCAGACCCTCTGCACCCCAGCTCCTCGTGTCACCCGCAAATTTGCTGATCCAGTTGGCCACATTATCATCCAGATCACTGACACAGCCAACAACCAGCATCGATCCCTGCGGCCTCTGGCCGGAGGCAACCATCTCCTACCTCGCCCTGGCTTCTCCCGCAAAGCCAATGTTGAATTTGTTTTACCCCATCCTGAATGCTGGGCAACGGAACCTTTTTCTCCCAGTTTCCCCACGACGGACCCGGTCAAAGCCCCTGCTAAAGTCCATGTCTTGTTGTCATCAACTTCCTGGTAACCTCCTCGAAAAACTCTATAAGATTGCTTCGATACGACCCACCACACACAAGCCGCACTGACAAACTCCGCCATCTGTCCCATGAAACTAGGGGTAGAATTAGGCCATTCAGCCCATCGAGTCTGCACCGCCATTCCATCATGGCTGATCCCGGATCCCACTCAATGCTATACACTTCCCTTTTCACCATATCCTTTGATGCCCTGAGTGATCAACTTCCGCCTTAAATATACCCACGGACTTGGCCACCACCACAGTTTGTGGCAGAGTATTCCACAGATTCACTACTCTCTGGTTTAAAAAAAATCCTCCTTACTTCTTTTATAAATGGTCGCCCCTCAATTTGAGCCTGTGCCCTCTAGTTCTGGATACCCCCACCACAGGAAACATCCTCTCCACATCCACCTGATCCACTCCTTTCAACGTTCGGTAGGTTTCAATGAGATCCCCCCCCCCCGCCCCATTCTTCCAAGTCCCAGTGAGTACAGGCCCTAGCTGCCAAACACTCCTCCTGTGTTAACCCCTTGTGGTGAACTACATATACCTGTCTGGACACGCCCCTCTGCTGACTGCTCCTGTGCCTCCTCCCACAGACCCCTGTATAAAGGCGATTGGAGGCACTGCTCCTCCCTCAGTCTCCAGGATGTTGTGTGGTGGTCGCTTGCTGCTAATAAAAGCTTATCGTTCGCCTCCCGTCTCCGAGAGTTATTGATGGTGCATCACCCCTTCATTCCCAGAATCATCCCTGTCAACCTCCTCTGGACTCTCCCCAATGTCAACCCATCCTTTCTCGGATAAAGGGCCCAAATCTGTTCACTACACTCCCAAGTGAGGCCTGACTTATAAAGGCTCAGCGTTATCTCCTTGCTTTTATATTCTATTCCTCTTGAAATGAATGCCAACATTGCATTTGCCTTCTTTACCACACTCAGCCTGTAAATTAACCGTCATGGTCTTGCACGTCGACTCTTAAGCCCCCCTATACCTCTGATGTTTGAACCTTCTCCCCATTATGATAATAGTCTGCACTATTGTTCCTTTTACCAGAACAAAAAAGGACCGTTTCACGGGGTTCACACAGCTCAATGACGCCTTCACGGACACCTGCAACACGTCATTCACCGAGGGTGCTTCAAAAGCCCTGCACCAGAGACACCTTCAGGACCAAACGACCAATGCCCAGTGGCAATGCTTACGATGAAGCACTTCGAATGGCTCATATCAGAAACTTCATTCCTGCCTCTCTGGACACTCACTGGCAGGAATGAAGTTTCTAACGTCTGTCAGGCACCTGGCCCGAAAGCAGACGCTCGTGCCGGATTGCTGCTTCTGCAATCGTTGGTGAGCACACCCGTACTCTTCGCTCACGGTGCCTTCAAGAAGGATTCAGCTCCCACAACTATCTTCACAGTTTACTGTCTCATTTTCTAATTTTAAAATATATTACAGCAGGAATTTTTTGGATCTAATCGATGAAAAGTTGTGCATCGCATCAGATCAGAAGAAAAATTCCAAGAACTAAAAATCTAAAACCTAAATTGTGAGGGTGAGAAAGGAGTCGCCCCCTTTCTAATTATTACAGGAAGGATGTGGAAGGGTGCAGAGGAGATTTACAAGGCCATTGTCGGGATTGAGAATAGGTTGAGTGAACGCGGCCTTTTCTCCTTGGAGCGACGGAGGATGAGAGGTGACCTAATAGAGGTGTATAAGATAATGAGAGGCATTGATCGTGTGGATAGTCAGAGGCTTTTTCCCAGGGCTGGAATGGCTAGCACGAGAGGGCACAGGTTTTAAGGTGTTTGGAAGTAAGTACAGAGGAGATGTCAGGGTTGTTTTTTTTTTCACAGAGAGTGGTGAGTGCGTGATGGAGGTGAAAACGAGAGGGTCTTTTAAGAGACTCCTGGATGGATACATGTAACAGAAAAATTGAGGGCTATGGGTAACCCTAGGTAATACCTAAGGTAAGGACATGTTCGGCACAGGTTTGTGGGCCAAATAAGCCTGTATTGTGCTGTAGATTTCCTATGTTACTATGCCAACTTTCCACAGGAGCAATGCCTTTACAACTCACCCAATTTGCTGATGTGGAAAATTGGAGGATCTCCTGAATAAATAGACCCTCCCCCTGTAAAGTGAATGGTAAGGTCGATTTTCGACCAAGGAAGTCAAAAAAGACAAAAGAGCAGTCAAGACAAGTCAGGGAAATGATAATAGAGAAGCACAAATCTGGGGAAGGGGGCAAGACCATCACGACGGCACTGACCACACCTCAAAGCTCAGTGCAGTCCATCGGGAAAAAGTGGAAATACCATAGCCACACTGCCTAGATCAGTGTAAATGTATTTACATTGTACTAAATGTACTCCCTGGAGAAGACTGGCACTTGTGAGAGAGGATACTGTGACGTCAGCGGTGACTCTGAGCAAGCTGCATAAGTCAGTGGCTGTGCAATCCGTCCGTCCTTGCACAAAAAGGGTATTTACGGACTGGCAAGGAGGAAGCCCTAGTTAAATAAACTCATCCTTGCCCGCAAACACTTTGCAAAGTGTCAGCTTGAAGAATCTGTGAAGGTGTGGAAGAAGGTCTTGTGGTCAGATAAGACTGAAGTGGAACTTTCTGGCCTCAACACCAAGCAGTACTTGAGGAGTAAATCTTATACAGCACATCAGCCAGGTAACACCATCCCTCTTTTAAAGTATGGCGGAGATAGCATCATGCTATGAAGATGATTTTCAGCAACAGAGACCGGATATCTGGTCAGGATTGATGGGAAGATGAATGCTGCTAAATACAGGGAGATCCTGGATAAAAACAACACACACAAAATGCTGGTGGAACACAGCAGGCCAGGCAGCATCTATAAGGAGAAGCACTGTCGACGTCTCGTGAGAGATTTGAATTACTATCTTTCCTTTCAGTTAGTCCTGACGAAGGGTCTCGGCCCGAAACATCGACAGTGCTTCTCCCTACAGACGCTGCCTGTCCTGCTGTGTTCCACCAGCATTTTGTGTGTGTTGTTTGAATTTCCAGCATCTGTAGATTTCCTCGTGTATGCTGGATAAAAACTTGTTGGCCTCTGCCAGAAATCTTAAACTGGGGAGGAAGTTCATCTTTCAGCAAGACAACAACCGAAAACACACTGCCATAGCAACCATGGAGTGGCTTCAAATGAAGACAACTGATGTCCTTGAGTGGCCCAGTCAGAGTCCTGACCTTAACCCGATCAAACATCTCTGGCAAGACGTCAAGATTCCTATCCGCTCTTGCTCCCCAAATAACCCGACACATTTGGAGCAACTTTGCCAGCAGGAACGGGCAAACCTTGCTCCACCACCTTGTGCAAAGTTAATACAGTCTTATCCAAAACAGACCGCTGTCCGTAATAGCTGTGAGAGACGGTTCCACTCAACAACGAGAAGGGGAACGGACGCTTTTGATCTCTGACATTTGGTTTTGAACTTCTAGCTTTCCGTGCCCTTTGAAAAAACAGGAGCACGTGATTCACGAATGAAACGCTCAGTTAAATTGGTCGAAATGCTTGTGTGTGATACTCATTTATGTGCCGAGGGTTGGGGGCTGAATACCCTGAGAAATTCACTGTGAATGCACTGCAGAACAACCGGGCGTCCGAACGAGCAGACCTCAGGATGCACGACTGCTCCTCCCTCGCCGTCACCCTGGGTGTGTGTGTGCCCAGCCCACCACCGTCCGCCCCGCTCACGCACGACTGCTCCTCCCTCGCCATCACCCTGGGTGTGTGTGTGTGCCCAGCCCACCACCGTCCGCCCCGCTCACGCACGACTGCTCCTCCCTCGCCATCACCCTGGGTGTGTGTGTGCCCAGCCCACCACCGTCCGCCCCGCTCACGCACGACTGCTCCTCCCTCCCCGTCACCCTGGGTGTGTGTGTGCCCAGCCCACCACCGTCCGCCCCGCTCACGCACGACTGCTCCTCCCTCCCCGTCACCCTGGGTGTGTGTGCCCAGCCCACCACCGTCCGCCCCGCTCACGCACGACTGCTCCTCCCTCGCCGTCACCCTGGGTGTGTGTGTGCCCAGCCCACCACCGTCCGCCCCGCTCACGCACGACTGCTCCTCCCTCCCCGTCACCCTGGGTGTGTGTGTGCCCAGCCCACCACCGTCCGCCCCGCTCACGCACGACTGCTCCTCCCTCGCCGTCACCCTGGGTGTGTGTGTGCCCAGCCCACCACCGTCCGCCCCGCTCACGCACGACTGCTCCTCCCTCGCCGTCACCCTGGGTGTGTGTGTGCCCAGCCCACCACCGTCCGCCCCGCTCACGCACGACTGCTCCTCCCTCGCCGTCACCCTGGGTGTGTGTGTGCCCAGCCCACCACCGTCCGCCCCGCTCACGCACGACTGCTCCTCCCTCCCCGTCACCCTGGGTGTGTGTGTGCCCAGCCCACCACCGTCCGCCCCGCTCACGCACGACTGCTCCTCCCTCGCCGTCACCCTGGGTGTGTGTGTGCCCAGCCCACCACCGTCCGCCCCGCTCACGCACGACTGCTCCTCCCTCGCCGTCACCCTGGGTGTGTGTGTGCCCAGCCCACCACCGTCCGCCCCGCTCACGCACGACTGCTCCTCCCTCCCCGTCACCCTGGGTGTGTGTGTGCCCAGCCCACCACCGTCCGCCCCGCTCACGCACGACTGCTCCTCCCTCGCCGTCACCCTGGGTGTGTGTGTGCCCAGCCCACCACCGTCCGCCCCGCTCACGCACGACTGCTCCTCCCTCGCCGTCACCCTGGGTGTGTGTGTGCCCAGCCCACCACCGTCCGCCCCGCTCACGCACGACTGCTCCTCCCTCGCCGTCACCCTGGGTGTGTGTGTGCCCAGCCCACCACCGTCCGCCCCGCTCACGCACGACTGCTCCTCCCTCGCCGTCACCCTGGGTGTGTGTGTGCCCAGCCCACCACCGTCCACCCCGCTCACGCACGACTGCTCCTCCCTCCCCGTCACCCTGGGTGTGTGTGTGCCCAGCCCACCACCGTCCGCCCCGCTCACGCACGACTGCTCCTCCCTCCCCGTCACCCTGGGTGTGTGTGTGCCCAGCCCACCACCGTCCGCCCCGCTCACGCACGACTGCTCCTCCCTCGCCGTCACCCTGGGTGTGTGTGTGCCCAGCCCACCACCGTCCGCCCCGCTCACGCACGACTGCTCCTCCCTCGCCGTCACCCTGGGTGTGTGTGTGCCCAGCCCACCACCGTCCGCCCCGCTCACGCACGACTGCTCCTCCCTCGCCGTCACCCTGGGTGTGTGTGTGCCCAGCCCACCACCGTCCGCCCCGCTCACGCACGACTGCTCCTCCCTCGCCGTCACCCTGGGTGTGTGTGTGCCCAGCCCACCACCGTCCGCCCCGCTCACGCACGACTGCTCCTCCCTCGCCGTCACCCTGGGTGTGTGTGTGCCCAGCCCACCACCGTCCGCCCCGCTCACGCACGACTGCTCCTCCCTCGCCGTCACCCTGGGTGTGTGTGTGCCCAGCCCACCACCGTCCGCCCCGCTCACGCACGACTGCTCCTCCCTCGCCGTCACCCTGGGTGTGTGTGTGCCCAGCCCACCACCGTCCGCCCCGCTCACGCACGACTGCTCCTCCCTCGCCGTCACCCTGGGTGTGTGTGTGCCCAGCCCACCACCGTCCGCCCCGCTCACGCACGACTGCTCCTCCCTCGCCGTCACCCTGGGTGTGTGTGTGCCCAGCCCACCACCGTCCGCCCCGCTCACGCACGACTGCTCCTCCCTCGCCGTCACCCTGGGTGTGTGTGTGCCCAGCCCACCACCGTCCGCCCCGCTCACGCACGACTGCTCCTCCCTCGCCGTCACCCTGGGTGTGTGTGTGCCCAGCCCACCACCGTCCGCCCCGCTCACGCACGACTGCTCCTCCCTCGCCGTCACCCGGGTGTGTGTGTGCCCAGCCCACCACCGTCCGCCCCGCTCACGCACGACTGCTCCTCCCTCGCCGTCACCCGGGTGTGTGTGTGCCCAGCCCACCACCGTCCGCCCCGCTCACGCACGACTGCTCCTCCCTCGCCGTCACCCTGGGTGTGTGTGTGTGCCCAGCCCACCACCGTCCGCCCCGTTCACGCACGACTGCTCCTCCCTCGCCATCACCCTGGGTGTGTGTGTGCCCAGCCCACCACCGTCCGCCCCGCTCACGCACGACTGCTCCTCTCTCGCCGTCACCCTGGGTGTGTGTGTGCCCAGCCCACCACCGTCCGCCCCGCTCACGCACGACTGCTCCTCCCTCGCCGTCACCCGGGTGTGTGTGTGCCCAGCCCACCACCGTCCGCCCCGCTCACGCACGACTGCTCCTCCCTCGCCGTCACCCGGGTGTGTGTGTGCCCAGCCCACCACCGTCCGCCCCGCTCACGCACGACTGCTCCTCCCTCGCCGTCACCCTGGGTGTGTGTGTGTGCCCAGCCCACCACCGTCCGCCCCGTTCACGCACGACTGCTCCTCCCTCGCCATCACCCTGGGTGTGTGTGTGCCCAGCCCACCACCGTCCGCCCCGCTCACGCACGACTGCTCCTCCCTTGCCGTCACCCGGGTGTGTGTGTGCCCAGCCCACCACCGTCCACCCCGTTCACGCACGACTGCGTGGCCGAACACCCACGCGGTCGCTCGGTCAAGTCCGCTAATGGTCCCGCAGTGATAGTGGGGCTCGTTGCCAATGAATAACCTCTTCCTCAATGTCAACGAGATGGCTATAGCAATCACAGGGGAGCTCGCGCCCCTCTTGACGCTAGCGGAACGGCGAGCAGTCTCAGAGCCGGCAGTGCACAACCTCCGACGGTCCCCAAGCACACCCTACGCGGTCAGGGGGTCTGGAAGGGAGCTGGGACAGTGCAGATCTGCGGATCATTCCCCACGTGCGCCGGAGAGAGCACCCCAGCACGGTACGGACAGGAGGGTTCTACCACGGGTCGCTGAAACTGCCCAAAGTGTCAGCGGCCCGCCGGAGAGGCAGCCCGAAGGAATCCAGCCACCCTGTTTGCTCCACTCCCGTTGGAGGGGAGGCAGCCCGGGCTACCAGACTCGACAACGGTTACTTTCCTCAGACAGCGAGGCCCAGCGCCGCTACCTTATCACTTCCTACCAATCGCTTACCCCCAGGTTCCTGCGCCGAGTGTCACTCTACGTATACCACCTAGCTTATGTATTTACATCTGTTGTGGCTTTGTTTTTTAAAATCACCTTTTTATCTGATTGGCTTTCTTTTTGTGCTGCCTCAGATCCGGAGTAACAGTTATTTCATTCTCCTTTACACTTGTGTACTGGAAATGACGACAGATACTTCACTGACCCCAAAGGAAATGACAGTGTCACGGTAGCATTGCCAGTGCACAGGTATAAATACTACAGGAGAAGGGGAGACGAGTAAAAAAATAAGTTACCTCCAACAGTCTAACTGGAGGGGGTCATCACTTCCCCAGGTGAGAGGGTGACTCATTATGGAGCCTAACAGCACAGTTGTCTCAGTCTGTTACTAAAAGTGTTCCCTCTGTTCAGCCAAGGTGGCGTGCAGAGGGTGAGAAACATTGTCCAGTATTTTCCGTAGGGTCCTTTGTTTTACCACGGTGTCTGGTGTGTCCAGTTTGACTCCCATAACAGAGCCAGCCTTTCCAATCAGTTATTGAGCCTGTTGGCATCACCCGTGTTTGTACCATTGTCCCAGCACGTCACCGCATAGAAGATTGTACTGGTGACACCAGACTGGTAGAACATGTGAAGGAGAGGCCTGCATACTCGAAAGGAGCTCAGTCCCCTCAGGAAGTTGAGGTGACTCTGACCCTTCTCGTACACAGCCTCTGTGTGGTTTCCACTCAAGCCTGTCATCCAGGTGCACCCCCAGGTACTGGTGGGTCCTCCCCACATCCATGTCCTCACCATCCATAGTAACTGGGAGCAGAGCAGGCTTAGCCTTCCTAAAGTCCATCACCATCTCCTTTGTCTTACTGATGTTGAGCTGCAGATGATTCAGCTTGCACCATTTGACAAAGTCCTCCACCAGGGCCCTGTATTCATCCTCCCGTCCTCCCTTTATTCAATCTTTATCTATTAACCAGTCTTCAGTCCTTTAGAATACTTTACAACAATTTAAACGACTAAATGCAGATGCGAAAAACCTCATGCTTTCGTTCCGCCTCTTCGGTGCTCTCTTGCATTCCCGATACTCCTCCAGTACCTCATTTGTTCCCCTCTGCCTTGCTCCTCCTCCTCCTCCTTAACCAGGGCCACAAAAAACAAGGATCCCTAACCCTGTCAGGCCTTGCCTTTTATTCCAGTAGGAACATACAAACCCTGCTCTCTCAGAATTTCACTTTCCAAGACCTCCCACTTGCCAAGCACGCATTTGCCAGAAAACAACTTAGCCCAATCCACACTTGTCAGATCCCTTCTAACTCCATCAAAACTGGCCAAGTTAGACCCCTAACCTGAGGACCAGACCCTATCCTTTTCCATGAGGTTGCTATAGCCGGGGGTGGTAATGGAGACAAGCTCCCTCCACCTATTAAATGCTCTCAATGACAACCAAGTCTGGTTCCCGGCCTTCACGTGTGGCTCAGCTACGAAGCCCAGAGGGACCGTTTCTACTGACAGGAGAAGGGGCAAAGGCGGGTGACTGGCACCTCGAAACCAGTCGCTTCGGGCAGCCGGGGCTCATCAGCCGTGGCTGGCAGCTCATCTGGGAGAAAATCTCCGATCTCAAACTTCCGCTGCCTTGCGACTATACCCAGTCCCGGGGAGGGCTTCGGGAGTAAACCCCGAGGGAAAAAATCTGGAGCTGGAGTCCCTGAGGCAGTCCTACGTTGAGTTCGACGCTGACTGGCAACTCCTGCGACGCTGCTGGTGCCAAACCGAATCGGTCTCTGCCGTTCCTTTGGGTTCATCAGCTGTGTGGAGAGGGGGAGCCTGCAACATGGGCACCAGCTCGCTCTCCATGTCGTACTGCCCTGGCCTGCCTATCTAGACAGCTCAGACCCACAGTCGACCCTGACCTGCAGAAGCCCTCGCCTCATAACGGAACTGTGATTGCCTGATCCAAAGTGTTCCACTGTTCAAACCTGAGTCAGCGACCCCAACTCGTTCCCTAGCAGGAGATCCAGCACAGCACTCTCTCCCATCGGGACCTCTATATATCGACAGAGCAAGCTTCCTCGAACGCACACGACAAACCTGCATCCTTTCGGTGCAGAAATCGCAGCAACACGGGAAAAGTTAAATCAGAACCAGGCTTATTATCGCCAGCACGTGCCGTTGAATTTGTTAACTTAGCACCAGCACCTCAACGCAATACATAATAGAGAAAAAAATTAAATAAAAACAAATATGTAAATCGGCAAGTAAAATCTTCCATCACAAACCGGTTCTGTGCAATCTCTCTACAAGTCTGCCCCTCTAAAACCTGCCATTGGGTGCTCTACCATTAACACAGTCTTCTCTTGTTTATCGTTTCCATCCTTCAAGCCCCAGACAGTCTGATCAGTGTCCATCAAATAGACTAGCAAGGCTGCCCACCCACCCCCACAATCTCCCCTCCTCTGTCACGTCCACAAGGGAATGAGCCACCGGCCCTGCCCCTCCTGCGACCAAGTCTCACTAGCCTCTCCGGCACCATCACCCCACCCGTGCTCCAAGCGTCATCGCCCGCCTTCCCTACAGAGGTCCCTGCGTCGAAATGGAGGCGACGCAGAGTGCTGGTCCTCGGCCTTTTGATCCTGCCTCTGAGTGTGGGCTGCCCCGGAGGTTCCCCCACCCCACTCTGCCTCGCTCACTTGCGGCCGGCTGCCAGCCTCAGTGATTGGACCTCAATCCACCCCGCTCTCTCCGTTAGTGTCTCCCACCCCCCCCACCACCACACCCAGCCTCTCCCCTTCCCTGCCCCGTCCCTCCTTCCCATCCCCGCCTCTTGCTGGATCACTGCCACAGGGGTACGAAACGGAGAATACGGCGGGTGGGGGAATGGAAAAAGGGTTAAGGAGGCGCGTTTCTCATGAAGAAGAACACACGGCGGGCAGTGAGCAGTCCGAGATGAAATTGCCCCAGGGCTGTCCAGCGTGGATCTTAGTGGAGCTGAGGAG
Organism: Hemitrygon akajei; assembly: GCF_048418815.1. Classification (NCBI taxonomy): domain Eukaryota; kingdom Metazoa; phylum Chordata; class Chondrichthyes; order Myliobatiformes; family Dasyatidae; genus Hemitrygon; species Hemitrygon akajei. The sequence goes on from NW_027331949.1 coordinate 1,663,587, forward strand.
CAACGTATTCCCTCGTTGGGACTGTTATCGGCCGACAGCCAACAGCAGCTAGAAGCATAAATATGGAACACATTCCCTCACTAGGACTGTGATCAGCCAACAGCCAGTGGGAACTAGAGGAATAAATATGGAACACATTCCCTCGCTGGGACTGTTATCGGCCCCCGACAGCCAACAAAAACTAGAGGCACGAATATGGAATACATCCCTTCAATATGACTGTAATCAGCCAGCAGCCAGTGGGATGGGATATGCATGGGATGGAACGTCGGATAGCTCGGGTCCTCAAGCCCATGATGCAGCCTCCACCCTGACTCCTGGGTGGCAGGCGGTTCGCGTAACGCCAAGCAGCAATCCACACGGGCCCCCTCCGGGTGCCCCGGCTCGCTGCAGACGCACGGGCCGCTTGGCTTGTGGTGCCCACTGCCGACTGGGCTCCCCTTCCAGTAGGGCCGGCCGCAGTGCTGTTTCTCCAAGCCCCCAAAGAATCCGGAGAGCCAGCCGGAGGAACAGACGTACAGCTCCGGCACCCCGGAGGAACAGACGTACAGCTCCGGCCGGCACCCCGGAGGAAGCGTGCTCCCCAGCCAGCACCGTGACCCGCGACGCGCCCGACTCCCTGGACAACCCCCGGTCGGCCCGCTCACGGATGCAAGGCGCACTCCTGGAGGGCAGGGAAAGCGGGCGAGGGCGGGTATCAATTTAACCAGGGAGAAAGTTGCACGGGACGCGGAAAGCTGGAAAAGGACAGACTCTGTACGGAAGTGGCTTCTGATGCTCTGCTTCGCAAGACGGGTGACCCCGCACCCCCCAGCCATTATCAACACCCGTCAGAGTTCATCTGCCTGGCGTCAGCGATTGCAGAACCAGGATGCTCGTACGACCATCCCTGCTCCCATGGCTTGACGTGGCCACGATCGGTGGGGTGGTTCGGGCTGAGCAGGTGCGACACCTTGCCCAAGGGTGACCCGCAGGCTAGTGGAGGGGAAGGAGCACTCCCAACACCTCCCCTGGTAGGGAAACATTTCCACCCCGCATCAATGAACAGAATCCCAGCTACCTTCTCGATTTGTCTTCACTCTTTACGCCTCGTCCCAAACAAGACTGGGAGACGGGGTGGGGGGGGGAGGCCATTCAGTCCATCTAGTCTGATCCTGCCATGGCCCAACAGCTCGAATAACACCGCCAGGCCGCTGAGACCCAGCGGCTCCAACACACGGAGAGAGGGGGAGGGAGGCCCCACCAGCTACACCTGCCAACGCTGTAACAGAACCTGTGATCGATGATGATGATGGCGACCTCAAAATAATATAAAACTACACCAAGCTGGACCTAACGCTTCCCTCCTACATGACCCCAGGTGCTTCTTGCATCCGTCTAGGTCTCTCTTACATTTCCCTAACATAGTTGCCTCTATCACCACGCTCAGCAGCACACTCACCACCATCTGTGTTAAAACAAAACCTCCCTCCCCACATACTTGCCGCCAAACGCCTCAAACGTTATCGCCCCCACCCCCCCCCAAGAATGAGCTATTTCTGCCCGAGGAAAGGCGCTCGAGCTGCCAACGATGTCTATCGCCTCACACGCCACTCATCCCCGTCCGCTTGAAAGAGAACAGCCCCAGCTCACTCAACCTTTCCTCACCAGACGCGGTCTCTAATCCTGGCAAATCCCTGCGCTTGCCCCGTCGGTTCCACATCCCTCCCGGCATCAGGTCACCAGCACAGAACACAATATTCTGCGTCTCAGTAGGAGCATTCAATGTCAGAGGAACGTATGTGATATACAGCCCGAAATTCTTTTTCTTGGCAAACATCCATGAAAAGAGCAGTCCCCCAAAGAACGAATGACCATTAAACGTTAGAACCCCAAAGCTCCCTCCTCCCACGCACAAGCAGCAGCAAGGCAACGACACCCCCCCCCCCCTAACAAAAAGCAAAAGTGCCTCCACCGGGCACTCAAAGGTGCATCAATAAAGACACAGACTTCCAGTACCCCCAAAGACTACTTCGCCCGGTAATTCGGCAGACCACAGGCTCCCTCTGTTAAGTGTGGCATAACCACCGTTTTACAGAGCTGCAACATTACTTTGCGGCTCTCGAACGACGTTCCCCGACTTACAAAAAGGCAAATGCTCCATGCATCATAACAAGCCCATCAATTAGCCCTGCAATGTTGGGACTTGCCTCCCAGGAACCCTCTGTCCCTCCAGCCTGTTGGGGAGCCTGGCCTGTATTCTGCCCTCCAGTTCGACTGGCTTGACGCTTCATCTGGACTCAGCTCCGTCTGCCCTCTCTCGGGATCTCAGTACCATCCACCCAGGCTTGTGATGATGATCACCCATCGTCCTTCGAGACAGACGGAGGCCAACCACCGCCCTCTCTAAGAATCCTCGCCAATAGTTTGCCCACCGCTGGCTCGGCTCTGACTGGTGTCTAATTCCCAGGGCTCTCCATATTACCTTTCCTGACCAAAGGATGGGCATTTACCACCCTTCAATGACCCCTGTGGCCAGGCCAGTGAGGGTGCAAGGGTCGCTGGAAAAGGCACAGCAATCTCCCCCACCCACCTCCCCGTCCAAACCCGGGGACTTGTCCATCCATCTAAAGCGTTTCTAAAGTCCCTCTTCCTCGGCGTCAGCACGCTCCACCAGATTATCTGACAGGCAGACAGTGAGGCCCCGCTCACCAGCCAACACGGAGGCGAGGAAGACCCAGCCGGCCCTCCGAGCCGGATTTACTAGGGGGAGACCGGAGCAAGCCAATGCGGTCACAACCAGAGAACGCACAAGATGGTGACAGTCCCGGTGGCTGTAAAGCATCACGTTAACCATGTCGACCTCGGACTGACGCTCACTCTCAGCTTAAAATCTGACCCGGGGGCCCTGCCTACGCAGAGTCTAACCGCTCCTCCTGTGATTGCATGGGGTTCCCCCTCCCCCAGTGCTCTGATTTCCTCATTGCCCACAGACATGCGGAGTGTGTGTGGGGGGGGGGGGGGGGGTGAAATGGTGACCGTAAATATCCTCCTCCCCACCCCCATTACTAGATTGGGAGAATCAGGGAGGAGGAGTTAATGACAATGTCAGACCATGAGGCATTATCAATTTCAGCTGCTTTATTTGCCCCCTCAGTCCCATTCTCCTGCCTTCTGCCCGTCGTCAGACCGTAACATACAGGAGCAGAAGTAGGCCATTCAGCCCATCGAGTCTGCTCCGCCATTCCATCATGGGCTGATCCAAATCTTCCAGTCATCCCCACTCCCCTGCCTTTTCCTCTGATGCTCTGACAAATCAAGAACCTATCTATCTTTGCCTTAAATGCACCCAATGACTTGGCCTCCACAGCCGCTGGTGGCAACAAATTCCACAGATTTACTGTGACTCAAGTAATTTCTCCGCATCTCAGTTCTAAAAGGACGTCCTTCAGTCCTGAAGTCGTGCCCTCTTGTCCTACACTCCCCTACCTTGCCATATCTAATCTGTTCAGGATTTTTAACATTCAGAATGTTTCGATGTGGTCCTCCCTCATTCTCCTGAACACCAGGGAATACACCCCAAGAGCTGCCAGATGGTTCTCATACGGTAATCCTTTCATTCCAAATCTCTGCCACCCTTCTGAATTACGAATCTATCAGTCCCCCCTTTAAATACTATACCCAATGACTTGCCCTCCACTGCTACCTGTGTAATGACTTCCACAGATACGCCACCCTCTGACTAAAAGGGGAGAATTTTTGAGAAAGGGCCACTGTGAGATTAGTGTAGATGGGTGGAGGGTTGGGAATGAGAAGGCACAGTCAACAGTCTCGTGCAGCACTGAAACAGCCCCTTCTGCCCCACTCTTCAATGCTAGCCTAGACTCCCATCCAATCCCAATTACCAGCATTTGCCCAAAATCCCTCTGAACTTTTCCCCAAACACCACACACACCTCTCCCCACCATCCCCCTCTTCCCTTGCTCCTCTCCCTCGCCTACTTTCCCTCATTCCCTCCTCTTGCTCACATACCCCCGCATTCCTCCTCCACTACCTGGGGTGGTGGTGGGGAGGCACCAGGATGACTGACGAGTGGAAACCAACACAGAGGCTGGGTACAAGAAGGGCCAGAGTTGCCTCTATCCTCCTGAGGGGACTGAGGTCCTTTTGAGTATGCAGGCCTCTCCTTCACATGTTCTACCAGTCTGGTGTCACCAGTACAATCTTCTATGCGGTGACGTGCTGGGACAATGGCATCAACACGGGTGATGCCAACAGGCTCAATGAACTGATTAGAGAGTCTGGCTCTGTTATAGGAGTTAAACTAGACACACTGGAGGCTGTGGTAGAACAAAGGACCCTACGGAAAATGCTGACAATTCTGGACAATGTTTCTCACCCTCTGCATGCTACTTTGGCTGAACAGAGGGAACACTTTCAGTGATAGTCCGAGACAACAAGACAACGAGCGCAATATATGAGGTAATTCTTACCCTCGGCCATTAGGCTCCATAATGAGTCAATCTATAGCCAGGGAAGCGATGACCCCCTCCGGTTAAACTGATTAAGGTAGCTTTTTTTTTTAACTCTTTTGTACTTCACATCTAATATTTATACCAGTGCACTTGTAACACTGCTGTGACACTCTAATATCCTTTGGGATCAATTAATTATCTATCTCTTCCCACACTCCACCACCTCAGCCACCCATCCCTCTTTCACATGAACACTACTCTCCCTCCACCCCGCACCTCACTCTCTCCCCACTTTTAAGCACTCCTCCCTTCCACCTCATTCCTTCCATCATCTTTTCTTCACTCACCCTCACTCCCTCCTCTTCCCCACTCGTGGTATTAACATCCCCACCCTAATCCCCCTCGTCTCACCCTTCATTCCCTTCCCTGCTCACCCATCCATCTCAACTTTTCCTCCCTCATTCCCTATCACCTCCCTCCTTCACACGTTAACGATTTCCCTCCGTATCACCTCCCTCCGTCCCTCATTAACAATCTCCCTCCCTGACTTACCTCCTTCACTCGCTCACCAGGTCTCCACGCTGCCGAGCCTGGCCGGACGTGACATAGTTCACCCGGAAGTGGGGCAGCCGTGACCCGGAAGTGGGGCGCGGTGGGCGGTGGCGGCGATGAAGCGGATGGAGCCGGACCCGGAGCGGCAGCGGTTCCCGCACAGCGTGGTGTGGACGCCCATTCCCGTGCTGTCGTGAGTGCCAATCGCTCCCGGGCCCCGTCCGACCCGCGCTGTCACCAGGAGCAGCTTCAACTCAACTTCTCACCTCAGTCCAGACCCTGACCCCCCGACCTCATCTCTCCCCTTAAACACTGACCCCACTCTTGCCCCCTCCCTTAAACCCTGACCCCACTCTCGTCCCCTTTAAACCCTGACCCCACTTTCGCCCCCTTTAAACACTGACCCCACTCTCGCCCCCTTTAAACACTGACCCCACTCTTGCCCCCTCCCTTAAACCCTGACCCCACTCTCGTCCCCTCCCTTAAACCCTGACCCCACTCTCGTCCCCTCCCTTAAACCCTGACCCCACTCTCGCCCCCTCCCTTAAACACTGACCCCACTCTCGTCCCCTCCCTTAAACACTGACCCCACTCTCGCCCCCTCCCTTAAACACTGACCCCACTCTCATCCCCTTTAAACCCTGACCCCACTCTCACCCCCTCCCTTAAACCCTGACCCCACTCTCGCCCCCTTTAAACACTGACCCCACTCTCGCCCCCTCCCTTAAACCCTGACCCCACTCTCGCCCCCTTTAAACACTGACCCCACTCTCGCCCCCTTTAAACACTGACCCCACTCTCGCCCCCTTTAAACACTGACCCCACTCTCGCCCCCTCCCTTAAACCCTGACCCCACTCTCGTCCCCTCCCTTAAACCCTGACCCCACTCTCGTCCCCTCCCTTAAACCCTGACCACACTCTCGCCCCCTCCCTTAAACCCTGACCACACTCTCGCCCCCTCCCTTAAACCCTGACCACACTCTCGCCCCCTCCCTTAAACCCTGACCCCACTCTCGCCCCCTCCCTTAAACACTGACCCCACTCTCATCCCCTTTAAACCCTGACCCCACTCTCACCCCCTCCCTTAAACACTGACCCCACTCTCGTCCCCTTTAAACACTGACCCCACTCTCGTCCCCTTTAAACACTGACCCCACTCTCATCCCCTTTAAACCCTGACCCCACTCTCACCCCCTCCCTTAAACCCTGACCCCACTCTCGCCCCCTCCCTTAAACCCTGACCCCCCGACCTCATCTCGTCCCCTTTAAACCCTGACCCCACTCTCGCCCCCTCCCTTAAACCCTGACCCCACTCTCGCCCCCTCCCTTAAACACTGACCCCACTCTCATCCCCTTTAAACACTGACCCCACTCTCATCCCCTTTAAACCCTGACCCCACTCTCGCCCCCTCCCTTAAACCCTGACCCCACTCTCGCCCCCTCCCTTAAACCCTGACCCCACTCTCGTCCCCTTTAAACCCTGACCCCACTCTCGTCCCCTTTAAACCCTGACCCCACTCTCGTCCCCTTTAAACCCTGACCCCACTCAACCCCCCCTTAAACCCTGACCCCACTCAACCCCCCCTTAAACCCTGACCCCACTCGCCCCTCCCTTAAACCCTGACCTCGCCTCCCCTGTCCGGACACCTCAAAACCAGCCCCTGACCCCGACCTCACCTCTCCCCTGGACAGACCCCTCACCATTCTGGTGGTGCCTGCATTGTTGAGCGGTGTCAGTGCCAAACAGAATCATGTTTAATACATTTGTTACCTCTATGTAATCAGTACAATACAATGCATGATAAATAAATGTAGAGAAAAAAAATGAGTTACAATAAGTATACATATGTAAATTAACTAGCTAAGTTATAATGCGTAGTTACATAAATAAAAGATATGGTGAGGTAGTGTTCATGGGTTGAAAGTCCACTTAGGAATTGGATGGTAGATGGTAAGAAGTTGTTCCTGAATCGCTGAGTGTGTGCCTCCCATCCCTGACGCCGCCCCTCCCCACCCTCCCCTAAACGCTGTCCTCACCTCCCCCGAATCCTAATCCCACTTCCCGACCCTACCAGACCACCCCCAGTCCCATGATGTCGTGAGAACGACCAGAGAATAGACCCACCTCCCCTAACACGACCTGAACTCCTCTCTGACCACTCACATCTCCTCCTCGGCTCCCTCCTCCCCTCCCCCTACCTTACTCACTGTCTGCTCATTCCTGTCCACAGTTGGATCTTCCCCTTTATTGGGCACATGGGAATCTGCACTCTCTCTGGCATCATCCGTGACTTTGCAGGACCCTACTATGTCTCTGTGAGTATCTGTGGGGGATCCCGCTTGGCCGTGCTTGTTTGTGCGATCAGTCCTCGGCTCGGGGTCCCGGTGTGGGATCGCACTCACCCCTCACCATTTCTCCTTGCAGGAGGACAACATGGCGTTTGGCAAACCGACCAAGTGAGTGAATCTGCGGGTCGTCTATGTGTGTCTGTACAGAGTGACAGCCAGGTGTGTTCAGACAGTCTGTGTGGGTGCTGACGGGACGGTGTACAGAGACTCTGTGTGTGTGTGTGTCTGTACATAATGACAGGTGTGTTCAGACAGTCTGTATGCATGCTAATGCAGAGTCTGTGTGTGTGGTGACAGGACGCTTTAAAGAGACTCTTGAGTGCGTGGTGACAGGACAGTATACAGAGTCTGTGTGTGGGTCCGTTCTAATGGGATGGGAATCAGAGTCTGTTTGTGTATGTGTGTGTGTGTCTGTACAGAGTGACAGCAAGGAGTGTTCAGGCAGTCTGTGTAGGTGCTGACGGGACGGTATACAGAAACCTTGTGTGTAGTGACGGGATGGTATACAGAGATCCTGTGTGTGGTGACGGGACAGTATACGGGGACCGTGCGCGTGGTGACTGGACGGTATACGGAGACCGTGCGTGTGGTGACTGGACGGTATACCGAGACCCTGTGCGTGGTGACGGGACGGTATACCGAGACCCTGTGCGTGGTGACGGGACGGTATGTGGAGACCGTGCGTGGTGACGGGACGGTATACCGAGACCCTGTGCGTGGTGATGGGACGGTAGCTGGAGACCCTGTGCGTGGTGACGGGACGGTAGATGGACACCCTGTGCGTGGTGACGGGACAGTGGACCGAGACCCTGTGCGTGGTGACGGGACGGTAGGTGGAGACCCTGTGCGTGGTGACAGGACGGTAGATGGAGACCCTGTGCGTGGTGATGGGACGGTAGCTGGAGACCCTGTGCGTGGTGACGGGACGGTACGTGGAGACCCTGTGCGTGGTGACGGGACTATAGCTGGAGACCCTGTGCATGGTGATGGGACGGTATACCGAGACCCTGTGCGTGGTGACGGGACGGTACGTGGAGACCCTGTGCGTGGTGATGGGACGGTAGCTACAGACCCTGTGCGTGGTGACGGGACGGTAGACGGAGACCCTGTGCGTGGTGACGGGACGGTATACCGAGACCCTGTGCGTGGTGATGGGACGGTATACCGAGACCCTGTGCGTGGTGACGGGACGGTACGTGGAGACCCTGTGCGTGGTGATGGGACGGTACGTGGAGACCCTGTGCGTGGTGATGGGATGGTATACCGAGACCCTGTGCGTGGTGACGGGACGGTATACCGAGACCCTGTGCGTGGTGACGGGATGGTACGTGGAGACCCTGTGCGTGGTGATGGGACGGTAGCTGGAGACCCTGTGCGTGGTGACGGGACGGTATACCGAGACCCTGTGCGTGGTGACGGGACGGTGTACCGAGACCCTGTGCGTGGTGACGGGACGGTACGTGGAGACCCAGTGCGTGGTGATGGGACGGTAGGTGGAGACCCTGTCCGTGGTGATGGGACGGTAGATGGAGACCCTGTGCGTGGTGACGGGACGGTATACCGAGACCCTGTGCGTGGTGACGGGACGGTACGTGGAGACCCTGTGCGTGGTGATGGGACGGTAGCTGGAGACCCTGTGCGTGGTGACGGGACGGTACGTGGAGACCCAGTGCGTGGTGATGGGACGGTAGCTGGAGAACCTGTACGTGTGGTAACTGGACGGTAGACGGAGACCCTGTCCGTGTGGTGACGGGACGGTATACCGAGACCCTGTGCGTGGTGACTGGACTGTAGATGGAGACCCTGTCCGTGTGGTGACGGGACGGTACACCGAGACCCTGTGCGTGTGGTAACTGGACGGTATACCGAGACCCTGTGCGTGGTGACAGGACGGTATACCGAGACCCAGTGCGTGGTGACTGGACGGTAGACAGAGACCCTGTGCGTGGTGACGGGACGGTATACCGAGACCCTGTGCGTGGTGACGGGACGGTATACCGAGACCCTGTGCGTGGTGACTGGACGGTAGACGGAGACCCTGTGCGTGGTGACGGGACGGTATACCGAGACCCTGTGCGTGGTGACGGGACGGTAGACGGAGACCCTGTGCGTGGTGACAGGACGGTAGACGGAGACCCTGTGCGTGGGGACGGGACGGTATACCGAGACCCTGTGCGTGGGGACGGGACGGCAGATGGAGACCCTGTGCCTGGTGACGGGACGGTATACCGAGACCCTGTGCGTGTGGAGACGGGACGGTAGATGGAGACCCTGTGCGTGTGGAGACGGGATGGTATACCGAGACCCTGTGCGTGTGGAGACGGGACGGTAGATGGAGACCCTGTGCGTGTGGAGACGGGACGGTATACCGAGACCCTGTGCGTGGTGACGGGACGGTATACCGAGACCCTGTGCGTGTGGTGATTGGACGGTAGATCGAGACCCTGTGCGTGTGGAGACGGGATGGTAGATGGAGACCCTGTGCGTGTGGTGACTGGATGGTAGATGCAGACCCTGTGTGTGGTGACGGGACGGTAGATGGAGACCCTGTGCGTGGTGACGGGACGGTGGACGGAGACCCTACGTGGAGACCGAGACCCTGTGCGTGGTGACGGGACGGTATACCGAGACCCTGTGCGTGGTGACGGGACGGTATACCGAGACCCTGTGCGTGGTGACGGGACGGTAGATGGAGACCCTGTGCGTGTGGTGACTGGACGGGATACCGAGTCCCTGTGCGTGGTGACGGGACGGTATACCGAGACCCTGTGCGTGGTGACGGGACGGTATACAGAGACCCTGTGCGTGGTGACTGGACGGTATACCGAGACCCTGTGCCTGGTGACGGGACGGTATCCGGAGACCCTGTGCGTGGTGACTGGACGGTATACCGAGACCCTGTGCGTGGTGACGGGACGGTATACCGAGACCCTGTGCGTGGTGACGGGACGGTAGATGGAGACCCTGTGCGTGTGGTGACTGGACGGGATACCGAGTCCCTGTGCGTGGTGACGGGACGGTATACCGAGACCCTGTGCGTGGTGACGGGACGGTAGATGGAGACCCTGTGCGTGGTGATGGGACGTATGGAGACCCTGTGCGTGGTGACGGGACGGTATACAGAGACCCTGTGCGTGGTGACGGGACGTATGGAGACCCTGTGCGTGGTGACGGGACGGTAGATGGAGACCCTGTGCGTGGTGACGGGACGTATGGAGACCCTGTGCGTGGTGACGGGACGGTATCCGGAGACCCTGTGCGTGGTGACGGGACGGTATACCGAGACCCTGTGCGTGGTGACGGGACGGTATACCGAGACCCTGTGCGTGTGGTGACGGGATGGTATACCGAGACCCTGTGCGTGGTGATGGGACCGTATACCGAGACCCTGTGCGTGGTGACGGGACGGTACGTGGAGACCCTGTGCGTGGTGACCGGACGGTATACCGAGACCCTGTGCGTGTGGTGACGGGACGGTATACCGAGACCCTGTGCGTGGTGATGGGACCGTATACCGAGACCCTGTGCGTGGTGACGGGACGGTGGACTGAGACCCTGTGCGTGGTGATGGGACCGTATACCGAGACCCTGTGCGTGGTGACGGGTCGGTGGACTGAGACCCTGTGCGTGGTGATGGGACGGTATACCGAGACCCTGTGCGTGGTGACGGGACGGTGGACTGAGACCCTGTGCGTGGTGATGGGACCGTATACCGAGACCCTGTGCGTGTGGTGACGGGACGGTATACCGAGACCCTGTGCGTGGTGATGGGACGGTACGTGGAGACCCTGTGCGTGGTGACCGGACGGTATACCGAGACCCTGTGCGTGTGGTGACGGGACGGTATACCGAGACCCTGTGCGTTGTGATGGGACCGTATACCGAGACCCTGTGCGTGGTGACGGGACGGTACGTGGAGACCCTGTGCGTGGTGACCGGACGGTATACTGAGACCCTGTGCGTGTGGTGACGGGACGGTATACCGAGACCCTGTGCGTGGTGACGGGACGGTAGACGGAGACCCTGTGCGTGGGGACGGGACGGTATACCGAGACCCTGTGCGTGGGGACGGGACGGCAGATGGAGACCCTGTGCCTGGTGACGGGACGGTATACCGAGACCCTGTGCGTGTGGAGACGGGACGGTAGATGGAGACCCTGTGCGTGTGGAGACGGGATGGTATACCGAGACCCTGTGCGTGTGGAGACGGGACGGTAGATGGAGACCCTGTGCGTGTGGAGACGGGAAGGTATACCGAGACCCTGTGCGTGGTGACGGGACGGTATACCGAGACCCTGTGCGTGTGGTGATTGGACGGTAGATCGAGACCCTGTGCGTGTGGAGACGGGATGGTAGATGGAGACCCTGTGCGTGTGGTGACTGGATGGTAGATGGAGACCCTGTGCGTGGTGACGGGACGGTAGATGGAGCCCGTGTGCGTGGTGACTGGACGGTGGACGGAGACCCTACGTGGAGACCGAGACCCTGTGCGTGGTGACGGGACGGTGGATGGAGACCCTGTGCGTGGTGACGGGACGGTATACCGAGACCCTGTGCGTGGTGATGGGATGGTATACCGAGACCCTGTGCGTGGTGACGGTACGGTATACAGAGACCCTGTGCGTGGTGACTGGACGGTATACCGAGACCCTGTGCCTGGTGACGGGACGGTATCCGGAGACCCTGTGCGTGTGGAGACTGGACGGTATACCGAGACCCTGTGCGTGGTGACTGGACGGTATACTGAGACCCTGTGCGTGGTGACGGGACGGTATACCGAGACCCTGTGCGTGGTGACGGGACGGTAGATGGAGACCCTGTGCGTGTGGTGACTGGACGGGATACCGAGTCCCTGTGCGTGGTGACGGGACGGTATACCGAGACCCTGTGTGTGGTGACGGGACGGTAGATGGAGACCCTGTGCGTGGTGATGGGACGTATGGAGACCCTGTGCGTGGTGACGGGACGGTATACCGAGACCCTGTGCGTGGTGACGGGACGTATGGAGACCCTGTGCGTGGTGACGGGACGGTAGATGGAGACCCTGTGCGTGGTGACGGGACGTATGGAGACCCTGTGCGTGGTGACGGGACGGTATCCGGAGACCCTGTGCGTGGTGACGGGACGGTATACCGAGACCCTGTGCGTGGTGACGGGACGGTATACCGAGACCCTGTGCGTGTGGTGACGGGACGGTATACCGAGACCCTGTGCGTGGTGATGGGACCGTATACCGAGACCCTGTGAGTGGTGACGGGACGGTACGTGGAGACCCTGTGCGTGGTGACCGGACGGTATACCGAGACCCTGTGCGTGTGGTGATGGGACGGTATACCGAGACCCTGTGCGTGGTGATGGGACCGTATACCGAGACCCTGTGCGTTGTGACGGGACGGTACGTGGCGACCCTGTGCGTGGTGACGGGACGGTATACCGAGACCCTGTGCGTGGTGACGGGACGGTGGACTGAGACCCTGTGCGTGGTGATGGGACGGTGGACTGAGACCCTGTGCGTGGTGACGGGACGGTGGACAGAGACCCTACGTGGAGACTGAGACCCTGTGCGTGGTGACGGGACGGTATACCGAGACCCTGTGCGTGGTGACGGGACGGTAGACGGAGACCCTGTGCGTGGTGACAGGACGGTAGACGGAGACCCTGTGCGTGGGGACGGGACGGTATACCGAGACCCTGTGCGTGGGGACGGGACGGCAGATGGAGACCCTGTGCCTGGTGACGGGACGGTATACCGAGACCCTGTGCGTGTGGAGACGGGACGGTAGATGGAGACCCTGTGCGTGTGGAGACGGGATGGTATACCGAGACCCTGTGCGTGTGGAGACGGGACGGTAGATGGAGACCCTGTGCGTGTGGAGACGGGACGGTATACCGAGACCCTGTGCGTGGTGACGGGACGGTATACCGAGACCCTGTGCGTGTGGTGATTGGACGGTAGATCGAGACCCTGTGCGTGTGGAGACGGGATGGTAGATGGAGACCCTGTGCGTGTGGTGACTGGATGGTAGATGCAGACCCTGTGTGTGGTGACGGGACGGTAGATGGAGACCCTGTGCGTGGTGACGGGACGGTGGACGGAGACCCTACGTGGAGACCGAGACCCTGTGCGTGGTGACGGGACGGTGGATGGAGACCCTGTGCATGGTGACGGGACGGTATACCGAGACCCTGTGCGTGGTGACGGGACGGTATACCGAGACCCTGTGCGTGGTGACGGGACGGTATACAGAGACCCTGTGCGTGGTGACTGGACGGTATACCGAGACCCTGTGCCTGGTGACGGGACGGTATCCGGAGACCCTGTGCCTGGTGACGGGACGGTATCCGGAGACCCTGTGCGTGGTGACTGGACGGTATACCGAGACCCTGTGCGTGGTGACGGGACGGTATACCGAGACCCTGTGCGTGGTGACGGGACGGTAGATGGAGACCCTGTGCGTGTGGTGACTGGACGGGATACCGAGTCCCTGTGCGTGGTGACGGGACGGTATACCGAGACCCTGTGCGTGGTGACGGGACGGTAGATGGAGACCCTGTGCGTGGTGATGGGACGTATGGAGACCCTGTGCGTGGTGACGGGACGGTATACAGAGACCCTGTGCGTGGTGACGGGACGTATGGAGACCCTGTGCGTGGTGACGGGACGGTAGATGGAGACCCTGTGCGTGGTGACGGGACGTATGGAGACCCTGTGCGTGGTGACGGGACGGTATCCGGAGACCCTGTGCGTGGTGACGGGACGGTATACCGAGACCCTGTGCGTGGTGACGGGACGGTATACCGAGACCCTGTGCGTGTGGTGACGGGATGGTATACCGAGACCCTGTGCGTGGTGATGGGACCGTATACCGAGACCCTGTGCGTGGTGACGGGACGGTACGTGGAGACCCTGTGCGTGGTGACCGGACGGTATACCGAGACCCTGTGCGTGTGGTGACGGGACGGTATACCGAGACCCTGTGCGTGGTGATGGGACCGTATACCGAGACCCTGTGCGTGGTGACGGGACGGTGGACTGAGACCCTGTGCGTGGTGATGGGACCGTATACCGAGACCCTGTGCGTGGTGACGGGTCGGTGGACTGAGACCCTGTGCGTGGTGATGGGACGGTATACCGAGACCCTGTGCGTGGTGACGGGACGGTGGACTGAGACCCTGTGCGTGGTGATGGGACCGTATACCGAGACCCTGTGCGTGTGGTGACGGGACGGTATACCGAGACCCTGTGCGTGGTGATGGGACGGTACGTGGAGACCCTGTGCGTGGTGACCGGACGGTATACCGAGACCCTGTGCGTGTGGTGACGGGACGGTATACCGAGACCCTGTGCGTTGTGATGGGACCGTATACCGAGACCCTGTGCGTGGTGACGGGACGGTACGTGGAGACCCTGTGCGTGGTGACCGGACGGTATACTGAGACCCTGTGCGTGTGGTGACGGGACGGTATACCGAGACCCTGTGCGTGGTGACGGGACGGTAGACGGAGACCCTGTGCGTGGGGACGGGACGGTATACCGAGACCCTGTGCGTGGGGACGGGACGGCAGATGGAGACCCTGTGCCTGGTGACGGGACGGTATACCGAGACCCTGTGCGTGTGGAGACGGGACGGTAGATGGAGACCCTGTGCGAGTGGAGACGGGATGGTATACCGAGACCCTGTGCGTGTGGAGACGGGACGGTAGATGGAGACCCTGTGCGTGTGGAGACGGGAAGGTATACCGAGACCCTGTGCGTGGTGACGGGACGGTATACCGAGACCCTGTGCGTGTGGTGATTGGACGGTAGATCGAGACCCTGTGCGTGTGGAGACGGGATGGTAGATGGAGACCCTGTGCGTGTGGTGACTGGATGGTAGATGGAGACCCTGTGCGTGGTGACGGGACGGTAGATGGAGCCCGTGTGCGTGGTGACTGGACGGTGGACGGAGACCCTACGTGGAGACCGAGACCCTGTGCGTGGTGACGGGACGGTGGATGGAGACCCTGTGCGTGGTGACGGGACGGTATACCGAGACCCTGTGCGTGGTGATGGGATGGTATACCGAGACCCTGTGCGTGGTGACGGTA
This sequence comes from Hemitrygon akajei, assembly GCF_048418815.1. NCBI lineage: Eukaryota > Metazoa > Chordata > Chondrichthyes > Myliobatiformes > Dasyatidae > Hemitrygon > Hemitrygon akajei. Next base: position 1,679,030 of record NW_027331949.1, read on the forward strand.
CGGTATACAGAGACCCTGTGCGTGGTGACTGGACGGTATACCGAGACCCTGTGCCTGGTGACGGGACGGTATCCGGAGACCCTGTGCGTGTGGAGACTGGACGGTATACCGAGACCCTGTGCGTGGTGACTGGACGGTATACTGAGACCCTGTGCGTGGTGACGGGACGGTATACCGAGACCCTGTGCGTGGTGACGGGACGGTAGATGGAGACCCTGTGCGTGTGGTGACTGGACGGGATACCGAGTCCCTGTGCGTGGTGACGGGACGGTATACCGAGACCCTGTGTGTGGTGACGGGACGGTAGATGGAGACCCTGTGCGTGGTGATGGGACGTATGGAGACCCTGTGCGTGGTGACGGGACGGTATACCGAGACCCTGTGCGTGGTGACGGGACGTATGGAGACCCTGTGCGTGGTGACGGGACGGTAGATGGAGACCCTGTGCGTGGTGACGGGACGTATGGAGACCCTGTGCGTGGTGACGGGACGGTATCCGGAGACCCTGTGCGTGGTGACGGGACGGTATACCGAGACCCTGTGCGTGGTGACGGGACGGTATACCGAGACCCTGTGCGTGTGGTGACGGGACGGTATACCGAGACCCTGTGCGTGGTGATGGGACCGTATACCGAGACCCTGTGAGTGGTGACGGGACGGTACGTGGAGACCCTGTGCGTGGTGACCGGACGGTATACCGAGACCCTGTGCGTGTGGTGATGGGACGGTATACCGAGACCCTGTGCGTGGTGATGGGACCGTATACCGAGACCCTGTGCGTTGTGACGGGACGGTACGTGGCGACCCTGTGCGTGGTGACGGGACGGTATACCGAGACCCTGTGCGTGGTGACGGGACGGTGGACTGAGACCCTGTGCGTGGTGATGGGACGGTGGACTGAGACCCTGTGCGTGGTGACGGGACGGTGGACAGAGACCCTACGTGGAGACTGAGACCCTGTGCGTGGTGACGGGACGGTATACCGAGACCCTGTGCGTGGTGACGGGACGGTAGACCGAGACCCTGTGCGTGGTGACAGGACGGTAGACGGAGACCCTGTGCGTGGGGACGGGACGGTATACCGAGACCCTGTGCGTGGGGACGGGACGGCAGATGGAGACCCTGTGCCTGGTGACGGGACGGTATACCGAGACCCTGTGCGTGTGGAGACGGGACGGTAGATGGAGACCCTGTGCGTGTGGAGACGGGATGGTATACCGAGACCCTGTGCGTGTGGAGACGGGACGGTAGATGGAGACCCTGTGCGTGTGGAGACGGGACGGTATACCGAGACCCTGTGCGTGGTGACGGGACGGTATACCGAGACCCTGTGCGTGTGGTGATTGGACGGTAGATCGAGACCCTGTGCGTGTGGAGACGGGATGGTAGATGGAGACCCTGTGCGTGTGGTGACTGGATGGTAGATGCAGACCCTGTGTGTGGTGACGGGACGGTAGATGGAGACCCTGTGCGTGGTGACGGGACGGTGGACGGAGACCCTACGTGGAGACCGAGACCCTGTGCGTGGTGACGGGACGGTGGATGGAGACCCTGTGCATGGTGACGGGACGGTATACCGAGACCCTGTGCGTGGTGACGGGACGGTATACCGAGACCCTGTGCGTGGTGACGGGACGGTATACAGAGACCCTGTGCGTGGTGACTGGACGGTATACCGAGACCCTGTGCCTGGTGACGGGACGGTATCCGGAGACCCTGTGCGTGGTGACTGGACGGTATACCGAGACCCTGTGCGTGGTGACGGGACGGTATACCGAGACCCTGTGCGTGGTGACGGGACGGTAGATGGAGACCCTGTGCGTGTGGTGACTGGACGGGATACCGAGTCCCTGTGCGTGGTGACGGGACGGTAGACGGAGACCCTGTGCGTGGGGACGGGACGGTATACCGAGACCCTGTGCGTGGTGACGGGACGGTAGACGGAGACCCTGTGCGTGGGGACGGGACGGTATACCGAGACCCTGTGCGTGGGGACGGGACGGCAGATGGAGACCCTGTGCCTGGTGACGGGACGGTATACCGAGACCCTGTGCGTGTGGAGACGGGACGGTAGATGGAGACCCTGTGCGTGTGGAGACGGGATGGTATACCGAGACCCTGTGCGTGTGGAGACGGGACGGTAGATGGAGACCCTGTGCGTGTGGAGACGGGAAGGTATACCGAGACCCTGTGCGTGGTGACGGGACGGTATACCGAGACCCTGTGCGTGTGGTGATTGGACGGTAGATCGAGACCCTGTGCGTGTGGAGACGGGATGGTAGATGGAGACCCTGTGCGTGTGGTGACTGGATGGTAGATGGAGACCCTGTGCGTGGTGACGGGACGGTAGATGGAGCCCGTGTGCGTGGTGACTGGACGGTGGACGGAGACCCTACGTGGAGACCGAGACCCTGTGCGTGGTGACGGGACGGTGGATGGAGACCCTGTGCGTGGTGACGGGACGGTATACCGAGACCCTGTGCGTGGTGATGGGATGGTATACCGAGACCCTGTGCGTGGTGACGGTACGGTATACAGAGACCCTGTGCGTGGTGACTGGACGGTATACCGAGACCCTGTGCCTGGTGACGGGACGGTATCCGGAGACCCTGTGCGTGTGGAGACTGGACGGTATACCGAGACCCTGTGCGTGGTGACTGGACGGTATACTGAGACCCTGTGCGTGGTGACGGGACGGTATACCGAGACCCTGTGCGTGGTGACGGGACGGTAGATGGAGACCCTGTGCGTGTGGTGACTGGACGGGATACCGAGTCCCTGTGCGTGGTGACGGGACGGTATACCGAGACCCTGTGTGTGGTGACGGGACGTATGGAGACCCTGTGCGTGGTGACGGGACGGTAGATGGAGACCCTGTGCGTGGTGACGGGACGTATGGAGACCCTGTGCGTGGTGACGGGACGGTATCCGGAGACCCTGTGCGTGGTGACGGGACGGTATACCGAGACCCTGTGCGTGGTGACGGGACGGTATACCGAGACCCTGTGCGTGTGGTGACGGGACGGTATACCGAGACCCTGTGCGTGGTGATGGGACCGTATACCGAGACCCTGTGAGTGGTGACGGGACGGTACGTGGAGACCCTGTGCGTGGTGACCGGACGGTATACCGAGACCCTGTGCGTGTGGTGATGGGATGGTATACCGAGACCCTGTGCGTGGTGATGGGACCGTATACCGAGACCCTGTGCGTTGTGACGGGACGGTACGTGGAGACCCTGTGCGTGGTGACGGGACGGTATACCGAGACCCTGTGCGTGGTGACGGGACGGTGGACTGAGACCCTGTGCGTGGTGATGGGACGGTGGACTGAGACCCTGTGCGTGGTGACGGGACGGTGGACAGAGACCCTACGTGGAGACTGAGACCCTGTGCGTGGTGACGGGATGTATGGAGACCCTGTGCGTGGTGACTGGACGTATGGAGACCCTGTGCGTGGTGACGGGACGGTACGTGGAGACCCAGTGCGTGGTGATGGGACGGTAGGTGGAGACCCTGTCCGTGGTGATGGGACGGTAGATGGAGACCCTGTGCGTGGTGACGGGACGGTATACCGAGACCCTGTGCGTGGTGACGGGACGGTACGTGGAGACCCTGTGCGTGGTGATGGGACGGTAGCTGGAGACCCTGTGCGTGGTGACGGGACGGTACGTGGAGACCCAGTGCGTGGTGATGGGACGGTAGCTGGAGAACCTGTACGTGTGGTGACTGGACGGTAGACGGAGACCCTGTCCGTGTGGTGACGGGACGGTATACCGAGACCCTGTGCGTGGTGACTGGACTGTAGATGGAGACCCTGTCCGTGTGGTGACGGGACGGTACACCGAGACCCTGTGCGTGTGGTAACTGGACGGTATACCGAGACCCTGTGCGTGGTGACAGGACGGTATACCGAGACCCAGTGCGTGGTGACTGGACGGTAGACAGAGACCCTGTGCGTGGTGACGGGACGGTATACCGAGACCCTGTGCGTGGTGACGGGACGGTATACCGAGACCCTGTGCGTGGTGACTGGACGGTAGACGGAGACCCTGTGCGTGGTGACGGGACGGTATACCGAGACCCTGTGCGTGGTGACGGGACGGTAGACGGAGACCCTATGCGTGGTGACGGGACGGTAGACGGAGACCCTGTGCGTGGTGACGGGACGGTATACCGAAACCCTGTTCGTGGGGACGGGACGGCAGATGGAGACCCTGTGCCTGGTGACGGGACGGTATACCGAGACCCTGTGCGTGTGGAGACGGGACGGTAGATGGAGACCCTGTGCGTGTGGAGACGGGATGGTATACCGAGACCCTGTGCGTGTGGAGACGGGACGGTAGATGGAGACCCTGTGCGTGTGGAGACGGGACGGTATACCGAGACCCTGTGCGTGGTGACGGGACGGTATACCGAGACCCTGTGCGTGTGGTGATTGGACGGTAGATCGAGACCCTGTGCGTGTGGAGACGGGATGGTAGATGGAGACCCTGTGCGTGTGGTGACTGGATGGTAGATGGAGACCCTGTGCGTGGTGACGGGACGGTAGATGGAGACCCTGTGCGTGGTGACGGGACGGTGGACGGAGACCCTACGTGGAGACCGAGACCCTGTGCGTGGTGACGGGACGGTGGATGGAGACCCTGTGCGTGGTGACGGGACGGTATACCGAGACCCTGTGCGTGGTGACGGGACGGTATACCGAGACCCTGTGCGTGGTGACGGGACGGTATACAGAGACCCTGTGCGTGGTGACTGGACGGTATACCGAGACCCTGTGCCTGGTAACGGGACGGTATCCGGAGACCCTGTGCGTGGTGACTGGACGGTATACCGAGACCCTGTGCGTGGTGACGGGACGGTATACCGAGACCCTGTGCGTGGTGACGGGACGGTAGATGGAGACCCTGTGCGTGTGGTGACTGGACGGGATACCGAGTCCCTGTGCGTGGTGACGGGACGGTATACCGAGACCCTGTGCGTGGTGACGGGACGGTAGATGGAGACCCTGTGCGTGGTGATGGGACGTATGGAGACCCTGTGCGTGGTGACGGGACGGTATACAGAGACCCTGTGCGTGGTGACGGGACGTATGGAGACCCTGTGTGTGGTGACGGGACGGTAGATGGAGACCCTGTGCGTGGTGACGGGACGTATGGAGACCCTGTGCGTGGTGACGGGACGGTATCCGGAGACCCTGTGCGTGGTGACGGGACGGTATACCGAGACCCTGTGCGTGGTGACGGGACGGTATACCGAGACCCTGTGCGTGTGGTGATGGGATGGTATACCGAGACCCTGTGCATGGTGATGGGACCGTATACCGAGACCCTGTGCGTGGTGACGGGACGGTACGTGGAGACCCTGTGCGTGGTGACCGGACGGTATACCGAGACCCTGTGCGTGTGGTGACGGGACGGTATACCGATACCCTGTGCGTGGTGATGGGACCGTATACCGAGACCCTGTGCGTTGTGACGGGACGGTACGTGGAGACCCTGTGCGTGGTGACGGGACGGTGGATGGAGACCCTGTGCGTGGTGACGGGACGGTATACCGAGACCCTGTGCGTGGTGACGGGACGGTGGACTGAGACCCTGTGCGTGGTGATGGGACCGTATACCGAGACCCTGTGCGTGGTGACGGGTCGGTGGACTGAGACCCTGTGCATGGTGATGGGACGGTATACCGAGACCCTGTGCGTGGTGACGGGACGGTGGACTGAGACCCTGTGCGTGGTGATGGGACCGTATACCGAGACCCTGTGCGTGTGGTGACGGGACGGTATACCGAGACCCTGTGCGTGGTGATGGGACGGTACGTGGAGACCCTGTGCGTGGTGACCGGACGGTATACCGAGACCCTGTGCGTGTGGTGACGGGACGGTATACCGAGACCCTGTGCGTGGTGATGGGACCGTATACCGAGACCCTGTGCGTGGTGACGGGACGGTACGTGGAGACCCTGTGCGTGGTGACCGGACGGTATACCGAGACCCTGTGCGTGTGGTGACGGGACGGTATACCGAGACCCTGTGCGTGGTGATGGGACCGTATACCGAGACCCTGTGCGTTGTGACGGGACGGTACGTGGAGACCCTGTGCGTGGTGACTGGACGGTAGACGGAGACTCTGTGCGTGGTGACGGGATGGTATACCGAGACCCTGTGCGTGGTGACGGGACGGTAGACGGAGACCCTGTGCGTGGGGACGGGACGGTATACCGAGACCCTGTGCGTGGGGACGGGACGGCAGATGGAGACCCTGTGCCTGGTGACGGGACGGTATACCGAGACCCTGTGCGTGTGGAGACGGGACGGTAGATGGAGACCCTGTGCGTGTGGAGACGGGATGGTATACCGAGACCCTGTGCGTGTGGAGACGGGACGGTAGATGGAGACCCTGTGCGTGTGGAGACGGGAAGGTATACCGAGACCCTGTGCGTGGTGACGGGACGGTATACCGAGACCCTGTGCGTGTGGTGATTGGACGGTAGATCGAGACCCTGTGCGTGTGGAGACGGGATGGTAGATGGAGACCCTGTGCGTGTGGTGACTGGATGGTAGATGGAGACCCTGTGCGTGGTGACGGGACGGTAGATGGAGCCCGTGTGCGTGGTGACGGGACGGTGGACGGAGACCCTACGTGGAGACCGAGACCCTGTGCGTGGTGACGGGACGGTGGATGGAGACCCTGTGCGTGGTGACGGGATGGTATACCGAGACCCTGTGCGTGGTGACGGTACGGTATACAGAGACCCTGTGCGTGGTGACGGTACGGTATACCGAGACCCTGTGCCTGGTGACGGGACGGTATCCGGAGACCCTGTGCGTGTGGAGACTGGACGGTATACCGAGACCCTGTGCGTGGTGACTGGACGGTATACTGAGACCCTGTGCGTGGTGACGGGACGGTATACCGAGACCCTGTGCGTGGTGACGGGACGGTAGATGGAGACCCTGTGCGTGTGGTGACTGGACGGGATACCGAGTCCCTGTGCGTGGTGACTGGACGGTATACCGAGACCCTGTGCGTGGTGACGGTACGGTATACAGAGACCCTGTGCGTGGTGACTGGACGGTATACCGAGACCCTGTGCCTGGTGACGGGACGGTATCCGGAGACCCTGTGCGTGTGGAGACTGGACGGTATACCGAGACCCTGTGCGTGGTGACTGGACGGTATACTGAGACCCTGTGCGTGGTGACGGGACGGTATACCGAGACCCTGTGCGTGGTGACGGGACGGTAGATGGAGACCCTGTGCGTGTGGTGACTGGACGGGATACCGAGTCCCTGTGCTTGGTGACGGGACGGTATACCGAGACCCTGTGTGTGGTGACGGGACGGTAGATGGAGACCCTGTGCGTGGTGATGGGACGTATGGAGACCCTGTGCGTGGTGACGGGACGGTATACCGAGACCCTGTGCGTGGTGACGGGACGTATGGAGACCCTGTGCGTGGTGACGGGACGGTAGATGGAGACCCTGTGCGTGGTGACGGGACGTATGGAGACCCTGTGCGTGGTGACGGGACGGTATCCGGAGACCCTGTGCGTGGTGACGGGACGGTATACCGAGACCCTGTGCGTGGTGACGGGACGGTATACCGAGACCCTGTGCGTGTGGTGACGGGACGGTATACCGAGACCCTGTGCGTGGTGATGGGACCGTATACCGAGACCCTGTGATTGGTGACGGGACGGTACGTGGAGACCCTGTGCGTGGTGACCGGACGGTATACCGAGACCCTGTGCGTGTGGTGATGGGACGGTATACCGAGACCCTGTGCGTGGTGATGGGACCGTATACCGAGACCCTGTGCGTTGTGACGGGACGGTACGTGGAGACCGTGTGCGTGGTGACGGGACGGTATACCGAGACCCTGTGCGTGGTGACGGGACGGTGGACTGAGACCCTGTGCGTGGTGATGGGACGGTGGACTGAGACCCTGTGCGTGGTGACGGGACGGTGGACAGAGACCCTACGTGGAGACTGAGACCCTGTGCGTGGTGACGGGATGTATGGAGACCCTGTGCGTGGTGACTGGACGTATGGAGACCCTGTGCGTGGTGACTGGACGGTATCCGGAGACCCTGTGCGTGGTGACGGGACGGTATACGGAGACCCTGTGCGTGGTGACGGGACGGTATACGGAGACCCTGTGCGTGGTGACGGGACGGTATACGGAGACCCGGTGCGTGGTGACGGGACGGTATACCGAGACCCTGTGCGTGGTGACTGGACGGTATACCGAGACCCTGTGCGTGGTGACGGGACGTATGGAGACCCTGTGCGCGGGGACGGGACGGTATACCGAGACCCTGTGCGTGGTGACGGGACGGCACGTGGAGACCCAGTGCGTGGTGATGGGACGGCACGTGGAGACCCTGTGCGTGGTGATGGGACGGTAGATGGAGACCCTGTGCGTGGTGACGGGACGGTAGATGGAGACCCTGTGCGTGGTGATGGGACGGTAGATGGAGACCCTGTGCGTGGTGACGGGACGGTATACCGAGACCCTGTGCGTGGTGACGGGACGGTACGTGGAGACCCTGTGCGTGGTGATGGGACGGTAGCTGGAGACACTGTGCGTGGTGACGGGACGGTACGTGGAGACCCTGTGCGTGGTGACAGGACTGTAGCTGGAGACCCTGTGCGTGGTGACGGGACGGTATCTACAGACCCTGTGCGTGGTGATGGGACGGTATCTACAGACCCTGTGCGTGGTGACGGGACGGTAGATGGAGACCCTGTGCGTGGTGACGGGACGGTACGTGGAGAACCTGTGCGTGGTGATGGGACGGTAGCTGGAGACCCTGTGCGTGGTGACGGGACGGTACGTGGAGACCCAGTGCGTGGTGATGGGACGGTAGCTGGAGACCCTGTGCGTGTGGTGACTGGACGGGAGATGGAGACCCTGTCCGTGTGGTGACGGGACGGTATACCGAGACCCTGTGCGTGTGGTAACTGGACGGTATACCGAGACCCTGTGCGTGGTGACGGGACGGTATACCGAGACCCTGTGCGTGGTGACTGGACGGTAGACGGAGACCCTGTGCGTGGTGACGGGACGGAATACCGAGACCCTGTGCGTGGTGACGGGACGGTAGACGGAGACCCTGTGCGTGGTGAAGGGATGGTAGACGGAGACCCTGTGCGTGGGGACGGGACGGTATACCGAGACCCTGTGCGTGGGGATGGGACGGTAGATGGAGACCCTGTGCGTGTGGTGATTGGACGGTAGATCGAGACCCTGTGCGTGTGGAGACGGGATGGTAGATGGAGACCCTGTGCGTGTGGTGACTGGATGGTAGATGGAGACCCTGTGCGTGGTGACGGGACGGTAGATGGAGACCCTGTGCGTGGTGACGGGATGGTGGACGGAGACCCTACGTGGAGACCGAGACCCTGTGCGTGGTGACGGGACGGTGGACAGAGACCCTGTACGTGGTGACGGGACGGTATACCGAGACCCTGTGCGTGGTGACGGGACGGTATACCGAGACCCTGTGCCTGGTGACGGGACGGTATGTGGAGACCCTGTGCGTGTGGAGACTGGACGGTATACGGAGACCCTGTGCGTGGTGACTGGGAGACCCTGTGCGTGGTGACGGGACGGTATCCGGAGACCCTGTGCGTGTGGAGACTGGACGGTATACCGAGACCCTGTGCGTGGTGACTGGACGGTATACCGAGACCCTGTGCGTGGTGACGGGACGGTAGATGGAGACCCTGTGCGCGTGGTGACTGGACGGTATACCGAGACCCTGTGTGTGGTGACGGGACGGTAGATGGAGACCCTGTGCGTGGTGATGGGACGTATGGAGACCCTGTGCGTGGTGACGGGACGGTATACCGCGACCCTGTGCGTGGTGACGGGTCGGTATACCGAGACCCTGTGCGTGGTGACGGGACGGTACGTGGAGACCCTGTGCGTGGTGACCGGACGGTATACCGAGACCCTGTGCGTGTGGTGACGGGACGGTATACCGAGACCCTGTGCGTGGTGATGGGACGGTATACCGAGACCCTGTGCCTGGTGACTGGACGGTATCCGGAGACCCTGTGCGTGGTGACGGGACGGTATACGGAGACCCTGTGCGTGGGTGACGGGACGGTATACGGAGACCCAGTGCGTGGTGATGGGACGGCACGTGGAGACCCTGTGCGTGGTGATGGGACGGTAGATGGAGACCCTGTGCGTGGTGACGGGACGGTAGATGGAGACCCTGTGCGTGGTGATGGGACGGTAGATGGAGACCCTGTGCGTGGTGACGGGACGGTATACCGAGACCCTGTGCGTGGTGACGGGACGGTACGTGGAGACCCTGTGCGTGGTGATGGGACGGTAGCTGGAGACACTGTGCGTGGTGACGGGACGGTACGTGGAGACCCTGTGCGTGGTGACAGGGACTGTAGCTGGAGACCCTGTGCGTGGTGACGGGACGGTATCTACAGACCCTGTGCGTGGTGATGGGACGGTATCTACAGACCCTGTGCGTGGTGACGGGACGGTAGATGGAGACCCTGTGCGTGGTGACGGGACGGTACGTGGAGAACCTGTGCGTGGTGATGGGACGGTAGCTGGAGACCCTGTGCGTGGGTGACGGGACGGTACGTGGAGACCCAGTGCGTGGTGATGGGACGGTAGCTGGAGACCCTGTGCGTGTGGTGACTGGACGGGAGATGGAGACCCTGTCCGTTGTGGTGACGGGACGGTATACCGAGACCCTGTGCGTGTGGTAACTGGACGGTATACCGAGACCCTGTGCGTGGTGACGGGACGGTATACCGAGACCCTGTGCGTGGTGACTGGACGGTAGACGGAGACCCTGTGCGTGGTGACGGGACGGAATACCGAGACCCTGTGCGTGGTGACGGGACGGTAGACGGAGACCCTGTGCGTGGTGAAGGGATGGTAGACGGAGACCCTGTGCGTGGGGACGGGACGGTATACCGAGACCCTGTGCGTGGGGATGGGACGGTAGATGGAGACCCTGTGCGTGTGGTGATTGGACGGTAGATCGAGACCCTGTGCGTGTGGAGACGGGATGGTAGATGGAGACCCTGTGCGTGTGGTGACTGGATGGTAGATGGAGACCCTGTGCGTGGTGACGGGACGGTAGATGGAGACCCTGTGCGTGGGTGACGGGATGGTGGACGGAGACCCTACGTGGAGACCGAGACCCTGTGCGTGGTGACGGGACGGTGGACAGAGACCCTGTACGTGGTGACGGGACGGTATACCGAGACCCTGTGCGTGGTGACGGGACGGTTATACCGAGACCCTGTGCCTGGTGACGGGACGGTATGTGGAGACCCTGTGCGTGTGGAGACTGGACGGTATACGGAGACCCTGTGCGTGGGTGACTGGACGGTATACCGAGACCCTGTGCGTGGTGACGGGACGGTATCCGGAGACCCTGTGCGTGTGGAGACTGGACGGTATACCGAGACCCCTGTGCGTGGTGACTGGACGGTATACCGAGAACCCTGTGCGTGGTGACGGGACGGTAGATGGAGACCCTGTGCGCGTGGTGACTGGACGGTATACCGAGACCCTGTGTGTGGTGACGGGACGGTAGATGGAGACCCTGTGCGTGGTGATGGGACGTATGGAGACCCTGTGCGTGGTGACGGGACGGTAGATGGAGACCCTGTGCGTGGTGATGGGACGTATGGAGACCCTGTGCGTGGTGACGGGACGGTTATACCGCGACCCTGTGCGTGGTGACGGGTCGGTATACCGAGACCCTGTGCGTGGTGACGGGACGGTATACCGCGACCCTGTGCGTGGTGACGGGTCGGTATACCGAGACCCTGTGCGTGGTGACGGGACGGTACGTGGAGACCCTGTGCGTGGTGACCGGACGGTTATACCGAGACCCTGTGCGTGTGGTGACGGGACGGTATACCGAGACCCTGTGCGTGGTGATGGGACCGTATACCGAGACCCTGTGCGTTGTGACGGGACGGTACGTGGAGACCCTGTGCGTGGTGACGGGACCGTATACCGAGACCCTGTGCGTGGTGACGGGACGGTACGTGGAGACACTGTGCGTGGTGACCGGAAGGTATACCGAGACCCTGTGCGTGTGGTGACAGGACGGTATACCGAGACCCTGTGCGTGGTGATGGGACCGTATACCGAGACCCTGTGCGTGGTGACGGGACGGTACGTGGAGACCCTGTGCGTGGTGACCGGACGGTATACCGAGACCCTGTGCGTGTGGTGACGGGACGGTATACCGAGACCCTGTGCGTGGTGATGGGACCGTATACCGAGACCCTGTGCGTGGTGACGGGACGGTACGTGGAGACCCTGTGCGTGGTGACCGGACGGTATACCGGACCCTGTGCCGTGTGGTGACGGGACGGTATACCGAGACCCTGTGCGTGGTGATGGGACCGTATACCGAGACCCTGTGCGTTGTGACGGGACGGTACGTGGAGACCCTGTGCGTGGTGACGGGACCGTATACCGAGACCCTGTGCGTGGTGACGGGACGGTACGTGGAGACACTGTGCGTGGTGACCGGACGGTATACCGAGACCCTGTGCGTGTGGTGACGGGACGGTATACCGAGACCCTGTGCGTGGTGATGGGACCGTATACCGAGACCCTGTGCGTTGTGACGGGACGGTACGTGGAGACCCTGTGCGTGGTGACGGGACGGTGGACGGAGACCCTGTGCGTGGTGACGGGACGGTATACCGAGACCCTGTGCGTGGTGACGGGACGGTGGACCGAGACCCTGTGCGTGGTGACGGGACGGTATCCGGAGACCCTGTGCGTGTGGAGACTGGACGGTATACCGAGACCCTGTGCGTGGTGACTGGACGGTATACCGAGACCCTGTGCGTGGTGACGGGACGGTAGATGGAGACCCTGTGCGTGTGGTGACTGGACGGGATACCGAGTCCCTGTGCGTGGTGACGGGACGGTATACCGAGACCCTGTGTGTGGTGACGGGACGGTAGATGGAGACCCTGTGCGTGGTGATGGGACGTATGGAGACCCTGTGCGTGGGTGACGGGACGGTATACCGCGACCCTGTGCGTGGTGACGGGTCGGTATACCGAGACCCTGTGCGTGGTGACGGGACGGTATCCGGAGACCCTGTGCGTGGTGACGGGACGGTATACCGAGACCCTGTGCGTGGTGACGGGACAGTAGACGGAGACCGTGTGCCTGGTGACGGGACGGTAGAAGGAGACCCTGTGCGTGGTGACGGGACGGTAGACGGAGACCGTGTGCCTGGTGACGGGACGGTAGAAGGAGACCCTGTGCGTGGTGACGGGACGGTATACCGAGACCCTGTGCGTGGTGACGGGACGGTATACCGAGACCCTGTGCGTGTGGTGACGGGACGGTATACAGAGACCCTGTGCGTGGTGATGGGACCGTATACCGAGACCCTGTGCGTGGTGACGGGACGGTACGTGGAGACCCTGTGCGTGGTGACCGGACGGTATACCGAGACCCTGTGCGTGTGGTGACGGGACGGTATACCGAGACCCTGTGCGTGGTGATGGGACCGTATACCGAGACCCTGTGCGTTGTGACGGGACGGTACGTGGAGACCCTGTGCGTGGTGACGGGACCGTATACCGAGACCCTGTGCGTGGTGACGGGACGGTACGTGGAGACACTGTGCGTGGTGACCGGACGGGTATACCGAGACCCTGTGCGTGTGGTGACGGGACGGTATACCGAGACCCTGTGCGTGGTGATGGGACCGTATACCGAGACCCTGTGCGTGTGACGGGACGGTACGTGGAGACCCTGTGCGTGGTGACCGGACGGTATACCGAGACCCTGTGCGTGTGGTGACGGGACGGTATACCGAGACCCTGTGCGTGGTGATGGGGACCGTATACCGAGACCCTGTGCGTGGTGACGGGACGGTACGTGGAGACCCTGTGCGTGGTGACCGGACGGTATACCGAGACCCTGTGCGTGTGGTGACGGGACGGTATACCGAGACCCTGTGCGTGGTGATGGGACCGTATACCGAGACCCTGTGCGTTGTGACGGGACGGTACGTGGAGACCCTGTGCGTGGTGACGGGACCGTATACCGAGACCCTGTGCGTGGTGACGGGACGGTACGTGGAGACACTGTGCGTGGTGACCGGACGGTATACCGAGACCCTGTGCGTGTGGTGACGGGACGGTATACCGAGACCCTGTGCGTGGTGATGGGACCGTATACCGAGACCCTGTGCGTTGTGACGGGACGGTACGTGGAGACCCTGTGCGTGGTGACGGGACGGTGGACGGAGACCCTGTTGCGTGGTGACGGGACGGTATCCGGAGACCCTGTGCGTGTGGAGACTGGACGGTATACCGAGACCCTGTGCGTGGTGACTGGACGGTATACTGAGACCCTGTGCGTGGTGACGGGACGGTATACCGAGACCCTGTGCGTGGTGACGGGACGGTAGATGGAGACCCTGTGCGTGTGGTGACTGGACGGGATACCGAGTCCCTGTGCTTGGTGACGGGACGGTATACCGAGACCCTGTGTGTGGTGACGGGACGGTAGATGGAGACCCTGTGCGTGGTGATGGGACGTATGGAGACCCTGTGCGTGGTGACGGGACGGTATACCGAGACCCTGTGCGTGGTGACGGGACGTATGGAGACCCTGTGCGTGTGACGGGACGGTAGATGGAGACCCTGTGCGTGGTGATGGGACGTATGGAGACCCTGTGCGTGGTGACGGGACGGTATCCGGAGACCCTGTGCGTGGTGACGGGACGGTATACCGAGACCCTGTGCGTGGTGACGGGACGGTATACCGAGACCCTGTGCGTGTGGTGACGGGACGGTATACCGAGACCCTGTGCGTGGTGATGGGACCGTATACCGAGACCCTGTGAGTGGTGACGGGACGGTACGTGGAGACCCTGTGCGTGGTGACCGGACGGTATACCGAGACCCTGTGCGTGTGGTGATGGGACGGTATACCGAGACCCTGTGCGTGGTGATGGGACCGTATACCGAGACCCTGTGCGTTGTGACGGGACGGTACGTGGAGACCCTGTGCGTGGTGACGGGACGGTATACCGAGACCCTGTGCGTGGTGACGGGACGGTGGACTGAGACCCTGTGCGTGGTGATGGGACGGTGGACTGAGACCCTGTGCGTGGTGACGGGACGGTGGACAGAGACCCTACGTGGAGACTGAGACCCTGTGCGTGGTGACGGGATGTATGGAGACCCTGTGCGTGGTGACTGGACGTATGGAGACCCTGTGCGTGGTGACTGGACGGTATCCGGAGACCCTGTGCGTGGTGACGGGACGGTATACGGAGACCCTGTGCGTGGTGACGGGACGGTATACGGAGACCCTGTGCGTGGTGACGGGACGGTATACGGAGACCCGGTGCGTGGTGACGGGACGGTATACCGAGACCCTGTGCGTGGTGACTGGACGGTATACCGAGACCCTGTGCGTGGTGACGGGACGTATGGAGACCCTGTGCGCGGGGACGGGACGGTATACCGAGACCCTGTGCGTGGTGACGGGACGGCACGTGGAGACCCAGTGCGTGGTGATGGGACGGCACGTGGAGACCCTGTGCGTGGTGATGGGACGGTAGATGGAGACCCTGTGCGTGGTGACGGGACGGTAGATGGAGACCCTGTGCGTGGTGATGGGACGGTAGATGGAGACCCTGTGCGTGGTGACGGGACGGTATACCGAGACCCTGTGCGTGGTGACGGGACGGTACGTGGAGACCCTGTGCGTGGTGATGGGACGGTAGCTGGAGACACTGTGCGTGGTGACGGGACGGTACGTGGAGACCCTGTGCGTGGTGACAGGACTGTAGCTGGAGACCCTGTGCGTGGTGACGGGACGGTACGTGGAGACCCTGTGCGTGGTGATGGGACGGTACGTGGAGACCCTGTGCGTGGTGACGGGACGGTATCTACAGACCCTGTGCGTGGTGATGGGACGGTATCTACAGACCCTGTGCGTGGTGACGGGACGGTAGATGGAGACCCTGTGCGTGGTGACGGGACGGTACGTGGAGAACCTGTGCGTGGTGATGGGACGGTAGCTGGAGACCCTGTGCGTGGTGACGGGACGGTACGTGGAGACCCAGTGCGTGGTGATGGGACGGTAGCTGGAGACCCTGTGCGTGTGGTGACTGGACGGGAGATGGAGACCCTGTCCGTGTGGTGACGGGACGGTATACCGAGACCCTGTGCGTGTGGTAACTGGACGGTATACCGAGACCCTGTGCGTGGTGACGGGACGGTATACCGAGACCCTGTGCGTGGTGACTGGACGGTAGACGGAGACCCTGTGCGTGGTGACGGGACGGAATACCGAGACCCTGTGCGTGGTGACGGGACGGTAGACGGAGACCCTGTGCGTGGTGAAGGGATGGTAGACGGAGACCCTGTGCGTGGGGACGGGACGGTATACCGAGACCCTGTGCGTGGGGATGGGACGGTAGATGGAGACCCTGTGCGTGTGGTGATTGGACGGTAGATCGAGACCCTGTGCGTGTGGAGACGGGATGGTAGATGGAGACCCTGTGCGTGTGGTGACTGGATGGTAGATGGAGACCCTGTGCGTGGTGACGGGACGGTAGATGGAGACCCTGTGCGTGGTG
This sequence comes from Hemitrygon akajei, assembly GCF_048418815.1. Lineage (NCBI taxonomy): Eukaryota > Metazoa > Chordata > Chondrichthyes > Myliobatiformes > Dasyatidae > Hemitrygon > Hemitrygon akajei. Next base: position 1,695,664 of record NW_027331949.1, read on the forward strand.
ACGGGATGGTGGACGGAGACCCTACGTGGAGACCGAGACCCTGTGCGTGGTGACGGGACGGTGGACGGAGACCCTGTACGTGGTGACGGGACGGTATACCGAGACCCTGTGCGTGGTGACGGGACGGTATACCGAGACCCTGTGCCTGGTGACGGGACGGTATGTGGAGACCCTGTGCGTGTGGAGACTGGACGGTATACGGAGACCCTGTGCGTGGTGACTGGACGGTATACCGAGACCCTGTGCGTGGTGACGGGACGGTATCCGGAGACCCTGTGCGTGTGGAGACTGGACGGTATACCGAGACCCTGTGCGTGGTGACTGGACGGTATACCGAGACCCTGTGCGTGGTGACGGGACGGTAGATGGAGACCCTGTGCGCGTGGTTACTGGACGGTATACCGAGACCCTGTGTGTGGTGACGGGACGGTAGATGGAGACCCTGTGCGTGGTGATGGGACGTATGGAGACCCTGTGCGTGGTGACGGGACGGTATACCGCGACCCTGTGCGTGGTGACGGGTCGGTATACCGAGACCCTGTGCGTGGTGACGGGACGGTACGTGGAGACCCTGTGCGTGGTGACCGGACGGTATACCGAGACCCTGTGCGTGTGGTGACGGGACGGTATACCGAGACCCTGTGCGTGGTGATGGGACCGTATACCGAGACCCTGTGCGTTGTGACGGGACGGTACGTGGAGACCCTGTGCGTGGTGACGGGACCGTATACCGAGACCCTGTGCGTGGTGACGGGACGGTACGTGGAGACACTGTGCGTGGTGACCGGAAGGTATACCGAGACCCTGTGCGTGTGGTGACAGGACGGTATACCGAGACCCTGTGCGTGGTGATGGGACCGTATACCGAGACCCTGTGCGTGGTGACGGGACGGTACGTGGAGACCCTGTGCGTGGTGACCGGACGGTATACCGAGACCCTGTGCGTGTGGTGACGGGACGGTATACCGAGACCCTGTGCGTGGTGATGGGACCGTATACCGAGACCCTGTGCGTGGTGACGGGACGGTACGTGGAGACCCTGTGCGTGGTGACCGGACGGTATACCGAGACCCTGTGCGTGTGGTGACGGGACGGTATACCGAGACCCTGTGCGTGGTGATGGGACCGTATACCGAGACCCTGTGCGTTGTGACGGGACGGTACGTGGAGACCCTGTGCGTGGTGACGGGACCGTATACCGAGACCCTGTGCGTGGTGACGGGACGGTACGTGGAGACACTGTGCGTGGTGACCGGACGGTATACCGAGACCCTGTGCGTGTGGTGACGGGACGGTATACCGAGACCCTGTGCGTGGTGATGGGACCGTATACCGAGACCCTGTGCGTTGTGACGGGACGGTACGTGGAGACCCTGTGCGTGGTGACGGGACGGTGGACGGAGACCCTGTGCGTGGTGACGGGACGGTATACCGAGACCCTGTGCGTGGTGACGGGACGGTGGACCGAGACCCTGTGCGTGGTGACGGGACGGTATCCGGAGACCCTGTGCGTGTGGAGACTGGACGGTATACCGAGACCCTGTGCGTGGTGACTGGACGGTATACCGAGACCCTGTGCGTGGTGACGGGACGGTAGATGGAGACCCTGTGCGTGTGGTGACTGGACGGGATACCGAGTCCCTGTGCGTGGTGACGGGACGGTATACCGAGACCCTGTGTGTGGTGACGGGACGGTAGATGGAGACCCTGTGCGTGGTGATGGGACGTATGGAGACCCTGTGCGTGGTGACGGGACGGTATACCGCGACCCTGTGCGTGGTGACGGGTCGGTATACCGAGACCCTGTGCGTGGTGACGGGACGGTATCCGGAGACCCTGTGCGTGGTGACGGGACGGTATACCGAGACCCTGTGCGTGGTGACGGGACAGTAGACGGAGACCGTGTGCCTGGTGACGGGACGGTAGAAGGAGACCCTGTGCGTGGTGACGGGACGGTAGACGGAGACCGTGTGCCTGGTGACGGGACGGTAGAAGGAGACCCTGTGCGTGGTGACGGGACGGTATACCGAGACCCTGTGCGTGGTGACGGGACGGTATACCGAGACCCTGTGCGTGTGGTGACGGGACGGTATACAGAGACCCTGTGCGTGGTGATGGGACCGTATACCGAGACCCTGTGCGTGGTGACGGGACGGTACGTGGAGACCCTGTGCGTGGTGACCGGACGGTATACCGAGACCCTGTGCGTGTGGTGACGGGACGGTATACCGAGACCCTGTGCGTGGTGATGGGACCGTATACCGAGACCCTGTGCGTTGTGACGGGACGGTACGTGGAGACCCTGTGCGTGGTGACGGGACCGTATACCGAGACCCTGTGCGTGGTGACGGGACGGTACGTGGAGACACTGTGCGTGGTGACCGGACGGTATACCGAGACCCTGTGCGTGTGGTGACGGGACGGTATACCGAGACCCTGTGCGTGGTGATGGGACCGTATACCGAGACCCTGTGCGTGGTGACGGGACGGTACGTGGAGACCCTGTGCGTGGTGACCGGACGGTATACCGAGACCCTGTGCGTGTGGTGACGGGACGGTATACCGAGACCCTGTGCGTGGTGATGGGACCGTATACCGAGACCCTGTGCGTGGTGACGGGACGGTACGTGGAGACCCTGTGCGTGGTGACCGGACGGTATACCGAGACCCTGTGCGTGTGGTGACGGGACGGTATACCGAGACCCTGTGCGTGGTGATGGGACCGTTATACCGAGACCCTGTGCGTTGTGACGGGACGGTACGTGGAGACCCTGTGCGTGGTGACGGGACCGTATACCGAGACCCTGTGCGTGGTGACGGGACGGTACGTGGAGACACTGTGCGTGGTGACCGGACGGTATACCGAGACCCTGTGCGTGTGGTGACGGGACGGTATACCGAGACCCTGTGCGTGGTGATGGGACCGTATACCGAGACCCTGTGCGTTGTGACGGGACGGTACGTGGAGACCCTGTGCGTGGTGACGGGACGGTGGACGGAGACCCTGTGCGTGGTGACGGGACGGTATCCGGAGACCCTGTGCGTGTGGAGACTGGACGGTATACCGAGACCCTGTGCGTGGTGACTGGACGGTATACTGAGACCCTGTGCGTGGTGACGGGACGGTATACCGAGACCCTGTGCGTGGTGACGGGACGGTAGATGGAGACCCTGTGCGTGTGGTGACTGGACGGGATACCGAGTCCCTGTGCTTGGTGACGGGACGGTATACCGAGACCCTGTGTGTGGTGACGGGACGGTAGATGGAGACCCTGTGCGTGTTGATGGGACGTATGGAGACCCTGTGCGTGGTGACGGGACGGTATACCGAGACCCTGTGCGTGGTGACGGGACGTATGGAGACCCTGTGCGTGGTGACGGGACGGTAGATGGAGACCCTGTGCGTGGTGACGGGACGTATGGAGACCCTGTGCGTGGTGACGGACGGTATCCGGAGACCCTGTGCGTGGTGACGGGACGGTATACCGAGACCCTGTGCGTGGTGACGGGACGGTATACCGAGACCCTGTGCGTGTGGTGACGGGACGGTATACCGAGACCCTGTGCGTGGTGATGGGACCGTATACCGAGACCCTGTGAGTGGTGACGGGACGGTACGTGGAGACCCTGTGCGTGGTGACCGGACGGTATACCGAGACCCTGTGCGTGTGGTGATGGGACGGTATACCGAGACCCTGTGCGTGGTGATGGGACCGTATACCGAGACCCTGTGCGTTGTGACGGGACGGTACGTGGAGACCCTGTGCGTGGTGACGGGACGGTATACCGAGACCCTGTGCGTGGTGACGGGACGGTGGACTGAGACCCTGTGCGTGGTGATGGGACGGTGGACTGAGACCCTGTGCGTGGTGACGGGACGGTGGACAGAGACCCTACGTGGAGACTGAGACCCTGTGCGTGGTGACGGGATGTATGGAGACCCTGTGCGTGGTGACTGGACGTATGGAGACCCTGTGCGTGGTGACTGGACGGTATCCGGAGACCCTGTGCGTGGTGACGGGACGGTATACGGAGACCCTGTGCGTGGTGACGGGACGGTATACGGAGACCCTGTGCGTGGTGACGGGACGGTATACGGAGACCCGGTGCGTGGTGACGGGACGGTATACCGAGACCCTGTGCGTGGTGACTGGACGGTATACCGAGACCCTGTGCGTGGTGACGGGACGTATGGAGACCCTGTGCGCGGGGACGGGACGGTATACCGAGACCCTGTGCGTGGTGACGGGACGGCACGTGGAGACCCAGTGCGTGGTGATGGGACGGCACGTGAAGACCCTGTGCGTGGTGATGGGACGGTAGATGGAGACCCTGTGCGTGGTGACGGGACGGTAGATGGAGACCCTGTGCGTGGTGATGGGACGGTAGATGGAGACCCTGTGCGTGGTGACGGGACGGTATACCGAGACCCTGTGCGTGGGTGACGGGACGGTACGTGGAGACCCTGTGCGTGGTGATGGGACGGTAGCTGGAGACACTGTGCGTGGTGACGGGACGGTACGTGGAGACCCTGTGCGTGGTGACAGGACTGTAGCTGGAGACCCTGTGCGTGGTGACGGGACGGTACGTGGAGACCCTGTGCGTGGTGATGGGACGGTACGTGGAGACCCTGTGCGTGGTGACGGGACGGTATCTACAGACCCTGTGCGTGGTGATGGGACGGTATCTACAGACCCTGTGCGTGGTGACGGGACGGTAGATGGAGACCCTGTGCGTGGTGACGGGACGGTACGTGGAGAACCTGTGCGTGGTGATGGGACGGTAGCTGGAGACCCTGTGCGTGGTGACGGGACGGTACGTGGAGACCCAGTGCGTGGTGATGGGACGGTAGCTGGAGACCCTGTGCGTTGTGGTGACTGGACGGGAGATGGAGACCCTGTCCGTGTGGTGACGGGACGGTATACCCGAGACCCTGTGCGTGTGGTAACTGGACGGTATACCGAGACCCTGTGCGTGGTGACGGGACGGTATACCGAGACCCTGTGCGTGGTGACTGGACGGTAGACGGAGACCCTGTGCGTGGTGACGGGACGGAATACCGAGACCCTGTGCGTGGTGACGGGACGGTAGACGGAGACCCTGTGCGTGGTGAAGGGATGGTAGACGGAGACCCTGTGCGTGGGGACGGGACGGTATACCGAGACCCTGTGCGTGGGGATGGGACGGTAGATGGAGACCCTGTGCGTGTGGTGATTGGACGGTAGATCGAGACCCTGTGCGTGTGGAGACGGGATGGTAGATGGAGACCCTGTGCGTGTGGTGACTGGATGGTAGATGGAGACCCTGTGCGTGGTGACGGGACGGTAGATGGAGACCCTGTGCGTGGTGACGGGATGGTGGACGGAGACCCTACGTGGAGACCGAGACCCTGTGCGTGGTGACGGGACGGTGGACGGAGACCCTGTACGTGGTGACGGGACGGTATACCGAGACCCTGTGCGTGGTGACGGGACGGTATACCGAGACCCTGTGCCTGGTGACGGGACGGTATGTGGAGACCCTGTGCGTGTGGAGACTGGACGGTATACGGAGACCCTGTGCGTGGTGACTGGACGGTATACCGAGACCCTGTGCGTGGTGACGGGACGGTATCCGGAGACCCTGTGCGTGTGGAGACTGGACGGTATACCGAGACCCTGTGCGTGGTGACTGGACGGTATACCGAGACCCTGTGCGTGGTGACGGGACGGTAGATGGAGACCCTGTGCGCGTGGTGACTGGACGGTATACCGAGACCCTGTGTGTGGTGACGGGACGGTAGATGGAGACCCTGTGCGTGGTGATGGGACGTATGGAGACCCTGTGCGTGGTGACGGGACGGTATACCGCGACCCTGTGCGTGGTGACGGGTCGGTATACCGAGACCCTGTGCGTGGTGACGGGACGGTATCCGGAGACCCTGTGCGTGGTGACGGGACGGTATACCGAGACCCTGTGCGTGGTGACGGGACAGTAGACGGAGACCGTGTGCCTGGTGACGGGACGGTAGAAGGAGACCCTGTGCGTGGTGACGGGACGGTAGACGGAGACCGTGTGCCTGGTGACGGGACGGTAGAAGGAGACCCTGTGCGTGGTGACGGGACGGTATACCGAGACCCTGTGCGTGGTGACGGGACGGTATACCGAGACCCTGTGCGTGTGGTGACGGGACGGTATACCGAGACCCTGTGCGTGGTGATGGGACCGTATACCGAGACCCTGTGCGTGGTGACGGGACGGTACGTGGAGACCCTGTGCGTGGTGACCGGACGGTATACCGAGACCCTGTGCGTGTGGTGACGGGACGGTATACCGAGACCCTGTGCGTGGTGATGGGACCGTATACCGAGACCCTGTGCGTTGTGACGGGACGGTACGTGGAGACCCTGTGCGTGGTGACGGGACCGTATACCGAGACCCTGTGCGTGGTGACGGGACGGTACGTGGAGACACTGTGCGTGGTGACCGGAAGGTATACCGAGACCCTGTGCGTGTGGTGACAGGACGGTATACCGAGACCCTGTGCGTGGTGATGGGACCGTATACCGAGACCCTGTGCGTGGTGACGGGACGGTACGTGGAGACCCTGTGCGTGGTGACCGGACGGTATACCGAGACCCTGTGCGTGTGGTGACGGGACGGTATACCGAGACCCTGTGCGTGGTGATGGGACCGTATACCGAGACCCTGTGCGTGGTGACGGGACGGTACGTGGAGACCCTGTGCGTGGTGACCGGACGGTATACCGAGACCCTGTGCGTGTGGTGACGGGACGGTATACCGAGACCCTGTGCGTGGTGATGGGACCGTATACCGAGACCCTGTGCGTTGTGACGGGACGGTACGTGGAGACCCTGTGCGTGGTGACGGGACCGTATACCGAGACCCTGTGCGTGGTGACGGGACGGTACGTGGAGACACTGTGCGTGGTGACCGGACGGTATACCGAGACCCTGTGCGTGTGGTGACGGGACGGTATACCGAGACCCTGTGCGTGGTGATGGGACCGTATACCGAGACCCTGTGCGTTGTGACGGGACGGTACGTGGAGACCCTGTGCGTGGTGACGGGACGGTGGACGGAGACCCTGTGCGTGGTGACGGGACGGTATACCGAGACCCTGTGCGTGGTGACGGGACGGTGGACCGAGACCCTGTGCGTGGTGACGGGACGGTATCCGGAGACCCTGTGCGTGTGGAGACTGGACGGTATACCGAGACCCTGTGCGTGGTGACTGGACGGTATACCGAGACCCTGTGCGTGGTGACGGGACGGTAGATGGAGACCCTGTGCGTGTGGTGACTGGACGGGATACCGAGTCCCTGTGCGTGGTGACGGGACGGTATACCGAGACCCTGTGTGTGGTGACGGGACGGTAGATGGAGACCCTGTGCGTGGTGATGGGACGTATGGAGACCCTGTGCGTGGTGACGGGACGGTATACCGCGACCCTGTGCGTGGTGACGGGTCGGTATACCGAGACCCTGTGCGTGGTGACGGGACGGTATCCGGAGACCCTGTGCGTGGTGACGGGACGGTATACCGAGACCCTGTGCGTGGTGACGGGACAGTAGACGGAGACCGTGTGCCTGGTGACGGGACGGTAGAAGGAGACCCTGTGCGTGGTGACGGGACGGTAGACGGAGACCGTGTGCCTGGTGACGGGACGGTAGAAGGAGACCCTGTGCGTGGTGACGGGACGGTATACCGAGACCCTGTGCCTGGTGACGGGACGGTAGAAGGAGACCCTGTGCGTGGTGACGGGACGGTATACCGAGACCCTGTGCGTGGTGACGGGACGGTATACCGAGACCCTGTGCGTGTGGTGACGGGACGGTATACAGAGACCCTGTGCGTGGTGATGGGACCGTATACCGAGACCCTGTGCGTGGTGACGGGACGGTACGTGGAGACCCTGTGCGTGGTGACCGGACGGTATACCGAGACCCTGTGCGTGTGGTGACGGGACGGTATACCGAGACCCTGTGCGTGGTGATGGGACCGTATACCGAGACCCTGTGCGTTGTGACGGGACGGTACGTGGAGACCCTGTGCGTGGTGACGGGACCGTATACCGAGACCCTGTGCGTGGTGACGGGACGGTACGTGGAGACACTGTGCGTGGTGACCGGACGGTATACCGAGACCCTGTGCGTGTGGTGACGGGACGGTATACCGAGACCCTGTGCGTGGTGATGGGACCGTATACCGAGACCCTGTGCGTGGTGACGGGACGGTACGTGGAGACCCTGTGCGTGGTGACCGGACGGTATACCGAGACCCTGTGCGTGTGGTGACGGGACGGTATACCGAGACCCTGTGCGTGGTGATGGGACCGTATACCGAGACCCTGTGCGTGGTGACGGGACGGTACGTGGAGACCCTGTGCGTGGTGACCGGACGGTATACCGAGACCCTGTGCGTGTGGTGACGGGACGGTATACCGAGACCCTGTGCGTGGTGATGGGACCGTACACCGAGACCCTGTGCGTTGTGACGGGACGGTACGTGGAGACCCTGTGCGTGGTGACGGGACCGTATACCGAGACCCTGTGCGTGGTGACGGGACGGTACGTGGAGACACTGTGCGTGGTGACCGGACGGTATACCGAGACCCTGTGCGTGTGGTGACGGGACGGTATACCGAGACCCTGTGCGTGGTGATGGGACCGTATACCGAGACCCTGTGCGTTGTGACGGGACGGTACGTGGAGACCCTGTGCGTGGTGACGGGACGGTGGACGGAGACCCTGTGCGTGGTGACGGGACGGTATACCGAGACCCTGTGCGTGGTGACGGGACGGTGGACCGAGACCCTGTGCGTGGTGACGGGACGGTATCCGGAGACCCTGTGCGTGTGGAGACTGGACGGTATACCGAGACCCTGTGCGTGGTGACTGGACGGTATACCGAGACCCTGTGCGTGGTGACGGGACGGTAGATGGAGACCCTGTGCGTGTGGTGACTGGACGGGATACCGAGTCCCTGTGCGTGGTGACGGGACGGTATACCGAGACCCTGTGTGTGGTGACGGGACGGTAGATGGAGACCCTGTGCGTGGTGATGGGACGTATGGAGACCCTGTGCGTGGTGACGGGACGGTATACCGCGACCCTGTGCGTGGTGACGGGTCGGTATACCGAGACCCTGTGCGTGGTGACGGGACGGTATCCGGAGACCCTGTGCGTGGTGACGGGACGGTATACCGAGACCCTGTGCGTGGTGACGGGACAGTAGACGGAGACCGTGTGCCTGGTGACGGGACGGTAGAAGGAGACCCTGTGCGTGGTGACGGGACGGTAGACGGAGACCGTGTGCCTGGTGACGGGACGGTAGAAGGAGACCCTGTGCGTGGTGACGGGACGGTATACCGAGACCCTGTGCGTGGTGACGGGACGGTATACCGAGACCCTGTGCGTGTGGTGACGGGACGGTATACCGAGACCCTGTGCGTGGTGATGGGACCGTATACCGAGACCCTGTGCGTGGTGACGGGACGGTACGTGGAGACCCTGTGCGTGGTGACCGGACGGTATACCGAGACCCTGTGCGTGTGGTGACGGGACGGTATACCGAGACCCTGTGCGTGGTGATGGGACCGTATACCGAGACCCTGTGCGTTGTGACGGGACGGTACGTGGAGACCCTGTGCGTGGTGACGGGACCGTATACCGAGACCCTGTGCGTGATGACGGGACGGTACGTGGAGACACTGTGCGTGGTGACCGGACGGTATACCGAGACCCTGTGCGTGTGGTGACGGGACGGTATACCGAGACCCTGTGCGTGGTGATGGGACCGTATACCGAGACCCTGTGCGTGGTGACGGGACGGTACGTGGAGACCCTGTGCGTGGTGACCGGACTGTATACCGAGACCCTGTGCGTGTGGTGACGGGACGGTATACCGAGACCCTGTGCGTGGTGATGGGACCGTATACCGAGACCCTGTGCGTGGTGACGGGACGGTACGTGGAGACCCTGTGCGTGGTGACCGGACGGTATACCGAGACCCTGTGCGTGTGGTGACGGGACGGTATACCGAGACCCTGTGCGTGGTGATGGGACCGTATACCGAGACCCTGTGCGTTGTGACGGGACGGTACGTGGAGACCCTGTGCGTGGTGACGGGACCGTATACCGAGACCCTGTGCGTGGTGACGGGACGGTACGTGGAGACACTGTGCGTGGTGACCGGACGGTATACCGAGACCCTGTGCGTGTGGTGACGGGACGGTATACCGAGACCCTGTGCGTGGTGATGGGACCGTATACCGAGACCCTGTGCGTTGTGACGGGACGGTACGTGGAGACCCTGTGCGTGGTGACGGGACGGTATACCGCGACCCTGTGCGTGGTGACGGGTCGGTATACCGAGACCCTGTGCGTGGTGACGGGACGGTATCCGGAGACCCTGTGCGTGGTGACGGGACGGTATACCGAGACCCTGTGCGTGGTGACGGGACAGTAGACGGAGACCGTGTGCCTGGTGACGGGACGGTAGAAGGAGACCCTGTGCGTGGTGACGGGACGGTAGACGGAGACCGTGTGCCTGGTGACGGGACGGTAGAAGGAGACCCTGTGCGTGGTGACGGGACGGTACGTGGAGACCCTGTGCGTGGTGACCGGACGGTATACCGAGACCCTGTGCGTGTGGTGACGGGACGGTATACCGAGACCCTGTGCGTGGTGATGGGACCGTACGTGGAGACCCTGTGCGTGGTGACGGGACGGTATACCGAGACCCTGTGCGTGGTGACGGGTCGGTATGCCGAGACCCTGTGCGTGTGGTGACGGGACGGTATACCGAGACCCTGTGCGTGGTGATGGGACCGTATACCGAGACCCTGTGCGTGGTGACGGGACGGTACGTGGAGACACTGTGCGTGGTGACCGGACGGTATACCGAGATCCTGTGCGTGTGGTGACGGGACGGTATACCGAGACCCTGTGCGTGGTGATGGGACCGTATACCGAGACCCTGTGCGTTGTGACGGGACGGTACGTGGAGACCCTGTGCGTGGTGACGGGACGGTGGACGGAGACCCTGTGCGTGGTGACGGGACGGTATACCGAGACCCTGTGCGTGGTGACGGGACGGTGGACCGAGACCCTGTGCGTGGTGACGGGACGGTGGACAGAGACCCTACGTGGAGACTGAGACCCTGTGCGTGGTGACGGGATGTATGGAGACCCTGTGCGTGGTGACTGGACGTATGGAGACCCTGTCCGTGTGGTGACGGGACGGTACACCGAGACCCTGTGCGTGTGGTAACTGGACGGTATACCGAGACCCTGTGCGTGGTGACGGGACGGTATACCGAGACCCTGTGCGTGGTGACTGGTCGGTAGACGGAGACCCTGTGCGTGGTGACGGGACGGTATACCGAGACCCTGTGCGTGGTGACGGGACGGTAGACGGAGACCCTGTGCGTGGTGAAGGGATGGTAGACGGAGACCCTGTGCGTGGGGACGGGATGGTATACCGAGACCCTGTGCGTGGGGATGGGACGGTAGATGGAGACCCTGTGCATGTGGTGATTGGACGGTAGATCGAGACCCTGTGCGTGTGGAGACGGGATGGTAGATGGAGACCCTGTGCGTGTGGTGACTGGATGGTAGATGGAGACCCTGTGCGTGGTGACGGGACGGTAGACGGAGACCCTGTGCGTGGGGATGGGACGGTAGATGGAGACCCTGTGCGTGTGGTGATTGGACGGTAGATCGAGACCCTGTGCGTGTGGAGACGGGATGGTAGATGGAGACCCTGTGCGTGTGGTGACTGGATGGTAGATGGAGACCCTGTGCGTGGTGACGGGACGGTAGATGGAGACCCTGTGCGTGGTGACGGGATGGTGGACGGAGACCCTACGTGGAGACCGAGACCCTGTGCGTGGTGACGGGACGGTGGATGGAGACCCTGTGCGTGGTGACGGGACGGTATACCGAGACCCTGTGCGTGGTGACGGGACGGTATACCGAGACCCTGTGCCTGGTGACGGGACGGTATGTGGAGACCCTGTGCGTGTGGAGACTGGACGGTATACGGAGACCCTGTGCGTGGTGACTGGACGGTATACGGAGACCCTGTGCGTGGTGACTGGACGGTATACCGAGACCCTGTGCGTGGTGACGGGACGGTATCCGGAGACCCTGTGCGTGTGGAGACTGGACGGTATACTGAGACCCTGTGCGTGGTGACTGTACGGTATACCGAGACCCTGTGCGTGGTGACGGGACGGTAGATGGAGACCCTGTGCGTGTGGTGACTGGACGGGATACCGAGTCCCTGTGCGTGGTGACGGGACGGTATACCGAGACCCTGTGTGTGGTGACGGGACGGTAGATGGAGACCCTGTGCGTGGTGATGGGACGTATGGAGACCCTGTGCGTGGTGACGGGACGGTATACCGAGACCCTGTGCGTGGTGACGGGTCGGTATACCGAGACCCTGTGCGTGGTGACGGGTCGGTATACCGAGACCCTGTGCGTGGTGACGGGACGGTATCCGGAGACCCTGTGCGTGGTGACGGGACGGTATACCGAGACCCTGTGCGTGGTGACGGGACAGTAGACGGAGACCGTGTGCCTGGTGACGGGAAGGTAGAAGGAGACCCTGTGCGTGGTGACGGGACGGTAGACGGAGACCGTGTGCCTGGTGACGGGACGGTAGAAGGAGACCCTGTGCGTGGTGACGGGACGGTATACCGAGACCCTGTGCGTGGTGACGGGACGGTATACCGAGACCCTGTGCGTGTGGTGACGGGACCGTATACCGAGACCCTGTGCGTGGTGACGGGACGGTACGTGGAGACCCTGTGCGTGGTGACCGGACGGTATACCGAGACCCTGTGCGTGTGGTGACGGGACGGTATACCGAGACCCTGTGCGTGGTGATGGGACGGTATACCGAGACCCTGTGCGTTGTGACGGGACGGTACGTGGAGACCCTGTGCGTAGTGACGGGACGGTATACCGAGACCCTGTGCGTAGTGATGGGACCGTATACCGAGACCCTGTGCGTGGTGACGGGTCGGTATACCGAGACCCTGTGCGTGGTGACGGGTCGGTACGTGGAGACCCTGTGCGTGGTGACGGGACGGTATACCGAGACCCTGTGCGTGGTGACCGGACGGTATACCGAGACCCTGTGCGTGTGGTGACGGGACGGTATACCGAGACCCTGTGCGTGGTGACGGGACGGTACGTGGAGACACTGTGCGTGGTGACCGGACGGTATACCGAGACCCTGTGCGTGTGGTGACGGGACGGTATACCGAGACCCTGTGCGTGGTGATGGGACCGTATACCGAGACCCTGTGCGTTGTGACGGGACGGTACGTGGAGACCCTGTGCGTGGTGACGGGACGGTGGACGGAGACCCTGTGCGTGGTGACGGGATGTATGGAGACCCTGTGCGTGGTGACTGGACGTATGGAGACCCTGTGCGTGGTGACTGGACGGTATCCGGAGACCCTGTGCGTGGTGATGGGACGGTATACGGAGACCCTGTGCGTGGTGACGGGACGGTATATGGAGACCCTGTGCGTGGTGACGGGACGGTATACGGAGACCCGGTGCGTGGTGACGGGACGGTATACCGAGACCCGGTGCGTGGTGACGGGGCGGTATACCGAGACCCGGTGCGTGGTGACTGGATGGTATACCGAGTCCCTGTGCGTGGTGACGGGACGTATGGAGACCCTGTGCGCGGGGACGGGACGGTATACCGAGACCCTGTGCGTGGGGACGGGACGGTATACCGAGACCCTGTGAGTGGGGACGGGACGGTACGTGGAGACCCTGTGCGTGGTGACGGGACGGTATCCGGAGACCCTGTGCGTGGTGATGGGATGGTATACCGAGACCCTGTGCGTGGTGACGGGACTGTGGACCGAGACCCTGTGCGTGGTGACGGGACGGTATACCGAGACCCTGTGCGTGGTGACGGGACTGTATACCGAGACACTGTGCGTGGTGACGGGACGGTGGACCGAGACCCTTTGCGTGGTGACGGGACGGTGGACCGAGACCCTTTGCGTGGTGACGGGACGGTAGGTGGAGACCCTGTGCGTGGTGACGGGACGGTAGGTGGAGACCCTGTGCGTGGTGACGGGACGGTAGACGGAGACCCTGTGCGTAGTGACGGGACGGTGGACCGAGACCCTGTGCGTGGTGACGGGACGGTAGGTGGAGACCCTGTGCGTGGTGACGGGGCGGTACGTGGAGACCCTGTGCGTGGTGACGGGACGGTAGCTGGAGACCCTGTGCGTGGTGACGGGATGGTACGTGGAGACCCTGTGCGTGGTGACGGGACGGTACGTGGAGTCCCTGTGCGTGGTGACGGGACTGTAGCTGGAGACCCTGTGAGTGGTGACGGGACGGTACGTGGAGACCCTGCGCGTGGTGACGGGACGGTAGCTACAGACCCTGTGCGTGGTGACGGGACGGTATACCGAGACACTGTGCGTGCTGATGGGACGGTGTACCGAGACCCTGTGCGTGGTGACGGGACGGTACGTGGAGACCCTGTGCGTGGTGATGGGACGGTAGCTACAGACCCTGTGCGTGGTGACGGGACGGTAGACGGAGACCCTGTGCGTGGTGACGGGACGGTATACCGAGACCCTGTGCTTGGTGACGGGACGGTATACCGAGACCCTGTGCGTGGTGACGGGACGGTACGTGGAGACCCTGTGCGTGGTGACGGGATGGTAGCTGGTGACCCTGTGCGTGGTGACGGGACGGTAGCTGGTGACCCAGTGCGTGGTGATGGGACGGTAGATGGAGACCCTGTGCGTGGTGACGGGACGGTAGATGGAGACCCTGTGCGTGGTGATGGGACGGTAGATGGAGACCCTGTGCGTGGTGACGGGACGGTATACCGAGACCCTGTGCGTGGTGACGGGACGGTAGCTACAGACCCTGTGCGTGGTGACGGGACGGTAGATGGAGACCCTGTGCGTGGTGACGGGACGGTACGTGGAGAACCTGTGCGTGGTGACGGGACGGTAGCTGGAGACCCTGTGCGTGGTGACGGGACGGTAGCTGGAGACCCAGTGCGTGGTGATGGGACGGTAGCTGGAGACCCTGTGCGTGTGGTGACTGGACGGTAGATGGAGACCCTGTCCGTGTGGTGACTGGACGGTAGATGGAGACCCTGTCCGTGTGGTGACGGGACGGTACACCGAGACCCTGTGCGTGGTGACTGGACTGTAGATGGAGACCATGTCCGTGTGGTGACGGGACGGTACACCGAGACCCTGTGCGTGTGGTAACTGGACGGTATACCGAGACCCTGTGCGTGGTGACAGGACGGTATACCGAGACCCTGTGCGTGGTGACTGGACGGTAGACGGAGACCTTGTGCGTGGTGACGGGACGGTATACCGAGACCCTGTGCGTGGTGACTGGACGGTAGACGGAGACCCTGTGCGTGGTGACGGGACGGTATACCGAGACCCTGTGCGTGGTGACGGGACGGTAGACGGAGACCCTGTGCGTGGTGACGGGACGGTAGACGGAGACCCTGTGCGTGGGGACGGGACGGTATACCGAGACCCTGTGCGTGGGGATGGGACGGTAGATGGAGACCCTGTGCGTGTGGTGATTGGACGGTAGATCGAGACCCTGTGCGTGTGGAGACGGGATGGTAGATGGAGACCCTGTGCGTGTGGTGACTGGATGGTAGATGGAGACCCTGTGCATGGTGACGGGACGGTAGATGGAGACCCTGTGCGTGGTGACGGGACGGTGGACGGAGACCCTACGTGGAGACCGAGACCCTGTGCGTGGTGACGGGACGGTGGATGGAGACCCTGTGCGTGGTGACGGGACGGTGGATGGAGACCCTGTGCGTGGTGACGGGACGGTATACCGAGACCCTGTGCCTGGTGACGGGACGGTATACCGAGACCCTGTGCCTGGTGACGGGACGGTATGTGGAGACCCTGTGCGTGTGGAGACTGGGCGGTATACGGAGACCCTGTGCGTGGTGACTGGACGGTATACCGAGACCCTGTGCGTGGTGACTGGACGGTATACCGAGACCCTGTGCGTGGTGACGGGACGGTATACCGAGACCCTGTGCGTGGTGACTGGACGGTATACCGAGACCCTGTGCGTGGTGACGGGACGGTAGATGGAGACCCTGTGCGTGTGGTGACTGGACGGGATACCGAGACCCTGTGCGTGGTGACGGGACGGTAGATGGAGACCCTGTGCGTGGTGACGGGACGGTATCCAGAGACCCTGTGCGTGGTGACGGGACGGTATACCGAGACCCTGTGCGTGGTGACGGGACGGTAGACGGAGACCGTGTGCCTGGTGACGGGACGGTAGAAGGAGACCCTGTGCGTGGTGACGGGACGGTAGACGGAGACCGTGTGCCTGGTGACGGGACGGTAGAAGGAGACCCTGTGCGTGGTGACGGGACGGTATACCGAGACCCTGTGCGTGGTGACGGGACGGTGGACCGAGACCCTGTGCGTGGTGACTGGACGGTATACCGAGACCCTGTGCGTGGTGACTGGACGGTATACCGAGACCGTGCGTGTGGTGACTGGACGGTACGTGGAGACCGTGCGCATGGTGACTGGACGGTATACCAAGACCGTGCGTGGTGACGGGACGGTACATGTAGTCCCTGTGCGTGGTGACGGGACGTTATACGGAGACTGTGTGTGTGGTGAATGGACGGTATACCGAGACCCTGTGCGTGGTGACGGGACTGTATACCGAGACCCTGTGCGTGGCGAGGGATGGTATACGGAGACTGTGTGTGTGGTGAATGGACGGTATACCGAGACCCTGTGCGTGGTGACGGGACGGTATACGGAGACTGTGTGTGTGGTGAATGGACGGTATACCGAGATCCTGTGCGTGGTGACGGGATGGTAGATGGAGACCTTGTGCCTGGTGACGGGACGGTAGATGGTGACCCTGTGCGTGGTGACGGGTCGGTACGCAGAGACCGTGTGCGTGGTGATGGGACGGTGCACGGAGACCATGTGTGTGCGGACGGGTCGGTATACAGTGTCTGGTAAAGTGATGGCATACAGAGACCGTGTGTCAGTCTGCCTCTCTACCCTAGGCCTTCAGGTTCAGATGCAGGGAATAATTGTCAAACACAGTTTACTTAAAAACACATACTCTTTATTAGCAAGCTTGCGTCTCAGTTGACACTGAGCTTGAGAAAATCTGCAGCCGGGGGAGTCCAAAGTACTGTTTGGAGCTACTGATATACATTGTTATCACATATATATTCTGATAAGGAGTACACAGTGTAGTTCTCATGCAACAAACACTTCTTTGTTCATACATTATCCTCACAGCACGATATGCCAAGCTACAAATAAATCAGTTAGGGTCTAGCTTTTTAATTCTGCAATGTAATTCCTCATGTCATGATGGGACGGTATAGAGACTGTGTGTGTTGACGGGACGGTATACAGAGACCAGGTGTGTGTGTTTCGGTACAGAGTAACAGCCAGGTGCATTTCGCCAGCATGTGTAGGTGCTGATCGGACAGTATACAGAGTGTGTGTGGTGACGAGACTCACTGTCTCCATCTCTGGAGATATCCACCGACATCTATTACAAACCCACGGACTCTCACAGCTACCTCATCCCACCCTGCTACTTGTAAAAACGCCATCCCTTTCTCTGAATTCCTCCATCTCCACCGCATCTGCTCTCAGGATAAGGCTTTTCTTTCTAGAATAAAGGCGATGTCCTCCTTTTTCAAAGAAGGGTCTTCCCTTTCTCCATAAACGCTGCCCTCAACTGCATCTCTTCCATTTCAGGCATGTCTACTCTTACTCCATCCTCTCCCACCCTATCAGGGATAGGGTTCCTCTTGTCCTCACCTACCATCCCACCATCCTCTGCGTCAGCACATCATTCTCCAAAACTTCCGCCATCTTGAACGGGATCCCTCCAACAAGCACATCGTTCCCTCCCCTCCAGTTTCTGCTTTCTGCAGGGATCGCTCCCTACGCGACTCCCTTGTCCATTCATCCCTCCCCACCGATCTCGCTACTGGCCCTTCTCCTTGCAAGCGGAACAACTTCTATACCTGCCTCTGCGCCACCTCCATCCCTACCTTTCAGGCCCCAAACAGCCCTTCCAGGTGAGTCTGTTGGAGTCGTAAACTGTGTCCGGTCCTCCTTGTGTGGCCTCCTGTGTATCAGTGAGACCTGACATAGATTGGGAGACCGCTTCGACAGGCATTTACGCTCCTTCTGCCAGAACAAGCGGGATCTCCCAATGGCCACCCGTTTTAATTCCTCTTCCCATTCCGATATGTCTATCCATGGCTACCTCTACTGTTGTGATGAGGCCACACTTCGGGATGGAGGAACAACACCTTATGTTTTGCGTCTGCAGATTTTCTCTTCTTTGTATACAGATATTGTGTGTGTACGTGTACACGAGGTGATGGGACAGTATACAGTGACTGTGTGTGTGTATGTGGCAATGGGATGGTATACAATGACTGTGTGTGTGAGTGTGTACGTGCGTGTCTGTTTGTGTTACAGTGTGCCGGGGCCCTGCCCCCTGCTGACAGGCAGCGTGCTTCTTGTCAGCGTCCGATCACTGGTGTGGGACCTCTGGTTGCCCGCAGGTACTGGCAGCTGGACCCTGCCAAGGTTTACGCCATGGGATCCAACCCCTGGGACACGGGTGTGCTCGAGGCGTCCGAGGAGTACAAGCATCGGATGGTATGTTCAGCCTCCCGCTGACAAGGGGCTCTCCGGGTTGTCCCCAGGGTCCCACTCTCCCTCTGATCTGGGACTGGGGTGTTCCTGCAGGGTCCTGCTGCCCCCCACCCCATGGACCGTCGGTGTCCCCAGGGTCCCACTCTCCCTCTGATCTGGGACTGGGGTGTTCCTGCAGGGTCCTGCATTCCTGGGCTTCTTTCCACGTTCCTGATACGCCCCCAGAGGGCAGGGTGCATTCGCAGGGCCTCAGTGTCTCTCTGCCATGGGACTGGGGCTTTCTACGGGGACCTCTCTCCCACCTGGGGACTGGCATGGCGCTTCAGGCTTCCAGTGTCCCATCTACCCAGGGATTCAGTGTGGTCTTTCCTCTCTCCCTTTGGGCCACTCCATGCACGGACACGACCACACGGTGTCGCCAGGGTCCCAGTGTCCTCTTGTCCAGAGGGTGGGAATACTCCTCGGGGTCCTGCTGCCCCTCCACCCAGAGACCGTCGGTGTCCGCAGCGTCCCACTGCCCCCCCTTCTCTTCTACGGGACCGACTGTCTTTGGGATTCAGCAGGGTCCCATTTCCCCCACTCCTCCACTGTTCACCAGGATCCTGCTGCCCCCCCACCCCACCGGGGACTGTCGGCATCCGCAGGGTCCCATTTCCCCCACTCCTCCAGTTCTTTTCAGGATCCTGCTGGGAGTTCTTCTCGGGGTCCTGCTGCCCCCCCCCCCCCCCCACCCATGGACTGTCGGTGTCCCCAGGGTCCCACTGCCCCTTTACTACTACAGGACTGTCTGTGGGTATCAGCAGGGTCACCCTTCCCCACACCCCTCTGCTGTCTGTTGTCGGGGCTGTGAGGGCACTGCCTTGCGTGGACGACTGTACCCTGGTCTGGGGTGTGCTGTTTCTGGCCAGTTGTAACAGCTTGCTTCCTCTTCCAGCACAACCTGTGCTGCGATAACTGTCACTCCCACGTGGCCATGGCCCTGAATCTGATGCGATACGAGAACAAGACCTCCTGGAACATGGTGAAGCTCTGCTTCCTGATGCTGGTGCACAGTCGCTATGTCAGGTAGGTGCTCTCCGCTGGTTCCTGAGGGTTAACAGGGCCCCGGAGTCTTGCCCCCGGTCCTCCAGCTCCAAGGGGAAGGGCTGGGTTAAACCAGCCCTGTGTTCCCACTTCCCTTTCCTGTTTGGGGAGTGAGGAGGTGAATTGTCCCTGGGTTCCTGCTCCCCATCCCTGGGCTGATTGAGGATACCTGCTCTCCATTCCCAGTTGAGGGAGGAGCTGAATCAGGCCCTGAGCTCGATAGGAGGGGGAGGGTGAATCAGCCCTGGATCTTTTTCTCGCTCCCCATCCCCGGGTTCAGGTGAACTGGGCCTGGGTTCTCGCTCCCCATCCCCATGACCCCTGGGCTGTTGTTTTCACTTGGAGCAGGGGTCAGTATCGTTAACTGAGGGGCCCGTGGACCCCAGATTGGGAGCCCCTGATGTAGATTTGGAGCAGGGGTCAGTATCGTTAACTGAGGGGCCTGTGGACCCCAGATTGGGAGCCCCTGATGTAGATCTGGAGCAGGGGTCAGTATCGTTAACTGAGGGGCCCGTGGACCCCAGATTGGGAGCCCCTGATGTAGATCTGGAGCGAGTGGGCCCGCGCCGCCCGATTGCACCTGGCTGTTCTACTTACCCTGTGAGGAGGGGGGAGGATTTTGCAGGTCTTTACCCGGGTGGCTCGTCTGATTCCATCCCTGGCAAGATCCTTTTGTTCCTGGCAGAGTCCGGGCGCCTGGGGAGTGACAAGAAGGAGTCAGGCTGACCCAGATATCTGTCCTCTCTCTCTCTCCCCGCCAGCTTTGCAGGATTTCTCCGTACTTGGCTGCCCTTCCTGCTGATCCTCACCGTCACTCTCACCATCGTACTCGCCTTCAGTCTGAGGTGATCCAGCACGGCCGGCAACACTGGAGGTCTCCCGGGACCGCGGCAGCCTGACTCTCTTCATTCCAGTGACTCCCAGCTCATCGCTCGTCTCTCCCCACTGATACACGACCCCGTCCCAGGGTCAGGGGGCCCACAGCCGGCGCCGCGCAGAGAGATCACCGCACTGCCCCTTTCCCCACTCTGGCTATGACGTTGGACTTTCGGGGTGGTGTGGTCTTCACCTGTCCCTTCTTCAGTGGTGTGACGGTTGCTGCACAATCCTTCATTTTACTCCGAGAATTAAGACTCTGATGCAAGAATTAAATGTTCAACGTGACCCTTTTCCGACCTCTGGATCCTTCTGAACCAAGCCTGTTGTTGTAACGATATATGTTGTTAAACCCACCCCCCCCATACCTCCACCCCTGATTTCAGGTCCAGGAATCTGCTCCAGGACTGGGTATCTATCTCCCCATGGCCCAGCCCCCATTCCCCACCCTGTATGAACTCCCTGGGGGCCCTCTGAAATCCCCGGAAACACTGTTTTCTACGGCCTCAAAATCTCCCCAGGACCGCGCTTGCTGCTCCTTACAGACTCACCACTTCCCCATTCCCTTTGGACTCCATTCACCATTCCCTGTATCCTGGGCCCCGTTCCCCGCCTCTTTCAAACTCCGAGAACCCCCCACCTTAACCACTCCCCTTCAAATCCGTCGGAACCCCTTCCTTACACACAGGAAATTGAATTAATTTTACTGGGTAATATCTAAATAAAAATTTTTTTAAAATGTGCTGGAATGTGAACAGGATAAGCTCGCGGAATATCTGTCAGTCACCCTGAAACTGGTGGCCATGTTGGCGAAGAGAGCGTTCAGCACGCTTGCCTTCATCGATCGTGACGCACTGACTACAAGACAAGTGTTACGCCTGGACACAACTGTGATGAAATCGCACTGGGAGTGTGGTGTGCATTTCTGCTTGCTCAGAAGCTGTGTTTAGGCTATCAAGAATGTTGGCCTTCGTTGCGAGGGGGATTTAGTTTGCGTGCAGGGAGGTGATGCTGCAACTGTAGCGAGGCTGGTGAGGCTTCCCCCGGAGCCCTGCATGCATTTCTGGTCTCCTGAACTTGAGGGAAAGGTGCTCCAGGCTGATTCCGGAGAAGGGACCATGACTGTTCAAAGGTTTCAAAGGTGTCAGAGAAATGTATACAAAATGCATCTGGAAATCCTTTTTCTTAGCAACCATCCACAAAAACAGAGCAGTGCCCCACAGAATGAATGATAGTTAAATGTTAGAACCCTGAAGCCCCCTCCCCAGCTCCCCTCCCTCCCACGTGTAAACAACAGCAAAGCAACGATCCCCCTCCCCCACCAGCAAAAAAAAGCATCGGCGCCCCCCCCCCCCCCCCCACTGAGCACTCAAATGTGCAGCAAAGCATCAATAAAGACACAGACTTGCAGTACCCCAAAGGCCACTCGTTCACCTGGTATTTGACATACCACAGGCCTTCTCCCTCTCCCCCAATAAGGGAAAAAGAGGTGCCTCCATTTCACTGGAATGTGTGGAATTTGTTACTGCAGGCAACTGTGGAGGCCAGGTCGTTGGGTGTATTTAAGGTTCATGATTGGACACGGCATCAAAGGTTACAGGGAGAAGATTGGGGAGTGGGTCTGAGGAGGGGGAGAAAGGGATCAGCCATGATTGAATGGCGGAGCAGACTCGATGGGCCAAATGGCCTAATTCTGCTCCTGCGTCTTGCAGTGTTCAACATATAAAGTTATGAAAGGGGTGTTGGCAGGAAAGTTGCTTTCACCGGTGGGTGGGTGGGTGGCAGCAGAACAAGGAGATTCAGGACCGAGATGAGGATAAACTGCTTTTCCCAGAGGAAAGAAAAGGAATCTGTGTAATTGTCTGCCTCAGGAAACAGTAGAGGGTTCTTTATTCAATGGATTTAAGCTATGGTTAGGTAATTGCATAGCAGGGCAACTAATGGCTCTGGGTGTTGGATCCAGATATGATATTGTCCAGGAGGTTTGAATGGGGGTGAAAATCTTGTGAAATAATAGTTACCAACTTACTCGATTGCAGGGGCTCCCAAGCCTCTTTATGCCATGGACCAATACCATTAAGGCTGGAAAGTCTTGTGTCTCTGCTCTGTGTCCAGAAGGTCCCTTATTGTAAGTAAGGAGCAAGAGCACAAGAGCCAGGACAAAGAAGCCGTGGTCATCTTATGATGAAAGCTTGGTCAAACAGTTACTTCTATCAGAAATGCCAAAGACAGTTTGATTTGTGTAGGTTGTTGCTCGTGTCACTTCTGTAGTTCAAGAATCTTCTGCTGTCCCCTTCGTACCGTACAGAGTTGATATAGCAAAGGCAACAGTGAAAACAATCGGTGCGCATCAACGTTTCACATCCAGTTGCCATTTTCCCGATTTTAGCGGACAATGCTCTTACACAACCACAGATCTTGGAAATTGTCCACAATGCAACTCATTCCCCATGCCCTCCTAACGTTTCAGAACTGACTTGTGTAGTTTTCACGTTACCTTTGGCTAAAATACATTATTTCACTCAGGAGAAATCAATAGCAGGAACCATCGTTGACAGCACTGACTGATGCAGGAAGAGTACCGCTGTACCTTAATTCACTCAACCAGAGAGAAAAAAAAAATCCCTTTACATGTACCTAGCTGCCTCTCAATTGAGGCAAACATTTTCCATCAATACTACTGAAACCCCCTTTTACCAGGCATCTCTGGAAATGTGGCTCGTTTGCCCATTGCTAGGAGCCACTGGATTCCATGGCGAGAAATCCACCTTACTCGGGCTTCATACGTCTTGGGTGTACACGAGTTTGTTCCCGCCAAGTCCGTGAGGGTGGGATGTCTCTCCCAACCAAACCCCGGATTCTGTGAATGCCCTGTGGTTTACCAGCCTCCTGCAATTGCCCATCGGCAAGAAGTAACAGATTGTACACTGCATACAATTATAAAGAAAGTGTATTGGCGAACATTAACTTAACCAAAGAATTAGTAAAGAGAAAAAGGGCCCATTATAATTAAACAGTCACATGTGCACGTAAGTTGGAGCTCATCTTGAACTTGTCTGTAATTTGTGCACTTGGCCCTCGGTCAGCGTGAAAGCACACACATTTTGAACGTCACCCGAAATCCATCTCGAACAAACAGGCTCTGCCACGGAAGTATCAGTCCTTCCTCCTTGCAGTCATTCATCTGCACAAAGCACCTTGTGCAACAGGGACAGCAGCCAAAGCCATTGTCCCTCCTGTCTTTTCCCAGCTCCTGTCAAAAAAGTTATTGACCTATACCAGTATCGCTCACAAAAACACTCTGCCCAGCCTTCTCTCAAACCTTCTCCCAATTCCATACCGCCCTGACTGGCTGACACCACATTCCTAAGCCTCAAACCCAAACAGGCTGAAAGCAGAACAGACTGCTCTTACAGAACCGCAAAACTGAGCATCCTGTACAGCAGGGCAGTAAACATCTTAACCAGGGTGTTACTCTGTCCTACCTGGAAGACTTTGAGGTCTGGCAGCTAGGTGCTCATTCTGGGCCTTGAGATGCAAGAAAATGACACGAGCATTAATTGTCCTGCAAATGTAAAACCAGCTACAACTCAAATGACAAAGTCTATTGAACGTTCATTGAGGGACAGGTGATATACAGAACGTATAAGCAAACAGAAAGGAAGTTAAGCTACAAGGAAAATGATAACTTAGACCCCAATGCAACATGGAAGGCAAGCAGTGGGGTAAAATCCATGCCAGTTTGGCCACGTTGTTACCGATTAGTGGAGCAACTGGCCAACTCCATCTCCCATTTTGTAGGGCTGGAGAGGACGTTACAGTGACTGGAGGATTTCAGTCGTAAGGAGAAACTGGGGCCTTCTTCCTTGGTGTGTGTGTGGTACTATATTTGAACGGGTTACATGATGTTTCTTTATTTTGTGACTGTGCGGGCAGACGAATCTCAGGGTTGTATGCTGCAAACACAGTAAATGTACTTAGACTTTAGAGCGTTAGGTGGACTGATACTTTATTGATCCCAAAGGAAATTACAGTATCACAGTAGTGTTACAACTGCACAGATATATATACAAATATCAGAAGAGAAGTAAGAAAGGATAAAAAAAATGTTTAACAGTCTAACAGGAGGGGGTCATCACTTCCCTGGCTATAGAGTCAGAGGGCCGAGGGTAAGAATGACCTCTTTGGAGCAGATTTCTCCCCCAGGGTAGTGGAGTCTGTAACTAGAGGACACAGGTCCGAGGGGAAAGCAGTTGCCTCTCACGTTCTTCACAGGAGAAGGAAAGAGTTGTCAGTGGAAATGGTGGAGGCGGATGCACAAGTAAGGAAGGTTGTGAGGGAGGTGTGCCAAACAGAGGCAAATGGGACGACCACGGGGTGGTCGGCGTGAACAAGCTGGGATAAACAGACTGTCTCCGTGTCCTCAAATTCCTCCCCGAACAGCTGTGGGAGTTCAGCAACATCTTTCATTTCCCCATTTCGAACCGTGAGCTTGTTTCGCACCTCACTTGTGTCAGGCCAGAGAAAAATGCCGGGAGCTTGGGTGCTCGCCAAGCTGATTTCAGACTTCCAGTTAGGGTCTTAAATCCCTACCTTGCTCGCCCTGGCACAGCCCAGATAGTGAAGTCACCGTGCTGCTTGCGACCCCAGTGCCAGCAGTCAAATAACATGTTAGAAAGGTTTTGACAAGAACAGGACAAGAGTGCCCATGGATGAGTCGCAGTAGAGACTTTCACCAAAGTAGGAGGTTCACAGAGGTGACTGCACACGATCTGTTGCCTCAAGGTGGAATAATTTTTAAACAACGTGGGAACTCGTGCTTCTGTCCTGTTCTCCTTTATTCTTGTGGCCCCTCAACCCCCTTTCTTCCCTGCCCATCAACTCCCTCTGATCCCTTACATCTTTCCCAGTATTCCATGGTTGCCTGTCCTTGCCTTTTAAATTTCCCTTACATCGGTCGGCTCTTCCATCTGTCATCTAGTACCCATATCATCCCCTCTAATCCCCCCTCTACCACCCACCGGCCTCCCTCTCACCTACTTCCACCTGCCCATTGCCTCTCGCGTTCTTTACAGAAGGAGGAAAGAGTTGTCAGAGGAAGTGGTGGAGGCGGATGCACAAGTAGGGAAGGTTGCGAGGGAGATGCGCCAAACAGAGGCAAATGGGACGACCAAGAGGAGTCAACATATTGGACATCTTGTCCACTGCTACAACTGTACACAGAATGAAGCTACCCAGTACACATGGTATTATCTAATGTTTGGGCGCAAGGCGAGTTTATCTGTTGAGCTCTGTTTCGGGACTGGCGAGGAAGATCTACCTGAAGTACGTGTCTGATATGAGAAGGGAGCCGACAAAGGCTTAGGAAGTAGCTGAGGTCTCAGCTACCAAGCAGAATCCATGGAATAAGAGGAGGTATGATCAAAAGGTTAGGTTCTCCCAACTCGTGCCTGGAGACCGAGTCCTCAGAAAGAATTTGGGGCTACCTGGGAAGCATAAGATGGCTGACTGCTGAGCGGCTACGCCCTATGTGGTGGAGAGCAAGATGCCAAACCTACCAGCTTTCTGGGTGAAACCAGAGGATGGGAATGGGCCTGTCAAGATCCTCCATCGGAACAACCTTCTGCCTCTGGGAGAAGAAGTGCATGTGGACCCAGAGCCCGACCTGGAGCCTACTCCTAGTAAGAGGGCTGTGGGGAGACTGAAGGACCGGCAGTGGGAAGGATCCCCTCAATGGGATAAAGACTGGGATGATGAGGAAATGGGGGAGTGGTATATGCTACCTTTTGCTAACTCCCCACTGATGGAGGAAGAGATTCCCAACCTTTCTCACGTTGAGGCAGGTGAAGGGGGGCTGGGCTCTAAAGTAACTGGGAATGAAGCTGAGCTCAGCCAAGCGCATCAGCACATCCTTCCTGTAGCAGAGGGATCTGAGTTAGAAACAGGAAAAAACCTACAGCACAATACAGGCCCTTCGGCCCACAAAGTTGTGCCGAACATGTCCTTACCTTAGAAATTTCTAGGCTTACCCGTAGTCCTCTATTTTTCTAAGCTCCATGTACCAATCCAAAAGTCTCTTAAAAGACCCTTAAAAGTCTCGTAAAAGACAGAGAAAAGACCCTTTTCTCCAAGGAGAAAAGGCCGAGTTCACTCAACCTATTCTCATAAGGCATGCTCCCCAATCCAGTCAACATCCTTGTAAATCTCCTCTGCACCCTTTCTATGGTTTCCACATCCTTCCTGTAGTGAGGCGACCAGAACTGAGCACAGTACTCCAAGTGGGGTCTGTCCAGGGTCCTATAGAGCTGCAACATTACCTCTTGGCTCCTAAATTCAGTTCCACGATTGATGAAGGCCAGTACACCATACACCTCTTAACCGAGTCAACCTGTTCAGCTGGTTTGAGTGTCCTATGGACTCGGACACCAAGATCTCTCTCATCCTCCGCACTGCCTGAAGTCTTACCATTAATACTACATTCTGCCATCATATTTGACCTACAAAAATGAACCACTTCACACTTATCTAGGTTGAACTTCATCTGCCACTTCTCAGCCCAGTTTTGCATCCTATCAATGTCCCGCTGTAACCTCTGACAGCCCTTCACACTATCCACAATACCCCCAACCTTTGTGCCATCAGTGAATTTACGAACCCATCCCTCCAGGTCCTCATCCAGGTCATTTATAAAAATCACAAAGATTTTTTAACAAGTTTAGAGCCCATGGTATTACAGGAAAGATTCTAGCATTGATAAAGGTGACGCTGACTTGCAGAAGGCAAAGAGTAGGAATAAAGGGAGCCTTTTCTGGTTGGTAGCCAGTGACTAGTGAGATGTACCAAAAGGCCGTGTAGAAGGCTCTCAAGAAATGTCCCCTCATAGAATCCGGCACCAAACCAATTTTCCTAAACTACCTGCTTATTCAAATCCCCATGACTATTGTAACATTGCCCTTTTGCATTCATTTACTCTCTCCCGTTGCAATTTACACACCACATCCTTACTACTGCTTAGAGGTCTGTATACAACTCCCATCAATGCCAAGTTTACCACTCCATTTCTGTAGCTCTTTCCACAGTGATTCAACAGTCTCCAACCCCCAAGTGGGCTTAACCAACAGCACAGAATTAGTCCTTTGTCTCAAGCCGTGATGCAGAGAGTGATGGGTCTATGAGTGAGAGTGAAAAAGGAGCTAGAATTGGCACAGCCTTGACGTGAAAAACTACCGGGCTGCAGCCAGAGGAGTGGAATTGAGTTCTGCCAGGTGCAGTTGGAGATGCAGGCACCTCCGGTCACTCGAGCCCCATGTTTAACATCAGGCCTCAAGCAAGCCAGAGATGCGATCTCATTTTGTGGGAATGTGGACTGACGGAGAAACCGACGGTCTCTGGTCCCAGGGGAAGTCCAGTCCCTGATGAAAATCCTGTAGATACGCTGGGAGGAGCTGCAAAGCTCTGGGGCATGGAGTGTTGCAAATTGGTCAGATTTTGGCCTGGAGAGTCACTGGATCAGACAGTGTGTGTCTTCACAAGGCAAAACTTTCCTTCTCATCTCAAGGCTGGTCTAACACTCCTGTTGATATTGTTTACTCCAGAGCAACGCCTGTCACTACGATGGCTGAGAACTCCAACAGAGAAGCGGATGCAGAGACAGGAAGGAACAACACAGGTTTGTGTAGTTCTCCAGAAAATTTTCGCCATATTCCGTGTCGCTTGCAAACACCCGAGACTCATAAAGGAAGAGGAAATGGGGAAGCAGCTGAGCCAGAGAATGAATATTTGCAGTGGCAGCCAATCACAGACGAACGAGGTACATGAGCTATGATCCACCAGAGATGAATGGGGTGCAGGAGCTCTGATCAATCACACATATTGGCTATTTTGATATGCACAATGATGTTAGCAGAGGAAGGAGGCTTCCTGACAGTGAAACCCAGACAGTGAGCAGGTCAGAGACAGTGAAAGGAGAGTGACAGTGGTGGGATTTACTGTGTCACAGGAACAGAAACATAGAAAACCCTTCGGCCCACAAGGTTGTGCGGATCATGTCCCTACTCTAGAAATCACTAGGTTTACCTATAGCCCTCTATTTTTTTTAAGCACCGTGTAACGATGCAAAAGTCTCTTAAAAGATGCTATCGTATCCGTCTCCACCACCTTTGCCGGCAGCCCATTCCATGCACTCACCACCCTCTGAGTAAAAAACTTACCCCTGACATCTCCTCTGTACCTACTCACCGGCATCTTAAACCTGTGTCCTCTTGTGGCAACCATTTCAGCCCTGGGAAAAAATCTCTGACTATCTACATGATCAACACCTCTCGTTATCTTATACACCTCTATCAGGTCACCTCTCATCCTCCGTCGCTCCGAAGAGAAAAGGCCGAGTTCACTTAACCTGTCCTCATAAGACGTGCTCCCCAATCCAGGCAACTTCCTTGTAAATCTTCTCTGCGCCCTTTCTATAGTTTCCACATCCTTCCTGTAGTGAGGTGACCAAAACTGAGCACAGTACTCCAAGTGGGGTCTGACCAGGGTCCTATATAGCTGCAACCTTACCTCTCGGCTCCTCAATTCAATCCCATGATTGATGAAGGCCAATTCACCGTACGCCTTCTTAGCCACAGCGTCAACCTGCGCAGCTGCTTTGAGCGTCCTATGTACTCGGACCCCAAGATCCCTCTGATCCTCCACACTGCCAATAGTCTTACCAGACTAAGAAGTATCCCAGAAGTTAGTAATGACTGGATGACAAATTATTTCAATGTCATGAGGACATGATGATTTGCAGTAGGGAGAGAGTGTAATTCTCTGGTTCACACCATTATTGTTATGCCAAAGGTATTTTATTTAGCAGCTCTGTAAGAGCTATTTGCTCTGCTTTCAGCCTGTTAGGATTATTGTTGAAGACAAGGGATGATGAGGAATGTGTGTTATCCAATTAGGATGGTGGAACCAGGAGGAGAATTTTTGTGAGTTGAGTTGAATTGAATTGACTTTATTACTTCCATCCTTCACTTACATGAGGAGTAAAAATCTGTACGTTATGTCTCCGTCTAAATGTGCAATGTGCAATAGTGAATATTATTTACAACAGGACAGTCAATATAACATAGAAATACAGTTGTATCAGTGTGAATTAATCAGTCTGATGGCCTGGTGGAAGAAGCTGTCCCGGAGCCTGTTGGTCCTGGCTTTTATGCTGCGGTACCGTTTCCTGGATGGTAGCAGCTGGAACAGTTTGTGATTGGGGTGACTCGGGTCCCCAATGATCCTTCGGGCCCTTTTTACACACCTGTCACTGTAAATGTCCTGAATAGTGGGAAGTTCACATCTACAGATGCACTGTGCTGTCTGCACCACTCTCTGCAGAGTCCTGTAGCATATAGAGTATTGAGGGAAGTCCAGTTCCCATACCAGGCAGTGATGCAGCCAGTCAGCATGCCCTCAATTGTGCCCCTGTAGAAAGTTCTTAGAATTTGGAAGCCCACAGCAAACTTCTTCAACCATCTGAGGTGAAAGAGGCACTGTTGTGCCTTCTTCACCACACAGCCGTTATGTACAGACTGTGAGGTCCTTGTTGATGTGTATGCCGAGGAACTTAAAGCTGTTCACCCTGTCCTTCCCAGATCCATTGATGTCAATAGGGGCGAGCCTGTCTCCATTCCCCCTGTAGTCCACAACCAGCTCCTTTGTTTTTGTGACATTGAGGGAGAGGTTGTTTTCTTGACACCACTGCGTCAGGGTGATAACTTCCTCTCTGTAGGCTGCATCGTTATTATTTGAGAAAAGGCCAATCAACGTAGTGTCATCAGCAAATTTAATTAGCGGATTGGAGATGTGGGGGGGGGCAACACAGTCTTGGGTGTACAGAGAGTAAAGGAGGGGGCTTAGTACACAGCCCTGAGGGACATCTGTGTTGAGGGTCAGTGGGGGAGAAGTGAGGCTTACCATCTGCCGGTGATCTGACTGGAAGTCCAGGATCCAGTTGCATAAGGCTGGGTGAAGACACTCAGGTTTGTCTGTGAGTTTTTTTTTCGGCGGGAGACGAAGAGAGAAGACGCTGGTTGGAACAATCATAGGACACGATCCGTGGGAGACCCGTTTGTTCAAGGTGGATTGTGAGCGACGTTCAGAAGGTGGTGGGTGCTTTCATGTTGACCGAGGGCCCAGCGCATGAGTGACAGAGAAGTTCAGGATGAGCTCCAACTCGTGCGCATTGGACTGTTTAATTAAAAGGGGCCCCCTTTCATTTCTCTACTAGCCCTTTATTTAAGTGAAGATTCATAACTATAATTCCCTTAATCCTATGCAGTGCACTGTGTATTATTTCGTGGCACACAAACACAAACTCTGCAGAGTCTTCCCTAGACTTACGCAGCCAAGTCACAGCTATTGGGGCTCCAATAGCATTGACTCTTGTTCCTGTCCCCTGACACTCACGGACCACTGGCACACTGCTAGTGTCTTCCACAGTGAAGACAGATGCAAAGTACCCATTAAGTTCATCTGCCATTTCATTGTCCCCTATTATGACCTCACGAGCATCATTTTCCAGTGGTCCAATACCAAATCTCACCTCCCTTTTACTCTTTGTGTAATTGAAAAAAAAACTTCTGGTATCCCGCTTTATATTATTGACTAGACTGTCCTCAGATTTCACCTTTTCCCTTCTGATACTTTTTTGGTTGCCTTTTGTTGGATTTCAAGAGCTTCCAGACAATTAACTTCCGACTCACTTTTGCTATGTTATATGCCCTTTCCTTGCCTTTTGTGCAGTCCTGAACTTTCCTTGTCAGACACACATGTGGATATTACGCAGCATTAACAGCATTCAGTGAAATGGGTCCATTGTAGAGGCACTTATTAGTAGAAACTTATGAATGGAATGACTGGGGATTACCAAACGTTATGTGTTTTTTCTTGTGTGGTCTGTTTTGTTGTGCGCTTTTTTTGTGATATCATTCCGGAGAACGTTGTCTCATTTTTTAACTGCATTGCATTTGTGGTTTCTAAATGACAACAAACTGAATCTGAATCTGAAATCAAAGCATCGAAATGGCAGGATACGTTAAGAAACAAAATTAATGCCTTAAGGGTAGAAATAGCATGCGTAATGGGATTTAAACTGGACATCCCATTCAATAAAGTTAAGAGAAAAGCCAGGGAAACAGTAAGGAAACACAGAATCCATACATGATACGATCAGCAGAACTGAAACATTACAGAATTCATACATACTTATCTCAGATTCTTCCTGTTTTAAACATCACGCGCTAAAGATGACCCATTCTAAATGAGACCTGTTGAATTTATCCTGGTTATAGAAACATAGAAAACCCACAGCACAATACAGGCCCTTCAGTCCACAAAGTTGTGCCAAACATGTCCCTATCTAGGAAATTACTAGGCTTACCTGCAGCCCTCAATTTTACTAAGTTCTATGTACCTATCTAGAAGTCTCTTAAAAGGCCCTGTCGTATCCACCTCCACCACCATTGCCAGCAGCCCATTCCACGCACTCACCACTCTCTGAGTAAAAAACTTACCCCTGTCATCTCCTCTTACTTACTCCTCAGCACCTTAAACCTGTGTCCTCTTGTGGCAACCATTTCAGCCCCGGGAAAAAGCCTCTGACTATCCACACGATCAATGCCCCTCATCGTGTGCTATGGACTCGGACCCCAAGATCCCTCTGATCCTCCACACTGCCAAGAGTTTTACCATTAATGGTATATACTACCATCATATTTGACCTACCAAAATGAACCACCTCACTCTTAGAAACATAGAAAATAGGTGCAGGAGTAGGCCATTTGGCCCTTCGAGCCTGCTTGATCATGGCTGATCATCCAACTCAAAACCCTGTACCTGCTTTCTCTCCATACCCCCTGATCCCTTTAGCCACAAGGGCCATATCTAACTTCCTCTTA
The DNA here is from genome assembly GCF_048418815.1 of Hemitrygon akajei. NCBI lineage: Eukaryota > Metazoa > Chordata > Chondrichthyes > Myliobatiformes > Dasyatidae > Hemitrygon > Hemitrygon akajei. The sequence continues at coordinate 1,728,274 of NW_027331949.1, forward strand.
AATATAGCCAATGAACCGGCCTCAACTGTTTCCTGTGGCAGAGAATTCCACAGATTCACCACTCTCTGTGTGAAGAAGCTTTTCCTCATCTCAGTCCTAAAAGGCTTCCCCTTTATCCTTAAACTTTGACCCCTCGTTCTAGACTTCCCCAACATCGGAAACAATCTTCCTGCATTTAGCCTGTCCAATCCCTTTAGAATTTTATACGTTTCAATAAGATACCCCCTCAGTCTTCTAAATTCCAGCGAGTATAAGCCTAGTCGATCCAGTCTTTCTTCATATGAAAGTCCTGCCATCCCAGGAATCAATCTGGTGAACCTTCTTTGTATTCCCTCTATGGCAAGAATGTCTTTCCTCAGATTAGGGGACCAAAACTGCACACAATACTCTAGGTGCGGTCTCACCAAGGCCTTGTACAACTGCAGTAGAACCTCCCTGCTCCTGTACTCAAATCCTCTTGTTATGAATGCCAACGTACCATTCGCCTTTTTCACCACCTGCTGTACCTGCATGCCCACCTTCAATGACTGGTGTACAATGACACCCAGGTCTCGTTACACCTCCCCTATCCTAATCGGCCACCGTTCAGATAATAATCTGTTTTCCTGTTCTTGCAACCAAAGTTGATAACCTCACATTTATCCACATTAAATTGCATCTGCCATGAATTTGCCCACTCACTTAACCTATCCAAGTCACCCTGCATCCTCTTAGCATCCTCCTCACAGCTAACACCGCTGCCCAGCTTCGTGTCATCCACAAACTTGGAGATGCTGCATTTAATTCCCTCGTCTAAATCATTAATATATATTGTAAACAACTGGGGTCCCAGCACTGAGCCTTGCGGTACCCCACTAGTCACTGCCTGCCATTCTGAAAAGGTCCCGTTTACTCCCACTCTTTGCTTCCTGTCTGCCAACCAATTCTCTATCCACATCAATACCATACCCCCAATACCGTGTGCTTTAAGTTTGCACACTAATCTGTGTGGGACCTTGTCAAAAGCCTTTTGAAAATCTAAATATATCACATCCACTGGCTCTCCCCTATCCACTCTACTAGTTACATCTTCAAAAAATTCTATAAGATTCGTCAGACATGATTTTCCTTTCACAAATCCATGCTGACTTTGTCCGATGATTTCACCTCTTTCCAAATGTGCTGTTATCACATCTTTGATAACTGACTCTAGCATTTTCCCCACCACTGATGTCAGACTAACCGGTCTATAATTCCCCGGTTTTTCTCTCCTTCCTTTTTTAAAAAGTGGGGTTACATTAGCCACCCTCCAATCCTCAGGAACTAATCCAGAATCAAAGGAGTTTTGAAAAATTATCACTAATGCATCCACTATTTCTTCGGCTACTTCCTTAAGCACTCTGGGATGCAGACCATCTGGCCCTGGGGATTTATCTGCCTTTAATCCCTTCAATTTACCTAACACCACTTCCCTACTAACATGTACTTCCCTCAGTTTCTCCATCTCACTAGACCCTCGGTCCCTTACTATTTCCGGAAGATTATTTATGTCTTTCGTGAAGACAGAACCAAAGTAGTTATTCAATTGGTCTGCCATGTCTTTGTTCTCTATGATCAATTCACCTGTTTCTGACTGTAAGGGACCTACATTTGTCTTGACCAATCTTTTTCTTTTCACATATTTATAAAAGCTTTTACAGTCAGTTTTTATGTTCCCTGCCAGCTTTCTCTCATAATCTTTTTTCCCTTTCCTAATTAAGCCCTTTGTCCTCCTCTGCTGGTCTCTGGATTTCTCCCAGTCCTCAGGTGTGCCGCTTTTTTTTTGCTAATTTATATGTTTCTTCTTTGGACCTGATACTATCCCTAATTTCCCTTGTCATCCACGGGTGCACTACCTTCCCTGGTTTATTCTTTTGCCAAACTGGGATGAACAATTGTTGTAGTTCATCCATGCGATCTTTAAATGCTTGCCATTGCATATCCACCGTCAACCCGTTAAGTATCATTTGCCAGTCTATCTTAGCTAATTTACGTCTCATACCTTCAAAGTTACCCTTCTTTAAGTTCAGAACCTTTGTTTCTGAATTAACTATGTCACTCTCCATTTTAATGAAGAATTCCACATTATTGTGGTCTCTCTTACCCAAGGGGCCTCGCATGACAAGATTGCTAACTAACCCTTCTTCATTGCTCAATACCCAATCCAGAACGGCCTGCTCTCTAATTGGTTCCTCGACATGTTGGTTCAGAAAACCATCCCTCATACATTCCAAGAAATCCTCTTCCTCAGCACCCTTATCAATTTGGTTCACCCAATCTATATGTAGATTGAAGTCACCCATTATAACTACTGTTCCTTTATTGCACACATTTCTAATTTCCTGTTTAATACCATCCCCAACCTCACCACTACTGTTAGGTGGCCTGTACACAACTCCCACCAGCGTTTTCTGCCCCTTAGTGTTATGCAGCTCTATCCACATCGATTCCACATCCTCCAGGCTAATGTCCTTCCTTTCTATTGTGTTAATCTCCTCTCTAACCAGCAATGCTACCCCACCTCCTTTTCTTTCCTGTCTATCCCTCCTGAATATTGAATATCCCTGGATGTTGAGCTCCCATCCTTGGTCACCCTGGAGCCATGTCTCTGTGATCCCAATTATATCATATTCATTAATAACTACCTGCACATTCAATTCATCCACCTTGTTACGAATGCTCCTCGCATCAACACACAAAGCCTTCAGGCTTGTTTTTACAACACTCTTAGCCCTTATACAATTATGTTGAAAAGTGGCCCTTTTTGCTTTTTGCCCTGGATTTGCCTGCCTGCCACTTTTCACCTTACTACTTTTTGCTTCTACCCTCATTTTACACCCCCGTCTCTCTGCACTTGTTCCCATCCCCCTGCCACATTAGTTTAAATCCTCCTGAACAGCAGAAGCAAACGCTCCCCCTAGGACAGTGATTCCAGTTCAGCCCAGGTGCAGACCGTCCTGTTTATACCGGTCCCACCTCCCCCAGAACTGGTTCCAATGCCCCAGAAGTTTGAATCCCTCCTCCTTGCACCATTTTTCAAGCCATGTATTTATCTGAAATATCCTCCTATTTCTACTCTGACTAGCACGTGGCACTGGTAGTAATCCAGAGATTATTACTTTTGTGGTCCTATTTTTTAGTTTATCTCCTAACTCCCTAAATTCACCTTGTAGGACCTCAACCCGTTTTTTACCTATATCGTTGGTACCTATGCGCACCACGACCACTGGCTGTTCACCCTCCCATTCCAGAATGTCCTGCAGCCGCTCAGAGACATCCTTGACCCTTGCACCAGGGAGGCAACATACCATCCTGAAGTCTCATTTGCGGCCGCAGAAACACCTATCTATTCCCCATTCCCCTTACAATCGAATCCCCTATCACTATAGCTCTCCTACTCCTTTTCCTTCCCTCCTGTGCCGCAGAGCCACCCATGGTGCAATGAACTCGGCTGGGGTTACCTTCCCCTGATGAGACATCTCCCCCAACAGTATCCAAAACAGTATGTCTGTTTAGGAGGGAGATGACCTCAGGGGACTCCTGCACTACCTGCCTACTGCTACGCTGTCTAGTGGCCACCCCTTCCCTTTCTGCCTGTGTAGCCTTTACCTGTGGTGTGGCCAACTCACTGAACGTGCTATTCACGACTTCCTCAGCATCGCGGATGCTCCAGTATGAATCCACTCGCAGCTCCAGACGCTCAATGCGGTCTGCTAGAAGCTGCAGCTGGTCACAATTCCTGCACACATAGTCGTCAGGGACACTGGAAGTATCCCTGATTTCCCACATGCTGCAGACCTACCCAATACCTGCCTCAACTTTTGAAACTTTCTCCTTTGAAAGGAACTTACCCGGCCTTACCTCACTTGGAGTGAAGCTCGTCCTCAGCCTCTGCTCACCGAAGCCACTCAAGATAAAGCCTTCCTACTCTGTCCCCCTCTACTCCGTCTCCATTTAGAATGTCACCCACTCTGTCTAACTGTTCTCTTTAAATACACACGCTGCTCACGGTCCGACTTACACGCGCTTGTGCAGTCGTGCCCCCATTAAACTGCCGAAGAAAACTCTTATCTGGGTTGAACCCCATCTGCCACTTCTCAGCCCAGTTTTGCATCCTATTAATGTCCTGCTGTAACCTCTGACAGCCCTCCACACTATCCACAACACCTCCGACCTTTATCATCAGCAAATTCACTAACCCTTCCCTCCACTTCCTCATCCAGGTCACTTATAAAAATCACAAAGAGTAGGGGTCCCAGAACAGATCCCTGATGCACACCACTGGTCAATAACTCAAATAACCTTGTAAATCTTCTCTGTACTCTTTCTATAGTATCCACATACTTCCTGTAGTGAGGTGACCCGAACTGAACACAGTACTCCAAGTGGGGTTTAACTAATGTCTTTAACAGCTGCAACATTTCCTCACGGCTCCATAGTCCTATAGTCCTAGAAGAACAAGAGGGAGAAATAAAACGATGGGATGGATGAGGTAATTTGCGTTTATATTAATGCTAGTTTTATCGTGTTTAAGGGTGGGAAACTTAAAATATGAATTTGCCTCTGGGCTATAATCTTGTGCAATTACGGAGACTTAGTCAAATAACTGTCGTGATTATAATACAGGTTTTAAAAAATTGAATATTTTTTATTCTGTTTTTCCACAAACAAACAAAAAAAAATACAGCACATACACAAAAACCACAACCTTAAACAAAATCAAATTAAATATTGAGCAGCAAAAGGGAGAATAATATAAAGGCAAAAGTAAACATACACAGCAGAGGTGCATCACACCAAAAAACCTCAGTCCTCACCCCGTAAGAAAGTCCAATACAGGGCCCCATATCCTTTCAAAGATGTCCCCTCTGTCCCCATTACATAGTCTCAGTCTCTCCAAATGTAAAGTATTTGCCAGTTCTCTCAGCCACAGATCATACATAGGCGCAGAGTCTATTTTCCACTTTTGCAGAATTAACTTCTTAGCAATCACCATTTCAAACAATGCAGCTATATTTTCTTACTTATTGGCTGAAGAAAGGTAGCTTGTTGCTCCAGGGATGGCTATGAGCTGGTCTGGTTCCCACCGATTCCCATAAGCCTCCGAGAAACAGTGAAAAATACTTTTCCAGTATGCATAAAGCTCACAACATGACCAGAATGAATGTGACAAGTTACTGTGGATCCAGGTTTATTTATGCTAGGAATATCCGGGGAGGTAAAAGGTGGATTTGAGGTAGGATAATATTGATGGGAAATATAATAACTGTACTCAGGGGGTCATAAAAGAGGGTCGTTGATCGAAATCAACATATATATAAAAGAGACCAGTGATACTGAAAAGCACAAAATAAGAAGCACAAAGATACTTACCTTTTCAGTCCTACTTCTCAACTTCCTTCCTAACTTCCTGGAGTCGTTTTTTCAGGACCTCTTCCCTATTTCTACCTATGTCATTGGTGCCAATATGTACCACGACCTCTGGCTGTTCTCCCTCCCACTACAGGATGTCTTGGACACGATCCGAAACATTCCAGACCCTGGCACCTGGGAGGCAAACTACCATCCGTGCTTCTTTCCTGCATCCACAGAATCGCCTGTCTGACCCCCTAACTATAGAGACCACTATCACTACTGCCTTCCTCTTCCTTTCCCTACCCTTCTGAGCTACAGGGCCAGACTCTGTCAGAGGCACGGCTACTGTCGCTTCCCCCAGGTAGATTGTTCCCCCCCCCCCCCAACAGTACTCAAGCAGGAGTACTTATTGTCAAGGGGTACAGCCACTGGGGTACTCTCTAGTACCTGACTCTTTCCCTTCCCTCTCCTGACTGTGACCCATTTCTCTGTCCCCCATGGCCCTGGTGTGACCATCTGCATATAACTCCTCCCTATCACCTCCTCACTCTCCCTGACCAGGCGAAGGTCATCGAGCTGCATCTCCAGTTCCCTAACTCGGTCCCTCAGGAGCTGCAGCTCGACACACCTGGTACAGATATAGACGTCGGGGAGGCTGGGAGACTCCAGGACCACCCCTCCCCCCACCACACCTAACACCGAGCACAGAAAACTGGCCTCAGACACATACTTTCTCCTTTCCGAAAATAGCACAGCGAGAATAGGAATAGGATGAGGTGGAGGATAAATGCGTGGCTGACAGATTGGAGCAGGGGGCAGGGATTCAGATTTCTGGATCATTGGGACCTCTTTTGGGGCAGGTGTGACCTGTACAAAAAGGACGGGTTGCACTTGAATCCCAGGTGACCAATATCAGCAGACAGTATCAGCGCAGGGAAGTGGGCTTTCGGTGTTTATGGTCCATGCCCCGAAAAAGAACCAGTTTGATTCTCAATACAAATAAATGAAGGGAAAAGTGGTGGACGGAAGAAGATTGGAAAGAATGGTAAGCACAGGGAAGTGTAGGCGCTGGTAATCCGTTCGCGCTGTCATAGGAAAGGACGAAGAAGCGCGAAAACAAATAAGGAAGGTGCCTTCCGGACATGGAAAGAGCAACATGGTAGAACTTGTAAAATGAGTGTGAGGTTGCTTGACAAATGGAGAGGTTGGAGCAGGAAATTGAAGCTGGCTGATTGGACAAGTCATGTGATTGCGAATGAGTAGGGGGAAAATTAATTCCCAGCCACCAATTCTGGAGCATTACATTACCCCTGCTGACATGGATCAACACCTGACTCCTGGATCTCACTACACATTTTCCGCTCACCTCCTAATTGGGGCTATTTTCCAGGAACCTCCTGAAGAATGTCGAACTTAATCGCCAGCTGTCCATTTCTCTCTGCAGACTCTTGCCGACCCACATAGTTCCTCGAGCAGAGTCTCGTGCTTGTGGTCCCAGGATATCAGATTCCTGTGTCTCTTTTTCTTTGTAAGGCAGACTCAGTGGAACAAAGAATACTAAGCTGCAACTGTTTTTCTACTTGTAAAAATAAAACTATACTTACTTTGTCTTCCCATCCCTTCTAATATCTTGCATATTAGACTTTATCTTTTTCATGGTGATATTGTGAATGCAACATATCACAGAATATGTGACGTAATGACGGTCCATTCACAAATTTTCACTCGGAGCACTTCTTGGCTTACTATAGGGGAAAGAGCCATCTAACTTCACACCTTCTTCCACAGGGATAAATTCTACATATGAATGAACAGAAGCAACATATTGATCTCTTCAGCCGCTGATGTATTGCCAGCAGAACCGGATTTCGAGTTGAGTTCGAACTTGGTCAGGTCCTTGCACGCTATCTATTCGTTCTAGATTCAGCGTCGAGCTAGCAACTCCGCCTCGAAAAAAATAAGTCAAATTAACGATAAGTTTTCTGGCCGATGCACCTCAGGTCCGGGAGAGCAATGAAAAAAGTGATCTGCACGTATCACAAACGGAGAAAAATAAATCTATATATACAAAGATTTTTGAAGTGCTGTACGATAGTAAGAGATTGCCAAACAAAGAACCATGCACATTACGGTTGATGCCATATTCATACTGAATATCATTCTCTTGTTCATATTACATTTCCCCAGATGCATTTTAAAAGAAAGAAATATCAAGCTCACGAAGGCAGATTATCAGAACGCAACTGGAATTCAGCAAAGTTTAAATTGTCAGTTAAAATATGGGAATCATTTAAGTAGATCTTTCTTAAATGTACTCGGACCTATTTCAGCTTGAGAAGCTTATGCTCCACATGAAGATTTGGAAACTTGTGGCTACCTCAATAAATGAGCGGTGATATCAAGCTTTGGAAAAGGATAAACGACATTTATTTCAGAAGCAGAAAGCGAAGGTAGAGGCAGAGATGCCGGAGATCAGTTTCTAATAACCGAGTGAAATTAGTGTAAATCTAGAAGATCGTTGAAGCTGAATATTTGGACGGCTCCACAGGAGATCTGGTAAATTGATAAACACGCTCATAGGGGCTCACATGAAACACAGGAATAGTGGATGAACACACTACTCCAATCGACAGTGGTGTCAACAATGAGATTGAGGGTGGGGATGCTCAGATGCCGACGGGAGATCACTAACCGTCAGGACAGGGAGAGGAAAACACAACACCGCGATTGCAAAATCCCTGCTTTCATAGTTTTAGTCATTGCTGTGGCGGGATATTTCACAGCAGTCTTTAGTTGCTCTCGGAACTTGCATTGTGTCACTGCGTAAATAAGTGTATTTGTGCAGCAGCTGAAATTCTGCAGTAAATATCCGACTTGCTGAAATATATATTCAGAATCGTTCTGACTGGTTCCTCTAATGTTGTAATAGATGAAGTCTGAAACGTACGTCAGCCACAGGATAATAAAACTACCGGAGATGGTGAAAAGTAAAATCACAGACCTCCTCCTGCTCTCCATCTCAGGGTCACTGCGATTCTCCGCACTTCGTTCACCCCTTAGGCCCTTACGAACACGACTGGCTTCTAAAATGTGTCTGACTGTCAGAGCGTTCAGCAGCAAAATTACTGCAAAAGGAATTAGTGGAGTTAAAATGGTGTCAAACCAATTAAATCCCACCCAAAGTGGATCTGCATAGTAACTACGTTTCGTAATGCAGAACCACTCTACACCGTCATAACGTTCTCCAGGTTCATATGCAAAATACAGGGGTACATCTTTCAGACAGAGAAGAATACCGGCAGTGGCTAGAACCGTCGCCGCAGTTTTCCCGGTGCAATACTTTGTCCGGAAATTATCACAACATATGGCAACATATCGATCGAAAGTGAAGGTGACGGTGAACCAAACTGAACATTCTACGGATGCACGTTTCAGCACGATGACCACACGGCACACAGTGGTAATATCCAGGAAATTCAATGGGAAATAATGATAATTGATCCGGTCCAAAACAGCCTGAGTAAAAATAACCAACAGATCTGCCGCTGACATGGCCACCAGGTAGCGACTGGTGCAGCTGGAGAGGCCGCACTTTCCCCGAGATAGGATTACCATCGCCAAAACATTCACTGCAGAAAGAGAGACGGTGAGATATTGGACATACAGTAAAACTGTAATCTGAGCAATTACAGCAAATGTGTGTGATTAAATACGGATAACACCAACGTCCTCGCACTGCACACGGCAGAATTTAGGTTACAGTAGAAGGAGGAAGGTATGGATTGAAAGGCCGGAGGGAACGAGAAATACGGGAAGGCGACCTGTAGTTTCAAAATTTCAAATATGCTAATAACCTCTCCAAGGCACTTTTTAAAACGCAATCAGATATTCACTACTATTGCCGCTGCCAGCGGCGATTCCTGAATTTTCTAAACGGAAAAGATAAGCTTGATTCTTGTCCCGCAACGCTTGAGATTTGAGTCCCTTGCTCGTTCAGGTCGGTAGGTCAGCAGAACCACACTGATGGGCGATCACTGTGAGCGGCCCTGTGAACTGCCGTGGTGGACGGGGTCCATCGGGGTCCATGAAACAATGGGCAAACGAGTGAAATACAGAACGTCCGGACATGAACAAGTTCACAGGTCGTTTATCGGCAACTCAGCCCCTCACAACATCACCAGTCTACAGGAGTGAACGAAATAATACCTGAAAGAGCAGAGCCGAGGACCAAGGCGTTCTCTCTGTTGTAAAGAATTATTGGCTTTACGGGTAATGTTCCGCTTCTTCAATCGCAAACTTACAATATTATAATTCACAATGTGTACTGACAAGTGTAAGATGTTCTGATGCTTTTGATGGCGGACACTGAGTACCATTTGCTGTGATAACGGACCATGAGTACCCACCATGCTGGTGTGATCTGCTTCACCCAATTGTGTATGGTCATTCGTTGGTGTTGAACACTGAGAGCCATCCTAACACACTGTTTCTTGTGGTGTACTCGTACTCGAAATCATGTTTAATGATTTTTTAGCACTCAGCTGCACAGATATCATTGAAGTGTTCTTGATATTTGCAACCATTTGACACCCGTCTCTGGACTGTAAGGGATATTAACAATTGGATTTTGTTCCAATTATTCAGGAAAACGTGCTTAATAAAACTGTGCTCGATCGATTTCTACCGGAAAAAAATGCCGAAACTTCAAGCAACCATACCGATGTCTGCCGAGTTCTCGGTAATTACAGTCCTGTGTGTAATTCCCTTAACTGAATGTAAGTGCTATTTTGCTATTTTACTTTCTGAAGGCGGCCAATTGACTGAGACCTTAAAGGAGGCGTAATGTGATATGAATAAACATCACAGATTCTCCCATAGCACAACAGAATCCATGTTATAAAGTGACTTACCAGGAACTCCAATGATTGCAATGAATACGTACAAAACCTTCTCCACATCGTAATAAGTGCCCCTCATTTTACATACGTACAGGTATCTGCCACTTTACGCCATTCGCAAACTCCTTAATTGCAAATGACTCTTTGACACATTCACTGTGTTTTTATACACCTCTGAATATCCATTGGGACATCCAGTTTGCAACACAATTAAAATAGGCAAGTTAAAGTGAACAAACATAAACACAGCCGACTTAAATCTCATTTGCGAAAGATCATGTTCACTTCACAGGCGTGTTTCGATAACAATGACGTGATCACATTAATCAATGGAAAGGAGAAGCAGCATTTTTTCAGCAACGGGAATATTGATCCAGAAACATAGAAAAACTACAGCACAGTACAATATTGATTTAAGCTTTTCCATCCATCTCATGTTAATCAACTGATGGTTTCTTTTCATGCGTTTCAATTTTCACAATACAGTGCAATTTTCCACTTGGCATTGTCAAGGGTGCTGATACACGCCCAACAATTCTTTGTCTCCCCGTCATGAGGCAAGAGATACCGTAGCATTATGACAATGACTGTTAGGATGAGGAAAAACTCCTTCTCCCAGGCCGTGAGGATACCGAATACCACGCCACACCGAGGACTCATCAGGTGTGAAGCTCCAGTGTCGTTACACTGCTCACTTTTCAAATTCTGTCGGAAAAGCATCTTATTACTTGTAAATTTAATTGTACTAATGTTAATAAATGTGTTGTGCACTTGAGTTATACGCTATGTTTCAGACGTTGGTCCTGAGATTGGTTGTTTCGTCTGGCGTTTCGCTTGTATAAGATAGAATGACAGTAAATTGAAATTGAACTGGAAGTGGAATGGTAAGCGTGCTTGACAGAATGGATATAGTGGGGATGTTTCCTATGGTGGGATTGTCCAAGTCGGGATTCATATAAGAGGCGCCCTTTTAAAGCTGTCGAATTCCTTGGCACAGAAAGCTGTGGAGGACAAGTCTTTATGATATTTAAGGCAAGGTTTGATAGATTCTTGATTGGTCACGGAATGGAAGACTATTGGGAAATGCAGCAGATTGGGGCTGAAAGGATATTTTAATAAACAGTAATTAAATAGAGGGGAAGATACGATGGGCCAAGTGGACTAATTCTGCTCCTCCTTCATATGATGTTATGATAAACCCACTACACTGAACACATGTTACAGTTAAATACTAAATCAAACTATGCCTTGCCCCATCTGTGTGAACAAAATACACGATTTGGAATTTTACATTGAATAGATGTACAGTGCCAAAGTGCAGAAAATCAACATCATAGGATGTTTGGATGTTTGTGCAAAATAATATTATGGATTGAAACATCACATTTTCCTCAACATTTATCAATTCCGCTCCCTCTGTAGACTTTTAACATAATCGAAATTACGTTCGGTGCGTGCCTAGTCTAAGCCTTCACCTCCTCCGTGAATTACAACTTCAAGCACCATGAGAAGTATCAGATTAGTTATAGCGTCCCTGGATCAAAGGATTCGGGCTGCAAACACGATGCAGCCAGTAGTGAACAAACACCATATTCAAGCTGACGATTGTTTTGGCAATCAGATTGAGTTTCGGGAAGACCAGAAGCCGATACAGGATGCAGATTGTCAGGAGAGGGAGAACAACGCGCAACACCGCGTCCACAAAATCACCACTTTAATAATTTTAGACTTTGATGAGGCTGGACATTCACAATATTCTTTAGTTATTCTCAGTGAAAGTGGAGGATTGATTCTTGGTGCTAAACGTAGCGAACTCGGACTGCTTGTCCCAACGTCGACACGTTTCAAGGACCATGAAATCCATGGCTGCAAGAAGAGGGATCCAGTCGGACGTGAGTTTCCAAAGTTGCGCACCAAACCAAATAAATCTTCCATTCCATAAATACGATTACTGAAGCGATTGAATGGGCTCTGTTCCTGCGTCCACCCGCATTGGGAAAATTGTTATTGTTGGTGGAGGGTCTGTGCCGCTACACATTATGAACAAGGGACGATGACATTGTGCCATTAAGAGACTGGGTGAATTACGCAGTGATATCAGCTACACACAACACGTGATCAAAACGTAAATTACGGACTCCAATCGCTGACAGATCAGAAGGGGAGGAAGAAGTAGTTTCTTGAGCAGTCTGCAGAGCGTCAACGTTAATCGACTTTGTCGTTGGCTCCATCTTCCCACAGTATGTGACGGAGATTCTTAAAAATTAGATTCTTTTTCAATGGGATGTAGCTATGAAGACAATCTACATATTTCCGACACTACCTAAAAGCGGGGTCGGCAAATTAGTGGAGCAAATTTACAATGGAAGTGATAGTTGATCTTCATGGGTTTGGGTGGAAAACAAGTAGGTTACACTTTGTGTCGCCTGTAATCTACACATTACACTCAAAACAGGGCAGGTTAAGGGGAACGTGAAATCTGACCTAGAATGGCACATTTGCAGATTTACTATCTTGGAAATCATGATACTGCAGCTGTCAGACCACCGTCTCTTGTTGGAACAGAAGCTGAATCTATGGTCATGGGTTATCGCGGGATCGCTATCAAAGCCAAATTAAATCAAGCCAATTATCCCTTTGTTTTTCAGAATGTTACCCGTTATTGAATATGTAATTGAAAGAGAGCAAATTAAATTGGGATTGCTCGTTGTTTTCCACTCTTCCGAGCAAGATGCGAGTCGTCTGTCTCTGTTTGGTGTTGTTGTCTCCGTGTTCCACTTCCCGATTCCCAGCTCGGTGTCCAAGTCAGGTCCGATTCCCGGCTCGGTGTCCAAGTCATGCCAGAGTCCGTCTCCGTGCCTGCGTCCTGCACTTGGGTCCGCTTCGAGCCGCCTCAGCCGTCCATCGCAACACCATATCACACTGAAGAGAGTCAACATTCTCTCCATTCTCTTCATTTTCTATCAAAATTCACGACCCAACATTTTACAGTGAGGATGGAATATCGTGTGGGATATGAAAAGGAATTTTTGTCCCAGCATCTCTCTGTCGAAAATGAGGCCAAATGAATCTAATCCTATCAGCCTGAACATTCTCCATACAACCCGCTTCCCCACCATTGCCTATGTGTGCACCACTGCATACGTGTCTCCATTCATGTGCCTGATGAGCATCCATTTCACATCTCACTACATTTCATTCATCCGCGCTGTGAGCTCTTCTAAAACCTGATATCCACCTCCTACCTCCAGTTGGCGCTGGATGGAATACCAAAAGCGCTGAACAACTTCCACATCCCACAACCCATGGAAAACTTTGAAGAAAGAGTCTGGCCGCGCGCGGAATGACGAGGCATTCTGTCGCCAATGCCCAGAATCATCCACAGCAATTGCATTATATAGCCCTTGTCAATAAAGTGACCATGCCTTCGCCATTCAGGTTCCTGGCGACTAACGTGCTTGTCTGGATTATCGGTGAGCCGGGCGGGTTGGGGGCGGGGTGGTTTCAACAGAGTGGACCCTGGACGGCGAGAGTTTAATGACAGTGTCTGCGTCGCTGGGTCCATGTCTGACTGGGCCGTTCTGTTGCAAGGGGGCGAGGATAGTTGACCCAAATGCAAGACACAGACGCTGAAGTACTGGGAACTAGACTTAAGTTTATTCTGAATACTAGGTAAACCAAGGAGCGAGGACAAAATGATAACATGAACGTAGATGTAGAGTGACTGACCGGAAAACCTGGACTTGGACATCGGACTTGAACTGGACAGGGAAATCAGGTCATAACTCGGACTTCGGGTCTTGACAGGGACTTGGTACATGGGTCTAGACTTAGCTCTTGACGAGAACTCGGACATTGCTGGGCTTGACTTGGGGTTTGACTCTGGACTTGGACTCGGAACTTGGCTCTTGGACTCAGCTTTCTGATACCGAGCTCTAGGAGTGAGTTTCTGACGGGGTTACTGACGAGGTTTCTGATGAGATTACTGATGAGGTTACTGATGCCGAGCTTCTTGGACAGAGTTTCTGTTAAGTTTCTGATGCCAAGCTCCTGGAGTGAGTTTCTGACGAGTATCTGACGGGGTTTCTGACAAGGTTACTGACGGGATTACTGACGGAGTTACTGACGAGTTTTCTGACGAGGTTACTGATGCTAAGCTCCTGGAGTGAGTTTCTGACGAGTATCTGATGGGGTTTCTGACAAGGTTTCTGACGAGGTTACAGACGAGGTTTCTGACGAGGTTACAGACGAAGTTACTGATGGAACGGTCCAGCAAAGAATCACTGGTCCCCAGAACTATTTATGTTGCCAGCCCGAAACGAGAATCAGGTGCCTCAATTAAGACACCCAACAGAACAAGGAAAAAAAAACCGGAATAAGCGGACTACGATATCAATGGACCAGACCGTGAACCGGAATGGGGATTTCATGGACCGACCCATGACATCAGGTGTTCATCTGTAAACTTCTGAAATCTGCCAATAATATCACCTCATCCACTGAAAGGAGGCAATGTATTCCAGGCATTCAGAGGGAAAGTAATATCTTGTCTTTCCTTGTATCCAAAAATATCTTACCTCTCCAAGTATCTGAAAGGCTCCATAAGAGGCAAAACCCCAGTGACAACCCTCATGCATTTTCTCCAACATTGTAACATCTTTACTGTGGTAGTTTGACCAGAAATAGACATTTATAGTACTCAATATATATTCTGAGCAATGCTGTATGATCTTGGAGGAAATGCTTCCCGATCTTGTCTGTAATTCTCTGACCCCTGAGCATCGTTATCACATAGTTCTCCTTAACCCCGCTATTTACAACATCAACTGCAACAGCTTGAATTTTCTTTCGCTCGGTTCTCAAACGGACATCAGTATGAATGCAGTATGTCCCACCCAATGGATTAGACAATATTGATCAGAATGAAATCATTTTTTCAATTTGTTTATGAAAACACTCGTTTAACACTGTTACCCGTCCAAAAGCCATATCGCCAACTCTATCGATCTTCGTGTCATCTCAAATATTGTTGATAATGCCTGCAAATCGCACATCCAAACCGTCCACAACTTTTTCAAAGAGCTAGACTCCCAGCATTAATATATATGGTGCACAACTAGTCATATGCATCCAATAACATGTCAAGCATCTACCATTATCTTGGTTCTCCGGTTCCAAAGCAGGATTTTGATCTCTTTACACACATAGTAACTGATTGTTCTGGATTCTTGCAGCATCTGCATGAAGTCAATGAACATCACATATTTTCATTAATGTCTTTTCCCCATTGCTTAAAACTAAATCATTTTTCAGACCGCTTGGGCTCTTAACCAATGTTGCTTATTTCTGAAGAGGTGCTGCCATTCAATTAATAATTAATGCTGGAAAAAAAGGGAAAAAAAAAACAAAAACTGATTTGAATCTCATTTGCAAATGATTATGTTCTCTTCGCTGACATATCTGGAAAATAATGACGTGAACATGTCTATCAATGGATATTAGAAGAAGCACTCCTTTAGCGATGGGAGTATTGACTGAAGCATCAGGATTTTCCTTCCAATCTCATGTTAATCAGTGGATGATTTAATCTTCATCTGTTTCAATTTTCACAATGCAATTCTGGCCACACAACATTGTCACGGATACTATCCATCCATCCAGCAATCTCTTTGACACCCTACCATCAGAATGGAGGTACACTAGCATTTGGGCCATGACTGTTCAGATACGAAGCAGGTATGTCCCCAACTTCCTGCCACACCGAGGGCTAATCACGAATGAAGCGCTCAAAACGTTATTCTGATTACTTTATAACGTTGTTTCATCTGGCGTTTCATATCTGTATGATCGAATGACAGTAAATTGAACTCAACTTGAACTTGAAGATTGGTCTCCGTTTCATGATGGGTGTTGTCATTTTAGAAAGTGTTAATTACGGTGTATGAAGGGTGATTGATAAGTTTGTGGCGTAATGTCCATTTTCTCCTACAGTGCTTACTTGCAATTTTGAATTATCTGAAACAGGAATACCGCAAAAATTATTAACTTCAAACTTTCTGCGTAATCTCTCAGAGAGTTGACCTGCACGTGCATGTAACGAGAGCTGTATAACTCATCTCCTTCTACCTTGGGCCACGAACTTATCAATCACCCCAGTATGTCTGCAGTCTTAATAATTAAACTCTGCTTCTCCGAATAAACTGGTGCACCAATGAATTAAAAGTTGCGACTAGTATACCCGGACAATGTTATGCAATTCCTCAGACCCAGCCCCTTCCCGGTAATTACTAACCACGCCAACAAACCAACTCATGGCTACAAACAGAACAATCTCAGTTCAATACAGAAAATCCAACGTCTTTTTGAGCTCGACTGAACAATAATATTGTAGACCTGAAAATTAATCAGAAGTTAAGACTGTTACTTAATGAATTACAGCAAGCACACTTATCTGGTCTCCTGGATTAAGCCAGACTCATGAATTGATTTCTATCCTGAGAGTCATGTGGCTGCTGGAAATAGTAGGGAATATCACTTGCCCACACGCCGGGATTTTCAGGCGCAGAGCCGTTCTTAACCTGCTGCAAAAATTACAGCTGCCAGAAAACCTGATGATCCTGCAACCGTGAACTGAGGTGGCGGTGCTGTTTTTGATCATTTAAAAATTTGTGCCTTTGGATGTTTGTTTTTAGTTTCGTGTGAATGGACCTGAGGACTGCGAGGAGAGGTCATGTTTTGCGAACCGTCATGTGAGGGAATTAGAGGACCAGTCGGAGTCCTGCGTCTCTGCTCATTGTTGGAAGGACTGCCCGCTGAACGGGCCGGATGACATTCCAACAGATCAGTGTGAATAAAGGCTGATGGTTACCCCAGGGTCGTCAATGTTGACGATGGATTCCGCGAGTTCCGTTCAGAAGTGGGAAACGAGTTGCGATGAATCTTGTGTTTGAGGACTGGTGAGACCGTAGTTCGTGCCCTAGTATTTGAGATCCCGCCGTTTCATTGTAAGTTCTGGTGTTCGCTGATTGGTGCGCCCTGGAATCGATGTCCAGGATGAAGGCCGAAGACGAATCTGATTCTAATGAGGAGGACCATTGGACGTAGTCCACTGGGGTGGGGAAAGGATGGTGTCTGCATTCCCAAGAACATCTCCGCTATAGACTGGAGCTCTAGTCATGTCTCGGGGTAGAAAACTGTCATTGTTTGCTGCGTTCTGTGCTGTTCAGCCGAGCATTGTTGGCTCCCCGCGTGTGGTGACGCGTTTGGGCTGCGCTTAGTGAACTTTCGCGTGTTCATTGTAAATGCATACGACACACTGTGTGTCTCTCTGTACAGTTGTCAAGTAAAATGTATCTTTAATCTTGAACTTAATATAGATACATACCAGCTCTTCGGAGAAAACAGCGTGAAGATGTGTAAGTAAAACATTCCAATCCACTCAACAACAATTGCTGCGAAGAGAGCCGACCAGATGTTTAAAAAAAGACACACGCATAATAAATTTCTTAATTGAAAGATGGCTCTAAACGCCGACTGAACAGAACATAAAGCATTGTACAAAGTTGAATTCACCACTGAATCAAGTTAAGCTTTACGGAATCCTTCAGGAGGATTGAAAGGTCCTTTTCCAACTCTGATCGTTGATCCTTTGTTCTCCGTTTAGAAAATGGCCTATGTTTTTTATTCATTCTCCCAAAATGCATAATCATACACCCTGTCTATGTATTTCATTTATTACTTTCTTGCCCTTTCCCCTAATGTACAAGTTACTTCACAAACAACTTTGAGTATACATTCTTGAGGGGATAAGGAAATATCTCATTTTATTGTCATTGAAATTAAGTGATCCCTGTTCACTTTAATATGGCCGATGACAGATAGCGTGAAACATAAAGAGTACCGGTAATGGAGTAAAGGGATCGGTAAATAGGGGTATATATCAAAAGAGATTAAATGACAATGATTATAGGCAGCTTATGTTAGTTACATTACAGCCAAAAGGGAACCTTACCCAGCAACAAGTGACGTACCAGACATTGTTCCCTAATAATGTTAGATATAGGTTCAAATAAGGAATTGTCCGGTCACACAAAGCATTTTGAGGTATAACATACCTAAATAGGGGAAGGATAGAGTTGGGGGGGGGGGAGGTAGAACGTTCGAGAGAAGGGGGAGGTGTCAACATGAGGAACTGAGTTTGCATCCAAGCTAGTCTTGGCAGAAAATAATTATAACTAACCAATATCGATTTTTACATCTAATTGTATCTTAGCGTGTGATGGAAACTATTCTAAAACAGTATTAACTTGCGTAATTATAATATTTCCTGTAATGATCAATGTTATAAACTGTGCAGAATTGTGTTTGGGGCAGGGCAATGTCTGGACTGGCTCTTTGGGAGATCAGTCTGTAACTTCCCCCATAGCATGCTATTAGCAAAAAGTGAAGTTTGACGAAGCATCACTTGTTTTATGGTTTTATTGAATTCGTGGTACCTTGCGTTATTGCATCGGGTCGATCCGTCTTTGACACTGGAATATGGAAAAGTCCAAGCAGTTCGAAGGTACTGCAAGGGATGGGTATTAGTGACTGGGAGAGCCAACATTGTACATTTCTTTATGTTCTGCTCAGCCGGTGTGGTATGATCGTGTGGAGGTCTCCACCTGATGATATGATGATTGAATGTTGTGATCAGTGTTCACTTGCAACGTGTGATCGGTCGCGGCACCGTTTTCTGTATAGAAAGTGTGTAACAGTTTCGACTAGTGTTTGGTTGTGGCTCAATGACTGGTCCTACCTTTTTCGGAGGTTGTACATATGGGGAATTTCATGATGAATTTCATGTTCGGCAGCCCCAAATCCGTCAGGTCAACCCAAAGGTATTCAGGAGGCAAAATCATGGTTTTCCAGTGTAATTGACTGGGAATGGTGGAATAAATGTTGGCAACCTAAAAGAGTGTCTAGTTGAGAGGAATGCTCGTCGGATTTGGAGGGATGATTGGAAAGAACGACGAGGACTGGAAGGAGTGCTGAACGCCTGTTAGTTGGAATCACTGGGGCTACGAAGGCTGGAATATTATAGGGAAGGAATATGTTGAATGGAGTCAGATAGGGTTGGGATGTATGGCTGTCTGGTGGCATCGTTCGGCCCAGGCTCTGGGCCACATGGAATTTCGGGTTAAGCAACTGGTAATTTCATGAACAAAAAACAGTTGAACAATCAAGGTCTTGGAATACTCGAATATCTCGGTCAGACATCCAAGCATATTTGCAACTTAAACGTAACCTGAAACGTGCAAGAAACAAAACAATACAAAACAAAACAGCTGCAATGTCTCAAGGAATTAATATTCAAGGAAATTGCAACTGAATTCTAAACAACTGAAGTTCTAACAATAGCAGATAAAATCGAGAAGCGCAATAATAAAGATAAGTATGATCAATAAAACGCAGAGTGTGATAAAAAAGATAAAAAACAGATTAAAAAAAACAAACTGGGGTCGTCATTATACGGATTGGAACATAGGTCAGATGTGACACCTTGAGAGTGGGCGACTGCAGGTCAAGAGAGTGGATGAGAGAAAGCAGAGGGGTTTATGGTTTCTGATACGAATTTTTGAAAAAAATGTGCAGCAGTTTTAATTGTGTGTGTGTGTGTGTGTGTGTGTGAGATTTGATGTTAGACAACAAGGAATAACTGAACGGTGAGATCAATTGTAACAAATTAGTTGCAACGTTGCGACGATAAACGACACGTAACATTTTTACAGCACAGTAAAAGGAGAAAAAAGGGAGTAAGAAGCTTTAGAACAGATTCACTAAAAATACAAATGGACCTGATAGAAACAACCCGATAAAATCCATTTTAAAACATAAAGTGCCTTTAATGTGAACAGATAGAGTACATGACAGAGATTCCTAAAGTTATTATGCGATCGAGTGTTGTGTGTGTGTGTGTGTGTGTGTGTGTGTGTGTGTGTGAGAGAGAGAGAGAGAGAGAGAGGAGAGAGAGAGAGAGAGAGAGAGAGAGAGAGAGAGAGAGAGAGAGAGAGAGAGAGAGAGAGAGAGAGAGAGAGAGAGAGAGAGAGAGAGAGAGGGAGTGGGAGAGGGAGAATGAGAATGAGAGAAAGATGATGGATGATGGATCATTGTCAGGCTGGAAAAACCCCTCCCTGAGCATAGCGGCTGGGGTACGACACTAACAACCGGTTACATTCAATGAAGTCCTGACATCTCCACCCCGGGGTCTCCACAACATTTAATAACTTATAATCGTGCAAAGATAACACTGATGACCCTCTCATTACCTCGACGACTCTTAACAACCCTCATGTGATGCTATATCTTTAAACAACTCATAAAGTTTACAGGCCGAAAAGCTACCTTCCATGGATCAGAACAGAAGAGGGCTTTCAGAAGAGTTGCGAAACGACTTCTCGACATAACAGCAAGTCCAGTTGCCTCGATATATTAATATTTAACATACAATGACCTGGATGACTGAGAACCTTCATAGACATATGAAAGAACAGACACAATATCAAGTTATTGATCTTACTTTTAACCAATCCTCTGCAGACTTTTGCGTAATCAAAATTGCTTTCTGAGTGTACGTCGTCACCGACCCGGGTTCTTTTGCATGAACGATTGGCACGGCAAGGTCAATATCGGTGAACATTCTGGGTAAAGGACCGTTTGACTACGGGCAATGTGACGGTGATTTACTATCTCGGGAATGGAGGCAGCATGATTCCTAACCCTAAGCATTGCCAGCAAAGACTGCTTATCCCAAGGTATTAAAACAAGTTTTCATTGCCTTCGTGAATTACAGTTTCAAGGACTGTAATAGATTGTTATAGCGTCTGCAGATCAAGGCAATTGGGCCACAAACTTGACACGACCACAGGTAATGAATGACACCATCTACAAGCGGACGATCGTTTCAGCAATCATTGGGTTCAAAAGCCGATGCTAGAAGCTGGTTGGCAGGAGAGGGCGAACAACATTGATCACATCGTCGGTTCAGTAATTGTGTCGCTTAATTACCCATATACACAGATACGTTGAACACTGCCGACAGCTGTTCGCATCAATGAGATTGTTACCTCAAATTCTTTTGGTGGGGGTATTCTATTGGTATCACGTTAAGCTAATCTCACTGCGTATTTGGCCCTGTCTCTTAATAACACACTGTCAGTGTCCTTTGCTCATAATGTTGTGGAGGCGGAGAAGCTCCACAAAATGCACACGGCCGATAACAATTTTCCCAGTGTGGGTGGCTGCAGAAACAGAGCCCATTCAATCGCCCAGTAATCGTATTTATGGAATGGAAGTTTTAGCTGGTTTGGTACTCAACTTTAGCAACACATCTCCTACGACTTGATCAATGTAATAACAGAATTTTTATAGTCCACCCAAATGAGGCAATTGGGCTATAAACACGATGCAACCAGAAGTAGTGAATAAATACCATATTAAACCCGGCTATTGATTCAGCAATCAGATTGAGTTTGCGGAAGTCTAGAAGCCGATGGGAGATGCTGATCATCAGGAGAGGGAGAACAATGCCCAACACCGCGCCCGCAAAGTCACCGCATTAATAGTTTTAGTCACTGATGTGGCTGGATATTTCACAGCGTTCTGTAGTTCTTCCGGAACCAGGATTGCATCACAGCGTAAATAATAGAAAAATTCTGAGACCTCCGTCAACCAAAGGAGGACAAAACAACAGGAGATGGTGAAAAGTAAAATCACAGACATCCTCCTTTTCTCCATCTCAGGATCAGTGCAGGTCTCCTCATTTCTCTCACGCCCCCCCCCCCCCGCCCCTTACGAACACGACTGGCTTCTAAGATGTGTCTGTCTGTCACAACGTTGAGCAGCAATATGACCGCAAACGGAATCAGTGGAGTTAAAATTGAATCGAACCAATCCAATTCCACCCACAATGAATCTGATTAATAGCTACGTTTCGTATTGCAGAATCACTGTACTTCACTGATAACTTTACCAGGTTCATGCGTAAAATATCTGGGGACATCTTTCAGACAGAGAAGAATACCGGCAGTGGTTAGAACTGTCGCCACAGTTTTCCCGGTGCAGTATTTTGTCCTCAAGATTTTGACAACATATAGCAACATATCGATCGAAAGTGAAGGTGGTATCCCATTCCACGCACTCACCACTCTCTGCATAAAAACCTGACCCCTGACATCTCCTCTGTACCTACTCCCCAGCACGATAAAACTGTGTCCTCACGTGTTAGCCACTCCAGCCCTGGGAAAGTGACTCTAACTATTCACACGATCAATGCCTCTCATCATCTTATACACCTCTATTAGGTCACCTCTCATCCTCCGTCACTCCGAGGAGAAAAGGCCCAGTTCACTAAACCTATTCTCATAAGACGTGCTCTCCAATCCAGGCAACATCCTTGTTAATCTCCTCTGCACCCTTTCTATGGTTTCCACATCGTTCTTGTAGTGAGGCGACCAGATCTAAGCGCAGTGATCCAAGTGGGGTCTGACCAGGGTCCTATAGAGCTGCAACATTACCTCTTGGCTGCTAAACTCAATCCCACGATTAATGAAGGCCAATGCATCGTATGCCTTCTTAACCACAGAGTCAAAGTGAGCGACAGCTTTGAGCGTCCTTTGGACTCGGGCCCCAAGATCCCTCTGATCCTCCACACTGCGAAGAATCTTACCATTAATATTATATTCTGCCACCCCATTTGACCGACCAAAACCCACCTCACACTTATCTGGGTTGAACTCCATCGTCCATTTTTCATTCACTCCAGGAAATAGAATATGACAAAGCAGAAAAAAAGCAATGGACAAAAATATCTTGTTCTCATGACAATAACCATATTGTCTGACAGAGAAATTGTCAAGAACTTCAATGAATTGTTTCAATATCTGTTGTCCAACAGACAAATTAGATAAAAACAAAAATGCAATCAATCTGTTGTACTGAAGGATCATTTTACTCTGCTGTAAAATGTACGATCCTATATTTATTTCTGATAAAAAAAAACACCATTGTAATGAATTTTAGAATGCACATTTGTTATTTTAGTTCCCGTGGAGTGAAATCTGTACCGCAGAAACACCTTGTGTAAAAATAGTGTTTTGCAATAGATTGGCGGTGACGTAACGTAGGAGGTCTCACTAATTCGTGCAGTACGCAATCCTCTGCTATATGAAAGCTTCTTAAACCACTTTTTAGGACGTAAATGCAGAACACTCTATTGGCAGATTTGTTTCCTGTGCGTCTTCTCACAGAACATGGGATATCCAGCGATTTTCTATGTAGCTGCCATTTACTATGCTTGCAAAATTTGGTAAGCTGCAGGAACTGACTGACATTATTCTAATAGACTTTTTTGTTATAATTGTTGTATTGCGTTAATATTTCAGTTGTTTCTTTTTCTGCAGAACTACCGTCGTGATATATATGCTGTTAGTTCCTTAACAACTTGAGTTTTTTTTTCACTTCACACTTGAAGATTTTGTGTTCCTCATTTGAGAAGTATTATCAGAATGTCTCATCTGCAGAGAATGTGTACAGTCAAAGGCGATTTTATCATCTTTGCATTACGACAACTATCCTGTCAGAGTTTTATACCTGATGTCACCTTGGCGAGTTACCCACTTTGTTCACCAGCCAAACATGACGGATGGACGTTTCCACTATTCACTCAATTGGTCTCCACATCTGGAGATTAGGGCGATACTTGCATTAATTGTTTACTCATGTATTCAAAGTTTAAATAGCTGTACGTGTATTTAACCTATATATTTATACATTTTTTTCAAAGCAGTGTTCGGCTTTGACCTTTTACTGTTTTTCGGAAATGTTTTTTTAATGTCTTTCAAGTCAGCTTCAGTGTAGGTAGTGTCAGCTGTTTGTCGGTATGTAGAATGTTGGATGGTAAGGTGCCGCCGAACCAGTAGTAATCAGGTAAATTGGTGATCGTTTTTATATATGTAACTCTGTATTTCCTAATTGTTACAGTGAATCTCATCGCGATTGTGATCTTGGCCCGCAGAAAATGTGATCTCACCGAATGCATGACTCGCTATCTGATTGCCATGGCAACAGCAGATCTAATTGTGGTGATCGATGCTGTCATAATGGAGCAGATCAATAGCATTTATTTATTTGCTTATTTCTTGCTCATCACTCCGGTCTGCACGTTCACACATTACACAGTGATGGACTGTTCAGTGTGGTTCACAGTCACTTTCACGTTCGATCGCTACATCGCCATTTGCTGTCAAAATGCACGGAGACGATATTGTACAGAGAGAACTGCGCTGATTGTTTTAGTAGCGGTGGCAGTGGGATCCTGTTTGAGGTGTATACCACATATTTTCATGATGGAACCTTACGAAGTTATCAATGAAGTGCCGTGGCGTTGCGCAGCAATACCTGAATATTTTACATCGAATTTCTGGAAATCCTTCAAGATAATAGACAGTATTGTGACTCCCTTATTACTCATCTGTTTAATACTGATGTTTAATGCTTTCACTGTTAGAAACATTGTTGCGGCAAATAGAGTCCGCCGGGGTCTGCGGAACAACAGCAGCAACGAGAAGGATTCAGAGTTGGAGAACTGGAGAAAGTCAAAGAAATTAAAATTATGAGGGGGATAGATAGAGTTGACGTGGATAGGCTTTTCCCATTGAGAGTAGGGGAGATTCAAACAAGAGGACATGATTGGAGAATTAGGGGGCAAAAATTTAAGGGTAACACGAGGGGGAATTTCTTTACTCACAGAGTGGTAGCTGTGTGGAACGAGCTTCCAGTAGAAGTGGTAGAGGCAGGTTCGGTTTTGTCATTTAAAGTAAAATTGGATAGGTATATGGACAGGAAAGGAATGGAGGGTTATGGGCGGAGTGCGGGTGAGAGTAAGCGCTTGGCACGGACTAGAATGGTCGAGATGACCTGTTTCCGTGCTGTAATTGTTATATGGTTAAAGTCAATGATGTTGCTGTTTGCTCTATTGGCCAATTTCATAATTCTGTGGATGCCTTACCTAGTGCACTCGATGATCTTTCAAACGGTGAATTATTTTTACACAAACAAATACTTGAATACCCCGAGATATATCGGGCAGCAATTTGCGTTTCTATTGCGACAACTCAGTATCTGCACCAACACGTGTATCTATGGACTGACACAGAGGAAATTCAGGGAGGAGCTGAAGAATGGAGCGAAGTATCTTTTCACATTCAATGGTCGCCTCTGCAAATAACGTACAAATTTGTTGGTTTTGCAATAAATGTTCCAAACCTGTGATAAGTAAACAGTGAGTATCGTATTCCAATAGAATTCGCAAACCTTTAGAATGACCGAATTGTTGCACAGTCCTTAAATCATTGCCTCCTAACAATAGTGTTTTCAGTATCGCTGATGTTATCATAGGTGGGACAGCCTTTGCGAATATTTATCTCTATTATTATCTTATATAAAATAAAATGCTGCATAATCTCAGTGAACACCATAATATCAACCGCAATATTCTCGATATGTTCGGCAATGCCAGAGCAGATTCTCAAAGTCCACCTGCTGCAACGGGTTGCAGATCGATTGCAAATGTCGTTGGAGAAATGGCAGATGGTTTGTTGGTTTATTTTCTGGGCGTTGGAACTGGTTGGTGCGGCAGGGGTTGTGTGTGTGTGTGTGTGTGTGTGTGTGTGTGTGTGTGTGTGTGTGTGTGTGTGTGTGTGTGTGTGTGTGTGTGTGTGTGTGTGTGTGTGTGTGTGTGTGTGTGTGTGTGTGTGTGTGTGTGTGTGTGTGTGTGTGTGTGTGTGTGTGTGAGAGAGAGACAGAGAAAGTGAGAGGGAGAGAATGACAGAAAGATGATGGAAGTAAATCATGTCACAGGAGGACGCAGGTGGTTTCACTGCCTGAAAGCAGTTTTGAAAACAAATTAGATTTACAGCAAGTCGGGCTCTGCTGACAAGTAATAGGCTGTAAATTTTCAACATGGTTTGTTTGGGTGCCCACAAGTTCTGGCCGCGTGGTATTGCATCGACCTACGAGAGGTACAATAACCAATAGGAAATGTGGGTGACGGAGCTGTCATTATGGATCATTTGCAAACAGTAGGTATTAACCATATAACAATTAGAGCACAGAAACAGGCCATCTCGGCCCTTCTAGTCCGTGCCGAACACTTACTCTCACCTAGTCACACTGGCCCGCACTCAGCCCATAACCATCCATTCCTTTCCTGTCCATATACCTATCCAATTTTACTTTAAATGACAATACCGAACCTGCCTCTACCACTTCTACTGGAAGCTCATTCCACACAGCTACCACACTCTGAGTAAAGAAATTCCCCCTCCTGTTACCCTTAAACTTTTGTCCCCTAACTCTCAAATCGTGTCCTCTTGTTTGAATCTCCCCTACTCTCAATGGAAAAAGCCTATCCACGTCAACTTGATCTATACCCCTCATAATATTAAAAACTTCTATCAAGTCCCCCCCTCAACCTTCGACGCTCCAACGAATAAAGACCTAACTTGTTCAACCTTTCCCTGTAACTTAGGTGCTGAAACCCAGGGAACATTCTAGTAAATCTTCTCTGTACTCTATTTTGTTGACATCTTTCCTATAATTCGGTGACCAGAACTGTACACAATACTCCAAATTTGGCCTTACCAATGCCTTGTACAATTTTAACATTACATCCCAACTCCTATACTCAATGCTCTGATTTGTAAAGGCCAGCATACCAAAAGCTTTCTTCACCACCCTATCCACATGAGATTACACCTTCAGGGAACTATGCACCATTATTCCTAGATCACTCTGTTCTACTGCATTCTTCAATGCCCTACCATTTAACATGTATGTCCTATTTGGATTATTCCTACCAAAATGTAGCACCACACACTTATCAGCATTAAACTCCATCTGCCATCTTTCAGCCCACTCTTCTAACTGGCCTAAATCTCTCTGCAAACTTTGAAAACCTACTTCATTACCCACAACGCCACCTACCTTAGTATCATCTGCATACTTACTAATCCAATTTACCACTCCATCATCCAGATCATTAACGTATATGACAAACAACATTGGACCCAATACAGATCCCTGAGGCACACAACTAGTCATCGGCCTCCAACCTGACAAACAGTTATCCACCACTACTCTTGGCATCTCCCATCTAGCCACTATTGAATCCATTTCACTACTTCAATATTAATACCTAACGATTGAACCTTCCTAACTAACCTACCGTGCGGAACCTTGTCAAAGGCCTGACTGAAGTCCATATAGACAACATCCACTGCTTTACCCTCGTCAACTTTCCTCATAACCTCTTCAAAAAATTCAATAAGATTTGTCAAACATGACCTTCCATGCAGAAATCCATGCTGACTGTTCCTAATCAGACCCTGTCTATCCAAATAATTATATATACCATCTCTAAGAATACTTTCCATTAATTTACCCACCACTGACGTCAAACTGACAGGCCTATAATTGTTAGGTTTACTCTTAGAACCCTTTTTAAACAATGGAACCACATGAGCAATATGCCAACTCTTCGGCACCATCCCCGCTTCTAATGACATTTGAAATACAAAGTATTTCTGTCAGAGCCCCTGATATTTCTGCACTAACTTCCCTCAAGGAATATCCTGTCAGGACCCGGAGATTTATCCACTTTTAGATTCCTTAAAAGCGCCAGTACTTCCTCCTTTTTAATCGTCACAGTTTCCATAACTTCCGTAAATGTTTCCCTTACCTTACACAATTCAATATCCTTCTCCTTAGTGAATACCAAAGAAAAGAAATTGTTCAAAATCTCCTCCATCTCTTTCAGCTCCACACATAGCTGTCCACACTGATTCTCTTAAGAGATGAATTTTATCCCTCATTATCCTTTTGCTATTAATATAACTGTAGAAACCCTTTGGATTTATTTTCACCTTACTTGCCAAAGCAACCTCATATCTTCTTTTAGCTTTTCTAATTTCTTACTTAAGATTCTTTTTACATTCTTTATATTCCCGGAGCACCTTATTTACTCCATGCTGCCTATATTTATTGTAGATCTTCCTCTTTTTCTGAACCAAGTTTCCAATATCCCTTGGAAACCACGGTGCCCTCAAGCTTTTAACCTAACAAGAACATAAAGATTCTGTAGCCTCAAAATTTCACCTTTTCTCTATGACATCCTTCCCATAAAACAAATTGTCCCAATCCACTCCTTCTAAATCCTTTCGCATCTCCTCAAAGTTGGCCTTTCTCCAATCAAAAACCTCAACCCAGGTTCCAGTCCTATCCTTCTCCATAATTATATTGAAACTAATGGTATTGTGATCACTGGACCTGAACACATACGTCTGTCACCTGACCTATCTCATTCCTTAACAGGAGGTCCAACACTGTCTCTTCTCTAGTTGGTACCTCTATGTATTGCTACAAAAAACAATCCTGCACACAATTTACAAACTCCAAACCATCCAGCCCTTTTACAGAATAGGTTTCCCCGTCTATGTGTGGAAAATTAATATCTCCCACAATCACAACCTTGTGCTTACTACAAATATCTGCTATCTCCTTACAAATTGCTCCTCCAATTCTCGCTCCCCATTAGGTGGTCTATAATACACCCCTGTAAGTGTTACTACACCTTTCCCATTCCTCAATTCCACCCGACTAGCCTCCCTAGATGAGCCCTCCAATCTATCCTGCCAAAGCACTGCTGTAAAATTTTCTCAGACAAGCAATGCAACCTCCCCCTCTTGCCCCTCCGATTCTATCACACCTGAAGCAACGAAATCCAGGAATATTTAGTTGCCAATCACACCCCTCCTGCAACCATGTTTCACTAATAGCTACAACATATTTCCAGGTATCAATCCATGCTCTAAACTCATCCACCTTTCTTACAATGCTCCTAGTATTAAAATAAATGCATTTAAGAAACTCTCCTCCTCTTCCTCTCTGTTTATCCCTAACGATGCAATCAACTTTATCTTTTTCTTCCTTCTCCCCTACATCTTCGGTCTGAGCGCTCCCCTTCTCTATCACCTGCCTACTCTCCCTCACACACTGTCTACTAGCTTTCTCTATTTGTTAACTAACCTCCTCTCCCCTAGTCTCTTCAAATTGATTCCCACCCCCCAACCATTCTAGTTTAAAGTCTCCCCAGTAGCCTTAGCAAATCTCCCCGCCAGGATATTTGTCCTCCTAGGATTCAAGTGTAACCCGACCCTTTTGTACAGGTCACACCTGCCCCAAAAGAGGTCCCAATGATCCAGAAACTTGAATCCCTGCCCCCTGCTCCAATCCCTCAGCCACGCATTTATCCTCCACCTCATTCCACTCACTGTCCCATGGCACAGGCAGTAATCCTGAGATTACTACCTTTGCGGACCTTCTTCTCAACTCCCTTCCTAACTCCCTATATTTTCCTTTCAGAACCTCTTCCCTTTTCCTACCTATGTCAGTGGTACCTATATGTACCACGACTTCTGGCTCCTCACCCTCCCACTTCAGGATATCTTGGACGCGATCAGAAACATCCCGGACCCTGGCACCAGGGAGGCAAACTATCATCCGGGTCTCCTGATTGCGTCCACAGAATCGTCTATCTGTCCCTCTAT
The DNA here is from genome assembly GCF_048418815.1 of Hemitrygon akajei. Lineage (NCBI taxonomy): Eukaryota > Metazoa > Chordata > Chondrichthyes > Myliobatiformes > Dasyatidae > Hemitrygon > Hemitrygon akajei. Next base: position 1,758,188 of record NW_027331949.1, read on the forward strand.
CGAGTCCCCTATTACTACTGCGTTCCTCTTCCTTTCCCCACCCTTCTGAGCTACAGGCCCGGACTCTGTGCCGGAGGCACGGCCACTGTTGCTTCCCCCAGGTAGGCTGTCCCCCCCCCCCAACAGTACTCAAACAGGCATACTTACTATCAAGGGGTACAGCCACTGGAGTACTCTCTAGTACTTGACTCTTCCCCTTGCCCCTCCTAACCATGACCCACCTGTCTGCCTCCCGTGGCCCCGGTGAGATTACGTGCCTGTAACTCCTCTCCATCAACTCCTCACTCTCCCTGACCAGACGAAGGTCACTGAGCTGCAGCTCCAGTTGCCTAACACGGTCCCTTAGGAGCTGCAGCTCGGCGCACCTGGCGCAGATGTGGACTTCCGGATGCTAGGAGACTCCAGGACCTTCCACATCCGACACCGTTTGTTTGGTTTGTTATCATGGTCTGCACGGACAGTGTGGATAAAAGGAACCAATCTGTGCTTTAATGCACATTCGTTTGTATTCTAGCAAAACCAGTAGGAAACGTCCAGGCAACAGACAAAAACTGCTGGCGGAACTGAACAAGCCAGGCAGCATCTATGGTAAAGTCAACGTTTCGGGCCAAGTCGCTTCTCCAGGCCTGCTGAGTTCCTCCGGCGTTTTCTGTGTTTTGCTTGGCATTCCGGCATCTGCAGAGTTTCTCTTACTTAGGAAACGTCCACGGGCACTTTTGAAATCAGTGAACACTGGCATTGAACGGGAGTGATTATTAACATATTTAAAAGGAAGGAAACATTTGTGAATGTTTAAAGGTTGGGATAGGTTGGCTCTTGACAACTATAAATGAGCTGAAGTAAACAAGGAAACTAGGAAAGCAATAAATTATCATTGAATCTACAGAACTTGGCGAGAAGGATTTAAATAAAGAATCACAATGTAACCTGTTGACAATCAAGGAAAAAGAGTAAAACCAAAGAGAAACTTGGACTCTGCATGAACAAAGTTAGGTACATATGTTTCAGAATTAGAATTAGAATCAGGTTTATTATCACCGGCATGTGTCGTGAAATTTTTAAATTTAGCAGCAGCAGTTCAATGCAATACATAATATTGAAGAACAAAATAAAATAACAATAAATAAATAAATTACATTATGCGTGTATTAAATAGATTAAAAATCGTGCAAAAACAGAAATTATATGTATTAACAAAGTGAGGTAGTGTTCACAGGTTCAATGTCCATTTAGGAATCGAATGGCAGAGGGGAAGAAGTTGTTCCTGAATCGCTGAGTGTGTGTCTTCAGGCTTCCGTACCTCCTACCTGATGGTAACAGTGAGAAAAGGGCATGCCCTGGGTGCTGGGGGTTCATAATAATGGACGCTACCTTTCTGAGTCACCGCTCCTTGAAGATGCCCTGGGTAGTTTCTAAAGTAGTACCCAAGATGGAGCTGACTACATTTGCAACCCTCTGCAGGTGCTTTCGGTCCGGTGCAGTCGCGCCCCTCCGCACCCTGTGCACCAAGTGATGCACCCTGTCAGAATGCTCTCCGCGATATATCTACAGAATCTTTTGAATGTATTTGTTGGCATAGCTAACCTCTTCAAACTCCTAATGAAGTATAGTCGCTGTCCTGCCTTCTTTATAACTGCATCGATACGTTGGGATCAGGTTAATTCCTCAGGGGTCTTGACACCCAGGAACTTGAGACTAATCACACTTCCCACTTCTGATCCCTCTATGAGGATTGGTATGTGTTCCTTGGTTTTAACTTTCCTGAAGGCCAAAATCAGCTCTTTTGTCTTACTGATGTTGAGCATCAGGTTGTTTTGCGACACCACTCCACTAGTTGGCATATGTCGCTGCTGTTGTTACGCCCCTGAAAAACGGGAAGAAATAATGACGAGAGTGACGCGGTGTGTTCTTCATTGAGAACTTTTTACTCAAATCTACAAAAATATATACAAATTACAAAAAACATATCTTCACAACAAATTGGTTGCAGCAGAATACATACCCTCTGTAACTTACAGCAATATCGTATTTCCCTGAGACATAATTCACATTTCCTCTACCGTTACTGGCGAATAATATGCAGCATTGGCTCAGTAAACTCCCACAACTTAATGAAGTTACTAAATAAATAATACAAAAACAATTGTGAAAAATACATTTACATAGATGCACATGCACAATGTTTGTAAACTCACAAACGGCAAAACACGCGGTATCGTTACACAAAATGGCGGCGGCTCTGCTCACGCACACGCTTTAATACACTCGGCAAAACATTACTCCTAACTTAGTCCAACGTTACATAAACATTCTCTTGACACTGTAACCATTTTAGACAGTTATCATGACTCCTTTAACGGCGTAAATTACTGCCAATATACCTGAAAAGCGGGGAGAAATAATGACGAGAGTGACGCGAGGTGTCCTTCATTGAGAACTTTTTACTCAGATGAGGAAAGTACCGCGATGTCCCCTGGGTATGTGGGTGAAGACAGAAGCAGTCGACCTCAGGCTAGCAGAGCAACGCTACTCTGCAGATCTATTGAAGCTTAACTTTACACAACAAAAAGAGCTTAACTTTACACAATAAAGAATGAAAGAACCAATAAATGAATTACATACCTTTTAATATTTTAGCCCTTTTTAACATGTTTTACTGTTTTTAAACAATTTTTAAATTTAGCAGATCTTTAGTGTGTTACCCTTTACTTGTCACACACTCCCCTACAAAAATAAATGTCGTCCCAACATTAAACAATTTTCTCTTTACCTTTTTTTCAGTCTCTCATGAACTTGGCACTGAAGACCTTCTGTGAGTTGATACTCAAGTGTCAAGGGTCACAGTTTGATGACTGTCAACAGTCCATAATCACAGGGCCACAGTCCATGTCTGGTGACGGGCCACTGAAAACAGTCTATAAACAGTCTTTCAACAGTCCATTAGTCCCTCATGGCAATGATCTGTATAAGCAGTCTATGAATTGTCCATGATGTTAGTCAAATATATTAAGTCTGTAGGCTTAGGCTGGCTGGCGTCCATACATGGTGGGGCGGGGTGCTGAAAGTAGTATGGCTGTACGGGTGGCAGCCATGGGACCAATCCTGGTGCATGGCAGAGAGGCAACATCTGAGGTGCTGGCTGGACACTGTAGCAGGAAGGGATGCCAAGCTGATTGCAGGTCATACATCTCGGCAGGTGTCTCTGCCTTTGTGGCAGCTGGGAGGGCGGCCCCTCAGGTTCAGTAGCAGCACTTGATGAAGATGACATTTGCAGCAGTGTTTCCTGACTTTGATGTGGTTGTGTACGCCTGAGCAAAACGTGTGAAATGACCAACAATAACAAGGATGTACTCATATCCACCTTTGCATCGGTTGAGATGGAGGAAGTCATCAATTCGGATGGCTGTGTTGTCACAATATTTGTCAAGGGGGCTCTTGTGTTGTGGCAGGGTTTTTTTCTGTTTTTGACAAGTACAGGCTTTGGCCACATAGTGCTCTATGTCTGATTGCATATATGGCCAGAAGAAGCTGTCATGCACTAAAGATAGTGGACTGAATGCTCTCAGCTCTTTGACTGGTGGCTTGGAACCTGACAGTTTACACTTTAACACAGGGTCTGATTTTTGTGCTACTCTTAACTGTTCTTTTGGTACGGGGCTGATTGACAGAGTGGCTGGCTCATTTTCAGCTGAGGCTGACATGGATACGCCTGTGAGTGACCAAGTTGCAGGGGACTCTTTCTGTACCTCAACAGCTTGTACGGCAGCAGCGATGGTGTTAGGCGGCAGTTCCTCTGAACATTCTCTCATCAGTGACTCTACATCCAGCGGCATTCTCGCCAAAGCACCAGCATCACTGTTCTCTTTTCCCGGTCTGTACTTAATGGTAAAGTGGAAATCAGCCAACTCTGCAACCCACCTGGAAGAAGTCACATTCAGTTCTGCAGTCGACAGGATGTAGGGAAGCGGGTTGTTATCATTATATACAGTGAAGGTTGGGGCATAGTACAGATAATCGCAAAACTTGTCAGTGATGGCCCATTTTAAAGCCAGGAATTCTAGCTTGCCTGCATGGAGGTGATAGTTCCTTTTCAGCTGCCGTCAATGTGCGAGAGCCATAATCAATAACCCTAAGCTTGCCGTCTTGTTTCTGATACAGTACCGCTCCCAAGCCTTGGTGTGATGCATCCGTGTGTACAATGAATGGCTGAGTGAAATCAGGGAAACCTAACACTGGTGGATGGAGCAATCAGCAGTTCAAGTACCTGTTGGTGCTGGCCTGTCCACAGGATCGGCTTGTTTGAGGGTACAACAGGACTCACTTTCTTTAACCTTGATGTTTCCTGCTGTTGTCAGGAACTTCATCCGAATTCGTTTTCAGGAGCTCATACAGACAGCTGGCTTTCCGTGAAAAGTCTTTGATGGACTGCCTGTAGTAGGTGAGCAAACCGAGCATTTTTCTGAGTTGGCCCACAATCTGAGGTCTGATGTCTTTTAGTGCTAGCACATCTTCGAATTCGGCTGGATCAACTCTGAAGAAACCCTTTTGCCCAAACAGCGGACCTCATGCTTGAATAGGTCACACTTACTTGGCTTGAATTTGATGCCGTACTCTCTGAGGCGTTGCAGCACTGTTCGTACGTTATTCACATGATCGTCGAAGGTTTTACTGAAAACCAGTGTATTGTCCAGATAAGGAACGCAGATGTTATCCCGAAACCCTTCCAAACATTCCTCCATATAACGTTGGAAGGTCGCAGGGGCATTTATGAGGCCGAAGGGGATGCGAATCCACTCATAAAGCCCCCACGGGGTAACAAAAGCCGTCAACGGTCTGCTCTCTTCTGACATGAACCCCTGGTGGTAAGCTTTTCCCTGATCGAGGAGGGAAAACCAGGAGTTACCGCCTATTCTGTCCATGATGTCTTGGACACGAGGGATAGGCTGACGGTCGGGATGGGTCTTCCTGTTCAGTTCTCTGTAATCTATGCACAACCGGAGGGTGCCATCTTTTTTTTTTCTGACGTACACAACCAGGGAGGAGTATGAGTAGTTTGACTTCCTGACCCAGCCCTGTGCTATCAGATCGTGGAGGTAACCCTTCATTTCCTGGTACAGGGGGCCTGGCACTGATACATATGTGCGTTTGACTGGTTCGGTGTCTTTGAGCAAAATAGTCATATGCAAGTTTTCAATGCAGCCAAGATCATTGTCTGACCTTGAGAAGGAATGGCACTCTTCTCTAAGCATCTGTCTCACTACCGGTCTCTGATCCCCACTGAGGTGACTTAGATCTACAGGTGGGTCCCACTGTTTACTGGCACCGCCTGTGGGTTTCATGCTGGTGTGGCTCACTGTGGCTGGTGTTGCAACTTTCTCAGAAATCAGGGCGGGCAGAACCGTCATAATAGTTTGTACTGTGCCAATTAAAGTGCGCCTTGGCAAAACAATGTCATGGTCAGTTGGGTTAGAAACATCGATGGTGATGACTAGGAGTACCCCCTTCCTGACTCTGACTAATGTGTCATAAAACTCAAGACCACCTGGCCCCTGCGGGTACAGGTCTGGATGGACTAATATGGTCATGTCCTCTTTAAAAGGCTGTGCAGCTACACGACAGTTAGCTTGAATACTACTGTGTTTTGAGACTGCAGCCTCCTCTTTCTTCATTTTCACTGCATACTCATCTTCTTGCTCTGCACTAACAGCCTGGATAAAAGTTCTCACCTTGTTTCCTTTGAGACCTGGGAAAACTTTCCTCACCGTGCCGTACTGTTTAGTCTTCTTGGTCTTAGTCAGGATGTGTTCAATAACATTGAAGCCAATGATGGGATGAGACAGGTGCCAGCCTTTCATTACAAGCACTGGAATGATCAGTTCTTCTGCTTGGTTAGTTGCAGAGGCTAGCCAGAAAGTCGTTTCAACCCATCCCAAGTACGGCATCTCAGTTCCATTTGCGACAGACAATGTCAAATCATCACATGTGTCGAGGATCTCCGAGAGATCTCTCAGATTTGTGGTCGGTAAGTATTCCTCTTTACACCTTTCATCGATTATCGACACCTGAGAGCCTGTGTCCCATAAAGCTTGCAGTTGGTGGCCATTCAGGTATAACTCGACAATACACTGTCTGCCAGCTAGTGAGGTGACTTTGTGGGGGTGGCCAACCCGAGCTAACGGGGGTCAGAGTGTTAACATTTCTGTCTTTACAGGATGACCATTGTTTCAGTTTGCCAGGCGAATCTATACTGCCACAATTTGCACATTTCTGGGACTCTTTGCTGGTCACGGTTAACACCCGTCCCGTGGTGGTAAACATTCCCTGTTTAACGGAGCCTCTCTCGACGGTCTGATTCCTCTAATTTTGCAGCCGGTTTGAAAATGTTCTCCACTTCCATATCGATAGCAGTGCAGGCAGTGTCCATTTGCTCCTGTCTGCTGGCAGACAAAACATCTCCGTGGAGCATGGACAGAGTGGTTAGTGTACTGATTAGGTCCATACTGAGGCTGCACTGGAGCAGGTGCTTGTGGCTGACTGTAGCTGTTGTAATACTGCTGCGGTGAAGCAGGTGGCTGAGGATCTCTATCCGGCCTGACTGCAGGTGGGGCAGAGGGCTGTTGCTGAAACCTAGTCTGTTGTAGGGTCTCGTTAATCTGAGCGATCTCTGCACTGAGACCTTTTAAAGAAGCTACACCTGTCTTAAGCTCTTGTATCTCTGTCAACAGTTCAGGGGAAACCTGTGTTTTAGCTTCCTTCACCTGGCACATAGCAGCTGGCCTATCCTCTGTCTGTACTATGCTTACACTTGTCGATGACTGTGGGGTGTTAAACTTCTCTTTGTTTCTTCTTTCGGCTTCATTAGCGCAGGCGATGTTTAACCTCTCTAACAAAAGCTCATCTGAGGTCTCAGTATCGAGGAGGAGAGGCTGCATGTCTATCCTGATACTGTCATCCTGGAGATCAGTAAGTAACGTGTGCAAACACGTGAGCTGGACTAAAGCTGGATCTGTTACAAGATGGGGCAAGGGTGCTGGAAGAGGACCCACAAGCAGGACACAATCACGTCTTTCTTCGGTTCAATAAAACAGCGTTTATTACTCGCTACACAGAACTGGGAAATCAAGGAGGGCAAAGAGGAACACGAACCTTGGACTAGGAGACTGGGAGGAACGCGGACCTAGGACTTGGGACACCGGAAACTTGGATCGCCGGGGCCAGGACTTGGACACTTGAACCTGAAACACCGAGCTGGGACTCCGCCTTCAGGTCAGGCATCGAGCCGGGACTCTTCTTCAAAGGACAGACGTGGCCAACTTGGTCAGCATCTCTTATATGTTGACAACTATTTGAACCCGATTGTGCCTAATTTCAAGATAGTGGCCAGGATGCTAAATTGAAGGAGGTATGCAGTCTTGTGATAACGTAAAAACAGATACGTCACAAACAACATCAAATCTGCTGATGGTGCGTCCCGAGTAGGTTCTCGGCCTGAAACAGCGACTGTGCTCATTTCCATGGATGCTGCCTGGACTGTTGAGCTCCCCGGGCATTTGGTGTGTGTGGCGTGGAGTAGGTATATGCTGCTCTTTCCTTGTGTCCAAACCGAACACCCGGTAATACACATGCAAACAAAGTTTCAGAACCATGGACAGAGCCGGCTAGAATGACTCGACCTCATGCTGCTTTATCAGTCCGCTACTACAAAAAAAACTATAATTACACCGTCACGCAGAGAGACATCTGAGAGGAATTGAAGAATGTGTTGATGTTCTCAGTCAATCTATATGACAAAGAATTAAAGCACAAATGACAATTTAGTTTGATGTTAACCAGTCAGGTTTCTTGTTAAGATAAAGAAAAGAGTTGTTGACCATGAAGCTGTGCCAAAGACAGTAGATTAACAACGCGAAGAAGGTTATAGTTTCACTGATCGGTACATAGGACAGCTTTAGACACAAGGAAGAACACGCAGAAGGAAGATAACGGTGTGACCGGTGGGTTGATTTGAGTTTATTTTAATGCTCGTTGTATCGAGTTTAAGAGTGAGGAACTTAGAGCATGAATCACCCTGGTGACTGTCATGAATCCAGTCTGTACCGTGACCTGGTTGAAACATCGACAATACGTTGAGTTCCAGCTTTCTGTTTTTATTCTATGAGAAAGTCTGGAAAGTAAAAGGTGGCTTTCAAGTACCATATTAATTGTGGAAAATATAATAACTGTACCCAAAAGGGAAATAAGAAGGTGATCATGGATAGACCTCGACAATGTGTAGGGTGCATAACAGAGATTAGGAATGTACGAAAAACACAACGTAAAATTCACCCAGGTTAAGTCCAACTTCTGTTATGTAGACTGGTTTATATTTAGAGCAAACTATTTGAAAAGGAAGAATTTGAGATCAGTATTTATCTACTCCAAAGGGGAGTTGCTGCATTTTGCCAGAAGACAGGAAAGGGGCCAGAACAATTGTCTGAGTGGGAATGCATTTACACAGCATATGTTTTACGACAGACATTCAGAAAAATAATTGTACATCTTGCAGGAGAATATTCAAATGGAGTTTGGAATATTAGAAAACTACTTGTCAGGACCTATGGAGTTTTGATTGGAAACAAGTGTTGTTTGGACAAATCAGCTTTGGACATACTTAAAGACCAAATGTACCGAGTAGGAGATAATTTCACCAAGAAGGGCAGATCCACTAGAGAAAGAATGACAAGGCAATGGATAAATGAGTATGGATTTATATAACTCATTTAGTCGACTCCTAGCCTAATGACGGGCCAAGTTACACTGACCAATTAGCATACAATTGCAATGTGGGAGGATAGCGGAGCACCCGGAGGAAGCAAACGCGGTCATGGAGCAGAATGTGCCCGCACCTTACTGGCAGCGGTTGGTATTGAACCCGGGTTGCTGGTACTGTAAAACCTTGTGTTAGCCATTGCACTGAGGTGCTACCCAAATGATTAGTGATCAGTGAGGTTTGGACAAGGCGAGGTTTCAGTGTGAGCTGGGCAGTGGCACATTGAAAACGCATTTGTAACTTGGGTGAGTGAAAGGGCAATGCGAGCTGGTCAGAGTGCAAGTTCCGTTGGGACTGAGTAGGTTGTACGTGTAATGGTGAGCGGTGAAGGTGAGTTTGCAGTGGAGACTGAGCAGTCGGTAGTTGTAGCTATAAGTGGAGTACTGGGGAACAGGAGATTTTATTACAATGTAAGGAGGGTTTGTCGTACAAGCTGGAGTGGAGACCCAGGAAGCTAACATTTGCTAGAGAGAGAACTAAATTGCAGCGGGCCCCACCAAGGGAAACATTCTGCCCAGAAATGGGTACAGGGATAGCACTCTGCATACGGAGAATATCGGTCTGGGTTCCTGCAATTTCCAAAGAATCTACAGTGAGTGAAACACTCCAACGCTAGTTAGACGAATGGAAACAAAAGGGATGTGAATCTCGACGTATCTCAGGGTTGGAATCCAGATCACCGTTCTTCGTCATGGCCTTCAATTAGGCAATCTCTTGTAAGATGGTTGAATTGGACAGGAAATTGTTGCTGAGGATTCATTAAAGAGCATCTTCGTTTATTTCACAAACGAGCTTCGTCAGCGGGTCATTCCGCTCTCGCCATAAAACCACAGAGCACAGTGTGAAATCAAAATAACCTGCGGGTTATGAAGGAGGAATTCCTGAGTACGCACCGGGAACACTAAAGCCGCAAAAAGCTATTATTCGAACAACAATCTAGTCTGCCAGGTAGGCGGACACGATGAATGTTTTGCAAAAGCAGTGCTGGGATGCACAATGCATATTTTATTACAGAAGACAGCTATCTCTAGCATCGCCGATTCTCAGATTAGTGATGTTAGTCCACTTACTGAAGGAGGAAGTCAGATGAGCTGTTCTCAGGAAATTACCGCTGTGGGAAATGAAGATTTAAAGTGGTCCGCCAAAGACTAGCTGGAGTCTTTCGATGACTCGGCAGAGAGCGATCTGTGTAGTGTTCAGGTGCTCTTCCAGTATAGAGGATGATCAATTCAGGATTCGGTTCTTCCACTAATTGGGACTGATACCGTTTCTGCCTCTGCTCTGACTGGCCTCACCAACGGTTAAGTTACATCTTGACTCTTGTGAATTAAATGAGTCCAATTCGTACTGTAGCTGTGGGAATTTCTAACAAGGGGACAGAGTTCGAATCTGAGTTGAAGTACATTTAAGTATATTCTGCGAGGGAACGAAGAATACAGATCTTATCTGGACTAGTCCTTCTGACATTCCAGTCCCACGACTGTTGGTCTCCTTCTTGTGCCTGTGTGAAGCTGTCAGTTGTATCAATTACCCAAGAACAGATGATGAGTCCAATTTTACCATAAGTCGTGTTTCAGGTACCAGAGCAAAAGATCTGCACAACCCACAGTCCTGTCATTGTTTAGTTATCGTAGATATCCTAGTTCAGTGCGTAAATTAAAACATGACAGACAAGACAAGGAGACGGCAACACAACAATCCAGACAAGACCCTGATAACAAGATAATATGTACCTTGCAGGAGGATATTAAATTGGTGTAGGGAAAACTGAGGGAGTATTTGTCAGGATCTATGGATTTTTAACTGTATTCAGAGTTCTTTGGGCAAATCGACAATTATTTGAATAACGTTCTGTTCTGCCAGTTTTCGGACAAAATGAATGCTTTGCCAAAACAGTGATGAGATGCTCAATGAAAATCTTATTCCAAAAGGGAGCTATTTCAGGTCTCAGATTATTGATGTCATTCACTGACTGAAGGAGCACGTCACATGAGCTACTCTCACGATAGCACCGTTCCGCAGATTCAATGTGGTTTGCCAAATATCAGATGGAATCTCAATAAAATGTTTATTGGAACTTAACTTCTGAAGTAACATTTAACGTTCCTCATTAGCCCATGTTTTGCTCAATGTGTTTACTTATTTTGCAATGCATAGATTTCTGTACCTTTTGCTCAAGGATGAAATATCCGATACCAGAGATTAAATGCACATTGTGAGTAGTATAACTTCAAAAGAGATGCTCTGGCAGGATATATGACCACCAGGGTGTGTTACTTACTTGGAATACGACATCGGGGCTGTGGGGGTGGCAGAAAAAATGAAGGATTTGTGATGTTCCTAGAACGCAAGAATGTGCAGAGAACGAACGGAAGTGGAAAATGAATAACAACGGTAGAGACGACACTGAATATACGGCACAGCAGACACATTCTGGACCACGGCACTGTGCTGAAAGTTCATCCTGCTCGAAGATTAATCTAGCTCTTTGTTGCTCCATAGCCTTCCATTATCTTTCGTCTACGTGGGCATACACATAAGATACTCCTGACACCCCTCTTTTACTTTCCTCTAACCACCTTCAAGTTTGTCCTGTGGAAATGTCCTTCTCCGCCACAGGAACATAAAGGGTGGCTGTCCACTCTGGCACTGTACACTTTCTAGAACTTCCACATCTTTCCTCTATTGAGGCACCACAGAACTGTGCACAAAATTCCAAGTGTGGTCTAACCAGGCTTTTATGGAGCTGCGACACCTCTATTTCAATAGTGAAATACGATATGTCCGTTTGGCACGCAGGTTTAGACACCGTCAAGTATATTTTCTGCAAATGTTCCGGTAAATACTGATTCGTGAAGTCCGCTTGTTCTGGCATGTTAGTCTCGACTACTATTTCTTCCTAAAGTTTATCTAGAATGCCTTCTCCTTGGAATGGATTTGAATTCCCCATTTCAGCGATGCCTATTTCACCAAACGAGCCCGCCTAGAAACTCGTGCAGGTGATCCAGAAATACTCTTCACATTTCCATTTTGCATTTTCCAGCTTATGTGCTGTGTCTCGCCTTATCGCATCATAGTTTGACCTGTCAAAATAATTAAGTTCCCTTTCCGTCTGCTCCTGTTCCTAAGCAGACTATGATTAAATTCACTGTGTCACAGTTACTGTCTACGACTGCTAACCCACCGAGTGATCTGTCACCTGATAAAGTACATTGTCCACAAGGAGGCAAAACATCTGTGGAAGTGGCACTGCTAATCTTGGATTGCATTACGGCTACAGAAAAGGAGGAAGTTGTAGAGGGATTGCCTACTAAGGCAATGTGGGTGGAAATCAGAAACAGGAAGGGATCAATACATCTACTCGGTGTTTCGTTATAAACACAACCGAACCCCAATTGTAGCAGAGACAACAGGAGCAGATAGGGAGCAGATTCTGGGAGGGTAAAATAATAATATGGTTGTTATGATGGGTGATTTTAACTTTCCTGATATTGACCTGCATCTCCTTAGACCAAGGGCTTTAAATAGAGCGGAGTTTATTTGCTGTGTTCAAGACGGTTTTCTTCGCAATCTGTAGAGCCGCAGCGAGATGACAGGCTGCATTGGACGACCTGGAATTGTGAAATGAAGCTGGTCAGGTATCATATCTCTCGGTGGAAAAGTATTTTGGATGTAGTGATCACAACTCTATCTCCTTTACCAGAGCGCTGGGGAGGTATAAGAGCAGACAATATGGGAAAACATTTAATTGGGGTAGAGAGAAATAAGAGATCTATTGGGCAGGTACTTGGACTCATACATTGGGAGCAGATGATTTCGGGATATGACTGGCAGAAAGGTCGCAAATGTTCCGGGAACATTAGTATAATGTTCTGCATCGGCATGGGAAGGATGTAGCTTAAAAGAAACATAGTGTACAACAGATGTAGGAAATCTCGTTTAGAAGAAAAGAAAAAAAAAACTTATGAAAAGTTCAAGAAACTAGAGCTCAAGAAAATTACAAGGGTGCTAGGAAGGAGCTCATGAATGAAATTAGAAGTGCTAAAAGAGGCCATGAAAAGGCCTTGGCGAGCAGGATTAAGCAAAGCTCGAAGGGATCCTGCAAGTACGTGAAGAACAAGTGGATAGGACCAATCATGAGCGAGAGTAGGAACAAGTGGATAGAACCAATCATGAGCGAGAGTAGGAACAAGTGCCTGAAGCTGGAGGAGGCAGCGAAGGTACTTAATGGTACTTTTCTTCAGTATTCGCCAATGAAAAAGACTTTGGCAGTGGTAGGAATGACTCACAGCGGACTGAAACGTTTGAGTGTATGGACATTAAGAAAAGGGATGTGCTATGGATTTTGACAGCTATATAGTTAAGTAATTTGCAAAAGCCGGACGAGATATACCCCAGGCTACAGTGGGCAACGAAGGAGGAGATTGCTGACCGTCCGGCAGCAGATCATGCCTTACGAACCTGATTGAGGATGTAACAAAACATATTCATGAAAGATGTCGTCTATAACAATTTCAGTAAGGCATTTGGTAAGAATCCCCATGACAGGCTCATTCAGAAAATAATGAGGCATCGGATACAAGGATATCTTGCTTTGTGAGTCCAGAACTGGCTTGCTTACAGAAGGCAATGTTTGGTTGTAGCTGGCTGTAATTCTGAATAAAGGACTCTGACCAGAGGTGTTCAGGGACCTCTTTGCGATTTTATAAATGACCTGAAGAGGGATGTAGGAGATGGGCTAGTAAGATGGAGGATGACACATAAGTTGGTGGTGTTGTGGATAGTCTGGAGGGTTATCAGAGATTGCGGAGGGACATCGATCGGATGCAAAACCGGAATGACAAGTGGCAGATAGAGTTCAACACAGATAAAGGGGTGTTGTTTACTTTAGCAGGCAAAATTTGAAGAGATGAGAAAATATTGAAGGTAAGGCTCTTGCTGATGTGGTGAACCAGCGAGATCGCAGGTTCCGTGTCCATAGGACATTCGAAGCTGCTGTGTAGGCTGTTAACACAAAGTGCACTGTAGATGCTGTGGTCAAGTCAACACGTACAACACGCTGGAGGAACTCAGCAGGTCCGGCAGCATCCGTGGAAATGAGCAGTCAACGTTTCGGGCCGAGACCCTTGTGCGTGGAATACACTGCCTGCGAAGGTGGTAGAGACCCATACAATAGGGTCTTTTAAGAGAAACTTAGATAGGTACATGCAGCTTGGAAAATAGAGGGTTATACAGTAGGGAAGTTCTTGGCAGTTTCTGGAAAAGGTTACATGGTCGGTGCAACATTTTGGGCCGAAGGACCTGTGATGAGTTTCAGATTTCTATGTTTCATCCTGTCAGCTTTGGAAGTCCTGGGTGACGATTCTTCTGGTGTTTTATGAAATACTGACGAAGAGCGTAGATGAGCCTTGTTCCACACCCACAATGCTGGAGGGATAAATTATTTATTTTCATACAAGCACAGTTACTGGCCAGCGGCGTCATAGGTTGACGGCTGGTAAACAGGCGTTTATCCCGTCGGCCGTCAGCAGAATATATGAGTCTATGAGTGTCACATTTTGTTTCACTCGTATAAATTGCGAAGGCAGCATCTGGAAAATTGTGTACAGTCATTGCTAACGTCATTATCGGAATGTTAAAATTGGAAAAGAACAGACACGGTTTATAAGTATACTGTCGGGGGCCGAAAACCTGAGTTATCAAGATAACTTTTTCAATCTTGTCTTTTGCTCCCAGTAATTTCTGAGAAGGTGTTGTAAACTTACCGATGTAATATAAGTAAGAAATTAATGGAAACAACTGTTTTTCCCCGGGTCTCTAATTCCATAAGGACACTTTCTATCGCGGAGATGTTATCTTCTCCGTTTTAACATCAGGGAGGACGTCTCTCTCTCTCTCCCCCTCTCCCCCTCTCTCTCTCTCTCTCTCTCTCTCTCTCTCTCTCTCTCTCTCTCTCTCTCTCTCTCTCTCTCTCTCCTCTCTCTCTCTCTCTCTCTCTCATCGACTAAAGCACCGCATCATCCACCCGCTTCTAAGGCCCCGCATTGAGATCTACTACCATCTAATACTGAACCCTGTCGCAATTCGACACATCAACCCTGAAACGAGGCCACCAGGCAATAAGCGACTAGTTTACAACAAAATTAATATCCAACTGTATTGTAGGTATATTTTTATACTCACAATAATCAGCTTTCAAGGTGGTGTGATCTCGGATACGATCTTCGCTCTGCACATCATTACTGATAAGGACACTGCAACTCTTTACATAATCTCCCTTTACATTTGACATCACAAATTAAGTCACCTCTGTCGTATCAGATTCAATTTCATCTGCTGTTTCTCCAACCACGTTTGGAATCGCTCTGCAACCCTCTGCCGCAGTTGGACTATAGGGATCTGTACCTGGTATTGCCAAACACGTCGGGTATATTGTGGCTGATATTTTGAAGGTTTTTTTCGGAGATAAGGCAGCATTTTCCTTCATATAAGATAACAATAGAGCTAAATATTCACAAATTCCGCAGCCTAAGCCTCTTATCGCTACGTCAGCGATATTGAAAACACTAATATTAAGAAGGAACGATATATGGACTGTACGACAGCAAAGGGTTGCGAATTGTAGTGGAATTCAGTGCTCCCACTCTTGTTTGCTTATCACCTGTTTGGAATATTTATTGGAAAACCAACTTGGTTACAACAAATTTAGATGTTATTTGCAGAGCCGTCTGTTGAATGTGAAAAGATACTTCGCTCCATTTTTCAGCTCCTCCCTGAATTTCCTCTGTGTCAGTCCATAGATACACGTGTTGGTGCAGATACTGAGTTGTCGCAATAGAAACGCAAATTGCTGCCGGATATATCTCGGGGTATTCAAGTATTTGTTTGTGTAAAAATAATTCACCGTTTGAAAGGTCATCGAATGCACTAGGTAAGGCAACCACAGAATTATGAAATTGGCTGAAAGGGCAAACAGCAACACAATTGACTTTCTCCGGTTCTCCAACTCTGAATCCTTCTCTTTGCTGCTGCTGTTCCGCAGACCCCGGCGGACTCTATTTGCCTCTATTATGTTTCTAATAGTGAAAACATTAAACATCAGTATTAAACACATGGGTAACAAGGGAGTCACGATACTTTCTATTAACTCGTATATTTTCCAGAATGTCGAGGTATAATATTCTGGTACGAATACGCAACGCCACGGAACATTATTGATAATAACGTAAGGTTCTGATGCGTAAAAATAGGGAATGCATCTCAAACAGGATCCCACCGTCACTGCGAGTAAAACAACCAGCGCAGTTCTCTCTGTACAATATCGTTTCCGTACATTCTGACAGCAAATCGCGATGTAGCGATCGAACGTGAAAGCCACCGTGAACCACACTGAAGTGTCCATAGCTGCCATCCTCGCGTAATTTGTGAGGGTGCAGACCGGAGTGATTAGCAGGAAATTAGCAAACGAATAGATGCTGTTGATTTGATCCATTATAACAGCAACGGTAACCACAATCAGATCTGCTGTTGCCATGGCAATCAGATAGCGAGTCATGCATTCGGTGAGGCCACATTTTCTGCGGGCCAAGATCACAATCGCGATGAGATTCACTGTAACAATTAGGAAATAGAGATTGACACATATAAGAAAGTTCACAGATTTGCTTCATTGCTGCTGGTTTGACGGTCCCTTACTGTCGGACATACAACATATAGACATTCACCCCATGAAACTGACACTACCTGCACTGAAGCTCAGTTGAAAGACATTAAAAAAATAAATTTCTGAAACGGCGACTGCTTCCGACACGATCAAGAACGGAGCGTGCAATGCAATCTGTGATGTTTATTAGAGCCTGTAAACGTCCTTGTTATCAGAGACAAGTAAAAACGAAAACTGCTTGTTTTTATCATAATTATCGAGTTTGGTTTGAATAATGCACATTTTCAGGAAGTGAATGGGAACAATCGACAATAATAAATTTATTACAAGGTATTTTAGAAATAACTCGATCTCTGAAGCTGCAGGTGCAACGGCGACAGTTGAGCGCACGGAACGATGCACATAGACAACACAGCACTGTCAAGGCCCTTCGATACAGGAGGATTTGTCGACCTATGTAAGCGGATGCAAAGGGCAATATAACACTCTCTCCTATACAGCCTCCCACTCTCCATCTCTGACGTCCCTGTGCTGAACCAACCTGTTCTCTATATTTTCACTGTCACTCGCGGCAGCTCGTAGTCCAACCCAGACGCGCAGCATTCATTGTGATAAAAATCTGACACATTCCATAAAGGTTGCTATACTCAATATAAACCCGGCTCCTCTAGTATTCATTATTGTCCCGCTGGAAAACCTTTAGGCGCTCGTCTCAGTCAAAGCCTCGAATATTCCTATATTCCTCCGTCAAATCACTGCTCATCCTCCTTAGATAGCAATAGAATTGCCCTAGCTCGCACAAGGTTCCAGATTTGACATGTTGACTATTCCAGACAGCATCCCGGTAAATATATTCTGCACCTTCGTCATGGTTCCTTTCTACAATGAAGCATCGGGAAATGATCACAATACTTCAGGTGTGGTTGAGCAAAAGTTTTAACGAACTGCAACATTACCTGGTGGGGAGGGTGATGGCGTGTTTGAGTGGATGGAAGACAGCGGGGGGAAGGAAATGTGTGTGTGTGTGTGTGTGTGTGTGTGTGTGTGTGTGTGTGTGTGTGTGTGTGTGTGTGTGTGTGTGTGTGTGTGTGTGTGTGTGTGTGTGTGTGTGTGTGTGTGTGTGTGTTGCGTTTGTGCTCCGTCTGAAGGAAAAGCGCTTACTTTGGTTTTGTATATTTGCAGTGCTGGATTACAATTAATAAATGATTGGTGACGTCGACTAAATTAAAATGTAAGTTTGCCAGGCTGAGCGACACACTGTATTTAGAATACTGTCAAAGAAGAGAGAATAGTTATTTAATGAAGGGATGAAGTTTATTTAATGCGTGTTCGAATAAAGAAGAGAAAAATACAAAACAGCTCACGGAAGTAGAGTATCCTCTAGCCCATACCTCTCCAGGTTTTTTGGAGCCGGCTGGATTCGAACACGGGAGCCTTCGCTCCGAACTCCGGCGCTGATGCCACTACCACCAGCCGGACTTAAGTACAGGTATTCGGATGAAAAATACAACCGTAACCGTTCATACATTTCGCACTATGTGGATGAGGAGAGCAGTTCAGTGAATAGTGGCAACGACCCACCGTCATGTCTGACTGGTGGATAAAATACGTGGATAAAATAAGGTGATATCAGACAGAAAACCTGACAATGCTGCAGCGATGGTAAAATTGCCTTTCGGCTGCAAAAATTCCGTTCAGATGAGGCAATCTGATAATATTTCACAAACGAGGGACATAAAGTCTGAACAACCATGAAGTGAAAAAACGCAAGATGTCAACTAACAGCATATATATCACGACTGTAGTTCTGCAGAAAAAAAAACACAACTGAAATATCAACCCATTACAACAATTATAATAAAAAAGTCGATCGCAATAATGGCAGTCGGTTCCCGCAGCTTACCAGGAATACCGAATATTGCAAGCAAAGGATAGTAAACGGCTGCTACGTAGAAAATTGCTGGATATCCCATGTTCTGTGCGAAGAAGCAATGGAAAGAAATCACCAAGAGTGTTCAACATTCCTGTCCCAAAGTGCGGTTCATGAAGCTTTTATCTGCTGAAGAATCATACGCTGATCAAAGTACGTAATGACATTACATCACCACCTAACTATTGCAAATTACTATTTTTGCACAAGGTACTTCTGCGGCACAGACATCACTCCGCGAGAACTAAGAATAGTCAAGTATGTATTCGCAAACTCGTTACGATCACTTTTTTTCTGAAATAACTGTAGGAAATTATGGTAAACAGCAGGAGAATATTAAGGACCTTCAATTGCATCCCTGATATCTTCTGAACGTTTTCTGAAATTTCTACTGAAACAATTCCTTGAAGTTTTTGATAATTTCTCTCCGGCCGTATGATTATTATCATCAGAGCTGTAAGATGCTCCTGCAATATACATTTGTCCATTGTTCTTGCTGCTCTGAGTCTTATTCTATTTCCTGTATTGAATGAAAAAAAGTGCAGGAATAGGCTTCCTCCCAGCCTTGCCCCCTCATGACAGAAGGAATTCACTGAGTCTGGCAGCTTCAGGGAAATGGACAGCGTCTCGTGTGCTCGATTACGAGGTAGAATTGCTATTGTCCTTATAATTATCTTGTAGTTTCACTTTCTAGTGTTTGCTTGTATTTTTAAGTTATTGCCTCTATGACAGTAATCCTCCGAGCAGTTGAAAGGAGACCTAGAATCACGTTTAAGATCACTGTCGCATGTTATGTAACTTGTGTTTACCAGGCAGCAGTACATTGCAATCTAAAATAATGGGGACGGTAAATTAGAGTGGTGAAAAGAGAGAGTGGAAAAGTCGTTTGGTAGTAATGGGTTCAAAGTCATTTCAGAAATCTTATGAGAGTGACGAAGAAGCTGCACCTTAATCGTTGAGTATGTGCCTTCAGGGCCCTGGCCACATCCCTGTTGATAGTAATGCGATTACGGTTTGACTGTGTGAAGGTGAGCCCTAAATGATGGATGACGACTTTCTGAGGCATCGCTGCTTGAAGATGAAATAGATGTTGGGGACTCTAGTACGTGTGATTCAGTTGACCGCGTTTATAACTTTACACAACCAGGCAGTAATACAGACACTTAGAATGCTCCACGGTACATCTGTAGAAATTCGCGACTCTCTGTGTTCGCATGCCAAATCTTCTGAAACACCAAATGAAACATATCCTCTGTCCTGTCTTCCTCGTAACTGCATCGATATGTTGGGCTCAGGATCGATCCTCAGAGATGCTGACATCCAGCAACTTGATATTGCTCACCCTTTCCACTTCCGATTCCTCGATGATGACACCTCTCTGGTCTCTCTTATTAATATTTCTTAAGTTCATAATCAAGGCGACGTGAGAGCCAATGAGATCGTATCTACTGTAGAGCGATTGTGACGACATCCAAATTGCAGTGGATCCAGGCCCTTGCTGACGCAGGAGTAGATTCCAGCTCGAACTCAAAGCCTCAAAAGGTGTTCCCCATCCGTATGCACTCCTTAAGATTGGATCCACCTGCGTGGTTAATTTTCAACAGGATTGGACCCGGACAGCAGAGATTCATCGATTCATTAACGCCGTCCAGTATCCTGCGATTGACTGGGTGCTATCACTTTATGTTGGATCAGATCAGACCATCACATTTTCACCCAATTTGTCAATGAAATGCATTGTTCATCAATACCTATTAATGTCTGTTATTTATATTTCATTGCATAATTAAATTAAATTAATGCTCCAATGCAGTTCACTGCGGCACAGCATTAACAACGGACCTGCATCCTCAGTAAGACCAATCCCACACTGCTACCCTCTGTCTTCCGTGGGCAAGCTCATGACCTGGCTTTCCCAAAAGCTCAAAGATTCCTATCAGTAATACTGTCCAGAATCGGCGGTCTATTCCCAGGATTACCTGCATTTCTTTTGTAGAGTCAGAGAACAAAGCTAGCGACACGTGATCCTCTGGCCATCCGGTGCAACTAGAAGAAATAGGACGATATTAGACCAGGGAACAGCAACAATCTCTTTTCCTGCCCCTCCCAATACGCTACGTATCTCCATGGTACCCTGTGAACATACCCACCTTCATGCTTTTCAATGGACCGAACCTAACTCTCCGCTGATCTCGGAAAACCCTGCCCTCTTGGTGTGTTCCACTCTAATCAAACTACTTTGTACAGCCACCCGCAAAGTGCTCACTTTGGATGTCGCGCACCTCCTCCGGCACTAAGCTATGTGCCTAACTTTACCCTTCTCTTGTCCAAGTTTATCCTTTGTTCCCATTTTCGTATATATGCATCGGGATACTTTATTTATAATTCCATCTCGTCAAGTAGCTTTAGTGACAACTGATAGCACTCCTAACTCCTCCATTCCTGCGCCCCTTTTATAGTTGTAAAGAGCTCGTTAACCTCCTAACATTCCTAAATGTTTCGTTCTTCTTTGATATATTAATGACCACTCAAGTTCAATGCTGGTGTTCTTTGATGTCAAAGGTACCCCTGGAAATTTGCTGCTGTTTTGCTGGAATTTAGTGGATAGATCATAAACGCACAGGTCAGTTCCCTTTATCCACTATGTTTGTGCAGACCATGATGATGAAATAAATTGATCCCTTCTGTCTGCACTTGATCCAGAACTCCACGGGTCCGCCACCCACATTCCCAGTTGACGTTTGTGGCTCCCGTTATTCGATCCAATACTACCCCGGCAAAACATTTAAGGCACCCAACCAAACCTTGTTGAAAATATATTGGCTATCCTGTTTAAGCATAGCTTCTCACTGCAAATTTATGATCTTATTTTTCAAAATACTGTATTGGTAGACAAATTCAGGCAGTCTAGCCATATGTGCGCTGTCATGATGTTTTTCCCTTCTATCACACCCCCTCTCATTCTCTCTCTCTCTCTCTCTCTCTCTCTCTCTCTCTCTCTCTCTCTCTCTCTCTCTCTCTCTCTCTCTCTCTCTCTCTCTCTCTCTCTCAACGCAAACGGCGTACATGAGGGTGAGACTCAAGGATCGTCGTGCTCTAATGGGAGATGTTTAAAGAGCTGCTGACACGTATTCAGGACACAAGAGAAAGGATAAAGGAGGACATCTGTGCTTGGAGTCTGTCGATACAGTCCAAGATCCGAAGAGATTAGTAAGTAGAATCTGTTCTAAAAAGACGACCGTAAATTCCCTGGCTGTATCCGATGGTCTCAGACTCTCTCATCATAGGAAACGTCCTCTCAATACCCACTTTATTGAGGCCTTTCCATTTTCGATGGTATTCAGTAAAATCAGCGTTCATTTTTCTGATTTTTTAAAAAGAATATGATTGATTGGAGGAGAGTTTTCATGTTATATATGATATTGAAGTCACGAAAATTCTGTTCAGCAAAATAAAATGTTATGTCAGAAAGAAAGAGCCTGCTATATTTTCGAGTTTCAGAGCCCTGGTCATAGCAGACCGAAAACGCGACTGTCGAATCAAGTCGTTTGTTGCAAAGACGGAGCAGAACAGACTTAGCTCCATTCTAATGTATATGGTCCATATCATTCCTTTGTTCATGGAAATGAAAAGGGATTACACTGGCAATTCAGATCAGTGAGTCTTTATTCAGCGGTAGATACATTACCTGACAGGATCATTGAGCTTTGGGAAAAATACTGTCAAATTAGCGTAACACTGCGGTATTGAGCTCAATATAACTTCTAGAACTTCGGCCCCAAATTCAAGTTCACTGAACGGCATCGGATACAGAATAAATCAGCATAAAACAAGCTGCTACTTCGTGCTTTGAGTAAATTGAAATGTATGCTTTTTATTCTGGAGGCATTACTTTATATTCTCTACAATTGCTGATAACTTATTAGACATAACTGCCATTGTCACATAAACACCAATATTGTGATCAGGACCAGAGAGCACATAAATCAAAATTCTTTACAACAGTTTAGCACATCGCGTTTTTCAGGACACTGATAAGGCAGGTATATTATTTCTTTGCCGACATGTGCTTTGTCATACAGCTGAATATATCGTCTCTGGCTTAATCTACACATTCAAATAAGTGATTCCAAAACACTCCTCAGCACCAGATACAAAAAAAAACTGTTTAAAACAATTCACTGCTTGGTACTTTTTAGTAAAACGGAAACGTATGCTGATTTTCCTGGAAATATCACTTTACATTCTCTACAATGTCTGTGATACAACTGCTGAGGATTCCATCGCCTTAGCTTACACCGTCACGTTAGATCATGGGTTGTCACCAGGACCATTGAACACACAAGTTTAGATTGTAGACAGGTAAACACGCAGCATTTTTCAGGACAGTAGCAATGTATATTTTTTGCTCTGCTAACATGCACTTCGTTGGGCATCCGAAAGTAACTGCTATAGATTTAGCTGTACTTTCAAATAACCGATGCTGAAAATAACAAAATGAAACAGTGACATTTTGCACTTCATGGTTTTGAATGCTGCATACATGGTGAAAAATTGCTGCTTCTAGTTTAGTGATCCGTAGTTGCCAAGACGACTTTCAACAGCATCCCTAAATTCATTCTATGTGATTTTCTCCGGTCCCAATTTTCAACATCTCCATATTTTAAAATTTTGATTGTTTCAACGTGCGAAAACTGATTTTCTTGCCTCTATCCAGGAAGATTCTTACTGGCTACACAGGCGACCTTTATGGTGGTGGTTTTTGTTGACGAATGACAGTTCAGGAGCCTGTAATTGCAGGGACTGGAGTGTCCATCTATTATATACATACAGTGGAGGTTTAGCTTAGTTGGCAACGTGCTCGGCGCAATGGTTGTGGGCCTAAAGGCTTATCGCTGGAAAATCACGTCTATTTTAAAATAATGCGCAGAAAATAAACGGACATGGACATTATTTCGGACATAGGACACTCAATACACGGCACAGCGGAGACATTCAGGCCCAAGGTATTCTGCCGACAATTCATCCTGCTCCAATATTAAGCTAGCACATGTTGCTCCGTAAGCCTCCATTACATTTCATCTACGTGGGAAAACACACAAAAGACTCCAAGCACCCCACCCCCCGCAAACTAATCAACTTAAAGTTATGCTCTCTGGAATTGTCCAGGTCCCCTACTGGAACTAGAAGCCTGTCCACTCTGTCAATGCTCTTTATACTTATGTGAACCTTTATCCCACAGCGTCCCATCTTCCTTCACTCCAAACAGAAATAAACTTTTTGTATCCAAACTCTGTTTACAAGACTCATCCCCTAATCGATAGAGAATCAGACTTTTCAGAACTTCCACATCTTACCCATCCTGAGGCTCACGAAAATGAGGGCAAAATTCCAAGTGTGGTCTAACCAGGCCTTTACAGAGCTGCGACACCTCTACACTGATAGTTCCAGCAAATACTGAGTGGTGACGTCGACATGTTCCACAACGTTAGTGTCGACTACCCTTGTTTTCCAAAGCTTAAGTGGAGTGCGTTCTCCTCGGGACTGGATGTTGCATACCACTATGTCAACGATGGCTCTTTCACCCAACCACCAACGGGAAATTAAACCACCTAGAACCCCGTGCAGTTTCCATAAACAATCTCAACCTTATTAATTTCCCTTCCACCTGCCCCTACCCTGTCCATGCTCTGATGAAGCTCATTGTGTCATAGTGACTGTCTACCAGTGCTCAGCCACCTGATAAAGTACATTCTCCACATCTTGATCTCCAATGGCTTCTCTCTAGAAGAGGTGTGCGAAGGCGTGTGGTGTCCCCCACAACATCTGATTCCCTTTCTATCGCAGGCAATATCTGCTCCATTTTAACATCAGTGAGGACGTACTTGAGCCTGAGGAAGCAAGCTCCCAGATCCCGTCCATCATCAGATTTATGAAGGAAATATCAACTCTATTTTTGGCTCTATTCCAAATCCTATGGATCTTTCCTCTAATGGTGTCAGAAGGACGAACACCGCCACGGCAACCGGCGTGCTGCGAACGGGATTGGTAATCACGTTCCAACCAATTATTATTTAATTGTGGTGGTGTTTTGAATGCTTTCTCTCTTTTCAGTTTTGTCGACTTTTGACCAAAAGCTCGACCATGTCTACGGCCCCTGTTTACGTTCATACTGGTTCCGGTTAAGAGGAGGACCAATCCTGAATACAGACACTCTGCGATTCAGGAACAGCCTCTTGCCCTCTGCCATCCGGTTCATAAATGGACATTGAACCCGTGAACATCACCTCAGATGTTTAATAGCCATTCGTAGCACCCCTTAGGATCCTATCAATCTGCGTGTTCAATTTTCAACAGCGCTGTACCGGACAGCAGAGATCCATCGATTCAATAAAGCGGTTCAATTCTTTACTATTGACTGTGTACTATCTTTTATGTTGGATCAGATCAGACTGCCGCATTTTCACCCAATCCTTTCAATGAAAAGCATTGTTTATCAACATCCAGACATTCATATTATTTATGTTTAATTATACAATTACATGCAATAGATGCTCCAATGCACAGCTGTAGCAACGGGCCTCCATCCTCAGTCAGACCGATCCAGCCAGCCAGGTGCTCGTGGATCCCATGCTTTCTACATTAGCTGGAAGGCTGTCCGACGAGAGTGATTTATGTAACAACCACTCTTCTGCTTTCATCCATTATCTTCGTCGTCCCCTGGAAAAAGTCAAACATCCGCACAATGTCTGATTAGACTCCTCCAGTTGCTCGTAAGTCCTATCCCAAAGGATCTTCTCTGTTATTGCACTGAACCTGACCAGACACGAGAACACGCTGAGCGCCACCAGATCGTCTGTCTAACTGCTTGAACGAGAGGAAATACGAGGTTATTAGTCAAGACTGATGTAACAATCTCATTTCCCGCCTGACTCAATACCGCCCTGTACATCCATAATACTTTAAAAAAAAATCCTTCTCACCAAGTACCTTTAGTGATAATTTATAGGTTCTCTATCTCCTTGTTTCCTGCGGCTCAAGTTGTAACTAGCTCGTCAACCTTATAACATTCACAAATGTTTTCTTCTTCCTGAATATAGTAATGATCACACTAGTTTAATGCCTGTGTTCGCAGAATCCCTGGACGTTCCCAAAAAAATCAGAAAATCTGCAAACGCTGGAAATCCAAGTAACGTACACAAAACGCTGCAGGAGATCAACAGGCCTGACAAAGGGTCTCGCACGAAACGTCGAAAGTACTTTGTTCAACAGATCCTGCCTCCTGCAATGAAATTGTGTTGACTAGACGTTTCCTGCTGTTTGGTTAGAATACAGACGAATGAGTTTTAAAGTACAGGTCCGTTCCTTTTATCCACAATGTCCGTGCAGACCATGATGAGAAAGTAATTTAATATCCACTGTCTGCATAAGAAAGATAACACCACCGACCCCGTCGCCCACATTCCCTGTCGATTTTTCTGGCTCTCGGAATTCGATCCGATACCATCCCGGCAAAGCCTTGTAGGCACCCATCCAAACTGTGTTTTAAGAATAGCCCGTCTCGCTGTAAATCGATGTTCTATTTTTCTCTTCCAAAATACTAGCAGAATAACAGAATAAATATCCATTTCAGGCAGGTATATACCTGAAATATATATTTCAGGTATATATATTTGACAGAATATATTTGACAAACGGAACATGTCCTCGAACTGAGTTGCTGCTGTCAGGGTGGTATGAATTCTGATGCCAAGTTCCATCTGCAGAGCCTTACTGTTGAGGACGCTGTCATTCACCACATAACTTAACTTTAGATTTTACATCGCAAATTACGTCGCTATTGTCGTAATTGGATGCAATTGCATCCGCCATTTCTCCAACCACATTTGGAATCGATCTGCAACACGCTGCTGCACGTGGACTTTAGGAATCTGGTCTGACATTGACAAACATTTCCACTATACTGCGACTGAAAGAAGAAAGATTGCGAATTTTATTGGATTTCAATACTCCCACTGTTGTTTGCTTATCACCCCTTTGGAATATTTATTGGAAAATCAACAGGGCTACAACCAATTTGTATGTGATTTGCAGAGGCGACCATTAAGTGTGAAAAGGTACTTCGCTCCATTCTTCAGCTCCTCCCTGAATTTCCTCTGTGTCAGTCCATAGATACAGGTGTTGGTGCAGATACTGAGTTGTCGCAACAGAAACGCAAATTGCTGCCGGCAATATCTCGGGGTATTCAAGTATTTGTTTGTATAATAATAACTCACCGCTTGAAAGGTCATTGAGAATACAAGGCAAGGCATCCACAGAATTATGAAATTGGCCGATAGAGCAAACAGCAACACAATTGACTTTCTCCGGTTCTCCAACTCTGAATCCTTCTCTTCGCTGCTGCTGTTCCGCAGACCCCGGCGGACTCTATTTGCCGCTAATATGTTTCTAATAGTGAAAGCATTAAACATCAGTATTAAACACATGGGTAACAAGGGAGTCACGATACTTTCTACTAGCTCCTACATTTTCCAGAATGTCGGGGTAAAATATTCGGGTATTAATATGCAAAGCTACGTCAATTTTTTGATCTGATCGTAAAGTTCGACCATGAAAAATGTGTGGAGTACACTTCAAACAGGATCCCACCGTCACTGCGAGTAAAACAATCAATGCGGTTCTCTCTGTACAATATCGTCTCCGTACATTCTGACAGCAAATGGCGATGTAGCGATCGAACGTGAAAGCGACCGTGAACCACACTGAACAGTCCATAGCTACAAGCATCGTGTAATTTGTGAGAGTGCAGACCGGTGTAATTAGCAGGAAATTAGCAAAAAAATAGATGTTATTGATCTGCTCAATTATAACAGCAACGATCACCACAATCCGATCTGCTGTTGCCATGGCAATCAGATAGCGAGTCATGCATTCGGTGAGGTCACATTTTCTGCGGGCAAGATCACAATCGCGATGAGATTCACTGTAACAATTAAAAAAAGAGAGTCACACATATAAGTCAGTTTCCAAATTTACTTCATTGCTACTGGTTTGAGGGCACCTATCTTGTAGATCCTATCTCTTAGTATTCCTTCCAATAATTTACCTACTACAGACGTCAAACTTACCGGCCTATAATTTCCCGTTTTACTTTTTGAGCCTTTTTTAAACAACGGAACTACATGAGCTATCCTCCAATCCTCCGGCACCTGACCCGTGGATACCGACATTTTAAATATTTCTGCCAGTGCCCCTGCAATTTCAAAACTAGTCTCCTTCAAGGTCCGAGGGAATACCCTGTCAGGTCTTGGTGATTTGTCTACTCTGATTTACCTCAGTAAAACAACTTAAGATATTTAAAATTTCAGCAATTATACCAAAAAAAAAGCCGATGAGAATAATGGTAGTCAGACCAGGATGGGTTGCACCTGTTCTCGAAGGGGAGCAATATCCTTGCAGGAAGGTTTGCTAGCATGGTTCGGTGTGGGTTGAAGGGCCTGTAATGTGCTGTACTATTCTATGTTCTATCTCTGTGGAACAGACGGCACTACAAGGGAAATAAAACGATCATGTATACATTATAATATTTATTACAATTGCTCTTTTTCAGAAATAACTACAGGATAATATTGAATTGAATTAAATTGAACTGACTTTATTTCTTATCTCTTTCACATATATGAGAAGTAAAATATTTATGTTACGTCTTCGTCAGGATATGCGAAAAGTGAAATTTATCGTAATTTTTAATAAATAGCATGTACAACTGGACAGTCAATATAGCATAGAAATACAGTTGTATCAGCGTGAATTAACCTGTCTGATGGCCTGGTGAAAGAAACTGACCCGGAGCCTGTTGGTCATAGCTTTAAAGCTACGGTATCATTTCCCATCTTGTAGCCGCTGGAACAGTTTGTGGGGTGGTTGGGGTGACTCGGGTACTCAGTGACCCTCCGGGCCCAATTTCAGCACCTGTCTCTGTAACTGTCCGGAATAGTGGGAAGCTCACACCTGCAGGTGCTGCAGAGTCCTGCGATTGAGGGAAGTACAGTTCCCATACCAGGCAGTGATGCAGCCAGTCAGGATGCTCTCAGTTGTGCCCCTGTAGAAAGTTCTTAGGATTTGGGGACGTGACGCACTTCTTCAACCGTCTTGAGGTGAAAGAGGCGCTGTTGTCTTTGTTTCACCACATATCCGCTATGCATAGACCACGTGAGAACTTTGGTGATGTGCATGCCGAGGAATTTAAAGCTGTTCATCCACTCAACCCCAGATCCACTGATGTCAATAGGGGTTATCCTGTCTCCATTCCTCCTGTAGTCCACGACCAGCTCCTTTCATTTTGCGACATTGAGGGAGAGGCTGTTTTCTTAACACCACACTGTCAGGGTGATGACTTCTTCTCTGTTGGCTGTTTGTTATTATTTGAGATAAAGCCAATCAATATAGTATCATCTGCATATTTTATTAGCAGATTGAAGCTGTGGGTGACGACATAATCATCTGTATACAGTGAGTAAAGCAGGTGGCAGAGAATGTGGTCCTGCGGGGCTGCTGTATTGAATGTCAGAACGGCAGAGGTGAGGCAGCCCACTCTTACCACCTGCCGGCGATCTGACAGGATGTCCAGGACTAAGTTGCACAGGGCAGGATGAAGGCCGAGCTCTCTGAGCTTTTGTCTAGCCTGGGGGGAACGATGGATTTGAATGCTGAACTGTGATTGGTGCACAGCAGGGGATTAAACAATCCCCCAGTAGAAGTGCTCTCCGTTTATGTCTTTCAGTTCCGCTAGTGAGGTGGTGCTCCTCTTTCCTATCTGCACTGGCTGTTGTCTTCCGGTGAGGTAGCCGAAAATCCTGTTGCGGGATAAGGTATAGAGAGAGTTTTTCGGAGCTTTTTCCATCAAAACTGCAGGAATGATTCTGTTATCCACTGCGCTGGTCTATAAAGATCCAAGGTGATCCAAGGCGGCACGAGAGCCAATGAGATCGTATCCGCTTTAGGGCAAATGACGACAGCCAAATTACAGTGGGCCCAGGTCCTTGCTTCGTCAGAGGGTGATTCCTGCCATCAACTACAATCATCACCGAACATGTGAGTGCCCCTTGACGATAGACGTTATTGCAGCTCACCCTGCTCTTCTTTTCCACTAGTATGAAGCAGATAGGTCCTTACGACTTTGCAATGACATGTTGAAAACTTCTTTCAACCCACACGTTACTCTGTCGGCACAGGTTTTCAGCGCCTTCCCAGACGCACCACCGTTACCTATCGGCTTGCGAAGGATCGCCCCATTTGTAAATACTTTCTGATGTCGGCCTCCAGGACATAAATCACAGGGGCCCCAGATCCCCATGGCTGTAGCGTTATTCTGCCGTTCAAAATGTGCATAAAATGCGTTGGGTGCGTCTGAAAGTGAGGCATCACGGAAATTATTGACGTTAGTTTTGGTCCTGAAGGAACTGCTAGTTTGCAAACTCTGCCAGATTTAACTTGCATCGGGCTACAATACAGTTGCAACCGTATTTTTTCTAATAGTCTCTTATTGCTCTTTATCACTGGTTACAACATTTTAATATAACACACAATGTTCAGCCTGTTGCATTTCCTTATTTTAAAATTAAGATTGTTTCAATCTGAGGACTTGATTTTTTCCTTACCTTAATCCAATAGGTAGCTTAACGGTTCAAAATACGACTTCTGTGTTGGTGTTTTTTGTTGAAGAATGACAGTTCGGGGACCTGTAACTGCAGGGGCTGGAGTGCTCATCGATTATGTAGAAACGGTGGATGAATAGCTGGCCCCCATCTACACACGGATCTTCAATAGATCACTGGAGCTGTGTGAAGTCCCTCATTGCTTCAAGCGCTCCATTATTATTCCAGTCCCTAAGAAATCCACTATCAAGGGACTAAATGACTACAGGCCTGTTGCTTTGACATCTGTGGTCATGAAGTCCTTTGAAATGACTAGTGTTGGCTCACTTGAAGGACATTATAGGTCCCCCGCTGGACTCACTGTGGTTTGTTTATCGGATAAATAGGTCAGTGGATGATGCAGTCAACATGGGACTGCATTACCTACTACAACACCTCGACAACCCAGGAAGTTCTGTGAGGGCCCTGTTTGTTGACTTCAGTTCGGCGTTTAACACCGTCGTCCCAGAAATCCTCCACTCCAAACTCACCCAGCTTACTGTCCCCCCCCCCCCCGCCATCTGTCAGTGGATCACAAGCTTCCTGACTGACAGGGTGCAGCAAGTGAGATTGGGGAGCATCATCTCTAGCAACCTGACAATCAGTACCGGTGCCCCCCAGGGATGTGTGCTCTCCCCACTGCTCTTCTCCCTTTACACTAATGACTGCACCTCACAGGATCCATCTGTTAAACTCCTGAAGTTTGCAGACGACACAGCTGTCATTGGCCTTATCCGAGACGGTGATACAGACGGGAGGTGGAACGGCTGGCCCTCTGGTGTGGTCAGAACAGTCTGGAGCTAATACGCTCAAGACTGTGGAGATGACAGTGGACTTCAGGAGGAGCCCCCCAATACTCCCCCCACTCACTATACTCAACAGTATTGTGTCTGCTGTGGAGACCTTCAGATTTCTGGGTGTCATAATCTCCCAGGACCTGAAGTGGACACCCAACGCGGGCACTCTTATCAAAAAGGCTCAGCAGAGGTTGTATTTCCAACGTCAGCTTAGGAAGTACAACTTGCCTCAGGAGCTGCTGGTTCAATTCTATTCAGGAATAATCCAGTCTGTTCTCTGTTCGCCCATCACTGTCTGGTTTGGTTCAGCTACCAAACAAGACAAGAATAGACTCCAAAGAACCGTCAGGGCTGCAGAAAAGATTATTGGTGCGAAGCTGCCCTTGATCCAGGACTAATATGCATCTAGAGTCAGGAAGCGAGCAAGCAGCATTATTGTAGACCCATCACACCCTGGACATCACCTGTTCCAACTCCTTCTTTCCGGTAGGCGCTTTAGATCACTGTATGCCAGGACAAATAGGTACAAGAACAGTTTCTTTCCGTATGCCATCAGTCTTACGAACAGTTGAATTTTAGTCTATTATAAATCAAGTCCATCTGTACATTCAGTGAGGTGGACCTCATTGTATATAGTTTATGATTATTTGCACTATTGTTTTCGTTTGCTTTTAATTCTGTACAGAGAGAGCTCAGGGAAACCGGCATCAAATTCCCTGTATGTATGTGTCCTCCTACTTGGCGATAATAAAGGATTCTGATTCTGATTCTGATTAACTTAGTTTGATAACGTGCTCGTGCTCGTTGCTCGGCGACGGTCCTAAACCCAAAGGCTATCGCGGGGAAAACACATCAATTTTGTCATCTCTCAGAAGTCTGACACTCCCGACCCCATTGATGATTCAAGCATCATCGCCAGAGGCTCGGCAATCTCCTCCCTTGCATGCCACAGTAGCCTAGGGTACATCTCGTCCAGTCCCGGTGACTTATCCGACTTGATGCTTTTCAAAGGTCTATTCCTGTTAACAAGATATTAATTATGTTTGTTGATCTTCATTTTCCATTTTCATTCTTGAGTTTCACCCCCAAGTTCGCCGTCTGCGTCATGCCTAGAAATCTGCAGCACATAACAGGCTTTTCGGCCCACAATGTTGTGCCGACCATGTAACCTACTCCAGAATTTGCTTAGAATTTCCCTACCGCATAGCTCTCTCTATTTCTAAGCTCCCTGCTCCTATCTAAATCTCCTTAAAGACCCTGTTGCATCCACCTCTACTTAACATTAGTGAGGACGTACTTGTTGAGCCTGAGGAAGTAGGCTCCACTTTCTCCTCCACCATCATGTTTATGAAGAGCCATCAACACCTCCTCATTATTCCTTGTTTTGTTCTATTAGTTTACCCGAGTTGTAATTTGTTCTTGTGCATTTGCCGTAAGAAAGCTCGTCACACTTCAAATGTCAGCAATACTAAATTTGAGGGGGGATGCATAGATCAAGTTTCTGCGGGTAATGTTAAGAGGAATTTGCGCGATTGATTTAAATGTAGTGGAGGGGTGATGAGATTGGGTTGTTCAGTTAGGTAAATTTGACAGGTACATGGACAATCGTTGCTTTGAAAGACATGGGTTTGGCGCAGGAAACGAGAATGAATTAAAGGGAAATGTGTTGGCATTAACAGTTTCGGTGCAGGCACCCGAGTCCTTGACTTCCTGAA
Source organism: Hemitrygon akajei (assembly GCF_048418815.1). Classification (NCBI taxonomy): domain Eukaryota; kingdom Metazoa; phylum Chordata; class Chondrichthyes; order Myliobatiformes; family Dasyatidae; genus Hemitrygon; species Hemitrygon akajei. Next base: position 1,790,798 of record NW_027331949.1, read on the forward strand.
TCCTGTGGTTGTCCTTTGTGGAAAGAACACCCCATTGTAATAAAATAATTCCAAAATAGTTTGCATTAACATTTTTTGTCTCCACCGCAACATAAATAGAAACTTGTCTCGCTCATTGACCCGCTGCCTTTTTTTTCCAAATTAAGTATATACCTTCTCCTGATAAATCAGACAATCCTGCAGACAAAGATACAAAAAATGTACTCCAAAGAAACTTCATATAATTTGATACATTTCAATCAAGTCGCCCCAGCCTGTCTCAGCCTCAGAGAAAACAAACCTAGCTTGTGAAATTCCTCCGCAGAGATGGAAATATAAATTTTGACCAATTCGAAATCCTATCGATACTTCCTACAACGATAACACAAGGACCAACGCTGCCACTGGAACTGGGCAACCTGGCAGGCGTGCTGCGGAACGGGGTCGGTAATCATGTTCCAACCAATCATTGTTTAGTCGTCTCTTGACCAAAAGCTCGACCACGTCTACGCCCCCTGCTTCAGTTCATTCTGGTTCATGTCAAGAGGAGGATCAAGCCTGAAGCATGCGCTCAGCGATTCAGGAACAGCGTCCTCCTCTCTGCCATCCGGTTCCTAAACAGACATTTAACCCGTGAACACTACTTCACGTTTTTAATATATATTATTTCTGGGTTTTTGCACGATTCTTATCTACTCAATTTACCTGTACTGTAATTGGTTTTCTTATTTATTTCTTGATATTTTTATTATTATCTCATGTTTTCCCTCTTCCTCCATGTTATGTACTGCATTGAACTGCTGGTGCTTAGATACAAAATTTCACGACACATGCCGGTGATACTAAACCTGATTCTGAGTCATTTGGATTAACACTGCAAAGAAGCAGTAATTATTTCGTGTTAAGTTACAGCCTCCGAGACAGAGCGTCAGCGTTAGCTTTCAGTTTGAAAGAATTATTTAACTGCCTTGTTTGCTTCGTTTTTATTGTTCTTCTTTCAATTCATCACCGTCTTTTTCAGAAGCCAGTGCCCTGTCCATCCACTTCAGCGTCTCTCGCTCTGCACGGGGATGTCAGTGTCAGATGCGGCGCCGAGAACCCTAACCCTAACCCTAAACATAACCCTAACCCTTATGCGATTCTTCAACTCAATGCCTCAAATAATAAACATCATTCGTAGCACTCGTAAGGATCCTATCAACCTGAGTGTTAAATTTTTAACAGAGTTGTATCGGACATCGATTCAATAACGTGGTTCAGTATCCTGCTACTGACTGTGTACTATCACTTTATGTTAGGTTAGATCAGACCATTACATTTTCACCCAACCTTGTCAATGAAGTTTTTCGAGGAGGTCACCAGGAAAGTGGATGAAGGGAGGACAGTGGATGTTGTCTACATGGACTTCAGTAAGGCCTTTGATAAGATACCACATGGGAGGTTAGTTAGGAAGATTCAGTCGTTAGATATACATGCTGAGGTAATAAATTGGATTAGACATTGGGTCAATGGGAGAAGTCAGAGAGTGATAGTGGAGGATTGCTTCTCTGAGTGGAGGCCTGTGACTAGTGGTGTGCCACAGGGATCAGTGCTGGGTCCATTGTTATTTGTCATCTATATCAATGGACTGGATGATAATGTGATAAATTGAATCAGCAAATTTGCTGATGATACAAAGTTTGGAGGTGTAGTGGACAGTGAGGAAGATGTTCAAAGCTTGCAGAGGGATTTGGGCCAGCTGAAAAATGGGCTGAAAAATTGCAGATGGAGTTTGATACAGACAAGTGCGAGGTATTGCACTTTGTAAGGACAAACCACGGTAGAACATACTAGGTAAATGGTCGGGCACTGAGGAGTGCAGTAGAACCGAGGGACATGGGAATAAATTTACAAAATTCCCTAAATGTGGCATCACAGGTAGAAAGGCTCGTATAGAGATCTTTTGGTACATTGGCCTTTATAAATCAAAATATTGATGTAAGAGTTAGAATGTGATGGTGAGGATGGATAAGGCATTGATGAGGCCTAATATGTAGTATTGTGTGCAGTTTGGGTCACCAAATTCCAGGAAGGATATTAATAAGGTTAAAAGCGTGCAGAGAAGGTTTACTAAGATGTTGCGGGGAAGTAAGAAACTGAGTTACAGTGAAAGGTTGAATAGGTTAGGAGGTCCCGCATGGGAGGTTAGTTAGGAAGATTCAGTCGCTAGGTATACATGGAGAGGTAGTAAATTGGATTAGACATTGGCTCAATGCAAGAAGTCAGAGAGTGGTAGTGGAGGATTGCTTCTCTAAGTGGAGGCCTGTGACTAGTGGTGTGCCACAGAGATCAGTGCTGGGTCCATTGTTATTTGTCATCTATATCAATGATCTGGCTGATAATGTGGCAAATTGGATCAGGAAATTTGCTGATGATACAAAGATTGGAGGTGTAGTGGACAGTGAGGAAGGTGTTCAAAGCTTGCAGAGGGATTTGGACCCGTTAGAGAAAAGAGCTCAAAATGGCAGATGGAGTTTATTGCGGACAAGTGTGAGGTATTGCACTTTGGAAGGTCAAACCAAGGTAGAACATACAAGGTAAATGGTAGGACACTGAGGAGTACAGTAGAACAGAGGGATCTGGGAATACAGTTACATAATTCCCTAAAAGTGGCGTCACAGGTAGATAGGGTCGTAAAGAAAGCTTTTGGTACATTGGCCTTTATAAATCAAAGTATTGAGTATAAGAGTTGGAATGTAATGGTGAGGTTGTATAAGACATTGCTGAGACTGAATTTGGAGTATTGTGTGCAGTTTTGGTCACCTACTTACAGGAAGGATATTAATAAGGTTGAAAGATTGCAGAGAAGGTTTACAAGGATGTTGCCGGGACATGAGAAACTGAGTTTCAGAGAAAGGTTGAATAGGTTAGGACTTTATTCCCTGGAGCGTAGGAGAATGAGGAGTGATTTGATAGAGGTGTATAAAATTATGATGGGTATATATAGAGTGTATGCAAGCAGGCTTTTTCCACTGAGGCTAGGGGAGAAAAAAAACAGAGGCCATGGGTTAAGGGTGAAGGGGGAAAAGTTTAAAGGGAGAATTGTGGGGGCTTCTTCACGCAGAGAGTGGTGGGAGTGTGGAATGAGCTGCCAGATAAAGTGATGAATACAGAATCACTTTTGACATTGAAGACAAAGTTGGACAGGTATATGGATGAGAGGGGTTTGGAGGGATATGGCCCAGGTGCAGGTCGTTGGGACTCGGCAAAAAATTTTTTCGGCACAGCCAAGAAGGGCCAAAAGGCCTGTTTCTGTGCTGTAATGTTCTATAGTTCTATGGTTCTAAATGTAGTTTATAAATAACTATTAATTTGTAATCTTTATGTTTCATTATATAATTACATACAATGGATGCTCCAATGCAGTTCACTGCGGCACAGCAGTAGAAACCGACCTCCGTCCTCAATTAGACCGATCCAACACTGTCCTCTGTCTCCCATGGGCAAGCTCATTTTGGATCCAGTCAACCAGGTGCTCGTGGATCCCATGGTTTCTGCCTTTGCTGGATGAGGCTGCCCGACAGGAGTCTATAGAGTAATTTAAGCAACAACCACTCTTCTACTTTCATCCAGCACCTTCGTCACTAGAAAAAGTCAAACAGATGAATCAGTTGTGTCCTGACCCGCACAATGTCTGATTAGATCTTCCTTCCCCAGCTGCTCATAAGTAATATTCCAAAGGATCTTTTCCGTTGCTTCACTGAATCTGACCAGAGAGTTGCTAGTCTATAATTCCCAATAATACTCGAAAATACTCGAGCTCGGAAATCCCTGACATCTTTGCATGCTCCACTCTCAGCAAACTACCCTCTACGTCCTCCAACATTGTAGCTAACAGCGCTAAGTGCTCGTTTTGGATGTCTCCCGCATCCTCCGTCTCAAAGCTATGTACCTAACTTCATCCTTGAACTGTCCAAGTTACTCCTTGATGTATTTCGTTTATCTGCAGATGGCATCGTGATATTATTTAAAATCCTTCTCGCTAAGTACCTTCAGTGACCTTGTTTCCTGTGACACTTTTATAGTCGCAAGCAGATCGTCAACCTAACATTCACAACTGTTTCCTTCTTCCTGAATATATTAATGATCACTCTAGTCCAATGTCGGTGTACTCTGATTCCCAGAGTGCCCCTGGACGTTTCCTCAACACAAGAAAATCGGCAGATGCTGGAAATCCAAGCGGCAAACACAAGACGCTGCAGGGAATCAGCAGGACCAACAAAGAGCATCGGCCCGAAACGTAGACTTACATTCTTCCGTAGATGCTGCCAAACCTGCTGAGTTCCTCCTGCATTTTGTGTGTGCTGCCTAGAACTTTCCTGCAGATTGGTTAGAATACTAAGGAATGAGCTTTAAAACACAGGTCGGTTCCTTTTCTCCACAATGTCCTTGCAGACAATAAATGACAAACCATGTTAATATCTACTGTCTGCAAATGATCGATAACACCACAGCCACGCCACGTGCGTTCCCTGTCGATTCTTGTGTCTGTCCTGATTCGATTCAAGAACACCCGGTAAATCCTTGTAGACCGGCAAAGAAACTGTGTTGAAGATACACTGCCCATCCCTTGTAATCAGAACAGTCTCACTGTAAATCTATGCTCTGTTTTCGTTTTCCTAAGTACCACCAGAGTACCAGATTCAGGCAGTGAAACCATCTGTGCCCTCTCGTGGCATTATTCACTTCTACTGCATTATTTACAATTACTGCCTGGAAACCTCTGCCAAATGCATACAAACAAAATTAATATCCAGCTGTTACATGTCCCTATTTCTATACCTGCAAGTGGCAGGCACATCCTGAATGCCCCCTTTGCATCTCCCTCCACTTGGGCAGCCGCTTTCAAGGTGGTATAATTTGGGATACGATGTTCGTTCTGCACATCAGGACTGCTTCGGACCCTGCCATTCACACGAAAACTTCACTTAAAATTTGACATCACAGATTACGTCACTTCTCTCGTCATTGGATGCAGTTCCACCTGCCATTTCTCCAAACACATTTTTAATGGGTCTACACCCCGTTGCTGCAGATGGACTTCAGGAATCTGGTCTGGCATTACCAAACATTTCCTGTATATTGCGATTGATATTATGAAAGTGTTTTCTGAGATTAAGCAGTATTTTTTTCTTTATACCAAATAATTATAGAGGGAAAAATACAGAAATTTCAAAGCTTATTCCCTCCAGTATAACGATATCGATATTGAAAACAGTTATATCAAGAGGGAACGATTCAAAGATTGTGCAACAGATCGGTTATAATGAAACTTTGCGAATTATATTGGAATGCAATACTCCAAGTGTTGTTTACATCACTTGTTTGAAACATTTATTGCAAACACAACTGTGTTACAACAAATTTGGATGTTATTTGCAAATCCGACCATTAAATGTTAAAATGTACTTCGCTCCATTCTTCAGCTCCTCCCGGAATTTCCTCTGTGTCAGTCCATAGATACACGTGTTGGTGCAGATACTGAGTTGTCGCAATAGCAACGAAAATTGCTGCCAGATATATGTCGGGGTACTCAAGTATTTATTTGTGTAAAAATAATTCACCGTTTGAAAATTCATCGAGTGCACTACATAAGGCAACCACAGAATTATGAAATTGGCTGAAAGGGCAAACAGCAACACAATTGACTTTCTCCGGTTCTCCAACTCAGAATCCTTCTCTTTGCTACTGCTGTTCCGCAGACCCCGGCGGACTCTATTTGCCGCTATTATGTTTCTAACAGTGAAAGCATTAAACATCATTATTAAACACATGGGTAATATGGGTGTCACGATACTTTCTGCTGAATCGTACATTTTCCAGATTGACGAGGTAAAATACTCGGGAATTGCTACGCAACGCCACGGCACATTATTGACAATAGCGTAAGGTTCTGTTAGGAACAAATACGGAATACACCTTGAAAAGGATCCTACCGTCACTGCGAGTAAAACAACCACCGCAGTTCTCTCTGTACAATATCGTTTCCCTACATTTTGACAGCAAATAGCGATGCAGCGATCGAACGTGAAAGCGACCGTGAACCACACTGAACAGTCCATAGCTGAAAGCTTCGTGTAATTTGTGAGAGTGCAGACCGGAGTGATCAGCAGGAAATGAGCAAACGAGAAGATGTTATTGATCTGATCCATTATAACAGCAACGATCACCACAACCAGATCTGCTGATGCCATGGCAATCAGATAGCGAGTCATGCATTCGGTGAGGCCACATTTTCTGCGGGCCAAGATCACAATCGCGATGAGATTAACTGTAACAATTAGGAAATAGAGAGTCACACATATAAGAAAGTTCACAGATTTGCTTCATTGCTGCTGGTTTGACGGCACCTTAATATCCGACATACTACGAACTGACATTCATCACCTGCAGCTGACACTACCTCAAATGAAGCTGACTTCAAAGACATTTAAGAAAACACATTTCTGGAAGGGCGTCTGCTTCCAGACAGTGAAAGATCAAAAACGGAGCGTGCAAACTGTGAAGTTCATTAGAGCTTATAAACGACCCTCGTTATCAGAGAGAAATAAAAACGAAAACTGCTTGTGTTTATCATAACGTTCGAGTTTGTTTGAACAATGCACATTTTCAGGAGGTGATTGGGAGCCATCGACAACAATAAAATCACACTACTTCTGGTGTGGTTGACCAAGAGTTTTAACGAACTGCAACAATACCCCGAGGGAAAAAATTACAGCATTTCCATACAATAGAAGCCGAATAGAAAAATATAGTTTAAATACAGGTATTTAAAGTAAAAATACAATCTTAAACCATTAACACATTTCTCACGAATCTCCAGATGTAGAGCCCAGTTCATTGAATAACGACAACGACTCTCCGTACTGTCTGACTGGTGGACAAAGTAAGTTCCTTGCCGGCTGATATCAGACATGAAACCTGACTGTGCTGCAACGATGGTAAAATTGCCTTTGGCTACATAAATTCCGTTCAGATGAGGCATTCTGACAATATTTCACAAACGAGGGACATAAAGTCGAAACAATGGTGAAGTGAAAAAACGCAAGATGTCAATCAACTAACAGCATATATATCACGACGGTAGTTCTGCAGAGAAAAACACAACTAAAATATCAACACATTATAACAATTATAATAAAAAACGCGATCGTAATAATGGCAGTGAGTTCCCGCAGCTTACCAGGAATACCAAATATTGCAAGCAAAGGATAGTAAACGGCTGCTACGTAGAAAATTGCTGGATATCCCATGTTCTGTGCGAAGACGCAATGGAAACAAATCATCCAATAGAGTGTTCTGGATTTCTGTCCCGAAGTGTGGTTTACGAAGCTTTTATATGCTGCAGAATCGTACGATGATCAAATTACTGAGACCTTCTACATTACATCACCACCTAACTATTGCAAAATACTATTGTTACACAAGGTATTTCTGCGGCACAGACATCACTCCGCGAGAACTAAAAATAGTCAAGTATGCATCCGAATACTCGTTACCACCGCTTGTTCATAAATAACTGTAAGATGATATTGGTAAACGGCAAGGGGAGTATTAATCTCCTTCAATTCAACTGATCGATTGCATCCCTAATATTTTCTGTAGAATTTCTGCAATTTCTACTAAAACAATTCCTTGAAATTCTTGACAATTTCTCTCCGACTGTATGATTATTTTCAACAGAACTGTAACCTGCTCATGCAAGATATTTTTGCCCATTGTCATTCCTGCTCTGAGTCTTATTCTATTTCCTGTATTGAATGAGAAAAAAAACGGCAGGAATGGGCATCCTCCCGTCCCTCTCCCCCTCATCAAGAAGGATCTCACTGAGTCTGGCAGCTTCAGGCAAATAGATAGCGTCTGATGTGCTAGATTAAGGTGTAGAATTGTTATTGTCCTTATAATTATCCAAGAGTTTTATTTCCTAATGTTTCCTTGCTTTTTATAAGTACACGCCTATTTGCTTGTATCCATAGAACCATAGAACATTACAGCTCAGAAACAGGCCTTTTGGCCCTTCTTGGCTGTGCTGAACAATTTTTCTGCATAAAATTTTGTCTGCAGGCTCAGTAATGTCATCAGAATTCTGTCGTCGCTATACATCTGTTTTTTTTTTGTGCTATCATCGTCAGGTTGTGGAGATGTTGTTAAAGTAATTCTACTTTCAGAAACACTTTAGTGTCTGGTATAAGATCATAAGCTATAGCACCAGAATTAGGCAATATATCCCAGCGAGTCTGCACCACCATTTCATCATGGCTGGTCTAATATTCACTCAGTTTCAATTTCCTTCCATTTCCCTATTTTCCTTCATGCTCTGACCAATCAGGAATCTATCAATCTCTGCCTTCACTGTACATAATGGTTTGGCCTCCAGGGCTGCCTGTGGCAAAGAAATTCCACGTATTCGCCACACTCTGGCTGAAGAAATTCCTGCTCATTTCCATTCCGCTCTATTCTGAGGCTATGTCCTCTGGTCATTGACTCCCTTACCAGAGGGACCACCCTCTCCACTTCCACTCTGCTGATGCTTTTCACCATTCTATGAGGTCACCCCTCATTCTCCTGAATTCTAGCGAAAACACGCAGGGAGGTATCAGACGCTCCTCATATGACAAGCTATTCAACCCTGCAATCATTTTCGTGAGCATCCTTTGAGCCCTCTCCAGATTCCCCACATCCTTTTTAAGATAAGGGGTCAAACCTGCTCACAATACTCCAAGTGAGGCCTCATCAGTGCTTAGTAAAGATTGAAGAATACATTCTTGCTTTTCTTCGAAACGAATGACAACATTGCAGTTGCCTTCCTCACCACAATCAATCTTCTAATTAAATTTTAGGGAACCCTGCACAAGGAATCCTTAGTCCCTTTGCGCCTCAGGCTTTTTAGTGCATTGTCTCACCATTTTGAAAAGGAACATACAGTTTCTGACACTGTATATCTTCTGTTATTTGTTTTGCATTCTCCTCATCTGTCTAAGTCCTACACAATCAACCTTCTATATCCTCAAAGATAGCTGCCCCTCCGCCTATTGCTGAGCCTCTGGCTAGGATCTTTATGTCCTTGTTGTCCACGGGAATGGTACCAGAGGATTGGAGGGAGGCGAATGCTGTTCCCTTGTTCAAAAAAGGTAGTAGGGATAGTCTGGGTAATTATAGACCAGTGAGCTTTACGTCTGTGGTGGGAAAGCTGTTGGAAAAGATTCTTAGAGATAAGATCTATGGGCATTTAGAGAATCATGACCTGATCAGGGACAGTCAGCATGGCTTTGTGAAGGGCAGATCATGTCTAACAAGCCTGATAGAGTTCTTTGAGGAGGTGACCAGGCATATAGATGAGGGTAGTGCAGTGGATGTGATCTACATGGATTTTAGTAAGGCATTTGACAAGGTTCCACATGGTAGGCTTATTCAGAAAGTCAGAAAGCATGGGATCCAGGGACGTTTTGTCAGCTGGATTCAGAATTGGCTTGCTTGTAGAAGGCAGAGGGTCGTGGTGGAGGGAGTACATTCAGATTGGAGGGTTGTGACTAGTGGTGTCCCACAAGGATCTGTTCTGGGATCTCTACTTTTCGTGATTTTGATTAACGATCTGGATGTGGGGGTAGAAGGATGGGTTGGCAAGTTTGCAGACAACACAAAGGTTGGTGGTGTCGTGGATAGTGTAGAGGATTGTCGAAGATTGCAGAGAGAGATTGATAGGATGCAGACGTGGGCTGAGAAGTGGCAGATGGAGTTCAACCCGGAGAAGTGTGAGGTGGTACACTTTGGAAGGACAAACTCCAAGGCAGAGTACAAAGTAAATGGCAGGATACTTGGTAGTGTGGAGGAGCAGAGGGATCTGGGGGTACATGTCCATAGATCCCTGGAAGTTGCCTCACAGGTAGATAGGGTAGTTAAGAAAGCTTATGGGGTGTTAGCTTTCATAAGTCGAGGGATAGAGTTTAAGAGGCGCGATGTAATGATGCAGCTCTATAAAACACTGCTTAGGCCACACTTGGTGTACTGTGTCCAGTTCTGGGTGCCGCACTATAGGAAGGATGTGGAAGCATTGGAAAGGGTACAGAGGAGATTTACCAGGATGCTGCCTGGTTTAGAGAGTATGGATTATGATCAGAGATTAAGGGAGCTAGGGCTTTACTCTCCAAAAAGTAATACCTTAATACAAGGTATTAAGAGGAATAGACAGAGTGGACAGCCAGCGCCTCTTCCCCAGGGCACCAGTGCTCAGTACAAGAGGACATGGCTTTAAAGTAAGGGAGGGAAGTTCAAAGGGGATATTAGAGGAAGGTTTTTCACTCAGAGAGTGGTTGGTGCGTGGAATGCACTGTCTGAGTCAGTGGTGGAGGCAGATACACTAGTGAAGTTTAAGAGACGACTAGACAGGTATATGGAGGAACTGAAGGTGGGGGTTATATAGGAGGCAGGGTTTGAGGGGCGGCACAACATTGTGGACTGAAGGGCCTGTAATGTGCTGTACTGTTCTATGTTCTATGTTCTATCTTCATATCGTCTGCAAACTTTCTACTACCGCTCTTCCTTGCTAAAGTGTGGAGTGGCAATTTCAATTTCCAGTTCTTCTGGAACTATTATAAGATCTAGATACTCTTAAAGGATACTGCCTAATGCCTCCACGATCTCTTCACTTTCACAGCTATGGTCTGTACACTACCTGTGCCAATTGACTTAATCTACCTTCATACCTTTCATTTTCTCAGTGATATGCTATCTATTTATGGAAACCAAACACTTCATACCCGCTGATACCTACAACTTTCAACATATTACTAGTGTATTCCAGCAGACTGCTAGGATGATAGGTGCAAACTACTTATTCAGATCGTCCGCTATGGCGTGTGGCCCCATTGCCACCTCTCTAGCATCGTTTTCCAGTGGTACGATATCCACTCTCGCCTCTACTTTACAGTTCATGCATCTGCAGAAGATTTTGGTGTTCTCTTAAATATTACAGGCTAGTTTAAAATCATCTTACATCTTTATCTTCCAAAGGACATTTTTGTTGTCTGTCTGTTGTTTTAAAAGCTTCCTAATCCTCTAAATTCCCACTAATCCTGCTCTATTATTTGCCCTGTTTTGGGCTTTTATGTTGTCTTTGACATCTCTTGTTAGCATGATGGTTTCATCTTTCCTTTAGAATACTTCTTCCTCTTTGGGATTTATACATCTTGTGCCTTCCAAATTCCTTCTGAAATAATCCCGTCAAAGCCTTGTATGCACAGAACTAAACCTGTTAAAAATACTCTGCCCAACCTTTGCAAGCACAACCCCTTTGACTGTGAATCTATGCTCTATTTTACTTTTTTTCCAAAATACTACCAGAGTAATAAATACAGGTCATCTAACCATCTGTGCCTTCCAGTGAAATTATTTACTTCAATCATATTTCTCACATTCTCTCTCTCTCTCTCTCTCTCTCTCTCTCTCTCTCCTCTCTCTCTCTCTCTCTCTCTCTCTCTCTCTCTCACTCTCTCTCTCTCTCTCTCTCTCTCTCTCTCTCTCTCTCACTCTCTCTCTCTCTCTCTGTGTCACTGTTTCTTTGTCTGCCACCCACATCCAACGACAACTCCAGCTGCCAACCCCCAACCCGCATCTCCCATCTCCAACACCCAGAATATGAACCAACAGGCCTTTACAATTGGCTCATTTAATCTAATCCAGATAATATTCTGGAAATACTCTTCAGAACCCTTCCCAATTGAACACGTTATTCCCGGAACGGGGACACGGGCCACGATACGACATGTGCGTACCAACAAACATGCCCCTATTTTTATACAGATAATAAGCAGGCACATGCTGTATGCCTCCTTTACCACTCCCACTAACTGAGTTGCGGCTTTCAAGGTGGTATGATTTGGGATACAAAATTCGTTCTGCCCATCATCACTATTTAAGGCCCTACCATTGACTACAGAAACTCCGTTTATATTTGACATCACACAATACATCACCTCTCTCATAACTGGAATCAATTGCACCTGCCATTTCTCCAACCATATTTGTAGTCAATCTGCAACCCACTGCTGCAAATGGACTTTAGGAATCTGGTCTGGCATTGGCAAACATGTCCTTATACTGTGGTTGATATTATGAAAATGTTTTCCGAGATAATGCAACATTTTCCTTTATATAAGATAATAATGGCGGTAAATATTCACAATGTCTGTCCCAACCATGATAACATCAGCGATATGGAAAACACTAATATTAAGAGGGAACGATACATAGACTGTGAGATACATCGGTTATACTGAAAGTTTGCGAATTGTATTGGAATTTGTTATGACCGCAGCCCCCTCCTTTGTGAGAATCGCAGGTGTCATGCCCGCAGCCCCCTCCTTTGCGAGAATCGCAAGAGCACTGGGGGGGGGGCAGTGGACCCAGGAAATGGGAGAGAGACGTGCCGGATGCCTCGTTCCCCGGCGATGCAAAATAACGCGACATTGGTCATTGTCTCTTGGAGACACATTTGTGGATTGGGGACTAGGATACGTGCAAGCCCTCGGGCAAAGTGGGCTGGTTGAGAGAGAGAGATTGCATCACCCCCAACCTGATTGACATCTACTACCCTGCGAGTCAAGATAAAAGAGGGGCTGTAGAGACCACCAGAAGACACGCTAGCGATCCCGTATAGCGGGCAGCCATTTGAAGGAAGCCACGTGCGTTCGGTTCCCTTGCCTGGGAGCCGGTGGCGGGTACCACAGAAACGATTTTCTTGAACTAACAACGGGGAACCAACTCCCCCGACTCAACGGATTGGCCTCATCAAAAGACCCGGGCAAGTTTATTTTCTCACAAATCTCTCTCTCTCACAAGTGAAAACCCAGCGGTCCCCCAAAACCAGAAGCCTGCAGGAACTGAGTGACTTTTATATTTCCAATGGACAATATATTACCCCCTAGACAAACGATAGAGCTATTTCTTATTGATGATTATTACTATACCCGCGCTTTTAGATTGAGTATTGATGACGTATATTATCTGAATGTTTGTATTAACCTTATTTTTGTGCCCCTTTATAAATAAAGACTTTTAAAAATAGTACCATCAGACTTCAACGGACCTCTCTATCTTTGCTGGTAAGTGACCCAGTTACGGGGTACGTAACAAATTCAGTACTCCCACTCTTGTTTACTTATCACCTGTTTGGAATATTTATTGCAAAATCAGCTATGTTCCAACAAATTTGTATGTTATTTGCAGAGCCAACCGTTGAATGTGAAGAGGTACTTCGCTCCATTTTTCAGCTCCTCACTGAATTTCCTCTGTGTCAGTCAATAGATACACGTGTTGGTGCAGATACTGAGTTGTCGCAAAAGAAACGCAAATTGCTGCCGGATATATCTCGGGGTATTCAAGTATTTGTCTGTGTAAAAATAATTCACTGTTTGAAAGGCCATTGAGTGCACTAGCTTATTCGCAAACTACATACATGTCACGATAAAACGAGAGTCGTTTCATTGCGGTCATTCAGAGTAAACACAAGAAACATGATAGAATCAATGGGAGAACAACAAACATTATGACAAAAAACTGCAAACGTACAGAAGACAGCAAACTGTGCAAATGCGAATGGAAATAAAAATTATTAATAGTAATTATGTTATTATAAATAAATAAAAAAACAATAAAAGCTGAGTAATTCAGCTGAAGAGTTGAGAATCCATAGGTTGTGGGAACATTTCAGTGATGGGACGAGTGAAGTTGAGTGAAGTTATCCCCTTTGGTTAAAGATCCGGATGGTGGAGGGGTAATAATGGCTCCTGAACCTGGTGCTGTGGGTTCCGAGGCTTCTGCACCTTCTCCTTAATGTCAGCAGCGAGTGCAGAGCGTGACCTGGAAGGTGGGACCCTTGAGAATGGATGTTGCTTTCCTGCGAAGGCACTCCATGCAGATGTATTCAGTTGTGCGTAGAGGTTTAACCATGATGGACTGGGATGTATCCACTCCGCTTTGCAGGTTTTGCCATTCAAGGGCATTGGCATTCCCATCCCAAGCCGTGATGCAAAAAATCAATATACTCTCCACAGCACACTTACAGGAGTTTGTCAGAGTTTTAGATGACATGCGGAATGCTCGAAATCTTCTAAAAAGGAAATTCTGCAATATCACACTAACTGCTTTCACTCCTTACTTGTTTCCACACGCACCCGACCGCTCTAGCCCAGGGGCTTTAGACACTCTGAATCTCCGGAAGATGGATAGCGAGTGCGGCCCCTTTAAAGATTAAGGTCCGCCCCGCTAATTAGTGGGCAAGTTTTAGCGCCAGGATTTTAATAGTTAAAGAGGTCCTAAACTGTGGTTGGGTGCTCAATCCTCAACTCGATTCGGATTATCGTCTAGCGTCTAGATTAAAACCCTATCTTCGTTTCAGTCTGGTATTGTGTCTCGATTCCACTCTTGGATAACCCAGCTCTGGGGACCGAACCATCTTCGTCTCGTTCTCTCATCACACAACCTCCCTTCATCAGCCTGGCCATTCATCACAGTAACCATTCGAGTGAAGAGTGTCTGCGCTGTATCCCGTGCAAGTAAATGGAAACCAAGATGTGCAGAGCCCGAGGTTCGATGGCTCTAGGCGCCCGCTGTATTGAAGAGATCGAGAACGGCATTTTCGGCAGCGAAATCTAGGCCCATAGCGATTCGCTTCGGCAGAGCCCGGGTCGTAATGCGAGGTACGATTCGCTGTTTGGACAATTTACACGCCGGCCCAGATTGACTGGGGGGGTTCCTCTCTTTGCGACACTGGGGCTGGGAGACTCCTCCCGGCTCCTGCGCTTTGTGTCTGCGAACTTTGCGGCGATCTTCCCCGCTAACAGGATGAACTGAATAACGGGGCTTTGGGCCTGCCCCGGGCTGCTCCGGGGATTTGGATCTAAGGACTCATTTTGGCTCGGAATGCTGTTGTTGTTGTTGTTGCTCGCTTCTACCGTTTGTGTGATTTGGATTTTTTTCTCTTATCTCTGTGAGCAGAGGGTTGGGGTTCGTCTTTATTTTTTGATTGGGCTCTTTCAGGTTTCTTGCTTTGCGGCTGCCTGTATGCAAACAAATCTCAAGGTTGTATAATTTAAACATTCTTTGGTAATGTCTGGTAATTCTTAGGTCTGACACGGTGGTCAGCAGCACAGGGGCGCCGCAGGGAACCGTACTCTCTCCGGTCCTGTTCACCCTGTACACATCAGACTTCCAATATAACTGGGAGTCCTGCCATGTGCAGAAGTTCGCTGATGACACGGCCATAGTGGGGTGTGTCAGGAATGGACAGGAGGAGGAGTTTAGGAAACTGATACAGGACTTTGTGATATGGTGCAACTCAAACTACCTGCGTCTCAATATCACCAAAACCAAGGAGATGGTGGTGGACTTTAGGAGATCTAGGCCTCATATGGAGCCAGTGATCATTAATGGAGAATGTGTGGAGCAGGTTAAGACCTACAAGTATCTGGGAGTACAGTTAGACGAGAAGCTAGACTGGACTGCCAACACAGATGCCTTGTGCAGGAAGGCACAGAGTCGACTGTACTTCCTAAGAAGGTTGGCGTCATTCAATGTCTGTAGTGAGATGCTGAAGATGTTCTATAGGTCAGTTGTGGAGAGCGCCCTCTTCTTTGTGGTGGCGTGTTGGGGAGGAAGCATTAAGAAGAGGGACGCCTCACGTCTTAATAAGCTGGTAAGGAAGGCGGGCTCTGTCGTGGGCAAAGTACTGGAGAGTTTAACATCGGTAGCTGAGCGAAGGGCGCTGAGTAGGCTACGGTCAATTATGGATAACTCTGAACATCCTCTACATAGCACCATCCAGAGACAGAGAAGCAGTTTCAGCGACAGGTTACTATCGATGCAATGCTCCTCAGACAGGA
Organism: Hemitrygon akajei; assembly: GCF_048418815.1. Classification (NCBI taxonomy): domain Eukaryota; kingdom Metazoa; phylum Chordata; class Chondrichthyes; order Myliobatiformes; family Dasyatidae; genus Hemitrygon; species Hemitrygon akajei. The sequence continues at coordinate 1,806,694 of NW_027331949.1, forward strand.
TGAAGAGGTCAATACTCCCCAATGCCATTAGGCTTTACAATTCTACCGCCAGGACTTAAGAACTTTTTAAAAGCTATTATTAATGCTTTTTGAGATAGTGATTTAGATGCATATCATATTTTTTTTTACTGAGTTAAGTATTGTATGTAATTAGTTTTGCTACAACAAGTGTATGGGACATTGGAAAAAAGTTGAATTTCCCCATGGGGATGAATAAAGTATCTATCTATCTAATAAATGTTCTTGGAATCTTTGAACCTTTGAATAAAGACAGATTCAATGGCAGTAAGCATTTGACTGTTTCGTTCTACATTTAAACGATTAATCAATTATCCCTGCCCCGAATTTAATTGCAGGCATCCATTTATATCCATTGAGAAAATGTAGCGGGTCAGTCATATGGAGAGAACGGAGAGAATGTGGTTTGCTTTCCTCGGAACGAAGCAGGTTGGGCGGTAACCCAGTAAAACTCTGCCAAATGATGAGGCGGATAGACAGGCTAGCGATGAGGTCGTTTTTAAAGTGCTTAAAATGCCAGAAGTCCTAAAGGTACATTAATCACTCGAACCAGAGGAACTGAACCCTAGGGTTCGAAAGAGGTAGTGTTAACTATTGTGGTGGCATTAGAAATGAACTTTCACAAATCATTGGATTTGGTGCTAGAGGACTGGAAAAATGGACATGTTAATCCACACTTTAAGAAAGGAGGAAGGCAGCAGAAAGGAATTTATACTCGTTAGCCTGACCTCAGTGTTTGGGAAAATGTTAGAGTCAATTGGTAAGGATGAGGTGATGGAGTACTTGGTGACACAGGGCCAGAAACTAGAAAGTCAGTATGGTTTCCTTAAGAGAAAATCCTGCTGACGAACTTGTTGGAATTCTTTGAGGAGATTACAAGTAGTTTAGATAAAGAGGATGGAGTGGATGTTGTATATTTAGACTTTCAGAAGGCCTTTGGCAAGGTGCCACACATGAGGCTGCTTACCAAGTTAAGAGCCCATGGAATTACAGGGAAAGTTACTACATGGTTAGAGCATTGGCTAATTAGTAGGAGGCAGCAAGTGGGAATAAAATTATCCTTTTCTGGTTGGCTGCGAGTGACCAGTGGTGTTCCGCAGGGGATGGTGTTGGGACCACTTTTTTATGTTGTATGTAAATGATTTAGATGATGAAATAGATGGCTTTATTGCCAGGTTTGCAGATGATATGAAGATTGGTGGAGGGGCAGGTAGTTTTGAGGAAACAGGTAGGATGCAGAAGGACTTAGACAGATTAGGAGAATGGGCAAGAAAGTGGGATATGAGATACAATGTTGGAAAATGCATGCTCCTGCACTTTCTTAGTAGAAATAAATGAGCGGACTATTTTCTAAACGGGGAATCCAGGGGTCTGAGATGCAGAGGGACTTGGGAGTCCTTGTGCAGAACACCCTGAAGGTTAACTTGCAGGTTGAGTCAGTGCTCAGGAAGGCAAATGCCATGTTAGCATTAATTTCAAGAGGTCTAGAATACAAGAGCCGGATGTGATGCTGAGGATTTATAAGTCACTGGTGAGGCCTCACCTTGAGTATTCTGAACAGTTTTGGGGCCCTCATCATAGAAAGCATGTGCTGGCATTGGGAGAGGGTCCAGAGGAAGTTCACAAGGATGATTCCAGGAATTATAGGGTTATCATACGAGGAGCATTTGATGGCACTGGGTTTGCACTCGCTGGAATTCAGAAGGATGGAGGAGATCCGATTGAAACCTTTTGAATGTTGAAAGGCTGAGACAGAGTATATGTGGAAAGGATGTTTCCCATGATGGGAGAGTCTAGGACAAGAGGGCACAACCTCAAATACAGGGGCGTCCACTTAAAACAGAGATGCAGAGCAATTTCTTTAGCCAAAGGGTGGTGAATTTGTGGAAGCCCAGATCGTTGGATGTATTTAAGGCAGAGATTGATCGATTCTTGATTAGACATGTCATCAAAGGTCACCGGGAGAAGGCCGGGAACTGGGGTTGAGGAGCAGATTTTTTAAAAATGGGTCAGCCATGATTGTGAGCAGACTCGATAGGCCAGATGGTCTAATTCTGCTCCTGTGTCTTATGGTCTTATGATCTTCCGGATACTGTCTATGCTTGGAGTGTCAAACTCTACAACTGGGCACATTTTCAGTTGTGATCTCAGCAACACCGCATGTATCTGCCACACAGCGTCCATATTCATGAACTCTCGAAGTTTCGCTGCAAAGGCCACAATTCTATTTGCCCTTTCAACTGCTCTGTGGACCTGCCTGTTAATGATGGCGATTATATTTACAGGTATATATGTCTTACAAACACAGACCAATGTAGCCAGGTTGTGGCTGAATTTCCCCTCTAGTAACGTCACAAAGGCATGTGTTGTGCAGACTGCATTTGCTCTGGATGACAGAGCGAAGACTCTGTGAAATCCAGCAGTACTTGATATTGATGAAGCATCTGGTCCAGGACGGACCTTTGGCTGCCGAACGAGCGAAGGTTGGAAGTTGAAACTCTCGTCAACATTTTCCTACATTAAAGATGCGGTTTTGTTCCATGACAGTTCCCTCTGACCCGCTTGGATTGAAATTAAATGACAACATGTTTATTCCCGTCCCAGTCGAGGCTTAGATATTGCAACACATACATGTCGTCATTCATTTTTAATGTTTACAAAAACAGCTCAGTTTGATAATGTCGTAACTAGGCGTCCCAGTGGATATCCCACGGTCTATAAATTATCATTTGGAAGATCTGAACTTGTCGCCGAGTCGGTAAATCAGAAAACTCTGCCCGCAGCACGCGAGGATAATTCACTGATGGAAAAGATGTTGAAAGCGTTTGACAGTTTTCAGAGAATATTCTATATTATTATCGCTATTCTTGGAGTTCCTGGTGAGTGAATCCAAGCGATTAGTCTTTAAACAATGAGTGTGCGCTGCTTTTCTTAATTTCTTCTTTATGCTTCGTGAAATGGGTCCTTGCCTTGTTCTGATGCGGACATGAAGATTCCCATCATCTGATCAGCAAGTTTTTGTTTGTCAGTGATACGATTATGTTCACATTCTGTTACTTTCCAGCATTTTGTGTGCGTTGCTCTGGATTTCCAGCATCCCCTGTGTTAATGATTTACTGCTGGATGCTGCATCTGCAGCCGGAGATACTGGAATTTCAGACTCACTAAGTGAAACTACACCAAATAAAATAAGCTTTCGATTCAATATTTATCGGGAAAACGCTGGAATGAAACTTGGAAAACTTGGTTTGGAATGCTACAGTATTTGTCTCACGATAGGAGATAAACAATCCGTCTGCATAAACTCTGGGTAAAAAGAGGATCATCTGAAGAGTAATGAAACATTTTAAATTTCGCTGCGATCTAGGACAGGGATCAGCAAGGGCAAGCATTCAGATCAGAAATCAGACAGGGGACAAAGATTGTCAGTAAAGTTTATTCTGTCTTTTCCTTTACAGTGAATTTGGTGGCGATCGCGATCCTGTCCCGCGGAAGGTGCGGCCTCTCCACCTGCACCACCCGCTACCTGGTTGTCATGGCAGCGGCGGACTTGCTGGCTGTCGTCACCGCCGTCATCCTGAGGCGGATCAGCTTTTACTTCTCCGGGACTTTCCTGGACATCTATCCGTTCTGCAGCGTTATATTTGTCCTCATGTGCGCCACCAGAGACTGTTCCGTCTGGTTCACCGTCACCTTCACCTTCGATCGGTTCGTCCTCATTTGTTGCCAGAAGCTGAAAACCAGATATTGCACGGGGAAAACTGCGGCTGTAGTTCTGGCGACAACAGGGGTTGTGCTCTGTTTGAAAAACGTCCCGTTTTATGTCACCTCTGAACCCAGGGTGATCATTGACAACGTGCCCTGGTTCTGTGACAGAAAGCCGGCTTATTATAAGCATCCGGGGTGGGTGGAATATAGTCGGTTTGATAAGGTCGTCGTCCCGTTGCTCCCTTTCGCTGTAATCATACTCTTCAATATCCTGACAGTCAGGCACATTTTACTGACCAGTCGGGTCCGTAAGGCGCTGAGGCGACAGGGAAAGGGGGAGAATCAGAGTGACCCGGAGATGGAGAGCAGGAGAAGGTCAGTGATCTTACTGTTCACCATATCCGGCAGCTTCATCCTTCTGTGGTTGACGACACTGATTGATTACCTATATTATAACGTTTCGGGAAGAAATCCCAATTATTACAACCCTGCTGAATACATCTTCCGCCAGGTTGGGTATATACTGCAGAACGTGAGCCTTTGTACGAACACCTTCATTTATGGCGTGACTCAGGCCAAGTTCAGACAGGAGTTTGTGAACGCTGTGAAATATCCGGTCAACGCTCTTATCCGGATTATTAACAAATAAATCGATCAGCCGGTCGCGGGCTCGGGTTTTGATGCTCTCTACAGTCATGAAGACCCAGACCCTGACCGAGAATGATCATGTACGTGAAAATGCGGCCAGCACCCATCCACAGCAATAGTTAGGATACGGAAGTATTTTTGGTTGAACGTGGCAAGTGAGTTCGCCTGCTTTCTTTCCAAGGCACCATCCATTTTGTAACAATGCTATGTCTGTCTTCAGTTCATCTATTACTTCTCCGTCTGCGCTGGTCATTCCCATCTTTACAGTGAAGTTAATTCCGTCTATCTGAACTCTAACAATGGCACTTTGACTCTCTCTATTTCACTCTCACCAATCACCCAGAGTCCCTGAACTGTAACACCTTTCGCTCAGACAGGGTTTCATAAGTAATGTTCACGATTTTTCTTCCGGCTCCGAGTATTCGCCTATCAGTTACATTGGGAAGTTTTCTATCACAGTGCACCCACGGCATTTCTCCCAAACTACATTATTGACGGTGGTGGTGGTATTTATTTTAATTTTTAAAACAATCCATGTCTATGGTTTTCATTACTGATCTGCGCCACTCACCTCATTTGCAATGTCGTTTACCAACTGTCCACATGAGCTTCTGTCGGGCATATTCAGTGAACCGGGATTCATTCGAGCGATGACGCGATGTTTCTCGACATTTACTTTGTCCCGGCACAGCGGCGCTGAAATCGGAATCAATTATTTCACGGGGAATGTGTTGGATGTTTCGGTGTCCAAACCCAAGACGGTTGTGGAGTCAGTGTCTGATCAGCTGACGGGGGAGGGGTGTTGGGGGGACATGGATGGTTAGAGATCCGGGGCTATGGAAACAATGACGCTTGTGGCGCTGGGATGGATGGTGACCGTGATGTGTAGAATGTGATGGTAAGTGTGAGACTCCGGAGGGTTTTAGTATTGAGGGTCAACTCTGTTAGTTGTTGCGCTTACATTTCTTTATATCTGGATGGAAGTGCAGAAATGAAACGCAAATCTAAATGTTCAGTTTTGAGAATTTGTCCCTTGTATCGTTAAAAATATAGTCATGTCGATCTTTAGAATTTTTGTAACAGCGAATCACTCCTCCGAGAAAATATAAACCACTTTTCTTGTGTTGTTAAATCCTACCAATCGATTCTATGTGATTGCACAAAGGTTTGTTTTAATTGAATCATGATTATCTTTTAAATAATTGGCGCGTTTGTTATTCCAGATGTGTCTGTTTCGCTCTTACATCAGTAACACGCTGCCGACGACTGGTATAACAGTTACTGGCTTTGATCAAACGTTTAATCGCAAAGGAATTTCACACGCATTCAGCGTTCATCCTGAAATTGCCTGCCCTGATAGGATGCGATCAGTCTCGGTCAGACTTAAGGTGCCCATTGTCCACTTGCATCAGTCACAAGGCAGGTCCTCGTGTGAACCCGCTGAGCCAGAGAGTCACGGAGCAAAATATCACAGAGACAGGTCTTTGCCCAAAATCATCCATACAGTCACAGAGCAAAATATCACAGAGACAGGGTCTTTGTCCAAACTCATCCACACAGTCACAGAGAAAAATATCACAGAGACAGGGTCTTTGTCCAAACTCATCCATACAGTCACAGAGTAAAATATCACAGAGACAGGGTCTTTGTCCAAACTCATACATACAGTCACAGAGTAAAATATCACAGAGACAGGGTCTTTGTCCAAACTCATCCACACAGTCACAGAGTAAAATATCACAGAGACAGGGTCTTTGTCCAAACTCATCCACACAGTCACAGAGTAAAATATCACAGAGACAGGGTCTTTGTCCAAACTCATCCACACAGTCACGGAGCAAAATATCACAGAGACAGGGTCTTTGTCCAAACTCATCCACACAGTCACAGAGCAAAATATCACAGAGACAGGGTCTTTGTCCAAACTCATCCACACAGTCACGGAGCAAAATATCACAGAGACAGGGTCTTTGTCCAAACTCACCCATACAGTCACAGAGCAAAATATCACAGAGACAGGGTCTTTGTCCAAACTCATCCACACAGTCACGGAGCAAAATATCACAGAGACAGGGTCTTTGTCCAAACTCACCCATACAGTCACAGAGCAAAATATCACAGAGACAGGGTCTTTGTCCAAACTCACCCATACTGTCACAGAGCAAAATATCACAGAGACAGGGTCTTTGTCCAAACTCATCCACACAGTCATGGAGTAAAATATCACAGAGACAGGGTCTTAGTCCAAACTCATCCACACAGTCACGGAGCAAAATATCACAGAGACAGGGTCTTTGTCCAAACTCATCCACACAGTCACAGAGTAAAATATCACAGAGACAGGGTCTTTGTCCAAACTCACCCATACAGTCACAGAGCAAAATATCACAGAGACAGGGTCTTTGTCCAAACTCATCCACACAGTCACAGAGTAAAATATCACAGAGACAGGGTCTTTGTCCAAACTCAGCCACACAGTCACAAAGCAAAATATCACAGTTCAGTCTATCTATGCCGTCACAGTGCAATGTATCACGGAGACTGGCTCTTTGAACAAACTCATCTATGCCAACCAGGGCGTGCATAGAAGATAATCCCATTTGTCCGTATCTGGCCCACAGCTCCATGAACCATTCGTACTATGTAGTTGTCTAATTGTCATTTAAATATTGCTATTTTGCTTGCTTTAGCCACTTCCTTCCAATAAGTCGTTCCAAAGACGTACGGCCCTCCACGTGAAAATGTTCCTCAGGTCATTGACCTCTCAGGTTAAACCTATGTTCTCAAGTTTTTGAATTCCTTTCCCTGAGTAAAGTTACAATGCCCATCGTGATGTTCTATAGATCTGTAATGCTGATCCCCTACGATCAAAACAATACAGTTCTACGAAACACAAGCTCCGCTTTTATCTCATGCCCTCGATTACTGGCAAATTATCCTGAAACCTTTTTTTCATTCAGTCAATGGCATTTTTTAAATTTCAAAATTCATTGTAAGTTTGATATAAAAGTGTACCTGTGTCACAATATACAATCCTGAGATTCAATTTTTTGCGGGCATACGCAGTAAATCAAAGAAACACAATGGGATCAGCGTAAGACCGCGCCCAGCAGGACGGGAAAACAGCCGACGTGAAAAATACTAAAAACTGTGAAAACACAAATGTATTAATAATGATATTTAGTACTTTCTAAGAATATAAACATGTATTTTGGGCTGGACAAGTGTAGAGCATTAAACTTAACGAAAGTATTTCATGACCTCCCTTTTAAAGTAGTTAATAATCAATTTACTTACCTTAGAATTACAGCAACAAGGAACTTCAATAATCTTATTCGAGAAAATGTTGCTGTTTGTTTTAAATTCTACAAAACAGAGTTTGACACAATGGTCACCCTTATCTATGTCTCTGGTAGGTCGAATTATTGTTATTAAAATCCTTCCTAAATTTTATACCTATTTCAGTCTTCACCGATTTTTATTTCTAATGCTTTTTGACTCGTTAGATTCAATAGTTTTGTCCTATCTATGGAAGGGCCAACGTTCTAGACTTAATAAAGCTTACCTTCAAAAATCTAATAAAAAAGGTGGTATTGCTTTACCTAACTTCCGTTTATATTATCGCCAAGCGAATATTCGCTGTCTTACTTTTTGGTCCTTTTTTCATAATCAGTCTGACTGTTCAAAATGGTTGGTAACGGAGTTGAACTCTACTAAGGATCTCTCTATTTCTGCACTTTTTGGATCTGCACTTCCTTGTCGCTTGCCTAGACTAATTGTTAATCCTCTTATTAGACATACTCTGAGAATATGGGCTCAGTTTAGAAAAGTTAATGGCCTTCATGGTATCTCTCTCTCTCTCTAGCCCTATCTTACATGATCATCTTTTCCTACTATGCAAGACTCAACATTTCATCATTGGTATAGAATGGGCATTAGGCGCTTTGAAGATCTTTTCATAGATAATCGTTTTGCAACTTTTCAACAACTGTCTGTAAAGTTCAAACTACCTAAGACCCATTTATTTAAATACCTTCAAATTAGACATTTCATTCATCCTTTATTATCTAATTTTCCTGAGATCCCCGAGAAAAACGTTGTGGACCTGCTTCTTTGTATTAATCCATTGGGTAAAGGCTTGATATCTTTTATTCGTGATAAATTAGTGACCTTGAGGCGTGCCCCCTTTGATAAAATTAGAACTGCTTGGGAGCACGATTTAAATATTTCTTTATCTGATGCCGTCTGGGATTCAATTCTTAAGTCATTTAATTCAACCTCTATGTGCTTTTACAGTTTAATGTTGTGCATAGGGCTTGCATGTCTAAAACTAAATTGTTGCGGTTTTATCCTGACATTAGTCCTGTTTGTGACAAGTGTAAAGGGGGGGGGGGGTGGAGTCTTCTCTTATCCATATGCACTGGGTTTGTCCTGTTCTAAAGAAATTCTGGAGAGAAGTCTTTTTATCTTTTTGTTGGTTTTATCTTTTTATTTTTATCCCATATTCTTAATTGTCACTGAGAACCTAATCCTCTGATTGCCCTTTTTGATACCTTGGGTGAGACAGATATGCATTTGAGTCCGACTAAAGGCCGAACATTACCTTTTGCCTCTCTTTTTGCTAGACGCTTAGCTCTCCACAGGTGGATAGATGTTGCCCATGCTCAATGGCCTTAATGATATTATATCGTGTTTAGACCTTGAAAAAATTAATTATTCAGTTTTCAATTCGGACATAAAGTTTCAAAAGGTGTGGCGACCTTTACTTGAATACGTTCATAACTTCCCTTTATATTAAGTTTATTCTTCTTAATCCTTTACCTTCAGCCTTTTAGCTCTCTGTAAGTGCTAACGTTTCTTTTCGATGTGAATTACATTAAAGTAGTAGGCATTATAATTCTTGTTTTATTTATATTTACAGCTCTGTGGGGTCGAACGCTCTGATTTCTTTCTACATATTGTAATGTTTGGCCTGGCGTTTTATAGTGGTAGGGTGGAGAGGATACTTTATATGATTTTATTCTGGGTGCTGTTTCCTTATTGTTATGAATTACATAATTAATACACTTATTTTCTTCTGTATTGATCTTCACTTTGTAGTTGGGCTTTTTGTTGGTTTGTAGAAATGAATAAAAAATTAATAAAAAACGAAAGACGTAAAAGAGCTAATAGAATACACAACAGAGCAGCGGTACACAACACAACCGATGAGTGAACATGAAACATAAAAATATCTGGGATATCAACAAGCAAAGAATATTATCACCAAGATAATAAACACATTCGCTGTACCCATAATAAACATGCTCTTTTGGCATAATATCTTGGTTCGAGAGCAATCTGGAAAATTAACCAAGAAAAATAAGAACTGAAATGACAAAGTTTAGAAAACACTGTACACATCTGAACGCGCTGAGAATAACACTACCGGGTACAGAAGGAGGAAGAGGAATAACAACCTTAAAACTTTACACAACAGTCAGATAAAACTTCAAAGGATATATTTGCATCACCGAATACAGGATTCAGCACTCCACGTGAGCATGTACAATTCTGATAAGATGAACATGCCACTAGAATTAAATGAAAGCACAACCCAGACAATGAGGAAATTATCACTGTACAAGAAACGGTTAACCATTGGAAGAACATGACCCTCCTTGGAAAACAGCCCCACGACTGGAGCAACTCAGTGCAGTACGGGACAAGGCTGGTCACACAAAAAGAATATGTAACATACATAGTGATAGACCAGCAAATTCAAGACTATAAATGCAGATAATGTCAAGAGAAGCCGGAAACAACCCATCACATTACAGGATCCTGCAGCAGTTTAACTCAGTCTGAGTAGGTGCACAGGTACAATCAAGCAGCAAATATAATTCATCAAAATCTTTCTTTAAAATACAAACTCATAAATGAAACCATCCCTTACTATAAACACAAGCCTGATCTGATTTTAGAGTTAGAGTCTGGCAAATTATATTTCAACCGACCCGCTGTAACAGGCAGGACAATCCATAATAAACGTCCAGATACAAGATAATCAGGCAAAATCCACTTTGGTAATAGATATAGCCAATCCAAACACACACAACATACATAAATCAATGAGTGAAAACTCCAGAAATCTCCTGAATTAAAATAGGAAATTGAAAGACTATCGAACACGAACAGGGTTTCATGTTTCATGAATGAGTGCGCTTCTCAATGCCTGTAACTTAGGTTTTACCAGCTTGAGCAGAGAAGAGAAAGATATTGACGATAATAATGAATTAATAAACAATGAACATCGTGAACATGAGATGAAGAATACTTAAAGGTGAATCCATGAGCAGTGGGTACAGTTCAGTCATGGGGAGAGTGAAGTTGAGTGAAGTTATCCCCTCTGGTTTAAGAGCCTGATGACTGAGGGTATTTACTTCCGATTGTTACGTACCCTGTAACGGGTTAAAAGGACCAGCGTGAATGGAACACACCTGGAGTCTGAGTCTTCTGTTGAAAATGCTACTTTGTTAGTGACTACGTAATAAGGTAATATACAACAAGATAAGGCAAACAGGTTAGCAGAGTCTATGCATATATAATAACGAGTAGATAAAGTTCCGAAACTTCTCCAAGCTCAGGTGGTAAATGATACAGTCTCACGATGGTATAGGTATGAAGTCAGTTCAGTGCATGATATTGAGTTGAGTAGATTGAGGAGAGAGAGAGAAAGGGGTGATTTGTTTTCCTAGTGCGCTGATGCCATCGAATAGAAACATAGAAACATAGAAAATAGGTGCAGGGGTAGGTTATTCGGCCCTTCGAGCCTGCACCGCCATTCAGTATGATCATAGCTGATCATCCAACTCAGAACCCTGTACCTGCTTTCTCTCCATACCCCCTGATCCCTTTAGCCACAAGGGCCATATCTAACTTCCTCTTAAATATAGCCGATGAACCGGCATCAACTGTTTCCTGTGGCAGAGAATTCTACAGATTCACCACTCTCTGTGTGAAGAAGTTTTTCCTCATCTCGGTCCTAAAAGGCTTCCCTTTTATCCTTAAACTGTGACCCCTCGTTCTGGACTTCCCCAACATCGGAAGCAATCTTCCTGCATCTAGCCTGTCCAATCCCTTTAGAATTTTATACGTTTCAATAAGATCCCCCCTCAATCTTCTAAATTCCAGTGAGTATAAGCCTAGTCGATCCAATCTTTCTTCATATGAAAGTCCTGCCATCCCAGGAATCAATCTGGTGAACCTTCTTTGTACTCCTATTCTATGGCAAGAATGTCTTTCCTCAGATTAGGGGACCAAAACTGCACACAATACTCTAGGTGCAGTCTCACCAAGGCCTTGTACAATTGCAGTAGAACCTCCCTGCTCCAGTACTCAAATCCTTTTGCTATGAATGCCAACATTCCATTTGCCTTTTTCACCGCCTGCTGTACCTGCATGCCCACCTTCAATGACTGGTGTACAATGACACCCAGGTCTCGTTGCACCTACCCTTTTCCTAATCGGCCACCATTCAGGTAATAATCTGTGTTCCTGTTCTTGCAACCAAAGTGGATCTTCCTTTGTCCTCCAAAGTCCCTGATAAAGTCACCAACTGTGACAACACAAAAGAGAGTGCCGTTTTCATGCGCAGAAGCTATCAACCCAGGCAAGGGTTAAACTCACTGATAGCTTTCCACTGGTCACCCCTTTTCCACACTGTGAGAAAAACCCACCTTTTCCATGGGCACACAAAGCTCATCCAGTGTCTGTGTCTTTGTATTTCTGCGCGTCTTCCGTGTGTCTATGAACAGCCCATATTGAATAAACCTTACTATCTCGTCACACCTCCCTCCCTTTAGGAAAAACTTTGATCAAGGAGCAAAATTTTTGTCTAACTATGATACAGCTTGAAGCAATGCATGTGTAATTATCAGGTAACATAGCAAAACGTATACAAATTGTAATTTAACACCTGGACAGTCTGCTATAATGTTATCAGTTCTTTTAATATGTCTTATTTCCGTGTCATACTCTTGCAAGATCAGACCTCAGTTAAGCAACCTTCTATTCTTATCTTTCATTTTACTCAGAAACACTAATGAATTGTGGTCAGTGCAAACCACAAGCGTTTTCTGCGCAGGACATATGTGGACATCAAAATGTTGCAAAGCTAAAATGAATGATAACAATTCCTTTTCAACGGTAGAATAGCTTTTCTGAGGCGCATTAAATTTCTTGAGAAATAAACTACTGGATGTTCAATTTCATCATCATCCTTTTGAAACAATACTGCTCCGGCAGCTGCATCACGAGTGTCTACCGCGATTGAAAATTGTTTTTTAAAATCAGGTGCCTTGAGCACAGGATGATAGCACAGGATGATTTTCAGGCGGTCAAATGCCTGCTGGCAAAGATCATTCCATACAAATCCTTCACTCTTCCCTAGGAGTTTCGTTAGTGGGAGAGCGATGTCCGTGAAGTTTTTACAAAACTTACGGTAATACCCAACCATTCCTAAAACCCTTCTTAGTGCCCGTCAGAACGGGAACCTTAGCAATAGCCTGAACCTTGGCCTGCACAGGAGTCAGTTGGCCCTGGCCTAATACATAGCTAAGATACCTGACGGTGGCGTGGCCAAATTCACTTTTAACGAGTTTTACAGTAAGATTTACCTTTCAAACAGTTTCTCTGCTGCCGAGATATGCTCTTCCCATGTGTCATTCCAGAGAACTAAATTATCAATATAAGCCTCTGTATTTTCTAAACCTCGAATCACTGAATCAACTTTATCCACAATTACGTTATGTACTGCAGCCGTACACTGTTTAGGAATGTCAGGGAATAAATGTTTATACTTGCTAATTAAGCCCTTCAATTAACCATATATAACCATATAACAATCACAGCACGGAAACAGGCCATTCCGGCCCTCCTAGTCCGTGCCGAACTCGTAATCTCACCTAGTCCCACCTATCCGCACTCAGCCCATAACCCTCCACTCCTTTCCCGTCCATATACCTATCCAATTTTACCTTAAATGACACAACTGAACTGGCCTCTACTACTTCTACAGGAAGCTCATTCCACACAGCTATCACACTCTGAGTAAAGAAATACCCCCTCGTGCTTCCCTTAAACTTTTGCCCCCTAACTCTCAAATCATGTCCTCTCGTTTGAATTGATTCTGCTGATCAAGCTCCATATGATGGATTTTACTGTCAATGTTTTCCAAAACAACAGAATTTTCCAGCCTTGTGGAGACTACACTTAGCTTGTTAAAATTAACTGGTATCTCAGTACCAAGCTCCACGACTTTATTTGTTTTCATAACGGTACTCACAGGTGATGTCTCCATGTCATGATAAGGCTTTATCTTGTTTACGTGCACGACCTGAGTAGCCTTTCTTCCGTCAGGAGTTCTAATAACATAATTCAAAGAGTCAATTTTATTAATTATCTGGTATGGTCCACTAAATCTCGCTTGAAGGGGGTTGGTAAGGAGGGAGAACAGTAGCAGAACCTTATCTCCAACATGATACCTCTGTTCCGTAGCTCTCATTTTTATCTGAGAGTGCTGTAAATTCTGCTTCACAAGGTCACAAACCTTGTCCAGCCTGCTTCTGAATTCCAAACCATAATTAAGCACGCTTACACACACTTTCTGATCAGACCACTGTTCTCTGAGTAGGGTGAAAGGTCCTCCAGCCCTGTGAACGAAAACAAGTTCAAACGGGCTAAACTCTAATGGTTCTTGAATCGAGTCTCTAACAGTAAATAAAAGTAAGTGGACACCTTCATCCCAGTTTTTTCCATTTTCCACACAATATGTTTTAATCATTGTCTTAACAGTGGATTGGAACCGTTCCAAGGCTCCCTGGGACTCTGGGTGATATGGAGACGACACAATGTGCTTCGCTCCCAACTCACCAACTATCTGCTGGAATGTTTTCGAAGTAAATTACTACCCTGGTCAGATTGAATTTCTTTGGGCAGACCTACCAGTGTGAAAAACTTGACGTGTGCTTTTACCACAGTCTTGGCCTTGATATTTCTGAGAGGAACCGCTTCAGTGTGTGCTAGACGCAGCACACATAATTTTTAACAAGTACTGATGGCCAGCTACAGTGTTGGGCAATGGGCTAACACAATTCACTATGGCCCTAGAAAAAGGTTCACCAAAAGCAGGTATCGGTTTAAGTGGTTCTACTCGAACGGTCTGATTAGGTTTCCCCTCAACTTGGCAGGTGTGGCAGGTCCTGCAAAAATTCACAACATCCTTTCTTAAATTAGGCCTGTAGGATTCCTTCATAATCCTTTTCACCATCTTTCTCAATCCAAAATGTCCACCTCAAGGCATACTATGAGCCATGTTTAAAATCTCAGACCTGTACACTTTCAGGAACACAACTTGATACTCAGTGGTTTAATCCTCACTTGCAGGCACAGTAGGTAGTCTCCACTCCCTCATTAACACCACATCCTTAAGATAATATCCTACTGACTTTCTCTGAACCTCCTCTTCTGTGAGAACGGTCTGCTTTAACGCAGCAATCTCTGAATCTCGGCTTTGTTCCGCTATAAATTCATCCCTGGGCAAGGACAACCCTTTCTCATCCTCCTTACTACCCAAATCCTGCTGTAACATGGAAGACAGAGAAGTCTGTGACAAATCATCATTTCTGAGCCCCTGCTTTTGCTATCATGGGCCTGAGAATCCCCTGCCCCAAACTATCTGCATCAGCAGACCTTTTAGACATCGTTCGGGTTACTGCGCATGCGGGGTAAACATCAGTATCCATGTGTGGTTCGTCAGCAACCGGCTTGCT
Source organism: Hemitrygon akajei (assembly GCF_048418815.1). Classification (NCBI taxonomy): domain Eukaryota; kingdom Metazoa; phylum Chordata; class Chondrichthyes; order Myliobatiformes; family Dasyatidae; genus Hemitrygon; species Hemitrygon akajei. Next base: position 1,821,879 of record NW_027331949.1, read on the forward strand.
CGTTAGCTGCACTGCTGAATAAAGATCCCCACCTGCAACATTATACAGCAACACATCAACATTGTCTATCGGTAATTCAGATCGTACCCCGATTTTAACAGGTCCTGATACCAGTTTGCATTTCAAAATTACCTCATGCAAAGGCACGGACTCAGTCCCTTTTCCAATACTTTTGATAATATTTACTTCATCAGTTCTCGTCTCAACACCGAAGTCTAAAACATTGTCCAATATGAGTGACTGAAAAGCCCCAGTGTCTCGCCAGATTCTCATTGGAACCGGAGTTGACTCCTCCTTTACAGACACAATCCCATCTGTGATAAACCTCTTAAATCCCTCTTGCGCTCGGTCAGATCCCTTTTTCCCCACGGCGTCTCAACCGACTGAACGCAACCAGTTGGGATTGTCTCCTTTTCTTTTCCATTTTCCCTTTTCAGAGCAAAACAATTCCCCACCACATGACCAGGCTTCTTACAATAGTGATATGTAAAACTGGAAAACTTCCTTTTGATTGCTTTCCTTCCTCCTTACTCTTGTCACCAGTTCCCACCTTACTCTCCGGTTTAACCTCTGGGGTATCTTTGTTATCTCTGTTACTCTTGGTAGCTCTTACTCAAGAAAAAAACTTAACCTTATGAGTTAAGGCATATTACTCTGCCAACTTAGCAGACTCTGCCAGGGTCGCAGCCTCTTTTTGGTTTAAGTACGTCTTTACGTTATTGGGGACACAGTTTTAAAATTATTCTGTCAACATCAATATTAAGTCGTTAATATCCTTATTCAACCTTTTTGAGATTCGCCAATGATTAAAGTACACCCGTTTTTCATGGCAAATTCCACATAGGTTTGATTCCAAGGCTTCCACAGATCTCTGAATTTTTGTCTGTACACCTCCGGAATCAGCTCGTGAACCTTGAGCAAAGCATCTTTCACTGGGTAATACTGTATGCAAGGGTCAAGGATCAAGGCAGAATAAGCCTGCTGAGCCTTCCTCTTCATCACATTTTGTAACAACACAGCCCACTGATCCTTCGGACATTTCCGATTCTGAGCCACCTTTTCAAAGTGCAGGAAGTACCTATCGACCGGCTTCATTAAATGGCGGTACTAACTTAACTTCTTCGCTGACATTAAACGGTGCCACCAGCTCATGGCCTCCTCGCTGCATTCTCTCCCTCTCGAACTCCCTCTGTTTCTCTGCCTCTGCTGATACTCCACTCAAACAAATTAAAAGGGATTTTCCCCAGTCAGATCAACCAGTAAACACTCAATTAAGCCCACAGCAAATTTTAGAATGGCTGCCACCAATTTCTTCAATTCCTGGACGAGCCCCCAATTTCGTTACATAACGGGCTAAAAGACCAGCAGAAATGGAACGTACCTGGAATCTGAGTCTTCTGCTAACAAACACTATTGTATTAGTATCTACGTAATAAAGTAATATAAAACAAGATAAGGCACACAGATTAGCAGAATTTATGCATATATAAGTGAGTTAATAGTCCCCAAACTTCTCCAAGCTCAGGTGGTAAATGATACAGGCTCACGATGGTATAGGTATGAAGTCATCTCAGTTCGTGATATTGAGCTGTGTAGATTGAGGAGAGAGAGAGAGAGAAAGAGAGGTGATTCATTTTCCCAGTGAGCCGATGCCAGCAAATCTTCCCATTGTCCTCTAAAGTCCCTGTTAAAGTCACCGACTTTCACCCCTTTTCCACACTATGAGCACAACCTACCCTTTCCGTGGGCACACAAAGCTCATCCAGTGTCCGTGTCTCTGTATTTCTGCATGTCTTCCGTGTGTCTGTCTGAAAAGCAAGCTGGCCTTGTATTTATCCAAACATGCTGAACGCCAGCTGTCCATTACATAGCTCCACCCTTCAGTTTCCATAGCAGCTCACGAGCTGTTCGTTACTCTCTCTGAATCAGCAGCACGCCCTCTCTCTCTCTTTAAAAGAACTGTCCATAGTGAATAAACATTAAAATCTCGTCACAGTACTCCGTCTCTCATCTGCTCCTCACTATTACCTGTATTGCTGTCACCAGTGTCCCATTGTGCTCCGCCTATCATCTGCCTCTCTGTTAGGCGGAGTGGTAGAGACTGGGAAGAGATAGAAGGACGTTTAAAATGAATTCATTATCAATGTGCGTATAGAACCCTCAGACACACTACCTTGCTGACATGCGCAGTAAAAGAAAAAATCACAATGGTATCAATGAAACTAGACACAAAGTCTGACAAACTGTGCAAAGACAAAATACTATGAATAATAATATGAAACAAAGAAGTAAGAAAACAATTCTGAGAGTAACATAAACAGGTACCGCAGATCCTGAAAATCTGGAGCAATGGGCACAATGCTGAGGAAACTCAGCAGGTCAGGCAGCATCTTTGGAGGGGAATAAGCAATCAACTCTTAGTGGCCGGGACCCTACAACAGTTCTAATTCTCCCTGAGAAACGGGGAGGAGACCATGAGAAGGCAAAGGGAAAAGCCATCCTCTGCATCTAATGCATAATTACTGGAAATAGAGGGCTGGTTTATCAGTCCTTGGGAACGGAGGAAGTCCTTATGACTGTATATGACCTCTGTAACACCTGGCACAGATAGGAGAGGTAGCAAGCAAGTACGTTACGTGGCTTTTTCCAAGAAGACGATTCTGCTGGGAGCTGACAAAAGATGAAATCGTTCATTACACTATCCCGCTGTCGTTCTCGCTCCACACAAACGTCCCAGACCATGATGACTAAGTTGTTTTTCTGAACAAGACTGATTACCCAAGTTTGGCGCATGTCCAGGTGACCCCTTTCCGTCCATGTCTTAAGTTGCGTTCAATTTTCGTAAATATCCTGACTTTTCCTGGATTATTGTGTGAAAAAGTTTCGGTAGGGATCTCCTTTAAATTCTTTCCACCCGACCCGAAACCTATGCTGTCTTGCTTTATATTCTGTTATCCTGGGGAAAATACAGCAAACCTACAAATTACCAATACAGCTTGTAATTTGATATTAAGACCACAAGAACATAATGCATAACAACAGCATTAGGCCATTTTGTCCACCGAGTCTGCTCTGCAATTTCATCTTGGCTGATCCAATTTTCCCCTTCGCTCCAATCTCCCACCTTCGTCCCATATTCCCTCTTTCCCTGACGAAGCAAGAATCTATCAAACTTTGCCTTAAATATTGTCAGGGCTCTGGAGCAGCGATCCAATCGCAGACCCCGTACTGTGCACACAGTGATATTAATTGAGTAACACATCCCAAGGTGCGAACAAAGTCGGCGTCAAAGTTCGGGCAGAGATCAAAACATCCAGAGAAATCCAAAAACAAGAATCCGGAAACAGACAGAGTCGATATTCAGACGGACAAATTAGAGATACGAATGCTGGAAAGGCTCAGGAAAATTCACTGGCACAATCTAGCAACAAACAGGTGAAAACACAGGAAGGTGAAAAAACAGGTGAAATACACTGAGCAATGTATGTTAACAATGTATGAAATCCCCAACAACAAGGTGGAAAAGCTCGAAAGAGTGATCAGCACACATGTGAAACAGTGGTTTGGACTTCCACGATGATTAAGTCCTGTTGGGTTGTACGGGAACGGCAAATTGGAATTACCAATTACAAGTCTTGTGGAAGAATTCAAATCCACCAAAGCAAGGTTGGTCATTACCCTCACTGAATCTGAAGATACTGTTATTCGAACAGCAGCCCCCCCGTGTGTCAACAGGAGGAAGTGGACTCCATATGAAGCCATTCAGAGTGCTAGGTCTGCTCTTCACTTCAGGGATGTCCAACATGGGAGAGCCAGTCTCTGGCTCGTCCCAAAGGCTCCTCAATGGCACAAGGCAACATCAGTGCAGAAGAGACGGCTCGTGGTGGAGGAGGTTAGGAGACAGGAGGAGGCAAAGCGACACGCCAGAGCCGTTTCAATGGCCAAGCAGGGCCAATAGACTAATTGAGAGAGCCTGGAAAAGAAGAAACTCAGTTGGCGTGACATCTGGGAGATGGAGGGATCTCGGCTAAGTTTTGTCATCAGAGCCACTTATGACCTCCTACCAACACCTCAAAATCTGAACCAGTGGTGGGGAGAAGACCCTACTTGCTCTCTTTGTCAAGCACCTGGATCACTAAGGCACATTTTAACAGGATGCATCATAAGCCTCAGCCAGGGGCGGTATACTTGGCGGCGTAACCAAGTTCTCAGACAGCTGGCATCAATCTTGGAACAGAGGCAAACCACCGTAAACGCTCTCCCACAAACATCGGCAGGAAATATCCACATTACACGATTTGTACCAGCAGGTCAACCTCCAGAGCACCAAGTAACATCAAAGGACGTAAGCATTCTGCATGTTGCTCGGGATTGGAAAATGGGCGTGGACTTGGAGAAAAAGCTTGTGTTTCCCCCCAGACATTGCGGCTACAACACTCCAGCCAGACATAGTCCTGTGGTCCACAACAGCCAAGCTGGCATATGTTGTGGAATTGACAGTACCATGGGAAGATGGCATTGAAGAAGCTTATGAGAGGAAAAAGACCAAGTACTCGGAACTGGCAACTGAAGCTGCTCAGAACGGCTGGAAGGCCAAGATTTCCCCTGTAGAAGTGGGATGCAGGGGATTCGTCGCTACATCTACGACCAGTCTATTGAAGAAGGTGGGGGTGAGGGGTGTCTCCCTCCAACAAGCAATCAAGTCCTTGTCAAATGCAGCAGAGGAAAGCAGCAACTGGATTTGGATTAAAAGGAAAGACAACAACTGGGCTGCAAGATGGAGACAGGAGGGTACGAAACTGAGGGTGGTGTATCTGGGACACCAGGTAGCACCATTGAACCCTCTGGAGACGTCGTGGGCTTATCAACGAAACGTCAAAGAAGGAGGGTGCGCACCTGACAACCCCGATGACGTAGCTACCCTCCTCGTCACCACTGCAAGCCACTGCCAACATCGAGAATGCCAACTTTATCATTGGGATTGAAACATCAAGTCCTAGTAGCTCTACATTCTACTCTACAGATACAACGCAGTGACCGTACATTCCATTGTATTTTATTTGGGACATGTTGCACATTCCGGCACAGCACATGTTTGCTACATTGGACGTTTCTCTTTGAAGTCATAAACATCGACCCGAATCTAACCTGGCCATTAACCCTCAGCACTGTACCATTGACCCGGATCGAACCTGGCCATTAACCCTCAACAATGTACCATTGACCCGGATCTAACCTGGCCATTAACCCTCAGCACTGTACCATTGACCCGGATCGAACCTGGCCATTAACCCTCAACAATGTACCATTGACCCGGATCTAACCTGGTCATTAACCCTCAGCACTGTACCATTGACTGGATCGAACCTGGCCAGTAACCCTCAGTGAAGGTAAAGCGTTTTACCATGGACCCGGGGTAGTGGAAGTCATCACTGTGTTCATTGATCTAGTGAGGGAATAGTTTGAGCTGTAGTATGAGTTCTGCCGAATGGCAGTGAAAATCATCACTCTGTTCCTTGATGAAGTGAGGGAAGAATTTGGTCTGTAGTATGAATTCTACTGGGGGTGTGGAAATCATCACTGTGTTCTTTGATGAAGTGAGGGAAGAGTTTGGACTGTAGTATTCTAGAAGCTGTGGTTCAGAGAAATCTTCACGCAGTCAATGAATAAACAGGCAGAGATGAGCGACAAGCGAGTTTCCATGGTTAGTCCTCCGATTGGTGGAAACTTTGAGGAATGGGGAATGAAGGAATAAAGTGAAAAATATCCCTAATACTGACTTTTAATTTAATGCTGTTTAATAGATTTCTGTGTTCTTCGGATGAGTCAATCATCCACCAGACGCGAAGCAACTTTTGAGGTACAGTCACTCAACTAGCCAATTAAAGTTTCTACACTTCTCTGTATTGTCTGTAAAACTCTAAACATTTCGGCCAGTCTTATTAAGCCAGTAGTAAGATGAGTGTTGCGCCTGCGTGGGGTGTACAGAATCAACGATCTTAGGCTCAAGATGAGCAGTTAGCGATTCGATATGAATAGAGAAGATATTCATTTTCACCGGAAGTGGAGAATTTTTGGAATCCACGACACAAGGTGTCTGTGGAGGCTCAGTGTCATAAGGGGGGCGTTGGGACTGGACCCAAATGCAGGACACAGACACTGAAGTACTAGGAACAGAACGGGACAAAACTAAAGGACGGGACAGGTCGCAGACTAGGCTAGGGAAGAAGGACCAGGACGAGAGACTGGTGTTACGAATGTGAAGCAACTCTGAGGGGCCGAAGGGTACAAAGTCGCCCCCTCCTTTTTGAGAATCGCAAGATCGCTATTAATTCGGGTCTGGGACCCAGGAAATGAGAGAGAGACACGCAGAATACACAGGGTTTGGAATGTGTCCTGGCCTCAGCGAAATGGAACCACTGATAACGGCTATTGCCTCTTGGAGACGGAATTGTGTATTGAGTACTGTACTATTCATTGGAACCCCTCAGGGGACAACCAGAGTGGGATGGTTGAGGGATTGCAACATCCCAACCTGATTGACATCTGAGATCCCGTGAGTAAGGATAAAAGAGGGTCTGGGGAACAACCCCTTTAGACGCACCAGGAGAAACGCTAGAGATCCCGTGACAGCGTTTAGTAGCGACAGCCAGTGGGGGCCCGCGTGCGTCCTCCCTTTGCCAGGGTGGCGGGCTCATCACGGAAGAACGGTTTAGCTAAAGGAGAGGTCACAAGTGAACGGCCACGACGACGAGACTCCTGACGGATCGAAATCATAAAAGGAAAGCCGGCAAGTTTTTCTCCAAATCTCTCTCTCTCTCCAACCATTGCAACAAAGCGGTCCCCAAAGGCTGCAGCCTGCATGAACTGAGTGAACTTTATATTTCCATCGGACAATACATTATCCCCTAGACAACGATACTTATTTCTTATTGATTATTATTATACCCGCACTTTTAGATTTAGTATTGACGACGTATATTATCTGTATATTTGCATTGATATTATTTTTGTGTATTTTTACTAATAAATACTGTTAAAAATAGTATCATCGGACTTCAACGGACGTCTCCATCTTTGCTGGTAAGTGACCCAGTTACGGGGTTCGTAACACTGGGAACAAGGAGCTTGGGGTAGACTCCGAGCCCGAGACTGGACAAGGACCCAAAACATGTGTCTTGACTCAGGCTCGGTCCCAAACCAGGCGAAGTCGTGACGAGGCCTGGGTTCCTGGAACTTGAGGCTTGAAACTTGGGTTCTTGGAGCTTGAGGCTTGGGGCTTGGTTTCTTGGAGCTTGAATAACTCGGAGGCTGGAGCTTGGAGGCAGACTAGGAACTGTACATCAACATAGAGCCGGGACTCAACTTTCACTCCAAGCCAAGGTGGGGGAGGACCATCCGTCGGGTAACGGCAGAACGGCCTGACTTACCCGACGGAGGCAAAAACAAGACAGATTCCCCCCGCAGGGCAACGGCAGAACGGCCTGACTTACCCCACGGAGGAGAGGCAGGAAGAGATCAACACTGAAGAACAACAGACAGTTCCATCTCTGCATCGGGGTTGCTCCAAGTCGCAGTTACTGCCAACAACCTTGGCTGGCTACAGAAACAACCGGATCCCTACCTAGCTCGGAGTAGCTGATGCCACCCAGCTGGCCGAATCCATACCGCAATGCCAGCTCTGACTACTGACAGCAAGGCTCCAAGAAGCAATGGTTCTCCAACGCAGCCTAAAGATGGCTAGTGGCCGTTCTAGCCTTCCACTGGCCATTTGCACCCAGGGAATCTTGACAAGACGACCCCCCAACCACATTCAATCCCAGGGCCACTTATACTCCCAGCCCCAAGATGAGCATCAGGTGCTTATGTTAAGTCCAACTGAAACAAGGGACAGCCGGAGGACCCAGAGTCCGGAGTCCGCGGACCAGACCGTGAACCAGAATGAGGACTTCAGACTGGACCATGATACTCAGTGGCTAAGTATGTTAAAGAACAAGAGCGGCAGAGATTGCACACTAAGGCAAGTGTAGGGATATGAGTGAAGGGAATTGCAAGCGGCCCTCGAGTAAAATTGTAGGCATTGGCTTGGCGTCCGTAATGGGTTCCTAACCAATTTTATTCTTGTGATCTCTAATGTGAGATTCAGAATCTGGCCACAATGCTTTGGGTTAACCTTATCAAATACTCTGTGTGGTTTCTGAATTTTGTCTTTGGGAAATGTATAGACTTACTTTGTTGCCTTTGACGTTGACACTCTTTTTCCCGTTTCTAGTTTCACTGTCATTATCTTGTACTTCAAACTCTACAACCTGATTAAACTTTCCTCATCACGTGTCCTAAAACAAAAGAAACCTCACGTTTCCAGATAAGATGAAGTATGACAGAGTTTAGATATTTCGCCTGTAGCCGAATTCCTCTGAAATTAATCATCCATTCCCTCTTCATCTCGTCCAAAGTGATGAAGAGTAGACTATTACCCATAAATTATTGTGGAATATTGCATCATCACTGTTAATGTAACATCAATGCCGATTAATGCCTGATTAGTTGTCCGAACCGAGTTTCCCTTTGCTAAGCACAAGATAGTCTGCAGATGCTGGTTATCCACAGAAACGCACAAAATGCTGGGGGCTCAGCAGGCCGGGCAGCATCTATGTAGAGGAATAAGAAGTCGACGCTTCGGGCCGAGATTTTTCACCAGGGCTGATGATGGGCCTCGGACTGAAAGGTCGACTCTTTCCACAGATGCTGCCTGACCTGCTGAGTTTCTCCGGCATTTTCCGTTCTGAATCCCTTTGCTTTATTGTCTGTACAGTTGAATATTGGCTGAGAGAGCGAGGGAAGATGCAGGTAAATGGTCCAAAGCCAGCCTCAGTCTAGATTAGTGAGGTAGGTTCGAGTGGTTAGTTGTTCTATGGCCCGACCTCTGTTCAGATATTCCTCTGCGTTTTCTGCAAAGCTGACTGCAAATACTTCTGATGAGTCCTTAATTTCATCAATAATGAAAAAAACACACTCGGATTCTGATCGCGTGATCCCCTTTAAACTTTTCCCTTCTCAGCCTAAATGCATCCACTAAAGCACTTGACATGTGTACCCTGGGGGAAATATTCCGACTGTCTGTCCTAAATGTGTCTGTCAAACTGTCCTTGCAGAGAATACCGTCTCAGCCATGCGTCAGCCCGGTAAGCCACTTCTGAAACCTCACCAACGGCACCACGCTCTCCCTGTAATGGAGCGCTCAGAGCTGTACACAATACTCCCAGTGCGGCCCAAACAAAATTTCAGAGGGCTGCAACATTACTTCTCTATTCTTGCATTGAATGTCCCTAGCGGTGAAGGTTATCCTATCCATCTCCATTTTTATCCAAGTCATTTATAATATATCACGAACAACAGGGGCTCTGTCATGGATCCTTGCCAAACATTGCTGGTCACGGACACCCAACCACAAGAACATCCCACCAAGACTTTACAAGCGTTTGGGACACTGAGCTTCATCAGTCAGCGCACAGAATGTGCATTTGTTGCAGCTATATCAGACGTTTGAGGTTGAGATAGCGTGGGTCCATGCAGGCTTTACCCCCTCCCCCTCTTGCTGATTTAGACTAGAACTAGGCATCACGGGTTGCGGGTGAACGGTGAAATGTTTAATAAAACACGAGTCCAAATTCGTCACTCAGGGGGTGGTGCGAGTGTTGATCCGGTTGTCACATTGAAGGGACTTTTGTGTAGGTACATGGGTGAAAGCAGTTTGGGGAACAATGGTTCGTGGGCAGGTGGATGGGGCGAGACAGAAAACCGGAGAGTGTCGAATCGGTAGAACTGTTGCCTCAGTCGGCTCCGGAAGCGAAGTTACACGTCATATTTAAAGCAGAGGTTGATAGGCTCCTGGTTAGTGAAGGCGTCAAAGGTTACGGGCAGTAGGCGGGTTAAAGGGATTCAGAAGGGAAAATAAAACATCCATGATGAAATTGCGGAGTGGATTCGATGGGCCGAATGGACAGTTCAGCTTCTGTGTTTTATTGTCTGAAACACCTCACAAAAATCCACTATCCTAATCTCATCAATCACCATTGATGTGTTTTTTTTAGATTTCTCAGTACACGCCGTCAGCCAAGCATAATAAGCCCTGCAGGGCACAAAACTATAATGACTGTTCAACATCTGACCGTATACATTTCAAATGCACAGAAACCCCCAGCCAAAGTAATCACTTCCAGCAGCTCTCCTACTGCTGAGCTGAGGCTCACTGACCCACAATATGTTATGTTGGAAGTCGGCTTGACCGCGAAGGGCCGTGTGTCTTGTGTCAGATTCAATTTTATTTCAGTAATGTATAATCAGTAATCTGGGATGCTCTTTAGAGTGGAGTTCGGGACGACGCGGCCTGTCGGCTCACTGCAGATCCCAGTGACTCTCACAGTGGAAACATACACACTGGCCTTCACAAATCAGAGTAGAGAGCGCGGGAGGTGGGATGTCTGGGTGAAATTGTATAAGACGCTGGTAAAGGCCCGATATGGAGTGTTGTGTGCTGACGTGGTATGTCAAAGGTCAGCCAGATACATGTGCCGTGTCCTCTGGACTGGCAATGGATGAACGGAATCTGAAATATAGGGTTAATATCAATGTGAGTACTTTCTGCATAATTACACTGCATTCTAAATTACCCACTCTGGAAATCAGAGTCACGGGGACCTACCTGCACAGAAACAGGCTTAGATCATTTAGTCCGCACCGATCTATTATTCTGACTAGTCCCAAGGAACTGCACCTGGTCAATTGCACCTGCCCACCCACTCCATCCATGTACTCACCCACACGCCTCCTGAGTGCTAAAACCAAATCCGCATCCATCACTTCCGCTAGAAGCTGGTTTCACTCTCTCAGCCCCCTGTGAGTGAAGAGTTCCCCCGGACATTTCAATGCGTTTGGAGTGGAAAAGCTGTCTGTCATGGGATGGAACTGAATGAAGAGACAACCTGTGATATAAAGTGAGCGCCTGAACAGGGACTTGAACCCTGGACCCTCAGATTAAAAGTCTGATGCTCTACCGACTGAGCTACCCAGGCTCTGTTATCCTGGAACCAATTACACTGAGAACACACACACACACACACACACACACACACACACACACACACACACACACACACACACACACACACACACACACACACACACACACACACACACACACACACACACACACCCTGTCTCGAGGGTTTCTCCATTCCAGTTTTCTTTCTCGGATCCATTTCCAACGTTTTTAGACTCCGTGAGTTTCATCGCAAATATCAAGAGAATTATCCTTCACTGAAACATCCCAAGCATCAAACTGGTCTGTCGGGGTCTGGGTTCCGGGCCCGTCGTGCAGGAAGAAGAGATGGTTGTGGCAAAGTGAATAAGTCAAAGGGAGTGAGTTCGGGAGATGCGGCAGGCAGGGGAGGAACAGAGAGCGAGAAGGTCTGATAGGAGAAGCTGCATTTATTTTAAGCAATGAGTGACGGACAGGGCAGATGGGTTCAGGAAGACGGGACTGGGTAAGACTATTGAATGGTTCACTGGGACGATAAGACGGACTCTTGACCTCACAATCTACCTCGTTATGATCACCCACCTTATCGTTTACCTGTTCTGTGCTCGCTCTGTAACTGTTACACCTTATTCTGCATTCTTTTATTGTTTTACCCTGTTCCAGCTCAACACGTTGTTCAGTGATCTGATCTTTGTGTACAGGATGCAGAACACGTTTATGATTGTATTTCTGTATGAGACAACGATCAACCAATTCCAATTCCAACTCTCCTTATAACTACTAACTTCTGATACAGATCATAACCCGGTGAATCTCCTCGCCAGCCTCTCCAATGCGTTTTTACCTGTGTCAGGGTAACAAGAAATGATCGCATTACATCATATGCAGCCTGACTAAAGTTTATGCAAGTTTATGATTTTTGACTATTCTACTCAATCCCTCAGCACTTAAAACAACCGGTCACTGTATTCGCCACCCTGTCTATTGTGTTTCCCCTCTCCGAGAGATGTGCTGTAGATTAGGACGGCATGGTCCTCTGTCATTTACTGAGTTCTACCCTCTAGCATTCGACTACACAGAGTGCAAAGCCCCACAATCGTCCGGTTAAACATCATCTGACCTTCCTCTGCCTCCGTCTGCTGTGACTGTTGACAGCTTCCTTCTCTATACACAACTCCAGTGTTTTTATTCCGTCACCTATCAGCTTATTGATCAACCCGTGTACGTTTCACTCCAAGTCATGTACCGTATCACAGGTACCGGAACAGGCAGGTGGGAAGATAACGCGATTCAGGAGGGATGATGGGATATCTGAGAGTGTTGTTTACAACAGTTCATTCAGTTCCATATATCGCATGAACTTCACTCATTTGAAATGTTGATCTGCGATGAAGATCAGTACCGACTAAAATACTTTGAATGCAGAGTAGCCAACATAGTTATTCAGTTTGTTGATCTGCGCTGAATGGTCGTGATATATTAAATTAGTTCTCCGGTCAAAGGATTAACTCTACGCCATCCATTTCAAACTTACAAACAACATTAGAGGTCACGTGGACAGATACCTGTCTCGGAAAGGTTGAGAACGATATTGACCAAACTCAGGTGACTGGAAACGGCTCCAGAGGCCCCTTGGACGAAATGCGTTGAGCGGCCACTCATTCTGTCCTGAAACGCCGATTGATTCTACGACCATTCGCAGCCGTGTGGCCTGAGGAAAACCTTGGCGTTTGGAATTGCAATGCTAACTTATTCCCTGCATCTCTCTGTTCATTTTGGAAACTCAACGGCTGCATTTATCGAACTACAATCCTTAAGAACGTCTCCATCTCGCAAAGGATTGTGTCAGGTACTCAACCAGGCATAAATGACTTTCCACAGACAGTCATTACCGTCCAACCATCCGGCTCCTGGTCCACAGTGGATAACTTCACTCACCTCAACAGCAGTAGATGCAGTTTATATAGATTTCAGCAAGTCATTTGACAAGGTACCCCAATGCAAGGGTTATTGAGAAAGTAATGAGGCATGGGATCCAAGGGGACATTGCTTTGTGGATCCAGAACTGGCTTGCCCACAGAAGACAATGTGTGTTTGTAGACGGGTCAAATTCTGCATGGAGGTCGGTCACCAGTGGCGTGCCTCTGGGATCTGTTCTGCAACCCCTACTCTTTGTGATTTTTATAAATGACCTTTGTGATATGGTGCAACTCAAACTACCTGCGTCTCAATATCACCAAGACCAAGGAGATGGTGGTGGACTTTAGGAGATCTAGGCCTCATATGGAGCCAGTGATCATTAATGGAGAATGTGTGGAGCAGGTTAAGACCTACAAGTATCTGGGAGTACAGTTAGACGAGAAGCTAGACTGGACTGCCAACACAGATGCCTTGTGCAGGAAGGCACAGAGTCGACTGTACTTCCTTAGAAGGTTGGCGTCATTCAATGTCTGTAGTGAGATGCTGAAGATGTTCTATAGGTCAGTTGTGGAGAGCGCCCTCTTCTTTGTGGTGGCGTGTTGGGGAGGAAGCATTAAGAAGAGGGACGCCTCACGTCTTAATAAGCTGGTAAGGAAGGCGGGCTCTGTCGTGGGCAAAGTACTGGAGAGTTTAACATCGGTAGCTGACCGAAGGGCGCTGAGTAGGCTACGGTCAATTATGGAAAACTCTGAACATCCTCTACATAGCACCATCCAGAGACAGAGAAGCAGTTTCAGCGACAGGTTACTATCGATGCAATGCTCCTCAGACAGGATGAAGAGGTCAATACTCCCCAATGCCATTAGGCTTTACAATTCAACCGCCAGGACTTAAGAACTTTTTAAAAGCTATTACTAATGCTTTTTGAGATAGTGATTTAGATGCATATCATATTTTTTACTGAGTTAAGTATTGTATGTAATTAGTTTTGCTACAACAAGTGTATGGGACATTGGAAAAAAAAGTTGAATTTCCCCATGGGGATGAATAAAGTATCTATCTATCTATCTATCTATGACCTGAATGAGGAAGTGGAGGGATGTGTTAGTAAATTTGCGGATGACACAAAGGTTGGAGGTGTTGTGGATAGCTTGGAGGGCTGTCAGAGGGTACAGCTGGATATTGATAGGATGCAAAACTGGGCTCAGAAGTGGCAGGTGGAGTTCAACCCAGATAAGTGTGAGGTGATTCATTTCGGTAGGTCAAATATGATGGCAGAATGTAGCATTAATTGTAAGACTCTTGGCAGTGTGGAAGATCAGCGGGATCTTGGGGAAACTCAAAACTGTTGTGCAGGTTGGCTCTGCGGTTAAGAACGCATATGAATCATTGGCCTTCAAGTGTGGGATTGAGTTTAAGAGACGAGACGTAATGTTGCAGCTATATAGGCCCCTGGTCAGACCCCACTTGGAGTACTGTGCTCAGTTCTGGTCGCGTCACTACAGGAAGGATGTGGAAACCATAGAAAAGGGTGCAGAGGAGAACTTACAAGGATGTTGCCTGGATTGGGGAGCTTGCCTTATGAGAATAGGTTGAGTGAACTTGGCCTTTTCTCCTTGGAGAGACGGAGGATGAGAGGTGACCTGAAAGAGGTGTAAAAGATAATCAAAGGATTTTTTCCCAGTGCTGAAATGGCTCGCACGAGAGGGTACTGTTTTAAGGTGCTTGGAAGTAGGTACAGAGGAGATATAAAGGGTAGAGTTTTTACGCAGAGACTGGTGAATGCGTGGAATGGGCTGCCAGCGACGGTGGTGAAGGCAGCTACAATAGGGTCTTTTAAGAGACTCCTGGATAGGTACATGGAGCTTAGGAAAATAGAGGTCTATGGGTAATCCTAGTAAATTCTAAAGTAAGGACATGTTCGGCACATCTTTGTAGAACGAAGAGCCTGTTTTGTGCTGTAGGTTTTCTATTCTTCTACAGAAAGACAGATTTGGAGAATGGGTAAAGGAATGGCAGCTGCAATACAGTGTTGGGAAATGAATGGTCATAACCTTTGGTAGAAGAAATGAAAAGAGTGACTATATTCTAAATGGAGAAAAATACAAATTAAATCTGAGGTGCAACAGGACTTGCAAGTCCTTGTGGAGGTCCGCTAAAGTTCAATTTGCAGCTTGAGTCTGTGGTGTAGAAGGCAAATGCAATGTAGCATTCATTACAAGAGAACTAGAATATAAAAGCCAGGATGTAACGTTGAGACTTTATAAAGCACAGGTGAAGCCTCACTCGGAGTATTGTGAGCAGTTCTGAGTCCCTTACCTTACCTTAGATCTAAAAACTGCAGAGGGTTCAAAGAAGGTTCACAAAAGTGAATCCGGGATTGAATGGCTTGTCATTTGAAAAGCGTTTAATGGCTCTGGGACTGTTCTCGGTGGAATTCAGAAGAACAAATGGCGACCGCTTTGAAATCTATCCAATGCTGAAAGGCTTTGCTGGAGTGGATGTGGTGAGGCTGTTTCCTGTGGTGGGAGAGTCTAAGACCAGACTGGGTCCGAGAAGAAAATTTGATCAGCCATGATGAAATGGCGGAGCGGACTTGATGGTCAAATAGCCTAATTCTGCTCCTAAATCGGTTGGTCTTATGGTCTAATATTCTCATTGCTGGAAAAATGCCAATCCAAATTTTCACTCATTAATGTGTCATATTTTCCATTCTTTTGAGTTTCGCAATTAATGCAAACAAATAAAATCCCCGTAGGGAATTGGCTCAGCTGATTTTTTTTTAACACACATTTCTAAAATGACTGTTCTTAACTGTTGAAGCTTCCATGTCCCCACGGAGATCTCAGTGGGTATAAAAACTTTGAGATTGTAGAGCCTCGAAGTTTCATTCAGAAAGGATTACCTGTAGTGTCGTGCGAACACCGTATAATACAGAGAATGCTGTACATCTATCACAGTGTTGAGAAAATAGTCTATGTTATCATTGCCGTCATCGGTGTTCCTGGTGAGTGAATGCAACCATTCAAATTGTGTTGCTCCGGGTGTGATTTTATGACTGTTAATGTGGAACAGATTTTTTAAAGAAATATTTGGAATATTCTGCTCAGTTCCGGTCACCTCGTTGCAGAAAGAACGTGAAAGCTTTAGAGGGTGCAGATATGATTTCCCAGGATTCTGCTTGGAATGCAGAGAATCTCTTATGAGGAAAGGTTGTGTGAGCGCGGGCTTTTCTCTTTGGAGAGAGAGGACGGTGAGAGGAGACTTGACAGAGGTGTACAAGATGGTAAAAGGCAGAGATCAAGGGGATATTCAGAGACTTTTTCCCAACGCGATATGGATAATACGAGGGGGCATAATTATAAAGTGATTGAACAAAAATGCACGGGATGTCAGAAGTAATTTTGATTTTTCACGTGGAGACCGATGAGTGTGTGAAACGGTCTGCCAGAGATGCTGGTAAAGGAAGATACATTAGGAGCTAGGCACATACATGAACAGAACGAAAAATGATGACGGAAAAAATATGGTGGTCATTGTGGAAGGGAAGGGTTAGATTGATCTTGGAGTAGGTGAATAGGTCAGCAAACATCGCATATTGTATTGTTCTCTGTTTCATTTTATATTCACCATTAACCGTTCTGCACATTTACCACTATGCAAAAAAAAAGATGCCCCTGCCATCCCCATGTACTTTCCTCCATTCACCTAAAAATTATACCAGAAAACCCTTAAAATGCGGGGTTTTTCCCATTCTCATCTACATCCCAGATGCTTTCGTCATCTTGACGGCAGAACTCGTGGGAAAGCGCATGACTCACTGAAAACAGTCACTCGGGTGCAGCAAGCGGTGATACCATCCCCGTCACGTTGTCCCTCATTGAGGGAACTTTTGACAACAGGACAAATGCATCCAAACTGCACCTGTAGAAAGCCGGAGTAAAACCATCCCGGACCGCTGTTTACAGTTTTGTACCCTTGACAAAACGGCGAATGCCCCGTTGCTGGGGTTACCGCCTGAAATGCACATCAAAATGGTTGGGAATGAGGTGTGGGCAGTTTCTCCGCCGAGACGGTGGCTGGCATGTGAATTTCCATCGTGTAAAAGGCAACAGTCGCCCGCTAGCTGACACTCTTTCCATGGGGATTAGATAGATCTCCCGCAATAAAAGATTTGCTGTTAGAATAGAGTTTGGTATTGCCATAGAGAATCGACAATTATTGCACTGAATGATGCCGGTGAAGTGGCTGAATGACTCCTAATTGGATTTTCGATGCATCCACCTTATTTCCTATCTGTCGGGTTTTGTTTGTGTGCCGTCTTCACTGATTCTATTGTATTCCATTGATCCACTGTAAACGCCCGCAGGTAAATCAATCCCTGGATAGTGTATGTGACATATTCGGACTTTGATCATAAATTTACTTTAAACTTTAGACTTTTATCAGTTATGATACAGAGGCACGATCTCTACTCTGTGGAGAACAGACGAGGTGGCCGAATGGTTAAGCCGGGCAATGCAAGTCCATTCTGCGTTCTACGTCTGGGTTTGAACCCGATTCTTCTCCTGAAATGCCGGTGTTATGAATATTTTCACACAAATATTACTGAGGTAGCTTTCCTGGCGCCGCGGTAGAGCAGCGGATAGCGTGACGGTATTTCAGTTCGGGGGGTCGGACCTCAACTTAAATCCACACAACTGTTTCCCACCTCTCCAACGTTGAGAGGAACACGGCCCCTCCTGCTCCGTTCAACACATCCCTTCCTGGTTAGCGTCTCAGGATGGCGTCGGTCCGTTGGGGAGATGAGGAGCCGTTTTTTGAGATTTGCAACGATGCCTGGTTGGGACTGCTTCCAGAACCATTCTCCTCTGAGGAAATTAGCTCCTCCGCTCGAACTGGAAGAAAGTTTGAGCGAGCTGGAGCTTTTCGCTTTGCAGTGGAGGAGGGTGAGAGGGAGTCTCGATGGAGGTGATGGGCAGAGTACCTGGGCGTCAACATTTCTGCAGGTCTACACTGAGACCAGCATATTGATACAATTACAAACAGAGCACGCCAGCGAGCATATATCATGAATGCGAGGAGATCTGATATGCTACCAAAGTATTCTATAGTTTCTATAAATGTCTATTGATATCCCGTGGAGAGCGTTCTGTCTGGTCCCATCACCGTCTGGTATGGATGAACACTAGAGAGCATCGGGAAAAGCTGCAGAGAGTTGTAACCCCAGCCAGTTCAATCATGGACACTAGTGTCCCCACGAGTGAGAACACCTACAATCTGCGATGCATCAAGAAGGCGCCATCCATCATTAAAGGTCCAACCCCAACCCCCATCCAGGATGTGTCCGGTTCTCAGTTCTATCATCAGAGAGGTCTGTGTGTTTTTAAATGCTGAGCGGCTCCCGCGTCATTGGTTGATGAGATATTTGTGTTAATAAGCAGGGGTACCAGTGTGCCTCATAGAGTGGACACCGAGTGTATGTTGTGTGCTCTAACATGACTTCATTACTTCCCCCGTTCTGATCCCTGCTCTCTCCCTCCAGTGAATTTAGTGGCGATTGCCATCCTGTCCCGGGGAAAGTGCGGTCTCTCCACCTGCACCACTCGTTACCTGGTCGCCATGGCGGCGGCGGACTTGATGCTAATCCTCACCGAGGTTATTCTGTACCGGATCAACTTCCATTATTTCCCGGAGTGCTTCCTCAACATAACCCCCGTGTGCAGTGTCATCACCGTGCTGCGTCGCTCCGCCACCGACTGCTCCGTCTGGTTCACCGTCACTTTCACACTCGATCGGTTTGTTGCCATCTGTTGCCAGCGGCTGAAAACAAAATATTGCACCGGGGAGACTGCGGCAGTGGTTCTGGGGACAACCGGCGTTCTACTGTGTCTGAAAAATGTCCCCTACTACTTCACGTATGTACCAAGAGTGATAATCGACAATGTGCCGCGGGGCTGCTATCCAATGATCGCTTTCTTTACCGAACCAGGCTGGATGGGGTATGACTGGTTCAACACGGTTTTAACCCCGCTCCTCCCTTTCGCTGTCATTCTGCTGCTCAACGCTCTGACAGTCAGGCACATTTTGGTGGCCAGCCGGGTCCGGAAGGGGCTGCGGGGTCAGAGCAGTGGGGAGAACCGCAGCGACCCGGAGATGGAGAGCAGGAGGAGGTCTATAGTTTTACTCTTCACCCTCTCCGGCAGCTTCATCCTCCTGTGGCTGACGCACGTCGTGGAATTCGTCTACTATCAGATCACGGGGACGGCGGCCGGGAGGAACGACTCACAGTTCATCTTTACGCTGGTCGGGTTTATGCTGCGGACCGTCAGCTGCTGCACCAACACGTTCATTTACGCGGCGACACAGTCCAGGTTCCGGGAGCAGCTGAAGAGCGCGGCGGTGTATCCGGTCACCTCGCTGCTTCGGGTCATCGGCGCCTCGGCCACCTGAGCGACCCCGGGATCACCTGCCCGGCCCCCGGGCTTCTGAAGGCCCATGCACCAAACAACCGCAGCAAAGTGCGGGGGAGGCCAGTCTGCCCTTGGCAAAACCTAGAGAACACAGCGCAGCACAGACCCCTCGGCTCATCATGTTGTGCCGGCCTTTAAACGTACGCCAAGACCAAACTAACCGTTCCTTGCTACAAACAGGAGAAAATCTGCAAATGCTGGAAATCCGAGCGTGTTACACAACATGCTGGAGGAACTCAGCAAGCCAGGCAACATCTATGGAAAAGAGTACAGCCGACGTTTCGGGCCGAAACCCTTCGGCAGGACTAGACATGTATTTGTCTGTCATTTCTGTATGTAGCTGTGAGTTTCATAAATTCCCCTAATATATCTGCCTCTACCACTACTGCTGGTACGCACACATCAACCATCTCTGATATTCGCCTCCCGTCCCCACCCAAACTTCCCTCCGATCGATCAGCTTACAATTATACCCCTTATACAAGCCATTTACACCCTAGGAAAAATGTATTTGCCCACCGACTCGATCTATGCCTCAGCATCTCGTACGGAACTCATAGATCCGCTGCCCTCTCGGTGGCGAGATGAGTCCCGATCTCCATTTTATGGTCTTATAGAGAAGGCCGGGGAGTGGGGCTGAGGTGGGGGAAACGGACCAGCCATGATTGAATGTCAGAGCATACTTGATGGGCCAAATGGCCTAATTCTGCTCCTATGCCTTATGGTCTTGTACTCCCATATGTGATGTTTGTAAATACCTTGAGGATGTGACCCTCAGGTTTGGAGTTCACACCGACACCATAAGACATAGGAGCAGAATGAGGCCATTCCGCCCATCAGGCCTGATCCGCCATTCCATCGTGGCTGATTCATTCCAATCCCATTCTCCTCATTCCGTTCATGCTCTAACTCATTAGGAACCTGTCAACCTCCGGTGAAAGTCGGGACCACTTTCCATCGTATCGGGATATGTTGGACTTTGAAGGGTGTCATTGACATCCCGCTTCACGGTGGGTACAGCACAGAATGATCGGCCCGGTCTCTCATCCTCCATTTGGACAGACAACTGGTGAACAGACTGGCTCGCATCCTCACCATGAAGCGAACACCTCTCCATAGATAAAACGGTGATACTGCGCACCGTGGGGTCTCACAAAGGCCCTGTGGGTCTGCGCTGGGACTTTCCTGTACGCATTCCCTCTTGCAATAAAGCATGGCCTCCCACATGTCTCCCCAAGTGCTCGCTGCTTCCGAATCCTTATCAGCCCGGATTAAGGGTCTGGTTAGGAAGGGATGACTATTCATTCCTCTCCATAGATGCTGCTGCCCGACCTGCTGAGATCTGCCAGCATTCTGTGCGTGTTACTCTGGGTTTCCAGTATCTGCAGAATCTCTTGTGTCACCTGAATCCTTGTCTCGTGTACTCGGACACTCCAGTCCCTTTTCATTTTCGTGACCCATTTCTCTTACATCATTAATAATCTGGTTTCTAGTTTATAAGAATGAAGACTAACCTCTCAGTTATCACCGACCACATCTGTCTGTTCACCAATCCTGAATGGACCAGATCGGAAATGGTTTGCGTCCTGCTCACTGCTCCCTATCCCACCAGCCACAGTGTAGTTTCATGCCGTCCACAGACAGGGAATGTGTCTACACCATGACACGGTAGCGCAGCAGTTTGCGTCAGGCTATTAGAGCGGCCGCTGGAAGATCGAGACTCAATTCCCACTGCTAACTGCAAGGAGTTTGTATGTTCTACCCCTGACCGCCTGGGATTCCTCTGGGTAATCCGATTTCCACCCCCATTCCAAAGACGTACGGGTTCGGGTTGATGAATTCCTGGCACCTATGTTGGTGCCGGACACTTGCGGGCTGCCAGCACAATATTCACTGATTTAACTTGACACAGATGATGAATTTCACCTGAAGTTTAGATGTACATGTGACAAATAAATCTAATCTTTAAATACCGTACTGAAGCTTCAAAGTTACCGCCTTAGACTGCGAACAACTGGGCTGAGGACTGAACCCCGCAAAATCCAACTTGTCACTTCCTTCCCTCCATCAAAAGGCCTGCATTTCCCTCTCCCCTGCTTCGGCTCTGTCACCTGACAATGCCCCATGTGGGTTCGTATTCAATGTCACAATCCATGCCAGACTCTTTTAGGGAGACTTACCAAAATCATTTTGAAAGTCCAAATGCATTAAACCACCGTGACTATTTCACATTTCACCCTTAACCCATGACTTCTGGCTCCAACCAAAGTGGAAAAGACCTGCCTGCACTAACCTTGTCTATACCGCTCATAAGTTTGTATACACGGGTTGCTCAAATTCCTTGGGTTTCTTATTTCCTTTGGGAAACTACGAGGTTACGTTTGCTACACGCTGCTCAGCAAGAATGTCTCCAGATGTCAGAGAATGTTGGAGGATGGTCATCTACCCAAACACTATTTCCTATGCTCACTTTCTGTATCTCACTTCAATGTAGAGAGTACCACACTCAGGATACCTGTTCCTACCGATAGAGCTGAATTTCAGTAATACAAGAACACAGGATTGTAGGAGCAGGAATTGGCCACTCAGCTTCACAATGATTCCCATCCATTCCATTTCTACGCCAGTCCAAATCCCTCAGAGTTATAGAGTGACGTTGCACTAGAGAACGGAAACAGGCTATTCGGCCCATCTAGTCCATGCTGCCGTTCTGTCTAGTTCCACCCACCCGCACTCGGAATATAGCCTTCCACACCTCTCCCATCCACGTACCTATCCAAACTTTTCTTAATTGTTACAATTCTACCTGCATCTCGTTCCAAGCTCGCCACATCCTCTGGATGAAAGACGTTAAACTTGAATATTTCACCGTCCACTCTAAAGCTTTGATCTCGAGTTGTCGTCTCGCCCAACCTGAGGGGAAAAGCCTGCAGGAATTCGCCTGTCTGTCGCCCTCATAATTTTGTATTCATCTAAATATCTCCTCTCATTCTCCTACGCTCCACTGACAGAATTTCTAAAATGTATCATTTGGGGGGGGGGGGGGGGGCTCGTCCGGGATTTGAACCCGGGACCTCTCGCATGCTTGTACATTTAGACCCAAAGCGAGAATCATACCTCTAGACCAACGAGCCCGTTCTATATTTATGATATAAAACTGATGCCTTTCAATTACTCAATCTCCTTCCTCAACGCATCTGGTGGTAATTTTATGTTCAAATTAGATCAAAGAGCAAAGACCAGTACAGCACACTACACGCCCTTCGGCCCACGATGCTGTGCCCACCTATGTAAACTATTCTGCCATCAATATAACCATTCCCTCCTACACAGCCCACAATCTGCTATTTTCACTACAGCCACCTGTCTATCCAAGTATCTTTTTGATGTCCCTGTTGTGTCAGCCACGACCAGTGTGTTCCTAGAACCCACCACACTGTTCAAAATAAAAAAAACTTACCTCTCACCTAAACTTTCCTCCACACATCTTCAACGCGTGTCCTTTTGTATTTGCCGCTGTCACCTTGGGGAAAAGGTGTTGTTGTCCACCCTGTGTCTCCTGTAATCTTATACACCGGCATCACGCTCTGTAGCTTTGAAGAGAAATGCTCCAGCTCGTTCAGCCTTCCCTCACAAGACGTGCTCTAATCCAGGGAACATCCTGATGAACCTCCTCTGCACCGAAAGGCATTTTAAACGTTTTTTCCACCCCTCCCCCCAGACAGTTATTCCGATCAACCATTCTATGTAACACCACCACACCTCTCCGAAGCGCCCTCTATCTATCAGCACAGTCACTACAGCACAATGTAAATACTGTAAACCACATTTCTATCAAATTGTTTACATTGTAAATACACGCTGGTGTCTGTTATTTATGCACATTCTGTTCTATATCCGTACTGTAATCATGAACGTTATTTATATAATTGTTTATGCTTTATCACCGGTGTTGTTTTTGTTGCATGCCATCCCAACACACCACGTCAGCTTATGAATATGCGTAAATGTATCTTGGAAAACGTTGATCCCTGATTGCTGATGTTTCCTATAACGGGACGAGCTGTACTGAACACAATACTCAAGTGCATTCTAACCAGAGTCTGACAGTTACATTACCTCACGGCACGACCTCAATCTCACACCAATGAAGGTCAGTGCACCACGTGACTTCAGAACCACCCTTTCAACCTGCGCTGTTTGTGTAACATGGGTCTAGTGTTGTTTGGGTGTTAATTATAATTGTCCCCATTACCAGTGAGAACCAACGGTTAATTCTTCCTTTCTGCTCTACTTAGTCTACTTAGACAAACGTGGAAAACGAACAATGGGGGAACTGGAGAGAGGAGAATGGTTAAGAGAATGGTCAACGTTGGGGGTCGAGATAAACAATTTGCATTTTCTCTGCAGTGTAAGGCGGCCAGCACCTCATCTTTTGCAACTGGCGTATGGTTCAAGGCAGCATCGTCTTCTTCCCTGAATGTCCTCGTTTTCATATATCCTCCATGCTAAATTCAGGTGGGAAGTATTCGTCTTACACCTCACCCTTTCCTTCGGGCTCCACACAGACGGCCGGACAGATCCACTCACTCCTTGATCATGCATTTCCCGCAATATATTTATATAATCCCAGAGGATTTTCCTCTGCCTTTACTGATTGATCAGTGCAGTGCCCTCTTTTTACACTATATTTATATAATCCCGGAGGATTCTCCTCTGCCTTTCCTGATTGATCGGTGCCATGCCCTCTTTTTGTCCTCCTGATTTTCCTGTTCAGTGTCCTGTGCTTCTTACACTCGCTGAAGGATTCACTTGGTCCTGACTGCCTCAACCTGACAGTGTCTCCTTTTAAACACAGGAGATTCTGCACTATCAGACGAAAACATCGACTGTTTGCTTTCCCTTTCCCTACATGCCGTCAGACCTGCTGGGTTTCTTCAGCGCTTAGTATTTGTTACTACTCCTCCTTTATCCTGACCGGGGTCTCAGTATCTCTCGTCAGCCAATGCTCAGTACTCTGACCAGCTTTGCCCATCACTCTGGTTGGAACACGCTCTACCTGAACGACAGATATTGCACCTTCAAAACCAGATGTCTATTTACCAGAAAATAAAATCAGCCGGTTCTCAACCATACCCCGGCAAAACCCCGGCTAATCACTCTCAAATTGGCCCCACACTAAATTAACACCTTAAATTGCAGAACATCCCTAATTTTCTGCAGAGCTATTTTCAGCCTGGTGGAATTATGGTCACTGGTCGTAAAATGGTCCCTTATTGACTCTTCAAGGCATTTTCCCTTAAAGATAAAAGATAAAGATTAGCATTATTTGTCACATATCATATAGCAACTATTAGTGGGAAGTCAGAGGATTGGGAAGCTGTTAAAAACCAACAGAAAGCAGCTGAAGAGATAAAAAATGAAATACGAAGGTCAGCCGGCTGATAATATCAAACATAATACAAAATGTGTTTTATTTTCAGATATATACAAAGTTACAGAGAGGCGAGAGTGTATATTGGACCACTAGAAAACTGACACTGGAGAGGTAGAAATGGGGAAACAATGAAATGGCAGACAAACTTAATAACTATCCGGCACCAGTCCTCCCTGTGGAGGAGACTAGCAGAATGCCAGAAATCCGAGAGAGTTTGGGGACAGAAGTGAATGAGGTTTCCATTACTAAGGTGGAGCTGCTTGGGAAGTTGAAGGTTCTGAAGTTAGACAAGTCACCCAGACCCGATGGACACCCCAGATTTCTGAAAGAGGTAGCTGGAGGGATTGTGGAGACAGTAGTAATGATCGCTCAAGAATCGCCCTTAACCTATGACCTCTAGTTCCAACCTCTGTGGAAAAAGCCTGCTTGCACTAACCCTCATATGTACAACCTGGTTTGTTCTTATTCCCTGGGTTCGCAGTTTCTTTGTCAAACAACGAGGTTACGTTTGCCACACTCTGCTCGGCGGGTACGTCTCTAGATGGCAGAGAAATTTTGGAAGATGGTCATCTACTGAAATACTATTTTCCACGCTCACTACCTTAATTCGTTTCAATGTAGAGAGTATGACTACTAACATTTGTTAGTATTTGACCTGAATTTCAGTAACACATAAACAAAAGAATATGGGGCAGGAGTTGGCCACCAGCTTCCCAACACTTCCTATCCACTCCATTTGTATCCTGACCCCAATCCCGCATGGATTATAGAGTCAAGGAGCACTGCAGAATAGAAGCAGGCCCTTCGGCCCATCTACTGCATTCTGACTAGTTCCATCTACCCGATCCAAAAACATAGCCTTCCAAATCCTCCCCCCATTCAAACTTCACTTGTTACAATTCAACTTGCATCTCATTCCACTCTCACGATATCCTCTGAGCGAAGACGTTCCCCCAAAGATTCCGCTTGAATATATAACTTTTCATATTCAACCTGTGACTTCGAGTTGTCAATCTGAGGGGGATACCCTGCTGACGTCGACATTATCTATATCCCTCAATTTCGTTTACCACTAAACATCTCCCCTCATTCTCCTGTGCTTCACTGAATGAAGTTCTAAAACGTATTATTCAGAGGGGCTCGTCCAGGATTTGAACTGGGGACCTCTCGCATGCCCGCAAATTCAGGCTCTAAGTGAGAATTATACCACTAGACCAATGAGACCATTCAATGTTTCTGATCATAAAATTGATACCTTTCACTTTCTCAACCTCTTTCCTCAACACATCTGGGAGGTATTTTGTTGTGGAAGACAGGACCAAAGTAGAACAAAGAACAAAGACCTTGTCCATCACACTAGGGGCCCTTCAGACCACCATGTTTTCTCCACCTATGTAAACCTACTTTCCCGTAACTATCTCTTCCCTCCAACACAGGCCATAACCCAACAATTTAACGCTCACCTGTCTAAATGTCTTTTCATCATCAAATATGGCTCTTTCCTTCCCGCAATTCCGTGAGATCATTTCCATCGGCACTGCCGGGACAACAGCTCCACCCCAAGGCAGAGTCTGGCATTACATGTAAAATATATAGCTCGGTTCTGCATTCTCGCTGCTTGTTGTTATATCCAGGTATTGATGCTATAAACCACGCATATGGTCCTTCTGTACACTCAAACTGAGATGTAGCTATTTTTTCTTTTGCTCTGAATGCAATATTGACTCCTGAAGACATATTGCTTTAAGCTGACGTTCAGGGTAAGATGCTGACAGCACTTAACATTCTACTTTCAAGAGACGCACAATCTCACTTTTATCACAACTCCCACCTGTATTGATGTCAGCCTTATTTCCATCTCTTTTGATTACTTATTTGTTGAGAGATACAGCACAGCAACAGCCAATGAGTTCGCACCACCCAATTACACCGATGTGACCAGTTACCCTACTGACCCGCACATCTCTGAGATGTGGGAGGAAACCGGGGCACCTTGAGGAAACTCGTGTTGGGAATGTACAAACTTACAGACAGCGGAATTGAACCTGGGTCACTAGTGCTGTAAAACATTACACCAACTGCTATGTATCGTGCCAACACCAAGGGCCGTCAGTGATTTTCATGGGTTACCACCTGAGAGATATTATTTAGCCTGAGGGGAATAAAATCCTTAGGGCCACACCGTTTACCTTTGAAACTTGCGGAAAAGTAAGGAAGAAATCGAGGGAACCCTTGCAGAAATTGTTACTTCACCTTGTAATGCCCTGGTTAACTGTATTTCTACAGTGTTGTACCAGATGGGGTATCTGAGGTATAGAATCTACCAGCGTTTCTTTTAGATGGTTTTGCGCATGGGAAACCACATCTGAAAAAAAATCTATTGGAACTTTTTTTTGATCAAAAGGGTATGAGGGCAGAGCCACATTCAGGGCTCATCTGGGAGGTTGGATTGAATGGGATCCAGGGAGAGAGGGCTTGGTGGATGCATAACTGGCTTGATGCTCGGACATAAATGGTGAAGGTTGAATGTGTTTTTCTCGGACTGGAGGCCCATGACTAGTTGTGTGCCACAGGGATGGATGTTGGTTTCTTTGCTCTTCCTTATTTATAATCTGAAGAATGTAAATGTCGTATTTGGTAAAAGGCTTCACGTGATACTAAAGGAGGTGGCATTGTAAACACAAGAGACTCTGTTGATTCTGGAAATCCAGAGCAACACACACAAAAAGCTGGAGGAAGTCAGGTGGTCAGGCAGCATCTATGGAAATGGATAAATAGTCAAAGTTTCAGGTCGAGACTCTTCTTTAGGACTGGGAATGAAAGGGAAAGATGTCAGAATAAATAGGTGGGGGAAGGGAAGGAGGACTAGCAGGAAGATGATAGGTGAAGCCAATTGGGTGGGAAAGGTTAAGGGCTCGAGAAGAAGGAATGTGTACCTGGAGGAGTGAGGATGAGAGGGGTTTCAGTCGGGTAGCTGGGGTCTATCTACTCACCAGTGTCTCTGGCAGGACTGAGATTTGAGAGGGTGAGTGTGTGGGCGAGGGCTGAATATGTGAAGGTGATGGGATGAGGCTGTGGTTCAGGGTATTCAAGACCTCCGGGGATATGGACAGGAGAGAATTGGGGAGGAGAGGGTTTATCAGTGGGGAGGAGAGAGGGCAGAAGACCACGTGGAGGGGTTTATAGAGGGATGAGGTCCGGGCTCCATGCTGATGGGCTCCCACTACTCCCTTGCCCCTTGAACCTCAGAACCTACCCAATGGGTTCTGCCAAGGGGACCGGAGGAGATCAGTGCCTCCGAACCCAGCTCCAGGGCCCTTCTCACCGACCTCTCTCCTCCTTCTCACTTCTCTCCACCATCTCCCTTCCCCCCTCACAGAACTGTGGTGAAACACGGGCAGGACTGGTAGCTCAATATTTGAGGATTCGGATGTTTCATTCACTTTAGAAAGGGATACACAAAGGAAAGACAGGTGTGAAATGTCTAAATGTTTCTGTAACATTACTGTTGTATTTGCTCCCACTGCGTCTCTGGCAGCGTGTTCCAGGTTGCTGTCATTCTCTTTGTCAAAGAACTTGCCTCGAAAATGTTCCATTAAATTTCTTACTCTCGTCTTCAATCTTTGCCCTCTGGTGTTTGACATCTCTACCCTAGGAGAGAAACTTTGATCATCTACCCTATCTCTGCCAGTCATTATTTTACAAACTTCTATCAGATCTCTCCAGGGAGAACTATTGAGCTTATAGAATCAACGTAGAGCTGGTTAGATGGATTCAAAACTGACAGAGACAGGAAGCAGAGGGTGTTGGTTGAAGTTTGTTTCTCTGAATGGATGCCAGTCACTAGTGGAGTGCCGCAGGGATCGGTGACAAGACCCTTGTTAGTTGTTATTTATGGAAACGATTTGGATGTAAATACAGAAAACTGGATCTGTTACGAGACACACCCAACCATGCCAGTCTCTGGAGTTTAGACTCTCTAACTCTCCACAGTATGGATGGCTGGATACCAAAGTATGGATACCTTTAAAGATTCAGGTAATTGGCAGTTGTGTTTCTAAGCCATGAATTTAGCATTTAAAGAGCACCTAAACAGGCCTCAAGTGCTCAATCGAAAATTCAACTAAAGACATCATCTAACGTTTGGTTTTGTGTTCAGTTATCGTTCCAGTTTCAGACCACGTCTCGATCCTGACGTCAGATACTCCAGTATCTGGGTCCAAACCATCCTTCGTCAAGGTCTCTCCTCACAGGATCAGTACGTCTATGGGTGACACAAAAGCACAAAGTCTTGTTCATAGTGAAGAGGGCTACGGTAGACTACCATGAGAGTATAAGGTATAGGAGCAGAATTAGGCCATTGGGCCCATCGAGTTTGTTCCACTATTTCATCATAGGTGATCTATTTTCCCCAGTCTCCTGCCTTCTCCCTGTATCCTTTCATAGCCTGACCAATCAGAAATCTATTAACCTCCACATTGATTATACATATCTGCCCGTGGCATAGAAATCCACCACTCTCAGGCTAAAGAAAATCTTCCACAATTCTGTTCTGAAAGGACACCCCTCTATTCTGAGGCTGTCTCCTCTTGTCTTAGACACTCCTTAGAGTTGAAACATCCTCTCCACATGCACTCTATCAAGGCCTTTCGCTATTTGATAGGTTTCAACGAGTTCACCCCTCACTCTTCCGAATTCTAGTGAATAAAGACCTAGATCCATTAAAAGCACTTCATATGACAAAACTTTAACAGATTTGTCAGGCAAGATTTCCCTTAACAGAAGCCATGCTGACTTTGACTTATCTTATCATTAGTTGCCAAGTATTGCCAAACCTCATCCTTAATAGTAGACACCAACACTTTCCCAACCACTGAGGTGAGGCTAACTGGCCTATAATTTCCTTTCTTTTGCCTTCCTCCTTTCTTAAAGAGTGGACTGACAGTCTTCCAGGACCATGCCAGAATCAAGTGATTATTGAAATATCATGACCAATACATCCGTTGTCTCTTCAGTAATCTCTCTCCAGACTCTGAGATGTAGTCCATCTGGTCCAGGGGACTTATCCATCTTAAGACCTTTGAGTATGCCTAGCACTTTCCCTTTGTAATAGCATTGGCACCCACTCCTGCTCGCAGACACTCACAGACCACTGACACACTGCTAGTGTCTTCCTCAGTAAAGACAGATGCAAAGTACCCATTAATTTTGTCTGCCATTACTTTGTGCCCCATTACTACCTCACTAGCATAATTTTCCAGTGGTCTAATATCAACTCTCACTCCCCTTTAACTCTTTATATAACTGAAAATAACTTTTGGTATCCTGCTTTATATTATTGGCTAGCCTGCCCTCATATTTTATCTTTTCCCTTCCAATACCCAGGTTGTGTCTGATGCTGAGCAGGGTTCATGGTTCATGGCGCAAAGTTCATGGTGAGCAGGAACTGTGGGCTATCATCAGTTACAGGAACAGTGAGTAATTCTGCAGCTGACAGCAAGGTTCATTACCTCCCTGGTGTCAGGGTCAGGAATGTCTTCAATCATAGAGCAGTACAGCATGTAACCAGGCCTTTCGGCCCCTCAATGTCATGCCAGACCAAGTTAATTAGTAATCAAATGCCAACCCAACTGATTCCTTCTGCCTACACAATGCCCATCTCTTCCATTTTCCTCACATTCATGTACCTATCTGAACATCTCTTAAAAGTTTCTGATGTTTCTGCCTCCACTATCATCCCAGGCAGAACATTCCAGACACCCATCACTCTCTGTGCAAAAAAACTTACTCCTCACCTCTCCTGTGAAATGACCCTCTCTCACCTTAAATGCATGCCCTCTGGTATGAGACGTTTCAACCCTCGGGAAAAGGTTTCTGCGTCTACCCTGCCTATGCCTCAAAAAATCTTATTAACCTCTATCAGATCTCCCTTCTGCCTCTTCATTCCAGAGAAAACAACCCTACTTTGCTCAGCCTCTTGTAATAGCACATGCCCTCCAATCCAGGCAACATCCTGGTCAACCTCTTCTGCACCCTCTCCAAAGCCTCATCTTTCCAATAATGAGGTGCCCAGAACTGTATACAATACTCCAGACGTGGCCTAATGAAAGTTTAATAAATCTTCATCATACCTTCCTTGTACAGATCCCTGTGGAACATCAGGAATCACAAATCTTGAGCTAGAATATCTAGAACAACCAGGTCTTCAATGGAGAATCCAGTTCTGAATCCAAACAGAAAATTCACCATGGAAACAAGGAAATTACAGGCAAGTAAGCACATCAGTGATGGGAAATTTATTGGAAAGTATCCTAAGGGACCGGGTATATGAGTATTTGGATAGACATGGACTTATTCGGGATGGTCAGCATGGCTCTGTGCTTGGTAGGTTAGATTGAGTTTTTCAAGAAAATTACCAGGAAAGTTGATTAAGATATTGGATGTTGTCTACGTGGACTTTAGCAAGGCATTTGACAAGGTACAGCATGGGAGGTTGGTCAATAGGGTTCAATCGCTTGGCATTTGACATTAGAGAGTAAATTGGATGAGACATTGGCTTTGTGGGAGAAACCAGAGAGTGTCAGTAGATAGTCGCCTCTCTGACTGGAGGCCTGTGACGAGTGGATGTTAGGGATTGGTGCTGAAACCATTGTTGGTCATCTATATCAATGATCTGTGTGATAACATGGTTTACCAGATCAGAAAATTTGCGGATAACACCAAGTTTGGGAGTGTAGTGGACAGTGAGGAAGATTATCAAAGTTTGCAGAGAGTGACAAGCGGGGGAGGGGGTGTTGCTGAGGCTCACTGAGTCCTCCAACGGCAATGGATCCCACTCCTACTGTGTGCAAAATTGAGGTGTATAGATGCAAACACACTTTTCCACTGAGGTTCCCTGAGATTACAACTAGAGGTGATGGGTTCAAGGTGAAAGGTGAAATCGATCCTCTCAGTAAATTTCAATTCCCTGGCCCTGACCGCCTCATCTTCACCATGGATGTTCAGTCCCTGAATACGTCTATGCTCCATCAAGAAGGCCTCAAAACCCTCAGTTTCCTTCTTGACAAAAGAACCACTTATTCCCCCTCCACCACCACCCTCCTCCATCTGGCAGCGCTGGTCCTCCCTGGGAACAATTTTTCCTTCACCTCCTCCCACTTACTCCAAACTCGAGACGTAGTCATGGGCACTCGGTTTGGCCCCAGCTAGGCCTGCCTCTTCGCTGACTACGTAGATCAATCCATGTTTGAAACCATCCCCAGTTACACTCCCCCACTCTTCCTCCGCTACATTGACCACTGCATTGGCGCTGCTTCATGTATCCGTGCTGAGCTCGTCAATTTTATCAACTTTGCCTCTAACTTCCACCCTGCCCGTAAATTCACTTGCCGCATCTGTTCCCAGCACGTGGTTTTCCATTCCAGGTCATCAGAGGTGTCCTCTTCCTTTAAAGAACGGGGCTTCCCTCCCTCTGCTATTGATGCTGCCCTCACCCGCAACTCCTCCATTTCCCTTACATCCGCACTCACACCATCTTCTCGCCACCTTAATAGTGAGAGAGCTCTTCTTGTCCTGACCGACCACCCCACCAGTCTCTGCACCCAACACATTCTTCTCTACAACCTCTGCAATCTCCAATGGGATCGTAACTCAGAACAAATTTCCCCACTCCCACCTCCCCATCTCTGCGTTTCGTTGGGATCTCTTTGTCCACATTTCCCTTGTCCATTCAACCCTTCCCACTAATCTCCCTCCCTCATTCTCCCCGCAAATGGCCTGAGTGCTACACCTGCCCATACACCCCCTCCCTCACCTCCATTCAGGGCCTCAGACAGTCCTTCCAGGTGAGGTAACACTTCACCTGAGTATCAGCTTCTATTGTGTCCGGTGCTCCCGGTTCGGCCTCCTCTACATTGGTGAGGCCCGGTCTGAATTGGTGGGACTGCCTCATCGAGCACCTCCGCACCATTTGCCACAAGTGGCACTTCCCGGTGGCCAAACAATTTAATTCCTATTCCCATTCCCATTCCAATGTGTCAATCCTTGGCCTCCTCTTGTGCCAAGATGAGGCTGCCCTCAGGGTCAAGGAACAACAACGTATATTCCGTCTGGGGAGCCTCGAACCTGAAGGCATGAATATCGATTTCTCCTTCCGGTGAACAAATTCACCCCCCACCCCAAGCCCTTCACCTATTCGCCACTCTTATTCGCCTCTATTCCCCCACCCCTCCCAGCCTGGTGGATTAACACCCACTCCTTTGGCCTAATACACTGAGACCCTCCTCTTTTGGCCCCAGACATTAACACCCTCCTCTTTTGTCCCCGTACATTACTACCCTCCTCTTCCATCCCCATACATTACTACCCTCCTCTTCCATCCCCGTACATTAACACCCTGCTCCTTTGACCCTGGACGTTAACACCCTGCTTTTTAAATTAACGCCTCCTCTCCCAGACCGAGTTCCCAGGTGTAGGGAACTGGCTGGGATGCCAGATGTGGATGGATTCCAGGTTGGGTGGGAGGAGGGGAGGGAGAGGGCTCAAACCCGAGTTCCTGGAGATCATCAAAGCCCAGCGGAAGTAACTGAGGATCCAGGATCTGGCGCCATCCAGGCCCTACGCCAGCGGGGGAGATGGGATCCTCCACTGAACTAGGGGAGTGTCGAGCTGGAGGGGGTGCTAAGGCTCACTGCCGGCTCCCCTGGAGAAAGCAGAGCTGGTGAAGAGAGGGAGAGGTGGAGAGGACGGGAGAAGAACAGGGGAGGAGGGGTAGAGAGATGGAGTGGAGCGGTGAAAAGATGGACAGAAGCTGGAGAGAGAGTTGGAGTGAATAATGGGGAAGGGAAAGATGGAGTGACGATGGGATCTGGAGAGAAAAGGATGGGAGAATAAGATTAAGTGAAGATAGAGGAATGAGGAGGAGCGAAGATGGTGTATGAATGGGAGAGAAAAAATGTTATGAGAAAGGATAGAGTGATTGAGAAAATGAAAGAGAAATATATAGTGAAGGTTAGACTGTTTTCCAAGGGTGGAAATGACTAATACCAGGGGGAACAGATAGAGTGAAGAGACAGAGACTGTTTTCCCAGGGTGCAAGTGATAATACCAGGGGGTATAGATCAACTGAAGAGACAGAGAACAACACACACAAAATGATGGTGGAACACAGCAGGCCAGGCAGCATTCATAGGGAGAAGCGCTGTCGACGTTTCGGGCCGAGACCCTTCGTCAGGACTAACCAAAAGGAAAGATAGTGAGAGATTTGAAAGTAGTGGGGGGAGGGGGAAATGCAAAATGATAAGAGAAGACCGGAGGGGGTGGGATGAAGCTAAGAGCTGGAAAGGTGATTGGCGAAAGTGATACAGAGCTGGAGAAGGGAAAGGATCATGGGACGGGAGGCCTCAGGAGAAAGAAAGGATGAGGAGGAGAAGCACCAGAGGGAGATGGAGAACAGGCAAACAACTAAATATGTCAGGGATGGGGTAAGAAGGGGAGGAGGGGCATTAATGGAAGTTAGAGAAGTCAATGTTCATGCCATCAGGTTGGAGGCTACCAAGCCAGTATATATGGTGTTGTTCCTCCAACCTGAGTTCGGATTCATTTTGACAATAGAGGAGGCCATGGATAGACATATCAGAATGGGAATGGGACGTGGAATTAAAATGTATGGCCTTTTATATATTGGTGAGACCCGACGCAGACTGGGAGACGGTTTCGCTGAACACCTACACTCGGTCCACCAGAAAAACCAGGATCTCCCAGTGGCCACACATTTTAATTCCACGTCCCATTCCCATTCTCTATATATGCTGCCTGGCCTGCTGTGTTCCACCGGCATTTTGTGTGTGTTGTTATTTGAATTTCCAGCATCTGCAGATTTCCTCATGTTTGACGAGACAGAGACTGTTTTCCCAGGATGGATGTGACTAATACCAGGTTGTAGAGATCGAGTGAAGAGACAGAAACTGTTTTCCCAGGGTGGAAGTGACCAACACAGGAGGGAAAAGATCGAGTGAAAAGACAGAGACAGTTTTCCTGGGGTGGAAGTGATTAATACCAGGGTGTATAGATGGAGTGAAGAGACAGTGGCTTTTTTCCAAGGGTGGCAGTGACTAACACAAGGGGGTATAGATAGAGTGAAGAAACAGAGACAGTTTTCCTGGGGTGGAAGTGATTAATACTAGGGGGTACAGATCGAGTGAAGAGACAGAGACTGTTTTCCCAGGGTGGAAGTCATTAATACCAGGGCGTATAGATGGAGTGAAGAGACAGTGGCTTTTTTCCAAGGGTGGCAGTGACTAACACAAGGGGGTATAGATAGAGTGAAGAGACAGAGACTGTTTTCCCAGGGTGGAAGTGACTACTACCAGGGAGGAAAGATCAGGTGTTGAGACAGAGACTATTTTTCCAGGGTGAAGGTGCCTACTACGAGGGGGTATAGATCGAGTGAATCGAAAGAGACTGTTTTCCTAGGGAGTAAGTAACTAAAACCAGGGGGTACAGATCGAGTGAAGAGACAGAGACTGTTTTCCCAGGGTGGTAGTGACTAATACAAGGGGGTATTCATCGAGTGAAGAGACAGATAGTGGTTTCCCAGGATGAAAGTGACTAATACCAGGGGTATAGTTTGCCAGGTTGGAAATGACGAATACCAGGGAGTACAGATCAAGTGGATAGAAAGAGACTGTTTTTCCCAGGGTGGAAGTCACTAATACCAGCAGGTATAGATTGAGTGAAGAGACAGAGACTGTTCTCCCAGGGTGGGAGAGAAGAATGCCAGGTTACATAGATTGAGTGAAGAGACAGAGACAGGTTTCCCAGGGTGGAAGTGATGAATACAAGGGGTAAGAGATCGAGTGAACAGACAGAGACTGTTTTTCCAGGGTGGAAGTGACAAATACCAGGTTGTATAGTTCGAGTGAAGAGACAGAGACTGTTTTCCCAGGGTGGAAGTGACAAATCCCAGGGGGTGCAGATCAAGTGAAGAGACAGACACTGTTTTCCCAGGGTGGAAGTGACAAATCCCAGGGGGTGCAGATCGAGTGAAGAGACAGACACTGTTTTCCCAGGGTGGAAGTGACAACTAACAGGGAGGAAAGATCGAGTGTAGAGACAGAGATTGTTTTCCCAGGGTGGAAGTGACTACTAACAGGGAGGAAAGATCAAGTGCAGAGACAGAGACCATTTTTCCAGGGTGAAAGTGATTAAAACCAGGGGGTACAGATCGAGTGAAGAGACAGAGTCTGTTTTCCCAGGGCGGAGGTGACAAATAGAAGGGCGTATAGATCGAGTGAGCAGAAAGAGACTGCTTTCCAGGGTGGAAGTGACTAATACCAGTGTTATAGTTTGACTGTCGAGACAGAGACTGTTTTCCCAGGGTGGATGTGGCTAATAACAGGGGGAATTTATCGAGTGAAGTGACAGAGACTGTTTTCCAGGGTGGACGTAACTAATACCATCGGGTACAAAATCCGGTGAAGAGACAGTGACTGTTTTCCCAACATGTAAATAACTAATACAAGAGCCTATTGATTGAGTGAAGAGACAGAGACTGTTTTCCGAGGGTGGAAGTGACTAATACCATCGGGTCTAGATAGAGTGAAGAGACAGAGACTGTATTCCCCGGTGGAAGAAACTAATAACAGGGGGTATAGATCGAGTGAAGAGACAGACTGTTTTCCCAGGGTAGAACAGACCAATACAAGGGGGTACAGATCGAGTGAAGTGACAGAGGCTGTTTTCCCTGGGTGGAACTGGCTAATACCAGGGGGTACAGATCGAGTGAAGAGACAGAGACTGTTTTCACAGGGTAGAAGTAACTAATAACAGGGGTAGGGATTGAGTGAAGAGACAGAGACAAGATTCCCAGGGTGTAAGTGACTAATACCAGGAGTATACTTCGAGTGAAGAGACAGAGACTGTTTTCCCAGGGTAGAACAGACCAATACAAGGGGGTACAGATCAAGTGAAGTGACAGAGGCTGTTTTCCCAAGAGACAGAGACTGTTTTCACAGGGTAGAAGTAACTAATAACAGGGGTAGGGATTGAGTGAAGAGACAGAGACAAGATTCCCAGGGTGTAAGTGACTAATACCAGGAGTATACTTCGAGTGAAGAGACAGAGACTGTTTTCCCAGGGTGGAAGTGATGATTCCCAGGGGGTGCAGATTGATTGAAGAGACACTGTTTTCCCAGGGTTGAAGTCACTACCGCCATGGAGGAAAGATCGAGTGAAGAGTCGAAGACAGTTTTCCCAGGGTGGAAGTGACTAATACCTGGGTGTATAGATCGAGTGAAGGGACAGAGACCGTTTTCACAGGCTGCAAGTGACTAATACAAGGGGTTGTAGATCGAGTGAAGATGCAGTGACTGTTTTCCCAGTGTGGAAGTGACTAATACGATCGGGTACAATATCGAGTGAAGAGACAGTGACTGTTTTCTCATGGTGGAACTGACTAATACAAAGGGTAAGAGATTGAGTGAACAGACACTGTTTTTCCAGGGTGGAAGTGACTAATACCATTGGGTATAGATCAAGTGAAGAGACAGAGACTGTTTTCACGGGGTGGGAGAGAATAATGCCAGGTTGTATAGTTCGAGTGAAGAAACAGAGACTGTTTTCCCAGGGTGGAAGTGACTACTTCCAGGCGATATAGATCAAGTGATCATACAGAGACTGTTTTCCCAGGCTGGAAGTGACAAATCCCAGGGGGTGCAGATCGAGTGAAGAGACAGATACTGTTTTCCCAGGGTGCAAGTGACTACTAACAGGGAGGAAAGATCAAGTGCAGAGACAGAGACTGTTTTTCCAGGGTGAAAGTGATTAAAACCAGGGGGTACAAATCGAGTGAAGAGACAGAGTCTGTTTTCCCCGGGCGGAGGTGACAAATAGAAGGGGGTACAGATCGAGTGAGCAGAAAGAGACTGCTTTCCAGGGTGCAAGTGACTAATACAAGGGGAGAAAGAACGAGTGAAGAGAGAGATATTGGTTTCCCAGGGTTGAAGTGACTAATACCATTTGGTATAGATCGAGTGAAGAGACTGACTGTCTTACCAGTGTGGAGGTGACTAATAGAAGGGGGTACAGATCGAGTGAAGAGACAGAGACTGTTTTCGCAGGGTAGAAGGAACTAATAACAGGGGCAGGGATTGAGTGAAGAGAAAGAGACAAGATTCCGAGGGTGGAAGTGACTAATACAAGGGGGTATAGATCGAGTGAAGAGTCAAAGACAGTTTTCCAAGGGTAGAAGTAAGTAATACCAGGGGTATAGTTCAAGTGATGAGAAAGAGACTGTTTTCCCAGGGTGGAGGTGACTACTACGAGGGTGTTTAGATCAGGTGAATACAAAGAAACTGTTCTCCCAGGGTGGAAGTGACTAATACCAGGGTGTTTTGATCGAGTGCGGTGACAGACACTGTTTCCAGGGTGGAAGTGACTGCTACGAGAGGGTATCGATCAATCGAAGAGACAGTGACTGTTTGCCAAGGGTGGAAGTGACGTATTCCAGGGGTATAGATCGAGTGAACAGACAGAGACTGTTTGCCCAGGGTGGAAGAGCCTAATACCATCGGGTACAAAATCAAGGGAAGAGACAGTGACTGTTTTCCCAATGTGGAAGTAACTAATACAAGGGGCTATAGACCGATTGAAGAGACAGAAACGGTTTTCCCAGGGTGGAAGTGACTACTACCGGGGGGTATAGATCGAGTGAACACACAGAGACTGTTTTCCCATGTTGGAAGTCACTAATACCATCAGGTATAGATTATTGGAAAGGGTTGTTACTCGTTGGGGATTACCTTGGAATATAGAGTCAGATAGAGGCACACATTTTACAGCCCAGATAATGCAAGATGCCATGGCACTTTTAGGAATTAAGCAGAGATTTCATATACCCTATAGACCACAGTCTAGTGGAATTGTGGAAAGAATGAACTGAACTTTAAAAAACATGATGGCCAAAATGGTACAACAACATCGAACAACATGGCAAGCAGTTCTGCCTTATGTGTTGATGTTAATAAGGAATACAGTGGCATCTTCAACAGGTTACACCCCTTATAAACTCATGACTGGAAGAAACATGAGAGGGTTAGAGGAGTTGTTAGGGTTAGATTTGTCAGAACCTGAAATAGATTGGATTGTGTCAGAAAAGTGGGTACAACAGTTGGTAGAGACAGTGAAAGAGGCCAATTATGTGGCGGCTCATCAAATAGGAAAGAAGAAGCAGCAGAGTAAAGCCTACTTCGACTCAAAAGTCAGTCCCATAGAATTAAGCCCAGGCAAAGAGTGACGATTAGAATACACCAACCCACTTCATTTTTAAATCCAAGGTTTGCAGGGCCCTATGAAATCATAGACAAAGCAGGTCCATCAGTATACAGGGTGCTAACTTCTCTAGATAAAAGTGGATGGTACCACATCAACCAGTTGAAATTGGTGGGGGAGAAACAGGAAAATTATCATCATCGACATGTAACAATTGATGTACATGATAGTCCCAGTTTTGGAGACTTGACAATTGATGTACACAATAGTTCTGATTTGGAAGATCTGAATTTGGAACAGTTATTCCAAGAAGATGGCAACAGATCTGACCAAGGAGGAGTTTTTCCATTTTCTCAGTTTGAAAAACAGGGGAGATGTGTAAATAAAAAAAGGAGGAGAAATACATTGGTTGCTGTCTCCCCTGTGTTGAAATGAAATTGGGTGAGAAAAGATGGACGACGTGAGTCCAAAGATGATTGGGAGCTTAGATTGCATGGGTTGGAAAACCAGATAGAAAACCTGGATTTAAAGTAATTCAAGATTGGAACTGGAAATAAGAGCAGATATTACCCTTTGTGTATTTACAGATTTAATTCAATATGAAGAGAATAATGCATTTTATGGTGATGGAATTGACCATGACTGGGGTCATGATTGGTTGTGCTTCTGAAACATTACTGCCGATGAACTTGTCAACAACAACGTCATTAAATGAAGACTATTCGGTGATCAAGAGAAATTTTTCTCAATGGATACGGGTAATATGGGCACATGTGGAAGAAATGGAAGACTCGAATTTGATTTATGCTGGGGTAGATGGTTTGATGTGTGTGGATAAAACATTAAATATTCCATAGGGTACTGGATACTTGTGAGGATGATAAAGGGAGGTTTTATGTGGGTGATATCAGCTATGAATTATATCAAAGGATGGAAAGAGTGTCCTTTGGAAAGTCACAATGTTGCACTTGAGGATGTGACTTTAAACTTGACTATTGGAGGACAAACTTTGCCTAAACCAGCAGTGGAGAAGGTATTGGAGGAAAGTCTTTCAATCCAACGAACTGATACGGATTGATATTTGAGGGACTATGTTGTAACTGAGTTGCCACAGATTCCTCATTTGACTGCAGACTGGACACGAGTGGAGGAGGAGGCAAAGGAAATAATTCATCAGTGGGCTGAACATTCAAAAGTTAAGACACATGCTGAGAAGGCAAATGAAATGTTGAGTGACTTAGACTTTTGGGGTAAATTTTGGAATTGGGGATCAAATGTTCAAATACATCCATGGGTGAGAATAATCTCACATGTTGCAGTAATATTAATTTTTTGTACACTGATGATTGCATAATTTAATGTGTATCAACTCAGAAGATGGAAGGCTGAAATTATGCAAAAGGTAGAGGGGAATGATTTTGCACTACTGAAAAAACGATGGCCAGTATAAAAATTGTATGAATTTAGTAAGTAAAAGTTATAATGTAAGTGCAGCACACCTGCTGGGGATCCATGGCAATCCAGTGGATGGTCAATAGAATAGAGGAGGATAGTGATCCTAAGATAAATCTTTGGATCAAGAGGAGGGATATGTTGGCCAGAAAGAATGACAATCTTCAAATCAGTGAATTCAAATGAATCAAGGACAGTGGAAGCAGTCTTTGTTCTTGTTGTGTGCTTGGGGGATGGAGGCTGCCATTTTGTGAAGACA
This sequence comes from Hemitrygon akajei, assembly GCF_048418815.1. Classification (NCBI taxonomy): domain Eukaryota; kingdom Metazoa; phylum Chordata; class Chondrichthyes; order Myliobatiformes; family Dasyatidae; genus Hemitrygon; species Hemitrygon akajei. Next base: position 1,862,729 of record NW_027331949.1, read on the forward strand.
CTCGATTCTCCATTTTGTGAGCTTGACATGCTGGACTTGATTAGAGTTTTAAAGAAGATACAAAGACTTCAGGTAATTTGCTGGACTGGAGGTCATTTCCAAATAAGGAGTTATTTGTGTGGTTTTCTTTGGTTGGCTATAACATGAAGACTTGTGAATGCCTGAGGTGATTCAAGCTCATTGCTGATTGAGAACAAAGAGCCATGAGTCAGCAACTGTCCCTTGATGGGGAGAGGACAATAGATGGATGCTGGCTTGGACCAGAGCCAATGACCAGGTGTTAAAGGCCAGACACATGACCTGCGGCCAATGACACGGGAATGTGACATTTGAATTGATAAGCAATGGATATAAAAGTGGATGCTTTGTGTGCGCCGGTGGCGGTAACTTCGAAGAATAACCATAGCAGACACAAGCGAGAAGAACCCTGCGTGAACACGTGGAGAGTGAGTCGGGACCACGAGGAACAAGGAGCGCCTGGCCAGCGTAAATTCCTCCGCCCGGGTAATACCTTTGCTATCCTTTGACTATCCAGGAGAGTCAGGGGTATTTAGCAGGTGTGCGCACAAGGTATTTAATGTATGAATTCACGTATTTGTTAGTTTGGACAATAAAGGTAATTGTCAGTAAATACCGATCTCTCTGTGCCTCACTCAGAATCATTGGAAGAGGTAGAAGTGGTATCTCTCTCTCTCCCTTTTACCAACAAGAGGAAGGAATTTATTGACATATTTTAGATGAACTTGATTAATAGAACTATAACTTTCCTCTCAAGAGTCAGACTTCAAAAACTGGAAAGTATGTATAGTTCAACAGAGCAACTCAAACTTCTGTCTGTGAACACTTGTTGGTAACATACAAAGACTTCTACCCCATGAAAAAAAAAGAAATTCTGATTTGCTTTCTACCTAGATTAGTTTTTTTTATTGATTTTTTATGCATTTCAACAATTACTATGACAAAAAGCCCAACAGCAAACTAAAGATTAATACAGTGCAAGAAAAACATACAATAATATTCAAAACAATGATGAAAAAGCACCCAAAGTAAAATCATGTAAAGTTACTCCCTCAGAGAAAAAAAACTCCAGGTGCAAGAAATATTAATTGGAGCATTCAAACCCCCAAAACTGTAAATGAAAATAAGAACAAAAAATAATAATGCCTACTACCAAAGAAAGAAAAAAAAGCTGAAAGTAAGAGACTGAAAAAAAAAGACTTAATCTAAAGAGGAATTATGAAAATATTCAAGAAAAGTCCCCACACCTTATGAAACTTTATGTCCGAATTGAGAAGTGAGTAGTGAATTTTTTCAAGGTCTAAACAGGACATAATATCATTAAGCCATTGAGCATGGGTGGGTGGGGCAACATCTCTCCACCTAAGAAGAATTAAATGTCTAGCCAAAAGAGAAGCAAAAGATAATGTTCGATGTTTAGTTGGACTCAAATGTGTATCCACCTCACCCAAGGTACCAAAAAGAGCAATCAGAGGGTTAGGTTCTAAGTGGCAATTAAGAATATGTGATAAGGTTATCCCATAAGGTTAGATTAGTTTTAAGGGGGAAATTTCTGTTGGAATGATAAACAAAAAGTTGTCGATGGTGGAAATCTGAAATAAATACAAAAACATCCAAAAATCCTCAGCATTCTATTATGATTTTTGAGTCATGTCCTAGAGTCATTTGAGTATTTATCAAGCAGCTTTTATCCAATGCATATTTTTCAAACATGAGAAATTTGCACAGATTCTTTTTATTTTCCTAATAGGAATTAACTTAAAAATTGTATTTATTCTGGGCTTCCATCACAAAAGAGAACTATCTTTAACATATTAGGGTAGAATAGTGGTGCGGCTGGTAGTGTTGCTGCTTCACAGAGACAGAGGCCCAGGATCAATCCTGGCCCAAAGGTGCCATCTGTGTGACGTTTGGAGGTTCTCCTCGTGACCACGAGTTTCCTCAAAGTCCTCCAGTTCCCTCCAACATCCCAAAGATGCTGGTAAGTTAACTAGTTGTTGTAAATTGTCCATAAGATGTAAATCAGTGGTAGAATCTGAGGGGAGTTGATGAAAATGAGAATGTCTGGTTGAAGGACCCATTTCTGTGTTCTCTCTGTGACTCTGTAGAGTTGATACATTTTTTTACACAGTATCTTTTGTAATTGAAGCTCTATCCTAGGCCCAACATTTCAGTCACAAAGAAGGCACATTGTAACAGTGGCTATATTTCATTAAGAGTTTGAGGAGATTTGGTATGTTAGCAAAGACACTTGGAAATTTTGACAGATGTACCGTGGAGAGCATTCTAACTGGCTGCTTCACTGTCTGGCATGGGTGGGGAGCACCGTACAAGATTGAAATAAGCTGCAGAAAGTTATAAACTCACTCAGCTCCATCATGGGCACTGGCCACCCCAGCATCCAGGATATCTTCCATGAGCAGTGCCTCAGAAAGGTAGCATCCATTGTTAAAGACCCCCATCACCCAGGTCATGCATTGTGCTCATTGCTACTATCACAGAAGAGGTACAGAAGTCTGCAGGCACACACTCAACAATTCAGGAACAGCTTCTTTCCCTCTGCCAGTGGATTTCTGAATGGACATTGAACCCATGAATAATACCTCACTATTTTTTCCTCTTTTTGCACTACTTATTTTTTTCACCTTTTTTATTAAATACATACTTACTATAATTTACAGTTTTTATTATTATGTATTGCAATGTACTGCTACCACTTAGCTACAAATTTCATGACATATGCCAGTGATATTAAACCCAACATTGAATAACAAGCTCCAAAGAAATATAGTTGTTTTCCTCAATGTCAATGCCCAATATAATATGCAGTAGCCCAAATATCATTAGAGATAACTGTTGCTCTAATTAAAGGAAATCTAAAGATCATTATTGCTCCGCAGGTTCATGTGTCACTGATATACAAAGGCTATCAAGTTCATTTGATTGCATTACTGCTCTTCAAAATGAATTAATATCCCTATCATCATCAGTAGGATGGACTGTACCTTCAACGAAATGCAACTTCTACAGAGTCCCAAAGATGGGAATATGGCGAAGTCAGTGAAGCTAGGGAATTCAAAGAGAATTACTTTGATATGAATATTCTGTGTTGTTGTATTTTTACTGATATTCTATACGGGTTTGTTGACTTGTATGCATCAAGCCGTGATGTCATGGGGAGGGGGATTTTTATTACGTGATCGTAATCTTGTGTATGCTTACCATGTGGTAATATATCTTTGCACCTTGACCCTCGAGTTATGCTGTCTCATGTGGCTGCATTCATGAGTATTCATATATAGTTAAATGAGAATGAAACTCGAATTGAATGGAATTGAAGGAATTATTTTAATTTTGGTTTGGTTTATGGGTAACTTGGTAAGTAAATGTCAAATTTTAGTTCTACCTCGAGTAAGCACAGACTTGCAGTGCTTCTCAGCCCAGTAAAATGCATATCCAGTGTCAAAAGGTAACAACATGTATCTTGCTTCTTGGATACAACGTGTGCCAAGGCAACACACACAAGATGCTGGAGGAACTCAGCAGGTCAGGCAGCATCTATGGAAATGAATAGAGAGTCGACATTTCAGGCCGAGATCCTACTTCAAGACTGAGCAGGAAGGGGGATGATGCCAGAATAAACAGGTGGGGACCACATACCAGAAGTGACTCCAAGTGGAAGATCTCAAAATAGGTATCTTCAAACCTGAGCAACAGGTGGTGTCACTACAAATGACTTTGCAAGGTTGGGTGTTGTGACAACACATTACAGGTGGTCAGGATTCTGCAGGTAGAGCAGGAACAGATGACCTCCAAACTAGACTGGAAGCAACAGCAGGTAATCAGGAGTCTCTTGATTACATGACACTCTCATCAGTACTCAGCTCAAAATATTGGAGAAGGTGAGATTTCATCAAGGAAGTCTATGCACCCTGATAAACTCTTGACCTCCCAACTTACTGTATGAATGGCACACAAAGGTTTTCACTGCTTCTCAGTACATGTGACAATAACAACCCGATTACCAATTGACTCAGCTATACAGAGCAGGGTAGAAAGAAGGGGAAGCTACAGTGATAGGGGATTTGATAGCTGGAGCAAAAGAAAGGTGCTCCTTTGGCCACAGTCAAGATTCTAAGCTTTCTCCAGGGTCCAGGGTCAGGGATGACACGGAGCTACTGTGGAATGTTCCAAGCCATGAGAGTGAACAGCCAGAAATCCAGCAGTAATTGTCATTTAGTGGAAAGGAGGGTGAGGTCCTGAAGTCTATTTACAAGAATCTAGAGAGAAGATTAACAAGGATTTCAAAGTTAGCGACTTTTAGAAGCACCACACAGCATGTGCAGAAATATGCAAATAATGCAAGTGGCCAAGGAAAATGGTGCAGGATGGAGGGTTTTGGATTTTTGGGGCTTTGGAACAAGTCCTGGAGATAAGACTTAATTCGGCTACATGGGCTATGTCACAGCAGGGCTGGTATCAATGTTTGAGATTAGCTTTTTGCTGCCACTGGAAGGGTTTAAATGAGATCACCAAGCAAAAGGAAACTTCACAACAGTTTCATAAGACAACAAGGCAAAACTGAAAGGTAGGGTTAAACAAAGGGCCAAGAGGGATGAGGAAATAAAGACTGGTTGAAAAAGAAACAAAGTTTTCCGACAGTCTTTTGAAGTAAGGAAGTGAGGGAAGAGAGGATGTACTGAGGATGCATTTCTTGTGCGGGTACAACATAATAGCCATCGCTGAAACCTTGTTTAAAGATGGGCAGGAGAGACAGCTAGATGTGTCTAGTTACAGGGTTTGTAGTAGGATAGCAGAGAGTCAACAGCTTTAAATTCCTGGTTTTAGCATAGAACATGACCTGTCCTAGGCCCAGGACACAGATGCTATCACAAGGTGTGTTTCTACTTTCTTAACAGGTAAAAGAGCTACTGCTTGTCACTGAACACTAACAAATTTCTGTATAAGTACTGTTGTAAGTATCCTGAGTGCATATATTATGGTCTGCTACAGCAATTCAAACACACAGGAATGTTAAAAAAAAAAGCTGCAGAGGGTAGTGAGTGTAGTCCAATACACATCACAGGCAAATCTCTCTCCATTGTCAGTAGAGGTGCTTCCCTAAAGCAGTAAAATCTGTCATGAAAGATCCCCAGGATCTGGCCCAAGGTATCTTCTCCCAGTTAGCATCAGGCAGGAGATGCAGAAGCTTGAAGTCCAACCACCATCAGGTTCAAGTACAGCTACTCCCCTTCAACCATTTGTTTCTTGAACCAACCAGCACAACCCTAATCACCAGCAAAGCTATGACCATTTTGACTACTTAGCATTTTTGTTCTAATTTTTTTTGTTTGTTTGTAATTCATGTTTTCCTTTAAAAACCTACAGCACAATACAGGCGCTTCGGCCCACAAAATTGTGCCAAACATGTCCCAACCTTAGAAATTACTAGGCTTACCTATAGTCCTCCATTTTTCTAAGCTCCATGTACCTATCCAAAAGTCTCTTAAAAGATCCTATCATATCTGTCTCCACCACTGTTGCCATTCCACGCACTCACCACTCTCTGCCTAAAAAACTTACCCCTGACATCTCCTCTGAACCTACTCCCCAGCACCTTAAACCTGTGCTCTCTTGTGTCAACCAGTTCAGCCCTGGGAAAAAGCCTCTGACTATCCACACGACCAATGCCTCTCATCATCTTGTACACCTCTATCAGGTCACCCCTCATCCTCCATTGCTCCAAGGAGAAAATATAAATATATTATTATCATAAAACAATTGAGATTAGGCCTATCAGGTGGAAGAAACTAATAACAGGGGGTATAGATCGAGTGGAGGCAGACAGAGACAAGATTCCCAGGGTGTAAGTGACTAATACCAGGAATATACTTCGAGTGAAGAGACAGAGACTGTTTTCCCAGGGTAGAACAGACCAATACAAGGGGTTACAGATCGAGTGCAGAGACAAAGACTGTTTTCCAAGGGTGGAAGTGACTACTAACAGGGAGGAAAGATCGAGTGCAGAGACAGAGACTATTTTTCCAGGGTGGAAGTGATTAAAACCAGGGGGTACAGATCGAGTGAAGAGACAGAGACTGTTCTCCCAGGGTGGGAGAGAAGAATGCCAGGTTGTATAGATTGAGTGAAGAGACAGAGACTGTTTTTCCAGAGTGAAAGTGATTACAACCAGGGGGTATAGATCGAGTGAAAAGTCAAACACAGTTTTCCCAGGGTAGAAGTGACTAATACCAGGGGGTATAGATCGAGTGAAGGGACAGAGACTGCTTTCACAGGCTGCAAGTGACTAATACAAGGGGTTATAGATCGAGTGAAGATGCAGTGACTGTTTTACCCAGTGTGGAAGTGACTAATATGATTGGGTACAAAATACGGTGAAGAGACAGTGACTGTTTTCCCATCGTGTAAATAACTAATACAAGGGCCAAAGATTGAGTGAAGTGACAGAGACTGTTTTCCGAGGGTAGAACTGGCTAATACCAGGGGGTGCAGATCGAGTGAAGAGACAGAGACTGTTTTCACAGGGTAGAAGTAACTAATAAGAGGGGTAGGGATTGAGTGAAGAGACAGAGACAAGAGTCCCAGGGTGTAAGTGACTAATACCAGGAGTATACTTCAAGTGAAGAGACAGAGACTGTTTTCCCAGGGTGGAAGTGACGATTCCCAGGGGGTGCAGATCAACTGAAGAGACAGAGACCGTTTTTCTAGGGTGGAAGTGACTAAAACCAGGCGGTACAGATCGAGTGAAGAGACAGAGACTGTTTTCCCAGGGTGGAAGTGACTAATACAAGGGGAGTAAGAATGAGTGAAGAGAGAGATATTGGTTTCCCAGGGTTGAAGTGACTAATACCATTTGGTATAGATCGAGTGAAGAGTCAAAGACAGTTTTCCAAGGGTAGAAGTAAGTAATACTAGGAGTATAGTTCAAGTGATGAGACAGAAACTGTTTTCCCAGGGTGGAGGTGACTACTACGAGGGTGTTTAGATCAGGTGAATACAAAGAAACTGTTCTCCCAGGGTGGAAGTGACTAATACAAGGGGTATAGATCGACTGAAGAGACAGAAACGGTTTTCCCAGGGTGGAAGTGACTACTACCGGGGGTATAGATTGAGTGAACACACAGAGACTGTTTTCCCAGGTTGGAAGAGACTAATACCATCGGGTACAAAATCAAGTGAAGAGACAGAGACTGTTTTCCCAGGTGGGAAGTGACTAATACCAGGGTGTTTTGATCGAGTGCAGTGACAGACACTGTTTGCCAGGGGTGGAAGTGACGAATACCAGGGTGTATAGATCGAGTGAACAGACAGAGACTGTTTGCCCAGGGTGGAAGTAACTAATACAAGGGGCTATAGATCGACTGAAGAGACAGAAACAGTTTTCCCAGGGAGGAAGTGACTAATACCAGAGAGTACAGATCGATTGAAGAGACAGAGACTGTTTTCCCAGGGTGGGAGAGAATAATGCCAGGTTGTATAGTTCGAGTGATGAGACAGAGACTGTTTTCCCAGGGTGGAAGTGACAAATCCCAGGGTGTTTTGATCGAGTGCAGTGACAGACACTGTTTGCCAGGGGTGGAAGTGACGAATACCAGGGTGTATAGATCGAGTGAACAGACAGAGACTGTTTGCCCAGGGTGGAAGTAACTAATACAAGGGGCTATAGATCGACTGAAGAGACAGAAACAGTTTTCCCAGGGAGGAAGTGACTAATACCAGAGAGTACAGATCAATTGAAGAGACAGAGACTGTTTTCCCAGGGTGGGAGAGAATAATGCCAGGTTGTATAGTTCGAGTGATGAGACAGAGACTGTTTTCCCAGGGTGGAAGTGACAAATCCCAGGGGGTGCAAATCGAGTGAAGAGACAGACACAGTTTTCCCAGGGTGGAAGTGACTACTAACAGGGTGGAAAGATCGAGTGCAGAGACAGAGACTGTTTTTCCAGAGTGAAAGTGATTACAACCAGGGGGTATAGATCGAGTGAAGAGACAAAGACAGTTTTCCCTGGGTAGAAGTGACTACTACCCGGGGTACAGATCGCGTGAACACACAGAGACTGTTTTCCCAGGTTGGAAGAGACTAATACCATCGGGTACAAAATCAAGTGAAGAGACAGAGACTGTTTTCCCAGGTGGGAAGTGACTAATACCATCAGGTATAGATTAAGTGACGAGACAGAGACTTTTCTCCCAGGTTGGGAGAGAAGAATGCCAGGTTGTATAGATTGAGTGAAGAGACAGAGACAGGTTTCCCAGGGTGGAAGTGACTAATACAAGGGAAGAAATATCGAGTGAAGAGAGAGAGAATATTTTCCCAGGGTGGAAGTGACTGATACCTGGGGGATAGAACGAGTGAAGGGACAGAGACTGTTTTCCCAGGGTGGAAGTGACTAATACCAGGGGGTAAGAGATCGAGTAAACAGACAGAGACAGTTTTCCCAGGGTGGGAGAGAATAATGCCAGGTTGTATAGTTCGAGTGAAGAGACAGACTGTTTTCCCAGGGTAGAACAGACCAATATAAGGGGGTACAGATAGAGTGAAGAGACAGAGTCTGTTTTCCCAGGGCGGAGGTGACAAATAGAAGGGGGTATAGATCGAGTGAGCAGAAAGAGACTGCCTTCCAGGGTGGAAGTGACTAATACCAGTGTTATAGTTCGACTGTCGAGACAGACACTGTTTTCCCAGGGTGGATGTGGCTAATAACAGGGGGAATTTATCGAGTGAACAGACACAGACTGTTTTCCCAGATTGGAAGTGACTAATACAAGTGGGTACAGATCGAGTGAAGTGACAGAGACTGTTTTCCAGGGTGGACGTAACTAATACCATCGGGTACAAAATCCGGTGAAGAGACAGTGACTGTTTTCCCAACGTGTAAATAACTAATACAAGGGCCTATAGTTTGAGTGAAGAGACAGAGACTGTTTTCTGAGGGTGGAAGTGACTAATACCATCGGGTATAGATAGAGTGAAGAGACAGAGGCTGTTTTCCAAGGGTGGAACTGGCTAATACCAGGGGGTACAGATCGAGTGAAGAGACAGAGACTGTTTTCACAGGGTAGAAGGAACTAATAACAGGGGCAGGGATTGAGTGAAGAGAAAGAGACAAGATTCCGAGGGTGTAAGTGACTAATACCAGGTGTATACTTCAAGTGAAGAGACAGAGACTCTTTTCCCAGGGTGGAAGTGACGATTCCCAGGGGTTGCAGATCGATTGAAGAGACAGAGACAGTTTTTCTAGGGTGGAAGTGACCAAAACCAGGTGGTACAGATCGAGTGAAGAGACAGAGACTGTTTTCCCAGGGTGGAAGTGACTAATACCAGGAGTATACTTCGAGTGAAGAGACAGGCACTGTTTTCCAAGGGTGGAAGTGACTAATAGAAGGGTCGAAAGAACGAGTTAAGAGACAGTGACTGTTTTCCCAAGGTGGAAGTAACTGATACAAGGGGCTATAGATCGACTGAAGAAACAGAAACAGTTTTCCCAGGGTGGCAGTGACTACTACCAGGGGGTGTCGATCGAGTGAAGAGACAGAGACCGTTTTCCCAGGGTGGGAGAGAATAATGCCAGGTTGTATAGTTCGAGTGATGAAACAGAGACTGTTTTCCCAGGGTGGAAGTGACAAATCCCAGGGGGTGCAGATCGAGTGAAGAGACAAAGACAGTTTTCCCAGGGTAGAAGTGACTAATACCTGGGTGTATAGATCGAGTGAAGGGACAGAGACTGTTTTCACAGGCTGCAAGTGACTAATACAAGGGGTTATAGATCGAGTGAAGAGACAGAAACGGTTTTCCCAGGGTGGAAGTGACTACTACCCGGGGTATAGATCGAGTGAACACACAGAGACTATTTTCCCAGGTTCGAAGAGACTAATACCATCGGGTACAAAATCAAGTGAAGAGACAGAGACTGTTTTCCCAGGTGGGAAGTGACTAATACCATCAGGTATAGATTAAGTGAAGAGACAGAGTCTTTTCTCCCAGGGTGGGAGAGAAGAATGCCAGGTTGTATAGATTGAGTGAAGAGACAGAGACAGGTTTCCCAGGGTGGGTGACTAATACAAGGGAAGAAATATCGAGTGAAGAGAGAGAGAATATTTTCCCAGGGTGGAAGTGACTGATACCTGGGGGATAGAACGAGTGAAGGGACAGAGACTGTTTTCCCAGGGTGGAAGTGACTAATACCAGGGGGTAAGAGATCGAGTAAACAGACAGAGACAGTTTTCCCAGGGTGGGAGAGAATAATGCCAGGTTGTATAGTTCGAGTGAAGAGACAGACTGTTTTCCCAGGGTAGAACAGACCAATATAAGGGGGTACAGATAGAGTGAAGAGACAGAGTCTGTTTTCCCAGGGCGGAGGTGACAAATAGAAGGGGGTATAGATCGAGTGAGCAGAAAGAGACTGCCTTCCAGGGTGGAAGTGACTAATACCAGTGTTATAGTTCGACTGTCGAGACAGACACTGTTTTCCCAGGGTGGATGTGGCTAATAACAGGGGGAATTTATCGAGTGAACAGACACAGACTGTTTTCCCAGATTGGAAGTGACTAATACAAGTGGGTACAGATCGAGTGAAGAGACAGAGACTGTTTTCACAGGGTAGAAGGAACTAATAACAGGGGCAGGGATTGAGTGAAGAGAAAGAGACAAGATTCCGAGGGTGGAAGTGACTAATACCAGGGGGTAAGAGATCGAGTAAACAGACAGAGACAGTTTTCCCAGGGTGGGAGAGAATAATGCCAGGTTGTATAGTTCGAGTGAAGAGACAGACTGTTTTCCCAGGGTAGAACAGACCAATATAAGGGGGTACAGATAGAGTGAAGAGACAGAGTCTGTTTTCCCAGGGCGGAGGTGACAAATAGAAGGGGGTATAGATCGAGTGAGCAGAAAGAGACTGCCTTCCAGGGTGGAAGTGACTAATACCAGTGTTATAGTTCGACTGTCGAGACAGACACTGTTTTCCCAGGGTGGATGTGGCTAATAACAGGGGGAATTTATCGAGTGAACAGACACAGACTGTTTTCCCAGATTGGAAGTGACTAATACAAGTGGGTACAGATCGAGTGAAGAGACAGAGACTGTTTTCACAGGGTAGAAGGAACTAATAACAGGGGCAGGGATTGAGTGAAGAGAAAGAGACAAGATTCCGAGGGTGTAAGTGACTAATACCAGGTGTATACTTCAAGTGAAGAGACAGAGACTCTTTTCCCAGGGTGGAAGTGACGATTCCCAGGGGTTGCAGATCGATTGAAGAGACAGAGACAGTTTTTCTAGGGTGGAAGTGACCAAAACCAGGCGGTACAGATCGAGTGAAGAGACAGAGACTGTTTTCCCAGGGTGGAAGTGACTAATACCAGGAGTATACTTCGAGTGAAGAGACAGACACTGTTTTCCAAGGGTGGAAGTGACTAATAGAAGGGTCGAAAGAACGAGTGAAGAGACAGTGACTGTTTTCCCAAGGTGGAAGTAACTGATACAAGGGGCTATAGATTGACTGAAGAAACAGAAACAGTTTTCCCAGGGTGGAAGTGACTACTACCAGGGGGTATCGATCGAGTGAAGAGACAGAGACTGTTTTCCCAGGGTGGGAGAGAATAATGCCAGGTTGTATAGTTCGAGTGATGAGACAGAGACTGTTTTCCCAGGGTGGAAGAGACTACTACCAGGGGATATAGATCGAGTAATCATACAGAGACTGTTTTCCCAGGGTGGAAGTGACAAATCCCAGGGGGTGCAGATCGAGTGAAGAGACAGACACTGTTTTCCCAGGGGGTGCAGATCGAGTGAAGAGACAAAGACAGTTTTCCCAGGGTAGAAGTGACTAATACCTGGGTGTATAGATCGAGTGAAGGGACAGAGACTGTTTTCACAGGCTGCAAGTGACTAATACAAGGGGTATAGATCGAGTGAAGAGACAGAAATGGTTTTCCCTGGGTGGAAGTGACTACTACCCGGGGTATAGATCGCGTGAACACACAGAGACTGTTTTCCCAGGTTGGAAGAGACTAATACCATCGGGTACAAAATCAAGTGAAGAGACAGAGACTGTTTTCCCAGGTGGGAAGTGACTAATACCATCAGGTATAGATTAAGTGAAGAGACAGAGACTTTTCTCCCAGGGTGGGAGAGAAGAATGCCAGGTTGTATAGATTGAGTGAAGAGACAGAGACAGGTTTCCCAGGGCGGAAGTGACTAATACAAGGGAAGAAATATCGAGTGAAGAGAGAGAGAATATTTTCCCAGGGTGGAAGTGACTAATACAAGGGGGTATAGATCGAGTGAAGAGTCAAAGACAGTTTTCCAAGGGTAGAAGTAAGTAATACCAGGGGTATAGTTCAAGTGATGAGAAAGAGACTGTTTTCCCAGGGTGGAGGTGACTACTACGAGAGTGTTTAGATCAGGTGAATACAAAGAAACTGTTCTCCCAGGGTGGAAGTGACTAATACCAGGGTGTATAGATCGAGTGATGAGACAGAGACTGTTTTCCCAGGGTGGAAGTGACAAATCCCAGGGGGTGCAAATCGAGTGAAGAGACAGACACAGTTTTCCCAGGGTGGAAGTGACTACTAACAGGGTGGAAAGATCGAGTGCAGAGACAGAGACTGTTTTTCCAGAGTGAAAGTGATTACAACCAGGGGGTATAGATCGAGTGAAGAGACAAAGACAGTTTTCCCAGGGTAGAAGTGACTAATACCTGGTGTATAGATCGAGTGAAGGGACAGAGACCGTTTTCACAGGGTAGAAGTGACTAATACCTGGTGTATAGATCGAGTGAAGGGACAGAGACTGTTTTCACAGGCTGCAAGTGACTAATACAAGGGGTTATAGATCGAGTGAAGAGACAGAAACGGTTTTCCCAGGGTGGAAGTGACTACTACCCGGGGTATAGATCGAGTGAACACACAGAGACTATTTTCCCAGGTTCGAAGAGACTAATACCATCGGGTACAAAATCAAGTGAAGAGACAGAGACTGTTTTCCCAGGTGGGAAGTGACTAATACCATCAGGTATAGATTAAGTGAAGAGACAGAGTCTTTTCTCCCAGGGTGGGAGAGAAGAATGCCAGGTTGTATAGATTGAGTGAAGAGACAGAGACAGGTTTCCCAGGGTGGGTGACTAATACAAGGGAAGAAATATCGAGTGAAGAGAGAGAGAATATTTTCCCAGGGTGGAAGTGACTGATACCTGGGGGATAGAACGAGTGAAGGGACAGAGACTGTTTTCCCAGGGTGGAAGTGACTAATACCAGGGGGTAAGAGATCGAGTAAACAGACAGAGACAGTTTTCCCAGGGTGGGAGAGAATAATGCCAGGTTGTATAGTTCGAGTGAAGAGACAGACTGTTTTCCCAGGGTAGAACAGACCAATATAAGGGGGTACAGATAGAGTGAAGAGACAGAGTCTGTTTTCCCAGGGCGGAGGTGACAAATAGAAGGGGGTATAGATCGAGTGAGCAGAAAGAGACTGCCTTCCAGGGTGGAAGTGACTAATACCAGTGTTATAGTTCGACTGTCGAGACAGACACTGTTTTCCCAGGGTGGATGTGGCTAATAACAGGGGGAATTTATCGAGTGAACAGACACAGACTGTTTTCCCAGATTGGAAGTGACTAATACAAGTGGGTACAGATCGAGTGAAGAGACAGAGACTGTTTTCACAGGGTAGAAGGAACTAATAACAGGGGCAGGGATTGAGTGAAGAGAAAGAGACAAGATTCCGAGGGTGGAAGTGACTAATACCAGGGGGTAAGAGATCGAGTAAACAGACAGAGACAGTTTTCCCAGGGTGGGAGAGAATAATGCCAGGTTGTATAGTTCGAGTGAAGAGACAGACTGTTTTCCCAGGGTAGAACAGACCAATATAAGGGGGTACAGATAGAGTGAAGAGACAGAGTCTGTTTTCCCAGGGCGGAGGTGACAAATAGAAGGGGGTATAGATCGAGTGAGCAGAAAGAGACTGCCTTCCAGGGTGGAAGTGACTAATACCAGTGTTATAGTTCGACTGTCGAGACAGACACTGTTTTCCCAGGGTGGATGTGGCTAATAACAGGGGGAATTTATCGAGTGAACAGACACAGACTGTTTTCCCAGATTGGAAGTGACTAATACAAGTGGGTACAGATCGAGTGAAGAGACAGAGACTGTTTTCACAGGGTAGAAGGAACTAATAACAGGGGCAGGGATTGAGTGAAGAGAAAGAGACAAGATTCCGAGGGTGTAAGTGACTAATACCAGGTGTATACTTCAAGTGAAGAGACAGAGACTCTTTTCCCAGGGTGGAAGTGACGATTCCCAGGGGTTGCAGATCGATTGAAGAGACAGAGACAGTTTTTCTAGGGTGGAAGTGACCAAAACCAGGCGGTACAGATCGAGTGAAGAGACAGAGACTGTTTTCCCAGGGTGGAAGTGACTAATACCAGGAGTATACTTCGAGTGAAGAGACAGACACTGTTTTCCAAGGGTGGAAGTGACTAATAGAAGGGTCGAAAGAACGAGTGAAGAGACAGTGACTGTTTTCCCAAGGTGGAAGTAACTGATACAAGGGGCTATAGATTGACTGAAGAAACAGAAACAGTTTTCCCAGGGTGGAAGTGACTACTACCAGGGGGTATCGATCGAGTGAAGAGACAGAGACTGTTTTCCCAGGGTGGGAGAGAATAATGCCAGGTTGTATAGTTCGAGTGATGAGACAGAGACTGTTTTCCCAGGGTGGAAGAGACTACTACCAGGGGATATAGATCGAGTAATCATACAGAGACTGTTTTCCCAGGGTGGAAGTGACAAATCCCAGGGGGTGCAGATCGAGTGAAGAGACAGACACTGTTTTCCCAGGGGGTGCAGATCGAGTGAAGAGACAAAGACAGTTTTCCCAGGGTAGAAGTGACTAATACCTGGGTGTATAGATCGAGTGAAGGGACAGAGACTGTTTTCACAGGCTGCAAGTGACTAATACAAGGGGTATAGATCGAGTGAAGAGACAGAAATGGTTTTCCCTGGGTGGAAGTGACTACTACCCGGGGTATAGATCGCGTGAACACACAGAGACTGTTTTCCCAGGTTGGAAGAGACTAATACCATCGGGTACAAAATCAAGTGAAGAGACAGAGACTGTTTTCCCAGGTGGGAAGTGACTAATACCATCAGGTATAGATTAAGTGAAGAGACAGAGACTTTTCTCCCAGGGTGGGAGAGAAGAATGCCAGGTTGTATAGATTGAGTGAAGAGACAGAGACAGGTTTCCCAGGGCGGAAGTGACTAATACAAGGGAAGAAATATCGAGTGAAGAGAGAGAGAATATTTTCCCAGGGTGGAAGTGACTAATACAAGGGGGTATAGATCGAGTGAAGAGTCAAAGACAGTTTTCCAAGGGTAGAAGTAAGTAATACCAGGGGTATAGTTCAAGTGATGAGAAAGAGACTGTTTTCCCAGGGTGGAGGTGACTACTACGAGAGTGTTTAGATCAGGTGAATACAAAGAAACTGTTCTCCCAGGGTGGAAGTGACTAATACCAGGGTGTATAGATCGAGTGATGAGACAGAGACTGTTTTCCCAGGGTGGAAGTGACAAATCCCAGGGGGTGCAAATCGAGTGAAGAGACAGACACAGTTTTCCCAGGGTGGAAGTGACTACTAACAGGGTGGAAAGATCGAGTGCAGAGACAGAGACTGTTTTTCCAGAGTGAAAGTGATTACAACCAGGGGGTATAGATCGAGTGAAGAGACAAAGACAGTTTTCCCAGGATAGAAGTGACTAATACCTGGGTGTATAAATCGAGTGAAGGGACAGAGACCGTTTTCACAGGGTGGGAGAGAATAATGCCAGGTTGTATAGATCGAGTGAAGAGACAGAAACGGTTTTCCCAGGGTGGAAGTGACTACTACCCGGGGTATAGATCGCGTGAACACACAGAGACTGTTTTCCCAGGTTGGAAGAGACTAATACCATCGGGTACAAAATCAAGTGAAGAGACAGAGACTGTTTTCCCAGGTGGGAAGTGACTAATACCATCAGGTATAGATTAAGTGAAGAGACAGAGACTTTTCTCCCAGGGTGGGAGAGAAGAATGCCAGGTTGTATAGATTGAGTGAAGAGACAGAGACAGGTTTCCCAGGGTGGAAGTGACTAATACAAGGGAAGAAATATCGAGTGAAGAGAGAGAGAATATTTTCCCAGGGTGGAAGTGACTAATACAAGGGGGTATAGATCGAGTGAAGAGTCAAAGACAGTTTTCCAAGGGTAGAAGTAAGTAATACCAGGGGTATAGTTCAAGTGATGAGAAAGAGACTGTTTTCCCAGGGTGGAGGTGACTACTACGAGAGTGTTTGGATCAGGTGAATACAAAGAAACTGTTCTCCCAGGGTGGAAGTGACTAATACCAGGGTGTTTTGATCGAGTGCGGTGACAGACACTGTTTGCCAGGGGTGGAAGTGACGAATACCAGGGTGTATAGATCGAGTGAACAGACAGAGACTGTTTGCCCAGGGTGGAAGAGACTAATACCATCGGGTACAAAATCAAGTGAAGAGACAGTGACTGTTTTCCCTAGGTGGAAGTAACTAATACAAGGGGCTATAGATCGACTGAAGAGACAGAAACAGTTTTCCCAGGGAGGAAGTGACTAATACCAGAGAGTACAGATCGATTGAAGAGACAGAGACTGTTTTCCCAGGGTGGGAGAGAATAATGCCAGGTTGTATAGTTCGAGTGATGAGACAGAGACTGTTTTCCCAGGGTGGAAGTGACAAATCCCAGGGGGTGCAAATCGAGTGAAGAGACAGACACAGTTTTCCCAGGGTGGAAGTGACTACTAACAGGGTGGAAAGATCGAGTGCAGAGACAGAGACTGTTTTTCCAGAGTGAAAGTGATTACAACCAGGGGGTATAGATCGAGTGAAGAGACAAAGACAGTTTTCCCAGGGTAGAAGTGACTAATACCTGGGTGTATAGATCGAGTGAAGGGACAGAGACTGTTTTCACAGGCTGCAAGTGACTAATACAAGCGGTTATAGATCGAGTGAAGAGACAGAAACGGTTTTCCCAGGGTGGAAGTGACTACTACCCGGGGTAGAGATCGAGTGAACACACAGAGACTGTTTTCCCAGGTTCGAAGAGACTAATACCATCGGGTACAAAATCAAGTGAATAGACAGAGACTGTTTTCCCAGGTGGGAAGTGACTAATACCATCAGGTATAGATTAAGTGAAGAGACAGAGACTTCTCTCCCAGGGTGGGAGAGAAGAATGCCAGGTTGTATAGATTGAGTGAAGAGACAGAGACAGGTTTCCCAGGGTGGAAGTGACTAATACAAGGGAAGAAATATCGAGTGAAGAGAGAGAGAATATTTTCCCAGGGTGGAAGTGACTGATACCTGGGGGATAGAACGAGTGAAGGGACAGAGACTGTTTTCCCAGGGTGGAAGTGACTAATATAAGGGGGTACAGATAGAGTGAAGAGACAGAGTCTGTTTTCCCAGGGCGGAGGTGACAAATAGAAGGGGGTATAGATCGAGTGAGCAGAAAGAGACTGCCTTCCAGGGTGGAAGTGACTAATACCAGTGTTATAGTTCGACTGTCGAGACAGACACTGTTTTCCCAGGGTGGATGTGGCTAATAACAGGGGGAATTTATCGAGTGAACAGACACAGACTGTTTTCCCAGATTGGAAGTGACTAATACAAGTGGGTACAGATCGAGTGAAGAGACAGAGACTGTTTTCACAGGGTAGAAGGAACTAATAACAGGGGCAGGGATTGAGTGAAGAGAAAGAGACAAGATTCCGAGGGTGTAAGTGACTAATACCAGGTGTATACTTCAAGTGAAGAGACAGAGACTCTTTTCCCAGGGTGGAAGTGACGATTCCCAGGGGTTGCAGATCGATTGAAGAGACAGAGACAGTTTTTCTAGGGTGGAAGTGACCAAAACCAGGCGGTACAGATCGAGTGAAGAGACAGAGACTGTTTTCCCAGGGTGGAAGTGACTAATACCAGGAGTATACTTCGAGTGAAGAGACAGGCACTGTTTTCCAAGGGTGGAAGTGACTAATAGAAGGGTCGAAAGAACGAGTTAAGAGACAGTGACTGTTTTCCCAAGGTGGAAGTAACTGATACAAGGGGCTATAGATCGACTGAAGAAACAGAAACAGTTTTCCCAGGGTGGCAGTGACTACTACCAGGGGGTGTCGATCGAGTGAAGAGACAGAGTCTGTTTTCCCAGGGCGGAGGTGACAAATAGAAGGGGGTATAGATCGAGTGAGCAGAAAGAGACTGCCTTCCAGGGTGGAAGTGACTAATACCAGTGTTATAGTTCGACTGTCGAGACAGACACTGTTTTCCCAGGGTGGATGTGGCTAATAACAGGGGGAATTTATCGAGTGAACAGACACAGACTGTTTTCCCAGATTGGAAGTGACTAATACAAGTGGGTACAGATCGAGTGAAGAGACAGAGACTGTTTTCACAGGGTAGAAGGAACTAATAACAGGGGCAGGGATTGAGTGAAGAGAAAGAGACAAGATTCCGAGGGTGTAAGTGACTAATACCAGGTGTATACTTCAAGTGAAGAGACAGAGACTCTTTTCCCAGGGTGGAAGTGACGATTCCCAGGGGTTGCAGATCGATTGAAGAGACAGAGACAGTTTTTCTAGGGTGGAAGTGACCAAAACCAGGCAGTACAGATCGAGTGAAGAGACAGAGACTGTTTTCCCAGGGTGGAAGTGACTAATACCAGGAGTATACTTCGAGTGAAGAGACAGGCACTGTTTTCCAAGGGTGGAAGTGACTAATAGAAGGGTCGAAAGAACGAGTTAAGAGACAGTGACTGTTTTCCCAAGGTGGAAGTAACTGATACAAGGGGCTATAGATCGACTGAAGAAACAGAAACAGTTTTCCCAGGGTGGCAGTGACTACTACCAGGGGGTGTCGATCGAGTGAAGAGACAGAGACCGTTTTCCCAGGGTGGGAGAGAATAATGCCAGGTTGTATAGTTCGAGTGATGAAACAGAGACTGTTTTCCCAGGGTGGAAGTGACAAATCCCAGGGGGTGCAGATCGAGTGAAGAGACAGACACTGTTTTCCCAGGGGGTGCAGATCGAGTGAAGAGACAAAGACAGTTTTCCCAGGGTAGAAGTGACTAATACCTGGGTGTATAGATCGAGTGAAGGGACAGAGACTGTTTTCACAGGTTGCAAGTGACTAATACAAGGGGTTATAGATCGAGTGAAGAGACAGAAACGGTTTTCCCAGGGTGGAAGTGACTACTACCCGGGGTATAGATCGAGTGAACACACAGAGACTATTTTCCCAGGTTCGAAGAGACTAATACCATCGGGTACAAAATCAAGTGAAGAGACAGAGACTGTTTTCCCAGGTGGGAAGTGACTAATACCATCAGGTATAGATTAAGTGAAGAGACAGAGTCTTTTCTCCCAGGGTGGGAGAGAAGAATGCCAGGTTGTATAGATTGAGTGAAGAGACAGAGACAGGTTTCCCAGGGTGGGTGACTAATACAAGGGAAGAAATATCGAGTGAAGAGAGAGAGAATATTTTCCCAGGGTGGAAGTGACTGATACCTGGGGGATAGAACGAGTGAAGGGACAGAGACTGTTTTCCCAGGGTGGAAGTGACTAATACCAGGGGGTAAGAGATCGAGTAAACAGACAGAGACAGTTTTCCCAGGGTGGGAGAGAATAATGCCAGGTTGTATAGTTCGAGTGAAGAGACAGACTGTTTTCCCAGGGTAGAACAGACCAATATAAGGGGGTACAGATAGAGTGAAGAGACAGAGTCTGTTTTCCCAGGGCGGAGGTGACAAATAGAAGGGGGTATAGATCGAGTGAGCAGAAAGAGACTGCCTTCCAGGGTGGAAGTGACTAATACCAGTGTTATAGTTCGACTGTCGAGACAGACACTGTTTTCCCAGGGTGGATGTGGCTAATAACGGGGAATTTATCGAGTGAACAGACACAGACTGTTTTCCCAGATTGGAAGTGACTAATACAAGTGGGTACAGATCGAGTGAAGAGACAGAGACTGTTTTCACAGGGTAGAAGGAACTAATAACAGGGGCAGGGATTGAGTGAAGAGAAAGAGACAAGATTCCGAGGGTGTAAGTGACTAATACCAGGTGTATACTTCAAGTGAAGAGACAGAGACTCTTTTCCCAGGGTGGAAGTGACGATTCCCAGGGGTTGCAGATCGATTGAAGAGACAGAGACAGTTTTTCTAGGGTGGAAGTGACCAAAACCAGGCGGTACAGATCGAGTGAAGAGACAGAGACTGTTTTCCCAGGGTGGAAGTGACTAATACCAGGAGTATACTTCGAGTGAAGAGACAGACACTGTTTTCCAAGGGTGGAAGTGACTAATAGAAGGGTCGAAAGAACGAGTGAAGAGACAGTGACTGTTTTCCCAAGGTGGAAGTAACTGATACAAGGGGCTATAGATTGACTGAAGAAACAGAAACAGTTTTCCCAGGGTGGAAGTGACTACTACCAGGGGGTATCGATCGAGTGAAGAGACAGAGACTGTTTTCCCAGGGTGGGAGAGAATAATGCCAGGTTGTATAGTTCGAGTGATGAGACAGAGACTGTTTTCCCAGGGTGGAAGAGACTACTACCAGGGGATATAGATCGAGTAATCATACAGAGACTGTTTTCCCAGGGAGGAAGTGACAAATCCCAGGGGGTGCAGATCGAGTGAAGAGACAGACACTGTTTTCCCAGGGGGTGCAGATCGAGTGAAGAGACAAAGACAGTTTTCCCAGGGTAGAAGTGACTAATACCTGGGTGTATAGATCGAGTGAAGGGACAGAGACTGTTTTCACAGGCTGCAAGTGACTAATACAAGGGGTATAGATCGAGTGAAGAGACAGAAATGGTTTTCCCTGGGTGGAAGTGACTACTACCCGGGGTATAGATCGCGTGAACACACAGAGACTGTTTTCCCAGGTTGGAAGAGACTAATACCATCGGGTACAAAATCAAGTGAAGAGACAGAGACTGTTTTCCCAGGTGGGAAGTGACTAATACCATCAGGTATAGATTAAGTGAAGAGACAGAGACTTTTCTCCCAGGGTGGGAGAGAAGAATGCCAGGTTGTATAGATTGAGTGAAGAGACAGAGACAGGTTTCCCAGGGTGGAAGTGACTAATACAAGGGAAGAAATATCGAGTGAAGAGAGAGAGAATATTTTCCCAGGGTGGAAGTGACTAATACAAGGGGGTATAGATCGAGTGAAGAGTCAAAGACAGTTTTCCAAGGGTAGAAGTAAGTAATACCAGGGGTATAGTTCAAGTGATGAGAAAGAGACTGTTTTCCCAGGGTGGAGGTGACTACTACGAGAGTGTTTAGATCAGGTGAATACAAAGAAACTGTTCTCCCAGGGTGGAAGTGACTAATACCAGGGTGTTTTGATCGAGTGCGGTGACAGACACTGTTTGCCAGGGGTGGAAGTGACGAATACCAGGGTGTATAGATCGAGTGAACAGACAGAGACTGTTTGCCCAGGGCGGAAGAGACTAATACCATCGGGTACAAAATCAAGTGAAGAGACAGTGACTGTTTTCCCTAGGTGGAAGTAACTAATACAAGGGGCTATAGATCGACTGAAGAGACAGAAACAGTTTTCCCAGGGAGGAAGTGACTAATACCAGAGAGTACAGATCAATTGAAGAGACAGAGACTGTTTTCCCAGGGTGGGAGAGAATAATGCCAGGTTGTATAGTTCGAGTGATGAGACAGAGACTGTTTTCCCAGGGTGGAAGTGACAAATCCCAGGGGGTGCAAATCGAGTGAAGAGACAGACACAGTTTTCCCAGGGTGGAAGTGACTACTAACAGGGTGGAAAGATCGAGTGCAGAGACAGAGACTGTTTTTCCAGAGTGAAAGTGATTACAACCAGGGGGTATAGATCGAGTGAAGAGACAAAGACAGTTTTCCCAGGGTAGAAGTGACTAATACCTGGGTGTATAGATCGAGTGAAGGGACAGAGACCGTTTTCACAGGCTGCAAGTGACTAATACAAGGGGTTATAGATCGAGTGAAGATGCAGAGACTGTTTTTCCATAGTGAAAGTGATAACAACCAGGGGGTATAGATCGAGTGAAGAGACAAAGACAGTTTTCCCAGGATAGAAGTGACTAATACCTGGGTGTATAAATCGAGTGAAGGGACAGAGACCGTTTTCCCAGGGTGGGAGAGAATAATGCCAGGTTGTATAGTTCGAGTGATGAGACAGAGACTGTTTTCCCAGGGTGGAAGTGACAAATCCCAGGGGGTGCAGATCGAGTGAAGAGACAAAGACAGTTTTCCCAGGTTGGAAGAGACTAATACCATCGGGTACAAAATCAAGTGAAGAGACAGAGACTGTTTTCCCAGGTGGGAAGTGACTAATACCATCAGGTATAGATTAAGTGAAGAGACAGAGACTTTTCTCCCAGGGTGGGAGAGAAGAATGCCAGGTTGTATAGATTGAGTGAAGAGACAGAGACAGGTTTCCCAGGGTGGAAGTGACTAATACAAGGGAAGAAATATCGAGTGAAGAGAGAGAGAATATTTTCCCAGGGTGGAAGTGACTAATACAAGGGGGTATAGATCGAGTGAAGAGTCAAAGACAGTTTTCCAAGGGTAGAAGTAAGTAATACCAGGGGTATAGTTCAAGTGATGAGAAAGAGACTGTTTTCCCAGGGTGGAGGTGACTACTACGAGAGTGTTTGGATCAGGTGAATACAAAGAAACTGTTCTCCCAGGGTGGAAGTGACTAATACCAGGGTGTATAGATCGAGTGCGGTGACAGACACTGTTTGCCAGGGGTGGAAGTGACGAATACCAGGGTGTATAGATCGAGTGAACAGACAGAGACTGTTTGCCCAGGGTGGAAGAGACTAATACCATCGGGTACAAAATCAAGTGAAGAGACAGTGACTGTTTTCCCTAGGTGGAAGTAACTAATACAAGGGGCTATAGATCGACTGAAGAGACAGAAACAGTTTTCCCAGGGAGGAAGTGACTAATACCAGAGAGTACAGATCAATTGAAGAGACAGAGACTGTTTTCCCAGGGTGGGAGAGAATAATGCCAGGTTGTATAGTTCGAGTGATGAGACAGAGACTGTTTTCCCAGGGTGGAAGTGACAAATCCCAGTGGGTGCAAATCGAGTGAAGAGACAGACACAGTTTTCCCAGGGTGGAAGTGACTACTAACAGGGTGTATAGATCGAGTGCAGAGACAGAGACTGTTTTTCCAGAGTGAAAGTGATTACAACCAGGGGGTATAGATCGAGTGAAGAGACAAAGACAGTTTTCCCAGGGTAGAAGTGACTAATACCTGGGTGTATAGATCGAGTGAAGGGACAGAGACTGTTTTCACAGGTTGCAAGTGACTAATACAAGGGGTTATAGATCGAGTGAAGAGACAGAAACGGTTTTCCCAGGGTGGAAGTGACTACTACCCGGGGTATAGATCGAGTGAACACACAGAGACTATTTTCCCAGGTTCGAAGAGACTAATACCATCGGGTACAAAATCAAGTGAAGAGACAGAGACTGTTTTCCCAGGTGGGAAGTGACTAATACCATCAGGTATAGATTAAGTGAAGAGACAGAGTCTTTTCTCCCAGGGTGGGAGAGAAGAATGCCAGGTTGTATAGATTGAGTGAAGAGACAGAGACAGGTTTCCCAGGGTGGGTGACTAATACAAGGGAAGAAATATCGAGTGAAGAGAGAGAGAATATTTTCCCAGGGTGGAAGTGACTGATACCTGGGGGATAGAACGAGTGAAGGGACAGAGACTGTTTTCCCAGGGTGGAAGTGACTAATACCAGGGGGTAAGAGATCGAGTAAACAGACAGAGACAGTTTTCCCAGGGTGGGAGAGAATAATGCCAGGTTGTATAGTTCGAGTGAAGAGACAGACTGTTTTCCCAGGGTAGAACAGACCAATATAAGGGGGTACAGATAGAGTGAAGAGACAGAGTCTGTTTTCCCAGGGCGGAGGTGACAAATAGAAGGGGGTATAGATCGAGTGAGCAGAAAGAGACTGCCTTCCAGGGTGGAAGTGACTAATACCAGTGTTATAGTTCGACTGTCGAGACAGACACTGTTTTCCCAGGGTGGATGTGGCTAATAACGGGGAATTTATCGAGTGAACAGACACAGACTGTTTTCCCAGATTGGAAGTGACTAATACAAGTGGGTACAGATCGAGTGAAGAGACAGAGACTGTTTTCACAGGGTAGAAGGAACTAATAACAGGGGCAGGGATTGAGTGAAGAGAAAGAGACAAGATTCCGAGGGTGTAAGTGACTAATACCAGGTGTATACTTCAAGTGAAGAGACAGAGACTCTTTTCCCAGGGTGGAAGTGACGATTCCCAGGGGTTGCAGATCGATTGAAGAGACAGAGACAGTTTTTCTAGGGTGGAAGTGACCAAAACCAGGCGGTACAGATCGAGTGAAGAGACAGAGACTGTTTTCCCAGGGTGGAAGTGACTAATACCAGGAGTATACTTCGAGTGAAGAGACAGACACTGTTTTCCAAGGGTGGAAGTGACTAATAGAAGGGTCGAAAGAACGAGTGAAGAGACAGTGACTGTTTTCCCAAGGTGGAAGTAACTGATACAAGGGGCTATAGATTGACTGAAGAAACAGAAACAGTTTTCCCAGGGTGGAAGTGACTACTACCAGGGGGTATCGATCGAGTGAAGAGACAGAGACTGTTTTCCCAGGGTGGGAGAGAATAATGCCAGGTTGTATAGTTCGAGTGATGAGACAGAGACTGTTTTCCCAGGGTGGAAGAGACTACTACCAGGGGATATAGATCGAGTAATCATACAGAGACTGTTTTCCCAGGGAGGAAGTGACAAATCCCAGGGGGTGCAGATCGAGTGAAGAGACAGACACTGTTTTCCCAGGGGGTGCAGATCGAGTGAAGAGACAAAGACAGTTTTCCCAGGGTAGAAGTGACTAATACCTGGGTGTATAGATCGAGTGAAGGGACAGAGACTGTTTTCACAGGCTGCAAGTGACTAATACAAGGGGTATAGATCGAGTGAAGAGACAGAAATGGTTTTCCCTGGGTGGAAGTGACTACTACCCGGGGTATAGATCGCGTGAACACACAGAGACTGTTTTCCCAGGTTGGAAGAGACTAATACCATCGGGTACAAAATCAAGTGAAGAGACAGAGACTGTTTTCCCAGGTGGGAAGTGACTAATACCATCAGGTATAGATTAAGTGAAGAGACAGAGACTTTTCTCCCAGGGTGGGAGAGAAGAATGCCAGGTTGTATAGATTGAGTGAAGAGACAGAGAC
Organism: Hemitrygon akajei; assembly: GCF_048418815.1. Taxonomy (NCBI): domain Eukaryota; kingdom Metazoa; phylum Chordata; class Chondrichthyes; order Myliobatiformes; family Dasyatidae; genus Hemitrygon; species Hemitrygon akajei. The sequence goes on from NW_027331949.1 coordinate 1,888,071, forward strand.
AGGTTTCCCAGGGTGGAAGTGACTAATACAAGGGAAGAAATATCGAGTGAAGAGAGAGAGAATATTTTCCCAGGGTGGAAGTGACTAATACAAGGGGGTATAGATCGAGTGAAGAGTCAAAGACAGTTTTCCAAGGGTAGAAGTAAGTAATACCAGGGGTATAGTTCAAGTGATGAGAAAGAGACTGTTTTCCCAGGGTGGAGGTGACTACTACGAGAGTGTTTAGATCAGGTGAATACAAAGAAACTGTTCTCCCAGGGTGGAAGTGACTAATACCAGGGTGTTTTGATCGAGTGCGGTGACAGACACTGTTTGCCAGGGGTGGAAGTGACGAATACCAGGGTGTATAGATCGAGTGAACAGACAGAGACTGTTTGCCCAGGGCGGAAGAGACTAATACCATCGGGTACAAAATCAAGTGAAGAGACAGTGACTGTTTTCCCTAGGTGGAAGTAACTAATACAAGGGGCTATAGATCGACTGAAGAGACAGAAACAGTTTTCCCAGGGAGGAAGTGTCTAATACCAGAGAGTACAGATCAATTGAAGAGACAGAGACTGTTTTCCCAGGGTGGGAGAGAATAATGCCAGGTTGTATAGTTCGAGTGATGAGACAGAGACTGTTTTCCCAGGGTGGAAGTGACAAATCCCAGGGGGTGCAAATCGAGTGAAGAGACAGACACAGTTTTCCCAGGGTGGAAGTGACTACTAACAGGGTGGAAAGATCGAGTGCAGAGACAGAGACTGTTTTTCCAGAGTGAAAGTGATTACAACCAGGGGGTACAGATCGAGTGAAGAGACAAAGACAGTTTTCCCAGGGTAGAAGTGACTAATACCTGGGTGTATAGATCGAGTGAAGGGACAGAGACCGTTTTCACAGGCTGCAAGTGACTAATACAAGGGGTTATAGATCGAGTGAAGATGCAGAGACTGTTTTTCCATAGTGAAAGTGATAACAACCAGGGGGTATAGATCGAGTGAAGAGACAAAGACAGTTTTCCCAGGATAGAAGTGACTAATACCTGGGTGTATAAATCGAGTGAAGGGACAGAGACCGTTTTCCCAGGGTGGGAGAGAATAATGCCAGGTTGTATAGTTCGAGTGATGAGACAGAGACTGTTTTCCCAGGGTGGAAGTGACAAATCCCAGGGGGTGCAGATCGAGTGAAGAGACAAAGACAGTTTTCCCAGGTTGGAAGAGACTAATACCATCGGGTACAAAATCAAGTGAAGAGACAGAGACTGTTTTCCCAGGTGGGAAGTGACTAATACCATCAGGTATAGATTAAGTGAAGAGACAGAGACTGTTCTCCCAGGGTGGGAGAGAAGAATGCCAGGTTGTATAGATTGAGTGAAGAGACAGAGACAGGTTTCCCAGGGTGGAAGTGACTAATACAAGGGAAGAAATATCGAGTGAAGAGAGAGAGAATATTTTCCCAGGGTGGAAGTGACTAATACAAGGGGGTATAGATCGAGTGAAGAGTCAAAGACAGTTTTCCAAGGGTAGAAGTAAGTAATACCAGGGGTATAGTTCAAGTGATGAGAAAGAGACTGTTTTCCCAGGGTGGAGGTGACTACTACGAGAGTGTTTGGATCAGGTGAATACAAAGAAACTGTTCTCCCAGGGTGGAAGTGACTAATACCAGGGTGTATAGATCGAGTGCGGTGACAGACACTGTTTGCCAGGGGTGGAAGTGACGAATACCAGGGTGTATAGATCGAGTGAACAGACAGAGACTGTTTGCCCAGGGTGGAAGAGACTAATACCATCGGGTACAAAATCAAGTGAAGAGACAGTGACTGTTTTCCCTAGGTGGAAGTAACTAATACAAGGGGCTATAGATCGACTGAAGAGACAGAAACAGTTTTCCCAGGGAGGAAGTGACTAATACCAGAGAGTACAGATCAATTGAAGAGACAGAGACTGTTTTCCCAGGGTGGGAGAGAATAATGCCAGGTTGTATAGTTCGAGTGATGAGACAGAGACTGTTTTCCCAGGGTGGAAGTGACAAATCCCAGTGGGTGCAAATCGAGTGAAGAGACAGACACAGTTTTCCCAGGGTGGAAGTGACTACTAACAGGGTGTATAGATCGAGTGCAGAGACAGAGACTGTTTTTCCAGAGTGAAAGTGATTACAACCAGGGGGTATAGATCGAGTGAAGAGACAAAGACAGTTTTCCCAGGGTAGAAGTGACTAATACCTGGGTGTATAGATCGAGTGAAGGGACAGAGACCGTTTTCACAGGCTGCAAGTGACTAATACAAGGGGTTATAGATCGAGTGAAGATGCAGAGACTGTTTTTCCATAGTGAAAGTGATTACAACCAGGGGGTATAGATCGAGTGAAGAGACAAAGACAGTTTTCCCAGGATAGAAGTGACTAATACCTGGGTGTATAAATCGAGTGAAGGGACAGAGACCGTTTTCCCAGGGTGGGAGAGAATAATGCCAGGTTGTATAGTTCGAGTGATGAGACAGAGACTGTTTTCCCAGGGTGGAAGTGACAAATCCCAGTGGGTGCAAATCGAGTGAAGAGACAGACACAGTTTTCCCAGGGTGGAAGTGACTACTAACAGGGTGTATAGATCGAGTGCAGAGACAGAGACTGTTTTTCCAGAGTGAAAGTGATTACAACCAGGGGGTATAGATCGAGTGAAGAGACAAAGACAGTTTTCCCAGGGTAGAAGTGACTAATACCTGGGTGTATAGATCGAGTGAAGGGACAGAGACCGTTTTCACAGGCTGCAAGTGACTAATACAAGGGGTTATAGATCGAGTGAAGATGCAGAGACTGTTTTTCCATAGTGAAAGTGATTACAACCAGGGGGTATAGATCGAGTGAAGAGACAAAGACAGTTTTCCCAGGATAGAAGTGACTAATACCTGGGTGTATAAATCGAGTGAAGGGACAGAGACCGTTTTCCCAGGGTGGGAGAGAATAATGCCAGGTTGTATAGTTCGAGTGATGAGACAGAGACTGTTTTCCCAGGGTGGAAGTGACAAATCCCAGGGGGTGCAGATCGAGTGAAGAGACAGACACAGTTTTCCCAGGGTGGAAGTGACTACTAACAGGGTGTATAGATCGAGTGCAGAGACAGAGACTGTTTTTCCAGAGTGAAAGTGATTACAACCAGGGGGTATAGATCGAGTGAAGAGACAAAGACAGTTTTCCCAGGGTAGAAGTGACTAATACCTGGGTGTATAGATCGAGTGAAGGGACAGAGACCGTTTTCACAGGCTGCAAGTGACTAATACAAGGGGTTATAGATCGAGTGAAGATGCAGAGACTGTTTTTCCATAGTGAAAGTGATTACAACCAGGGGGTATAGATCGAGTGAAGAGACAAAGACAGTTTTCCCAGGATAGAAGTGACTAATACCTGGGTGTATAAATCGAGTGAAGGGACAGAGACCGTTTTCCCAGGGTGGGAGAGAATAATGCCAGGTTGTATAGTTCGAGTGATGAGACAGAGACTGTTTTCCCAGGGTGGAAGTGACAAATCCCAGGGGGTGCAGATCGAGTGAAGAGACAAAGACAGTTTTCCCAGGGTAGAAGTGACTAATACCTGGGTGTATAGATCGAGTGAAGGGACAGAGACTGTTTTCACAGGCTGCAAGTGACTAATACAAGCGGTTATAGATCGAGTGAAGAGACAGAAACGGTTTTCCCAGGGTGGAAGTGACTACTACCCGGGGTAGAGATCGAGTGAACACACAGAGACTGTTTTCCCAGGTTCGAAGAGACTAATACCATCGGGTACAAAATCAAGTGAATAGACAGAGACTGTTTTCCCAGGTGGGAAGTGACTAATACCATCAGGTATAGATTAAGTGAAGAGACAGAGACTTCTCTCCCAGGGTGGGAGAGAAGAATGCCAGGTTGTATAGATTGAGTGAAGAGACAGAGACAGGTTTCCCAGGGTGGAAGTGACTAATACAAGGGAAGAAATATCGAGTGAAGAGAGAGAGAATATTTTCCCAGGGTGGAAGTGACTGATACCTGGGGGATAGAACGAGTGAAGGGACAGAGACTGTTTTCCCAGGGTGGAAGTGACTAATATAAGGGGGTACAGATAGAGTGAAGAGACAGAGTCTGTTTTCCCAGGGCGGAGGTGACAAATAGAAGGGGGTATAGATCGAGTGAGCAGAAAGAGACTGCCTTCCAGGGTGGAAGTGACTAATACCAGTGTTATAGTTCGACTGTCGAGACAGACACTGTTTTCCCAGGGTGGATGTGGCTAATAACAGGGGGAATTTATCGAGTGAACAGACACAGACTGTTTTCCCAGATTGGAAGTGACTAATACAAGTGGGTACAGATCGAGTGAAGAGACAGAGACTGTTTTCACAGGGTAGAAGGAACTAATAACAGGGGCAGGGATTGAGTGAAGAGAAAGAGACAAGATTCCGAGGGTGTAAGTGACTAATACCAGGTGTATACTTCAAGTGAAGAGACAGAGACTCTTTTCCCAGGGTGGAAGTGACGATTCCCAGGGGTTGCAGATCGATTGAAGAGACAGAGACAGTTTTTCTAGGGTGGAAGTGACCAAAACCAGGCGGTACAGATCGAGTGAAGAGACAGAGACTGTTTTCCCAGGGTGGAAGTGACTAATACCAGGAGTATACTTCGAGTGAAGAGACAGGCACTGTTTTCCAAGGGTGGAAGTGACTAATAGAAGGGTCGAAAGAACGAGTTAAGAGACAGTGACTGTTTTCCCAAGGTGGAAGTAACTGATACAAGGGGCTATAGATCGACTGAAGAAACAGAAACAGTTTTCCCAGGGTGGCAGTGACTACTACCAGGGGGTGTCGATCGAGTGAAGAGACAGAGACCGTTTTCCCAGGGTGGGAGAGAATAATGCCAGGTTGTATAGTTCGAGTGATGAAACAGAGACTGTTTTCCCAGGATGGAAGTGACAAATCCCAGGGGGTGCAGATCGAGTGAAGAGACAGACACTGTTTTCCCAGGGGGTGCAGATCGAGTGAAGAGACAAAGACAGTTTTCCCAGGGTAGAAGTGACTAATACCTGGGTGTATAGATCGAGTGAAGGGACAGAGACTGTTTTCACAGGCTGCAAGTGACTAATACAAGGGGTATAGATCGAGTGAAGAGACAGAAATGGTTTTCCCTGGGTGGAAGTGACTACTACCCGGGGTATAGATCGCGTGAACACACAGAGACTGTTTTCCCAGGTTGGAAGAGACTAATACCATCAGGTACAAAATCAAATGAAGAGACAGAGACTGTTTTCCCAGGTGGGAAGTGACTAATACCATCAGGTATAGATTAAGTGAAGAGACAGAGACTTTTCTCCCAGGGTGGGAGAGAAGAATGCCAGGTTGTATAGATTGAGTGAAGAGACAGAGACAGGTTTCCCAGGGTGGAAGTGACTAATACAAGGGAAGAAATATCGAGTGAAGAGAGAGAGAATATTTTCCCAGGGTGGAAGTGACTAATACAAGGGGGTATAGATCGAGTGAAGAGTCAAAGACAGTTTTCCAAGGGTAGAAGTAAGTAATACCAGGGGTATAGTTCAAGTGATGAGAAAGAGACTGTTTTCCCAGGGTGGAGGTGACTACTACGAGAGTGTTTGGATCAGGTGAATACAAAGAAACTGTTCTCCCAGGGTGGAAGTGACTAATACCAGGGTGTATAGATCGAGTGAACAGACAGAGACTGTTTGCCCAGGGTGGAAGAGACTAATACCATCGGGTACAAAATCAAGTGAAGAGACAGTGACTGTTTTCCCTAGGTGGAAGTAACTAATACAAGGGGCTATAGATCGACTGAAGAGACAGAAACAGTTTTCCCAGGGAGGAAGTGACTAATACCAGAGAGTACAGATCGATTGAAGAGACAGAGACTGTTTTCCCAGGGTGGGAGAGAATAATGCCAGGTTGTATAGTTCGAGTGATGATACAGAGACTGTTTTCCCAGGGTGGAAGTGACAAATCCCAGGGGGTGCAAATCGAGTGAAGAGACAGACACAGTTTTCCCAGGGTGGAAGTGACTACTAACAGGGTGGAAAGATCGAGTGCAGAGACAGAGACTGTTTTTCCAGAGTGAAAGTGATTACAACCAGGGGGTATAGATCGAGTGAAGAGACAAAGACAGTTTTCCCAGGGTAGAAGTGACTAATACCTGGGTGTATAGATCGAGTGAAGGGACAGAGACTGTTTTCACAGGCTGCAAGTGACTAATACAAGCGGTTATAGATCGAGTGAAGAGACAGAAACGGTTTTCCCAGGGTGGAAGTGACTACTACCCGGGGTAGAGATCGAGTGAACACACAGAGACTGTTTTCCCAGGTTCGAAGAGACTAATACCATCGGGTACAAAATCAAGTGAAGAGACAGAGACTGTTTTCCCAGGTGGGAAGTGACTAATACCATCAGGTATAGATTAAGTGAAGAGACAGAGACTTTTCTCCCAGGGTGGGAGAGAAGAATGCCAGGTTGTATAGATTGAGTGAAGAGACAGAGACAGGTTTCCCAGGGTGGAAGTGACTAATACAAGGGAAGAAATATCGAGTGAAGAGAGAGAGAATATTTTCCCAGGGTGGAAGTGACTGATACCTGGGGGATAGAACGAGTGAAGGGACAGAGACTGTTTTCCCAGGGTGGAAGTGACTAATATAAGGGGGTACAGATAGAGTGAAGTGACAGAGTCTGTTTTCCCAGGGCGGAGGTGACAAATAGAAGGGGGTATAGATCGAGTGAGCAGAAAGAGACTGCCTTCCAGGGTGGAAGTGACTAATACCAGTGTTATAGTTCGACTGTCGAGACAGACACTGTTTTCCCAGGGTGGATGTGGCTAATAACAGGGGGAATTTATCGAGTGAACAGACACAGACTGTTTTCCCAGATTGGAAGTGACTAATACAAGTGGGTACAGATCGAGTGAAGAGACAGAGACTGTTTTCACAGGGTAGAAGGAACTAATAACAGGGGCAGGGATTGAGTGAAGAGAAAGAGACAAGATTCCGAGGGTGTAAGTGACTAATACCAGGTGTATACTTCAAGTGAAGAGACAGAGACTCTTTTCCCAGGGTGGAAGTGACGATTCCCAGGGGTTGCAGATCGATTGAAGAGACAGAGACAGTTTTCCCAGGTTGGAAGTGACTACGAACAGGGAGGAAAGATCGAGTGCAGAGACAGAGACTGTTTTTCCAGGGTGGAAGTGATTACAACCAGGGGGTATATTTCGATTGAAGAGACAAAGACAGTTTTCCCAGGGTAGAAGTGACTAATACCTGGGTGTATAGATCGAGTGAAGAGACAGAGACCGTTTTCACAGGCTGCAAGTGACTAATACAAGGGGTTATAGATCGAGTGAAGAGACAGAAACAGTTTTCCCAAGGTGGAAGTGACTACTACCAGGGGGTATAGATCGAGTAAACATACAGAGACTGTTTTTCCAGGGTGGAAGTGACTAATACCCGAGAGTGCAGATCGATTGAAGAGACAGAGACTGTTTTCCCAGGGTGCGAGAGAATAATGCCAGGTTGTATAGTTCGAGTGATGAGACAGAGACTGTTTTCCCTGGGTGGAAGTGACTACTAACAGGGAGGAAAGATCAAGTGCAGACACAAGGACTGTTTTTCCAGAGTGAAAGTGATTACAATCAGGGGGTGTAGATCGAGTGAAGAGACAGACTGTTTTCCCAGGGTGGAACTGGCTAATACCTGGGGGTACAGATCGAGTGAAGAGACAGAGACTGTTTTCACAGGGTAGAAGTAACTAATAACAGGGGTAGGGATTGAGTGAAGAGACAGAGACAAAATTCCCAGGGTGTAAGTGACTAATACCAGGAGTATACTTCGAGTGAAGAGACAGACACTGTTTTCCCAGGGTGGAAGTGACTAATACAAGGGGCGAAAGAATGAGTGAAGAGAGAGATATTGGTTTCCCAGGGTTGAAGTGACTAATACCATTTGGTATAGATCAAGTGAAGAGACAGACTGATTTCCCAGGGTGGAGGTGACTAATAGAAGGGGTACAGTTTGAGTGAACAGACACAGACCGTTTTCCCAGGGTGTAAGTGACTAACACAAGGGGGTATAGATCGAGTGAAGAGTCAAAGACAGTTTCCCAAGGGTAGAAGTAAGTTATACCAGGGGTATAGTTCAAGTGATGAGAAAGAGACTGTTTTCCCAGGGTGGAGGTGACTACTACGAGGGTGTTTAGATCAGGTGAATACAAAGAAACTGTTCTCCCAGGGTGGAAGTGACTAATACCAGGGTGTTTTGATCGAGTGCGGTTACAGACACTGTTTGCCAGGGGTGGAAGTCACGAATACCAGGGTGTATAGATCGAGTGAACAGACAGAGACTGTTTGCCCAGGGTGGAAGAGACTAATACCATCGGGTACAAAATCAAGTGAAGAGACAGAGACTGTTTTTCCAGAGTGAAAGTGATTACAACCAGGGGGTATAGATCGAGTGAAGAGTCAAAGACAGTTTTCACAGGGTAGAAGTGACTAATACCTGGGCGTATAGATCGAGTGAAGAGACAGAGACTGTTTTCACAGGGTGGGAGAGAATAATGCCAGGTTGTATGGATTGAGTGAAGAGACAGAGACAAGTTTCCCAGGGTGTAAGTCACTAATACCAGGGATATACTTCGAGTGAAGAGACAGAGACTGTTTTCCCAGGGTGGAAGTGACGATTCTCAGCGGGTGCATATCGATTGAAGAGACAGACACTGTTTTCCCAGGGTGGAAGTCACAACCTCCAGGGAGGAAACATTGCGTGCAGAGACAGAGACAGTTTTTCTAGGGTGGAATTGACTAATACAAGGGGAGAAAGAACGAGTGAAGACAGAGCTATTGGTTTCTCAGGGTATCTCAGGGTTGAAGTGACTAATACCATTTGGTATAGATAGAATGAAGAGACTGACTGTTTTCCCAGGGTGGAAATGACTAATAGAAGGGGGTATAGTTCGAATGAACAGACACAGACCGTTTTCCCAGGGTGCAAGTGACTAATACAAGGGGGTATAGATTGAGTGAAGAGTCAGAGACTGTTTTCCCAGGGTGGAAGTGACAAACAGACGGGGGTACAGATCGAGTGAAGTGACAGAGACTGATTTCCAGGGTGGACGTAACTAATACCACGGGGTATAGATCGACTGAAGAGACAGAGACTGTTCTCCAGGGGTGGAAGTGACTAATAGCAGGGGGTACAGATCCAGTGACGAGACAGAGGCTGTTTTCCAGGGTGGACGTAACTAATAGCATTGGGCACAAAATCCAGTGAAGAGACAATGACCGTTTTCCCGACGTGTAACGAACTAATCCAAGGGCCTATAGATTGAGTGAAGAGACAGAGACTGTTTTCCAAGGGTCGAAGTGACTAATACCATCGGGTATAGATAGCGTGAAGAGACAGAGACTGTATTCCCCGGTGGAAGAAACAAAGAAACTAATAACAGGGGGCATAGATTGAGTGAAGAGACAGACTGTTTTCCCAGGGTAGAACAGACCAATACCAGGGGGCACAGATCGAGTGAAGAGACAGAGACTGTTTTCCCAGGGTGGAAGTGACGATTCCCAGGGGGTGCAGATCAATTCAAGAGACAGAGACAGTTTTTCTAGGGTGGAAGTGACTAAAACCAGGCGGTACAGATCGAGTGAAGAGACAGAGACTGTTTTCCCAGAGTGGAAGTGACTAATACAAGGGGAGAAAGAATGAGTGAAGAGAGAGATAATGGTTTCCCAGGGTTGAAGTGACTAAAACCAGGCGGTATAGATCGAGTGAAGAGACTGACTGTTTTCCCAGGGTGGAGGTGACTAATAGAAGGGGGTACAGTTCGAGTGAACAGACACAGACCGTTTCCCCAGGGTGGAAGTGACTAATACAAGGGGGTATAGATCGAGTGAAGAGTCAAAGACAGTTTTCCAAGGGTAGAAGTAAGTAATACCAGGGGTATAGTTCAAGTGATGAGACAGAGACTGTTTTCCCAGGGTGGCGGTGACTACTACGAGGGTGTTTAGATCAGGTGAATACAAAGAAACTGTTCTCCCAGGGTGGAAGTGACTAATACCAGGGTGTTTTGATCGAGTGCGGTTACAGACACTGTTTGCCAGGGGTGGAAGTGACGAATACCAGGGTGTATAGATCGAGTGAACAGACAGAGACTGTTTGTCCAGGGTGGAAGAGACTAATACCATCGGGTACAAAATCAAGTGAAGAGACAGTGACTGTTTTCCCAAGGTGGAAGTAACTAATACAAGGGGCTACAGATCGACTGAAGAGACAGAAACAGTTTTCCCAGGGCGGAAGTGACTACTACCAGGCGATATAGATCGAGTGAACAGACAGAGACTGTTTTTCCAGGGTGGACGTAACTAATACCATCGGGTACAAAATCCGGTGAAGAGACAGTGACTGTTTTCCCAGGGTGGAAGTGACGATTCCCAGGGGGTGCAGATCGATTGAAGAGACAGACACTGTTTTCCCAGGGTGGACGTCAGTATCGCCAGGGAGGAAAGTTCGAGTGCAGAGACAGAGACAGTTTTTCTAGGGTGGAAGTGACTAAAACCAGGCGGTACAGATCGAGTGAAGAGACAGAGAATGTTTTCCCAAGGAGGAAGTGACCAATACAAGGGGAGAAAGAACGAGTGAAGAGAGAGATATTGGTTTCCCAGGGTTGAAGTGTATAGATCCCTCTTCAAACGAGGGTGTCTAGATCAGGCGAATACAAAGAAACTGTTCTCCCAGGGTGGAAGAGACTAATACCAGGGTGTTTTGATCGAGTGTGGTGACAGACACTGTTTTCCAGTGTGGAAGTGACGAATACCAGGGTGTATAGATCGAGTGAACAGACAGAGACTGTTTGCCCAGGGTGGAGGAGACTACTAACAGGGAGGAAAGATCGAGTGCAGAGACAGAGACTGTTTTTCCAAGGTGAAAGTGATTAAAACCAAGGGGTATAGATCGATTGAACAGACAGAGACTGTTTTCACAGGGTGGAAGTCACTAAGAGAAGGGGGTATAGATCCAGTGAACAGAAAGAGACTGTTTTCACAGGGTGGGAGAGAATAATGCCAGGTTGTATAGATTGAGTGAAGAGACAGAGACAAGTTTCCCAAGGTTTAAGTCACTAATACCAGGGATATACTTCGAGTGAAGAGACAGAGACTGTTTTCCCAGGGTGGAAGTGACGATTCCCAGGGGGTGCAGATTGAGTGAAGAGACAGACACTGTTTTCCCAGGGTGGAAGTCACTACCGCCAGGGAGTAAAGATCGAGTGCAGAGTCAGAGACAGTTTTTCTAGGGTGGAAGTGACTAAAACCAGGCGGTACAGATTGAGTGAACAGACACAGACCGTTTTCCCAGGGTAGAACAGACCAATACCAGGGGGCACAGATCGAGTGAAGTGACAGAGACTGTTTTCATAGGGTATAAGTAACTAATAACAGCGGTAGGGATTGAGTGAAGAGACAGAGACAAGATTCCCAGGGTGTACGTGACTAATACCAGGAGTATACTTCGAGTGAAGAGACAGACACTGTTTTTCCAAGGTGCAAGTGACATATACAAGGGGAGAATGAACGAGTGAAGCGAGAGATATTGGTTTCCCAGGGTTGAAGTGGATAATACCATCTGGTCTAGATAGAGTGAAGCGACAGAGACTGTTCTCCCAGGGTGGGAGAGAAGAATGCCAGGTTATATAGATTGAGTGAAGAGACAGAGATAGGTTTCCCAGGGTGGAAGTGACTAATACAAGGGGTAAATGATTGAGTAAACAGACACAGACTGTTTTGCTAGGGGGGAAGTGACTAATACCAGGGGTTGCAGATCGAGTGAAGAGAGAGTGATTGTTTTTCCAGGGTGGAAGTGACTAACACAAGGGGGGAAAGATCAAGTGAAGAAAGAAATATTGGTTTCCCAGTGTGGAAATGACTAATACCAGGGGTATAGTTCGAGCGAAGAGACAGAGACTGTTGTCCCAGGGTGCAAGTGATTAATACAAGGGGGGACAGATCGCATGAAGATACAGAGAATGTTTTCCCAGGGTGGAAGTAACTAATACCATTGGGTATAGATCGAGTGAAGATACAGAGAGTGTTTTCCTGGGGCGGAATTGACTAATAGCAGTGGGTACAGATCCAGTGATGAGACAGAGGCTGTTTTCCAGGGTGGAAGTAACTAATACCATTGGGTACAAAATCCAGTGAAGAGACAGTGACTGTTTTCCCAACGTGTGAATAACTAATACAAGGGCCTATAGATTGAGTGAAGAGACAGAGACTGTTTTCCGAGAGTGGAAGTGACTAATACCATCGGGTCTAGAGAGAGTGAAGAAACAGAGACTGTTTTCCCCGGTGGAAGTAATTAATAACAGGGGGTATAGATCGAGAGAAGAGACAGACTATTTTCCCAGGGTAGAACAGACCAATACAAGGGGGTACAGATTGAGTCAAGTGAAAGAGGCTGTTTTCCCAGGGTGGAACTGACTGATACCAGGGGTACAGATCGAGTGAAGAGACAGAGACTGTTTTCACAGGGTAGAAGTAACTAATAACAAGAGTAGGGATTGAGTGAAGAGACAGAGACAAGATTCCCAGGGTGTAAGTGACTAATGCCAGGAGTATACTTCGAGTGAAGAGACAGAGACTGTTTTCACAGGGTGGAAGTGATTAATACAAGGGGTTATAGATCGAGTGAACAGACAGAGACTGTTTTCCCAGTGTGCAAGTGACTAACAGAAGGGGGTTTCGATCTGGTGAAGATGCAGAGACTGTTTTCCCAGGGTGGAAGTAACTAATAACTGGGGATATAGATCAAGTGAAGAGACAGAGGCTGTTTTCCCAGGTTGGAGGTGACTAATACCAGGGGGTACAGATCGAGTGAACAGAAAGAGACTGTTTTCACAGGGTGGAAGTCAATACCGCCAGGGAATAAAGATCCAGTGCAGATACAGAGACTGTTTTCACAGGGTGAGAGAGAAGAATGCCAGTTTGTAGAGATTGAGTGAAGAGACAGAGATAGGTTTCCCAGGGTGGAAGTGACGAATACCAGGGATATAGTTCGAGTGAAGAGACAGAGACTGTTTTTCCAGGGTGAATGTGATTAAAACCAGGGGGTATAGATTGAGTGAATAGACAGAGAATGTTTTCCCAGGGTGCAAGTGACTAATACAAGGGGGAAAACATCGAGTGAACAGACAGAGACTGCTTTCCAGGGAGGAAATCACTAATACCAGGGGTATAGTTCAAGTGATGAGAAAGAGACTGTTTTCCCAGAGTGGAGGTGACAAATAGAAGGGGGTACAGATCGAGTGAACAGAAAGAGACTGCTTTCCAGTGTGGAAGTGACTAATACGATCGGGTACAATATCGAGTGAAGAGACAATGACTGTTTCCCAGGGTGGAAGTAACTAATACCAGGGGGTATGGATCAAGTGAAGAGACAGAGACTGTTTTCCCAGGGTGGAAGTGACTACTACGAGGGGGTATCGATAAAGCGAAGAGACAATGACTGTTTTCCCAGGGAGGAGGTGACTAATGGAAGGGGGTACAGTTCGAGTGAACAGACACAGACTGTTTTCCCAGGGTGGAAGTGACTAATAAGATCGGGTATAGATCAGGTGAAGAGTCAGAGACGTTTCCCAGGGTGTTAGGCACTAATACCAGGGATATATTTCGAGTGAAGAGACAGAGACTGTTTTCCCAGGGTAGAAGTGACGAATCCCAGGGGGTGCAGATTGAGTGAAGAGACAGACACTGTTTTCCCAGGGTGGAAGTCACTACCGCCATGGAGGAATGATCAAGTGCAGAGCCAGAGACTGCTTTCCCAGGGTGGAAGTGACTAATACAAGGGGAGAAAGAACGAGTGAAGAGAGAGATATTGGTTTCCCAGGGTTGAAGTGACTAATACCATCTGGTCTAGATAGAGTGAAGTGACAGAGACTGTTCTCCCAGGGTGGGAGAGAAGAATGCCAGGTTATATAGATTGAGTGAAGAGACAGAGACTGTTTTTCGCGGGTGGAAGTGACTATTACAAGGGGTAAATGATCGAGTAAACGGACACAGACTGTTTTACCAGGGGGGAAGTGACTAATACCAGGGGGTGCAGATCGAGTGAAGAGAGAGTGATTGTTTTTCCAGGGTGGAAGTGACTAATACTAGGGGGGAAAGATCAAGTGAAGAAAGAAATATTGGTTTCCCAGTGTGGAAATGACTAATACCAGGGGTATAGTTCGAGCGAAGAGACAGAGACTGTTGTCCCAGGGTGCAAGTGATTAATACAAGGGGGAACAGATCGCGTGAAGATACAGAGAATATTTTCCCAGGGTGGAAGTAACTAATACCATTGGGTATAGATCGAGTGAAGATACAGAGAGTGTTTTCCCAGGTTGGAAGTAACTAATACCATTGGGTATAGATCGAGTGAAGATACAGAGAGTGTTTTCCCGGGGCGGAATTGACTAATAGCAGTGGGTACAGATCCAGTGATGAGACAGAGGCTGTTTTCCAGGGTGGATGTAACTAATACCATTGGGTACAAAATCCAGTTAAGAGACAGTGACTGTTTTCCCAACGTGTGAATAACTAATACAAGGGCCTATAGATTGAGTGAAGAGACAGAGACTGTTTTCCAAGGGTGGAAGTGACTAATACCATCAGGTCTAGAGAAGGTGAAGAAACAGAGACTGTTTTCCCCGGTGGAAGTAATTAATAACAGGGGGTACAGATCGAGTGAAGAGACAGACTATTTTCCCAGGGTAGAACAGACCAATACAAGGGGGTACAGATCGAGTCAAGTGAAAGAGGCTGTTTTCCCAGGGTGGAACTGACTGATAGCAGGGGTACAGATCGAGTGAAGAGACAGAGACTGTTTTCACAGGGTAGAAGTAACTAATAACAAGAGTAGGGATTGAGTGAAGAGACAGAGACAAGATTCCCAGGGTGTAAGTGACTAATGCCAGGAGTATACTTCGAGTGAAGAGACAGAGACTGTTTTCACAGGGTGGAAGTCACTACCGCCAGGGAAAAAAGATCGAGAGCAGATACAGAGATTGTTTTCACAGGGTGAGAGAGAAGAATGCCAGGTTGTAGAGATTGAGTGAAGAGACAGAGATAGGTTTCCCAGGGTGGAAGTGACGAATACCAGGGATATAGTTCGAGTGAAGAGACAGTAACTGTTTTCACAGAGTGGCTAATACAAGGGGTAAGAGATCGAGTAAACAGACAGAGACTGTTTTCCCAGGGTGGAAGTGACGAATCCCAGGGGGTGCAGATCGAGTGAAGAGACAGACACTGTTTTCCCAGGGTGAAAGTGACTAATACAAGGGGGTACAGATCGAGTGAGCAGAAAGAGACTGCTTTCCAGGGTGGAAGTGACTAACACCAGGGGTATAGTTCGAGTGTCGAGACAGAGTCTGTTTTTCCAGGGTGGAAGTGACTACTACGAGGGGGTATAAATCAGGTGAATAGAAAGAGTCTGTTTTCCCAGGGTAGATCTAATTAATACCAGGGTGTTTTGATCGAGTGAAGAGAGAAAGACTGTTTTTCCAGGGTGAAAGTGATTAAAACCAGGGGGTACAGATCGAGTGAAGAGACAGAGAAAGTTTTCTCAGGGTGGAAGTGATTAATACAAGGGGTACAGGTCGAGTGAGCAGAAAGAGACTGCTTTCCAGGGTGGAAGTGACTAATACCAGGGTGTATAGATCGAGTGATGGGACAGAGACTGTTTTCACAGGCTGGAAGTGACTAATACAAGGGTTTATAGATCGAGTGAAGGTGCAGTGACTGTTTTCCCAAGGTGGAAGTAACTAATACCAGGGGTTATGGATCGAGTGAAGAGACAGAGACTTGTTTTCACAGGGTGGAACTCACTAATACAAAGGGTAAGAGATCGAGTGAACAGACAGAGACTGTTTTTCCAGGGTGGAAGTGACTAATACCATCGGGTATAGATCGAGTGAAGAGACGGAATGTTTTTCCGGGGTAGAACTGACCAATACAAGGGGGTACAGATCGAGTGATGTGACAGACACTGTTTTCCCAGGGTGGAAGTGACTACTAACAGGGAGGAAAGAACGAGTGCAGAGACAGAAACTGTTTTTCCAGGGTGAAAGTGATTAAAACCAGGGGGTATAGATCGAGTGAATAGACAGAGACTGTTTTCCCAGGGTGCAAGTGACTAATACAAGGGGGGAAATATCGAGTGAACAGACAGAGACTGCTTTCCAGGGTGGAAATCACTAATACCAGGGGTATAGTTCAACTGATGAGAAAGAGACTGGTTTCCCAGAGTGGAGGTGACGAATAGAAGGGGGAAAAGATCGAGTGAGCAGAAAGAGACTGCTTTCCAGTGCGGAAGTGACTACTACGAGGGGGTATAAATCAGGTGAATAGAAAGAGACTGTTTTCACAGGGTGGAATTGATTAATACCAGGGTGTTTTGATCGAGTGAAGGGACAGAGACTGTTTTCACAGGCTGGAAGTGACTAATACAAGGGGTTATAGATCGTGAATATGCAGTGACTGTTTTCCCAAGGTGGAAGTCACTACCGCCAGGGAGTAAAGATCGAGTGCAGATACAGAGACTGTTTTCCGAGGGTGGAAGTGGCTAATACCAGGAGTATACTTCGAGTGAAGAGACAGAGACTGTTTTCACAGGGTGAAACTGACTAATACAAAGGGTATGAGATCGAGTCAACAGACAGAGACTGTTTTTCCAGGGTGGAAGTGACTACTAACAGGGAGGAAAGAACGAGTGCAGAGACAGAGACTGTTTTTCCAGGGTGAAAGTGATTAAAACCAGGGGGTATAGATCGAGTCAACAGACAGTGACTGTTTTTCCAGGGTGGAAGTGTCTAATACCATTGGGTATAGATCGAGTGAAGAGACGGACTGTTTTTCCAGGGTAGAACTGACCAATAGAAAGGGGTATAGATCGAGTGACGTGACAGACACTGTTTTCCCAGGGTGGAAGTGACTACTAACAGGGAGGAAAGAACGACTGCAGAGACAGATACTGTTTTTCCAGGGTGAAAGTGATTAAAATCAGGGGGTATAGATTGAGTGAATAGACAGAGAATGTTTTCCCAGGGTGCAAGTGACTAATACAAGGGGGGAAATATCGAGTGAACAGACAGAGACTGCTTTCCAGGGTGGAAATCACTAATACCAGGGGCATAGTTCAAGTGATGAGAAAGAGACTGTTTTCCCAGAGTGGAGGTGACAAATAGAAGGGGGTACAGATCGAGTGAACAGACAGAGACTGCTTTCCAGGGTGGAAATCACTAACACCAGAGGTATAGTTCAAGTGATGAGAAAGAGACTGTTTTCCCAGAGTGGAGGTGACAAATAGAAGGGGGTACAGATCGAGTGAACAGAAAGAGACTGCTTTCCAGTGTGGAAGTGACTGCTACGAGGGGTTATAAATCAGGTGAATAGAATGAGACTGTTTTCCCAGGGTGGAATTGATTAATACCAGGGTGTTTTGATCGAGTGAAGAGACAGAGACTGATTTTCCAGGATGGAAGTGACTAATACCTGGGTGTATAGATCGAGTGAAGGGACAGAGACTGTTTTCACAGGCTGGAAGTGACTAATACAATGGGTTATAGATTGAGTGAAGATGCAGTAACTGTTTTCCCAAGGTGGAAGTGGCTAATACCAGGAGTATACTTTGAGTGAAGAGACAGAGACTGTTTTCACAGGGTGGAGCTGACTAATACAAAGGGTAAGAGATCGAGTGAACAGAGACTGTTTTTCCAGGGTGGAAGTGACTAATACAATCGGGTATAGATCGAGTGAAGAGACAGAGACTGTTGTCCCAGGATGCAAGTGACCAATACAAGGGGGTACAGATCGACTGATGTGACAAAGGCTGTTTTCCCTGGGTGGAAGTGACTAATACCATTGGGTACAGATCCAGTGTCAAGACAGAGGCTGTTTTCCAGGGTGGACGTAACTAATACCATCAGGTACAAAATCCAGTGAAGAGACAGTAACTTGTTTTCCCAACGTGTAAATAACTAATACAAGGGCCTATAGATTGAGTGAAGAGACAGAGACTGTTTTCCAAGGGTGGAAGTGACTAATACCATCGGGTCTAGAGAGAGTGAAGAAACAGAGACTGTTTTCCCCAGTGGAAGTAATTAATAACAGGGGGTATAGATCGAGTGAAGAGACAGACTATTTTCCCAGGGTAGAACAGACCAATACAAGGGGGTACAGATCGAGTCAAGTGAAAGAGGCTGTTTTCCCAGGGTGGAACTGACTGATACCAGGGGTACAGATCGAGTGACGAGACAGAGACTGTTTTCACAGGGTAGAAGTAACTAATAACAAGAGTAGGGATTGAGTGAAGAGACAGAGACAAGATTCCCAGGGTGTAAGTGACTAATGCCAGGAGTATACTTCGAGTGAAGAGACAGAGACTGTTTTCACAGGGTGGAAGTCACTACTGCCAGGGAAAAAAGATCGAGAGCAGATACAGAGATTGTTTTCACAGGGTGAGAGAGAAGAATGCCAGGTTGTAGAGATTGAGTGAAGAGACAGAGATAGGTTTCCCAGGGTGGAAGTGACGAATACCAGGGATATAGTTCGAGTGAAGAGACAGTAACTGTTTTCACAGAGTGGCTAATACAAGGGGTAAGAGATCGAGTAAACAGACAGAGACTGTTTTCCCAGGGTGGAAGTGACGAATCCCAGGGGGTGCAGATCGAGTGAAGAGACAGACACTGTTTTCCCAGGGTGAAAGTGACTAATACAAGGGGGTACAGATCGAGTGAGCAGAAAGAGACTGCTTTCCAGGGTGGAAGTGACTAACACCAGGGGTATAGTTCGAGTGTCGAGACAGAGTCTGTTTTTCCAGGGTGGAAGTGACTACTACGAGGGGGTATAAATCAGGTGAATAGAAAGAGTCTGTTTTCCCAGGGTAGATCTAATTAATACCAGGGTGTTTTGATCGAGTGAAGAGAGAGAGACTATTTTTCCAGGGTGAAAGTGATTAAAACCAGGGGGTACAGATCGAGTGAAGAGACAGAGAAAGTTTTCTCAGGGTGGAAGTGACTAATACAAGGGGTACAGGTCGAGTGAGCAGAAAGAGACTGCTTTCCAGGGTGGAGCTGACTAATACAAAGGGTAAGAGATCGAGTGAACAGAGACTGTTTTTCCAGGGTGGAAGTGACTAATACAATCGGGTATAGATCGAGTGAAGAGACAGAGACTGTTGTCCCAGGGTGCAAGTGACCAATACAAGGGGGTACAGATCGACTGATGTGACAAAGGCTGTTTTCCCTGGGTGGAAGTGACTAATACCATTGGGTACAGATCCAGTGTCAAGACAGAGGCTGTTTTCCAGGGTGGACGTAACTAATACCATCAGGTACAAAATCCAGTGAAGAGACAGTAACTTGTTTTCCCAACGTGTAAATAACTAATACAAGGGCCTATAGATTGAGTGAAGAGACAGAGACTGTTTTCCAAGGGTGGAAGTGACTAATACCATCGGGTCTAGAGAGAGTGAAGAAACAGAGACTGTTTTCCCCAGTGGAAGTAATTAATAACAGGGGGTATAGATCGAGTGAAGAGACAGACTATTTTCCCAGGGTAGAACAGACCAATACAAGGGGGTACAGATCGAGTCAAGTGAAAGAGGCTGTTTTCCCAGGGTGGAACTGACTGATACCAGGGGTACAGATCGAGTGACGAGACAGAGACTGTTTTCACAGGGTAGAAGTAACTAATAACAAGAGTAGGGATTGAGTGAAGAGACAGAGACAAGATTCCCAGGGTGTAAGTGACTAATGCCAGGAGTATACTTCGAGTGAAGAGACAGAGACTGTTTTCACAGGGTGGAAGTCACTACTGCCAGGGAAAAAAGATCGAGAGCAGATACAGAGATTGTTTTCACAGGGTGAGAGAGAAGAATGCCAGGTTGTAGAGATTGAGTGAAGAGACAGAGATAGGTTTCCCAGGGTGGAAGTGACGAATACCAGGGATATAGTTCGAGTGAAGAGACAGTAACTGTTTTCACAGAGTGGCTAATACAAGGGGTAAGAGATCGAGTAAACAGACAGAGACTGTTTTCCCAGGGTGGAAGTGACGAATCCCAGGGGGTGCAGATCGAGTGAAGAGACAGACACTGTTTTCCCAGGGTGAAAGTGACTAATACAAGGGGGTACAGATCGAGTGAGCAGAAAGAGACTGCTTTCCAGGGTGGAAGTGACTAACACCAGGGGTATAGTTCGAGTGTCGAGACAGAGTCTGTTTTTCCAGGGTGGAAGTGACTACTACGAGGGGGTATAAATCAGGTGAATAGAAAGAGTCTGTTTTCCCAGGGTAGATCTAATTAATACCAGGGTGTTTTGATCGAGTGAAGAGAGAGAGACTATTTTTCCAGGGTGAAAGTGATTAAAACCAGGGGGTACAGATCGAGTGAAGAGACAGAGAAAGTTTTCTCAGGGTGGAAGTGACTAATACAAGGGGTACAGGTCGAGTGAGCAGAAAGAGACTGCTTTCCAGGGTGGAAGTGACTAATACCAGGGGTATAGTTCGAGTGCCGAGACAGGGACTGTTTTTCCAGGCTGGAAGTGACTAATACCTGGGTGTATAGATCGAGTGAAGGGACAGAGACTGTTTTCACAGGCTGGAAGTGACTAATACAAGGGTTTATAGATCGAGTGAAGGTGCAGTGACTGTTTTCCCAAGGTGGAAGTAACTAATACCAGGGGTTATGGATCGAGTGAAGAGACAGAGACTTGTTTTCACAGGGTGGAACTCACTAATACAAAGGGTAAGAGATCGAGTCAACAGACAGAGACTGTTTTTCCAGGGTGGAAGTGACTAATACTATCGGGTATAGATCGAGTGAAGAGACGGAATGTTTTTCCGGGGTAGAACTGACCAATACAAGGGGGTACAGATCGAGTGATGTGACAGACACTGTTTTCCCAGGGTGGAAGTGACTACTAACAGGGAGGAAAGAACGAGTGCAGAGACAGAAACTGTTTTTCCAGGGTGAAAGTGATTAAAACCAGGGGGTATAGATCGAGTGAATAGACAGAGACTGTTTTCCCAGGGTGCAAGTGACTAATACAAGGGGGGAAATATCGAGTGAACAGACAGAGACTGCTTTCCAGGGTGGAAATCACTAATACCAGGGGTATAGTTCAACTGATGAGAAAGAGACTGGTTTCCCAGAGTGGAGGTGACGAATAGAAGGGGGAAAAGATCGAGTGAGCAGAAAGAGACTGCTTTCCAGTGCGGAAGTGACTACTACGAGGGGGTATAAATCAGGTGAATAGAAAGAGACTGTTTTCACAGGGTGGAATTGATTAATACCAGGGTGTTTTGATCGAGTGAAGGGACAGAGACTGTTTTCACAGGCTGGAAGTGACTAATACAAGGGGTTATAGATCGTGAATATGCAGTGACTGTTTTCCCAAGGTGGAAGTCACTACCGCCAGGGAGTAAAGATCGAGTGCAGATACAGAGACTGTTTTCCGAGGGTGGAAGTGGCTAATACCAGGAGTATACTTCGAGTGAAGAGACAGAGACTGTTTTCACAGGGTGAAACTGACTAATACAAAGGGTATGAGATCGAGTCAACAGACAGAGACTGTTTTTCCAGGGTGGAAGTGACTACTAACAGGGAGGAAAGAACGAGTGCAGAGACAGAGACTGTTTTTCCAGGGTGAAAGTGATTAAAACCAGGGGGTATAGATCGAGTCAACAGACAGTGACTGTTTTTCCAGGGTGGAAGTGTCTAATACCATTGGGTATAGATCGAGTGAAGAGACGGACTGTTTTTCCAGGGTAGAACTGACCAATAGAAAGGGGTACAGATCGAGTGACGTGACAGACACTGTTTTCCCAGGGTGGAAGTGACTACTAACAGGGAGGAAAGAACGACTGCAGAGACAGATACTGTTTTTCCAGGGTGAAAGTGATTAAAACCAGGGGGTGTAGATTGAGTGAATAGACAGAGAATGTTTTCCCAGGGTGCAAGTGAATAATACAAGGGGGGAAATATCGAGTGAACAGACAGAGACTGCTTTCCTGGGTGGAAATCACTAATACCAGGGGCATAGTTCAAGTGATGAGAAAGAGACTGTTTTCCCAGAGTGGAGGTGACAAATAGAAGGGGGTACAGATCGAGTGAACAGAAAGAGACTGCTTTCCAGTGTGGAAGTGACTGCTACGAGGGGTTATAAATCAGGTGAATAGAATGAGACTGTTTTCCCAGGGTGGAATTGATTAATACCAGGGTGTTTTGATCGAGTGAAGAGACAGAGACTGATTTTCCAGGATGGAAGTGACTAATACCTGGGTGTATAGATCGAGTGAAGATGCAGTAACTGTTTTCCCAAGGTGGAAGTGGCTAATACCAGGAGTATACTTTGAGTGAAGAGACAGAGACTGTTTTCACAGGGTGGAGCTGACTAATACAAAGGGTAAGAGATCGAGTGAACAGAGACTGTTTTTCCAGGGTGGAAGTGACTAATACAATCGGGTATAGATCGAGTGAAGAGACAGAGACTGTTGTCCCAGGGTGCAAGTGACCAATACAAGGGGGTACAGATCGACTGATGTGACAAAGGCTGTTTTCCCTGGGTGGAAGTGACTAATACCATTGGGTACAGATCCAGTGTCAAGACAGAGGCTGTTTTCCAGGGTGGACGTAACTAATACCATCAGGTACAAAATCCAGTGAAGAGACAGTAACTTGTTTTCCCAACGTGTAAATAACTAATACAAGGGCCTATAGATTGAGTGAAGAGACAGAGACTGTTTTCCGAGGGTGGGAGTGACTAATACCATCGGGTACAAAATCCAGTGAAGAGACAGTGACTGTTTTCCCAACGTGTAAGTAACTAATACAAGGGCCTATAGATTGAGTGAAGAGACAGAGACTGTTTTCCGAGGGTGGGAGTGACTAATACCATCGGGTATAGATAGAGTGAAGAAACAGAGACTGTTTTCCCCGGTGGAAGTAATTAATAACAGGGGGTATAGATCGAGTGAAGAGACAGACTATTTTCCCAGGGTAGAACAGACCGATACAAGGGGGTACAGATCGAGTCAAGTGAAAGAGGCTGTCTTCCCAGGGTGGAACTGACTGATACCAGGGGGTACAGATCGAGTGAAGAGACAGAGACTGCTTTTACAGGGTAGAAGTAACTAATACAAGGGGGTACAGATCGAGTGAAGAGACAGAGACTGCTTTTACAGGGTAGAAGTAACTAATAACAGGGGTAGGGATTGAGTGAAGAGACAGAGACAAGTTTCCCAGGGTGTAAGTGATTAATACAAGGGGTTACAGATCGAGTGAACAGACAGAGACTGTTTTCCCAGTGTGCAAGTGACTAACAGAAGGGGGTTTTGATCTGGTGAAGATGCAGAGACTGTTTTCCCAGGGTGGAAGTAACTAATACCAGGGGGATATAGATCAAGTGAAGAGACAGAGGCTGTTTTCCCAGGTTGGAGGTGACTAATAGAAGGGGGTACAGATCGAGTGAACAGACAGAGACTGTTTTTCCAGGGTGGAAGTGACTAATACCATCGGGTATAGATCGAGTGAAGAGACGGAATGTTTTTCCGGGGTAGAACTGACCAATACAAGGGGGTACAGATCGAGTGATGTGACAGACACTGTTTTCCCAGGGTGGAAGTGACTACTAACAGGGAGGAAAGAACGAGTGAATAGACAGAGACTGCTTTCCAGGGTGGAAATCACTAATACCAGGGGTATATTTCAACTGATGAGAAAGAGACTGGTTTCCCAGAGTGGAGGTGACGAATAGAAGGGGGAATAGATCGAGTGAGCAGAAAGAGACTGCTTTCCAGTGCGGAAGTGACTACTACGAGGGGGTATAAATCAGGTGAATAGAAAGAGACTGTTTTCACAGGGTGGAATTGATTAATACCAGGGTGTTTTGATCGAGTGAAGGGACAGAGACTGTTTTCACAGGCTGGAAGTGACTAATACAAGGGGTTATAGATCGTGAATATGCAGTGACTGTTTTCCCAAGGTGGAAGTCACTACCGCCAGGGAGTAAAGATCGAGTGCAGATACAGAGACTGTTTTCCGAGGGTGGAAGTGGCTAATACCAGGAGTATACTTCGAGTGAAGAGACAGAGACTGTTTTCACAGGGTGAAACTGACTAATACAAAAGGTAAGAGATCGAGTCAACAGACAGAGACTGTTTTTCCAGGGTGGAAGTGACTAATACCATCGGGTATAGATCGAGTGAAGAGACAGACTGTTTTTCCAGGGTAGAACTGACCAATAGAAAGGGGTACAGATCGAGTGATGTGACAGACACTGTTTTCCCAGGGTGGAAGTGACTACTAACAGGGAGGAAAGAACGACTGCAGAGACAGAGACTGTTTTTCCAGGGTGAAAGTGATTAAAACCAGGGGGTATAGATTGAGTGAATAGACAGAGAATGTTTTCCCAGGGTGCAAGTGACTAATACAAGGGGGGAAATATCGAGTGAACAGACAGAGACTGCTTTCCAGGGTGGAAATCACTAATACCAGGGGTATAGTTCAAGTGATGAGAAAGAGACTGTTTTCCCAGAGTGGAGGTGACAAATAGAAGGGGGTACAGATCGAGTGAACAGAAAGAGACTGCTTTCCAGTGTGGAAGTGACTACTACGAGGGGGTATAAATCAGGTGAATAGAATGAGACTGTTTTCCCAGGGTGGAATTGATTAATACCAGGGTGTTTTGATCGAGTGAAGAGACAGAGACTGATTTTCCAGGATGGAAGTGACTAATACCTGGGTGTATAGATCGAGTGAAGGGACAGAGACTGTTTTTACAGGCTGGAAGTGACTAATACAATGGGTTATAGATTGAGTGAAGATGCAGTAACTGTTTTCCCAAGGTGGAAGTGGCTAATACCAGGAGTATACTTTGAGTGAAGAGACAGAGACTGTTTTCACAGGGTGGAGCTGACTAATACAAAGGGTAAGAGATCGAGTGAACAGAGACTGTTTTTCCAGGGTGGAAGTGACTAATACCATCGGGTATAGATCGAGTGAAGAGACAGAGACTGTTGTCCCAGGGTGCAAGTGACCAATACAAGGGGGTACAGATCGACTGATGTGACAAAGGCTGTTTTCCCTGGGTGGAAGTGACTAATACCATTGGGTACAGATCCAGTGTCAAGACAGAGGCTGTTTTCCAGGGTGGACGTAACTAATACCATCAGGTACAAAATCCAGTGAAGAGACAGTAACTTGTTTTCCCAACGTGTAAATAACTAATACAAGGGCCTATAGATTGAGTGAAGAGACAGAGACTGTTTTCCGAGGGTGGGAGTGACTAATACCATCGGGTATAGATCGAGTGAAGAAACAGAGACTGCTTTTACAGGGTAGAAGTAACTAATAATATGGGGCCAGAGACAAGTTTCCCAGGGTGTAAGTGATTAATACAAGGGGTTATAGATCGAGTGAACAGACAGAGACTGTTTTCCCAGTGTGCAAGTGACTAACAGAAGGGGGTTTCGATCTGGTGAAGATGCAGAGACTGTTTTCCCAGGGTGGGAGTAACTAATACCAGGGGGATATAGATCAAGTGAAGAGACAGAGGCTGTTTTCCCAGGTTGGAGGTGACTAATAGAAGGGGGTACAGATCGAGTGAACAGAAAGAGACTGTTTTCCCAGGGTGGAAGTCACTACCGCCAGGGAGTAAAGATCGAGTGCAGATACAGAGACTGTTTTCACAGGGTGGGAGAGAAGAATGCCAGGTTGTATAGTTCGAGTGAAGAGACAGAGACTGTTTTCCCAGGGTGGAAGTGACGAATCCCTGGGGGAACAGATCGAGTGAAGAGACAGAGACTGTTTCCCAGGGTGGAAGTGACTAATACAAGGGGGGAATATCCAGTCAACAGACAGAGACTGCTTTCCAGGTTGGAAATCACTAATACCAGGGGTATGGTTCAAGTGATGAGAAAGAGACTGTTTTCCCACAGTGGAGGTGACAAATAGAAGGGGGTACAGATCGAGTGAGCAGAAAGAGACTGCTTTCCAGTGTGGAAGTGACTACTATGAGGGGGTATAAATCAGGTGAATAGAAAGAGACTGTTTTCCCAGGGTGGAACTGACTGATACCAGGGGGTACAGATCGAGTGAAGAGACAAAGACTGTTTTCACAGGGTAGAAGTAACTCATAACAGGGGTAGGGATTGAGTGAAGAGACAGTGACAAGTTTCCCAGGGTGTAAGTGATTAATACAAGGGGTTACAGATCGAGTGAACAGACAGAGACTGTTTTCCCAGTGTGCAAGTGAATAACAGAAGGGGGTTTCGATCTGGAGAAGATGCAGAGACTGTTTTCCCAGGGTGGAAGTAACTAATACCAGGGGATATAGATCAAGTGAAGAGACAGAGGCTGCTTTCCCAGGGTGGAATTGACTAATACAAGGGGAGAAAGAACGAGTGAAGAGAGAGATATTGGTTTCCCAGGGATGAAGTGGCTAATACCAGGGGGTACAGATTGAGTGAAGAGATAGAATGTTTTCCCAGGGTGGAGGTGACTAATAGAAGGGGGTACGGTTCGAGTGAACAGACACAGACTGTTTTCACAGGGTGGAAGTAACTAATACCAGGGGTATGGTTCAAGTAATGAGAAAGAGACTGTTTTCCCACAGTGGAGGTGACAAATAGAAGGGGGTACAGATCGAGTGAGCAGAAAGAGACTGTTTTCCCAGGGTGGGAGAGTATAATGCCAGGTTTTATTGTTCGAGTGCAGAGACAGAGACTGTTTTTCCAGGGTGAAAGTTATTAAAACCAGGGGGTATAGATCGAGTGAACAGACAGAGACTGTTTTCCCAGTCTGCAAGTTAATAACAGAAGGGGATTTCGATCTGGTGAAGATGCAGAGACTGCTTTCCCAGGGTGGAAGTAACTAATACCAGGGGATATAGATCAAGTGAAGAGACAGAGGCTGTTTTCCCAGGTTGGAAGTGACTAATAGAAGGGGGTACAGATCGAGTGAGCAGAAAGAGACTGTTTTCCCAGGGTGGAAGTCATTACTGCCAGGGAGTAAAGATTGAGTGCAGATATAGAGACTGTTTTCACAGGGTGGGAGAGAAGAATGCCAGGTTGTATAGATTGAGTGAAGAGACAGAGAAGGGTTTCCCAGGGTGGAAGTGACGAATACCAGGGGTATCTTTCGAGTGAACAGACAGAGACTGTTTTTCCAGGGTGGAAGTGACTAATACCATCGGGTATAGTTCGAGTGAAGAGACAGACTGTTTTTCCAGGGTAGAACTGACCAATACAAAGGGGTACAGATCGAGTGATGTGACAGACACTGTTTTCCCAGAGTGGAGGTGACAAATAGAAGGGGGTACAGATCGAGTGAACAGAAAGAGACTGTTTTCCCAGGGTGGAATTGATTAATACCAGGGTGTTTTGATCGAGTGAAGAGACAGAGACTGATTTTCCAGGATGGAAGTGACTAACACCTGGGTGTATAGATCGAGTGAAGGGACAGAGACTGTTTTCCCAGGGTGGAAATGACTAATACCATCAGGTATAGATCGAGTGAAGGGACAGAGACTGTTTTCACAGGCTGGAAGTGACTAATACAAGGGCTTATAGATCGAGTGAAGATGCAGTGACTGTTTTCCCAAGGTGGAAGTAACTAATACCAGGGGGTATGGATCGAGTGAGGAGACAGAGACTGTTTTCACAGGGTGCAACTAACTAATACAAAGGGTAAGAGATCGAGTGAACAGACAGAGACTGCTTTCCAGGGTGGAAATCACTAATACCAGGGGTACAGTTCAAGTGATGAGAAAGAGACTGTTTTCCCAGAGTGGAGGTTACAAATAGAAGGGGGTACAGATCGAGTGAGCAGAAAGAGACTGCTTTCCAGTGTGGAAGTGACTACTACGAGGGGGTATAAATCAGGTGAATAGAAAGAGACTGTTTTCCCAGGGTGGAACTGACTGATACCAGGGGGTACAGATCGAGTGAAGAGACAAAGACTGTTTTCACAGGGTAGAAGTAACTCATAACAGGGGTAGGGATTGAGTGAAGAGACAGTGACAAGTTTCCCAGGGTGTAAGTGATTAATACAAGGGGTTACAGATCGAGTGAACAGACAGAGACTGTTTTCCCAGTGTGCAAGTGAATAACAGAAGGGGGTTTCGATCTGGAGAAGATGCAGAAACTGTTTTCCCAGGGTGGAAGTAACTAATACCAGGGGATATAGATCAAGTGAAGAGACAGAGGCTGCTTTCCCAGGGTGGAATTGACTAATACAAGGGGAGAAAGAACGAGTGAAGAGAGAGATATTGGTTTCCCAGGGATGAAGTGGCTAATACCAGGGGGTACAGATTGAGAGAAGAGATAGACTGTTTTCCCAGGGTGGAGGTGACTAATAGAAGGGGGTACGGTTCGAGTGAACAGACACAGACTGTTTTCACAGGGTGGAAGTAACTAATAGCAGGGGGTATAGATCGAGTGCGGTGACAGAGACTGTTTTCCAGGGTGGAAGTGACTAATACCAGGGGGTATGGATTGATTGAAGAGACAGAGACTGTTTTCCCAGGGTGGAAGTGGCTAATACCAGGGGGGAACAATCCAGTGAAGAGACAGAGACTGTTTTCACACGGTGCAATTGACTAATACAAAGGGTAAGAGATTGAGTGAACAGACAGAGACTGTTTTTCCAGGGTAGAAGTGACTAATACCATCGGGTATAGATCGAGTGAAGAGACAGAGACTGTTTTCCCAGGGTGGGAGAGAATAATGCCAGGTTGTTTAGATTGAGTGAAGAGACAGAGACAGGTTTCCCAGTGTGGAAATAACTAATACCAGGGGTATAGTTCGAGCGAAGAGACAGAGACTGTTGTCCCAGGGTGCAAGTGATTAATAGAAGGGGGGGACAGATCGAGTGAAGATACAGACTATTTTCCCAGGGTAGAACAGACCAATACAAGGGGGTACAGATCGAGTCAAGTGAAAGAGGCTGTTTTCCCAGGGTGGAACTGACTGATACCAGGGGTACAGATCGAGTGAAGAGACAGAGACTGTTTTCACAGGGTAGAAGTAACTAATATCAAGGGTAGGGATTGAGTGAAGAGACAGAGACAAGATTTCCAGCGTGTAAGTGACTAATACCAGGAGTATACTTCGAGTGAAGAGACAGAGACTGTTTTCACAGGGTGGAAGTGATTAATACAAGGGGTTATAGATCGAGTGAACAGACAGAGACAGTTTTCCCAGTGTGCAAGTGACTAACAGAAGGGGGTTTCGATCTGGTGAAGATACAGAGACTGTTTTCCCAGTGTGGAAGTAACTAATAACTGGGGATATAGATCAAGTGAAGAGACAGAGGCTGTTTTCCCAGGTTGGAGGTGACTAATACCAGGGGGTACAGATCGAGTGAACAGAATGAGACTGTTTTCACAGGGTGGAAGTCACTACCGCCAGGGAATAAAGATCGAGTGCAGATACAGAGACTGTTTTCACAGGGTGAGAGAGAAGAATGCCAGGTTGTAGAGATTGAGTGAAGAGAAAGAGATAGGTTTCCCAGGGTGGAAGTGACGAATACCAGGGATATAGTTCGAGTGAAGAGACAGAGACTGTTTTCCCAGGGTGGCTAATACAAGGGGTAAGAGATCAAGTAAACAGACAGAGACTGTTTTCCCAGGGTGGAAGTGACGAATCCCAGGGGGTGCAGATCGAGTGAAGAGACAGACACTGTGTTCCCAGGGTGGAATTGACTAATACCTAGGGGTACAGATCGATTGAAGGACAGAGACTGTTTTCCCAGGGTGGAAGTGACTAACACCAGGGGTATAGTTCGAGTGTCGAGACAGAGACTGTTTTTCCAGGGTGGAAGTGACTACTACGAGGGGGTATAAATCAGGTGAATAGAAAGAGTCTGTTTTCCCAGGGTAGATCTAATTAATACCAGGGTGTTTTGATCGAGTGAAGAGAGAGAGACTCTTTTTCCAGGGT
Source organism: Hemitrygon akajei (assembly GCF_048418815.1). Classification (NCBI taxonomy): domain Eukaryota; kingdom Metazoa; phylum Chordata; class Chondrichthyes; order Myliobatiformes; family Dasyatidae; genus Hemitrygon; species Hemitrygon akajei. Next base: position 1,918,022 of record NW_027331949.1, read on the forward strand.
GAAAGTGATTAAAACCAGGGGGTACAGTTCGAGTGAAGAGACAGAGACTGTTCTCCCATGGTGGAAGTGACTAATACAAGGGGGTACAGATCGAGTGAGCAGAAAGAGACTGCTTTCCAGGGTGGAAGTGACTAATACCAAGGTTATAGTTCGAGTGTCGAGACAGAGACTGTTTTCCCAGGGTGGGAGAGAATAATGTCAGGTCATATAGATCGAGTGAAGAGACAGAGACTGTTTTCCCCAGTGAAGAAGTGACTAATACGATCAGGTACAATATCGTGTGAAGAGACAGTGACTGTTTTCCCAAGGTGAAAGAAACTAATACCAGGGGGTATGGATCGAGTGAAGAGAAAGAGACTGTTTTCCCAGGGTGGGAGAGAATAATATCAGGTTGTTTAGATTGAGTGTAGAGATAGAGGCAGGTTTCCCAGGGTGGAAGTGAGTAATACCAGGGGTATAGTTCGACTGAAGACACTGAGACTGTGTTACCAGGGTGGAAGAGACTAATACAAAGGGGTATAGATCGAGTGAACAGAGAGAGACTGTTTTGCCAGGGTGGAAGTGACTAATACCAGGGGGTATCTATCCAGTGAAGAGACAGAGAATGTTTTCACACGGTGCAATTGAATAATACAAAGGGTAAGAGATTGAGTGAACAGACAGAGACTGTTTTTCCAGGGTGGAAGTGACTAATACCATCGGGTATAGATCGAGTGAAGAGACAGAGACTGTTTTCCCAGGGTGGGAGAGAATAATGCCAGGTTGTTTAGATTGAGTGAAGAGACAGAGACAGGTTTCCCAGGGTGGTAGTGAGTAATACCAGGGGTATAGTTCGACTGAAGACACCGAGACTGTTCTACCAGGGTGGAAGTGACTAATACCAGGGGGTACAGATCGATTGAAGAGACAGAGACTGTTTTCCCAGGGTGGAAGTGACTAATACCATCACGTATAGATCGAGTGAAGAGACAGAGATAGGTTTCCCAGGTTGGAAGTGACGAAAACGAGGGGTATACTTCGAGTGAAGAGACAGAGACTGTTTTCCCAAGGTGGAAGTAACTAATACCAGGGTATATAGATCGAGTGAAGAGACAGAGACTGTTTTCCCAGGGTGGAAGTGGCTAATACCAAGGGGTATTTATCGTGTGAGGAGACAGAGACTGTTTTCAGACGGTGGAAGTGACTAATACCATCGGGTATAGATTGAGTGAAGAGACAGAGACTGTTTAGCCAGGGTGGGAGAGAATAATATCAGGTTGTTTAGATTGAGTGAAGAGACAGAGACTAGTTTCCCAGGGTGGAAGTGACTAACAGAAAGGGGTATAGAACGCGTGAAGAGAGGGAGACTGTTTCCCCAGGGTGGAAGTGACTAACAGAAAGGGGTATAGATCGCGTGAAGAGAGGGAGACTGTTTTCCCAGGGTGGAAGAGATTAATACCATCGGGTACAAAATCCAGTGAAGAGACAGTGACTGTTTTCCCAACGTGTAAATAACTAATACAAGGGCCTATAGATTGAGTGAAGAGACAGAGACTGTTTTCCGAGGGTGGAAGTGACTAATACCATCGGGTATAGATAGAGTGAAGAAACAGAGACTGTTTGCCCTGGTGGAAGTAATTAATAATAGGGGGTATAGATCCAGTGAAGAGACAGACTATTTTCCCAGGGTAGAACAGACCGATACAAGGGGGTATAGATCGATTCAAGTGAATGAGGCTGTTTTCCCAGGGTGGAACTGTCTGATACCAGGGGGTACAGATCGAGTGAAGAGACAGAGACTGCCTTCACAGGGTAGAAGTAACTAATAACAGGGGTAGGGATTGAGTGAAGAGACAGAGACTGTTTTCCCAGGCTGGAAGTGACTAATACCATCAGGTATAGATCAAATGAAGAGACAGAGACTGTTCTATCAGGGTGGGAGAGAAGAATGCCAGGTTGTATAGATTGAGTGGGAGACAGAGACTGTTCTCCCAGGGTGGAAGTGACTAGAACAAGTGGTAAGAGATCGATTAAACAGACAGAGACTGTATTGCCAGGGTGGAAGTGACTAATACCAGGGGGTACAGATCGATTGAAAAGACAGAGACAGTTTTCCCAGGGTGGGAGAGAATAATGCAAGGTTGTATGCTTTGAGTGACTAATACAAGGGGTAAGAGATCGAGTGCAGAGACAGAGACTGTTTTTCCAGGGTGAAAGTGATTGAAACCAGGGGGTATAGATCGATTGAAGAGACAGAGACTGTTTTCCCAGGGTGGAAGTGACTAATACAAGGGGGGAAATATCGAGTGAACAGACAGAGACTGCTTTCCAGGGTGGAAATCACTAATACCAGGGGTATAGTTCAAGTGATGAGAAGGAGACTGTTTTCCCACAGTGGAGGTGACAAATAGAAGGGGGTACAGATCGAGTGAGCAGAAAGAGACTGCTTTCCAGGGTGGAAGTGACTAATACCAGGGGTATAGTTCGAGTGCCGAGACAGGGACTGTTTTTCCAGGGTGGAAGTGACTAATACCTGGGTGTATAGATCGAGTGAAGGGACAGGGACTGTTTTCACAGGGTGGAACTGACTAATACAAAAGGGTAAGAGATCGAGTGAACAGACAGAGACTGTTTTTTCAGGGTGGAAGTGACTAATACCATCGGGTATAGATCGAGTGAAGAGACGGACTGTTTTTCCAGGGTAGAACTGTCCAATACAAGGGGGTACAGATCGAGTGATGTGACAGAGGCTGTTTTCCCTGGGTGGAAGTGCCTAATACCATTGGGTATAGATCGAGTGAAGATACAGAGGCTGTTTTCCCGGGGCGGAATTGACTAATAGCAGTGGGTAAAGATCCAGTGATGAGACAGAAGCTGTTTTCCAGGGTGGACGTAACTAATACCATCGGGTACAAAATCCAGTGAAGAGACAGTGACTGTTTTCCCAACGTGTAAGTAACTAATACAAGGGCCTATAGATTGAGTGAAGAGACAGAGACTGTTTTCCGAGGGTGGAAGTGACAAATTCCATCGGGTATAAATAGAGTGAAGAAACAGTGACTGTTTTCCCCGGTGGAAGTAATTAATAACAGGGGGTATAGATCGAGTGAAGAGACAGACTATTTTCCCAGGGTAGAACAGACCAATACAAGGGGGTATTTATCGAGTGAAGAGAGAGAGACTTTTCCCACGGTGGAAGTGACTAATACAAGGGATAAGAGTTCGAGTGAACAGACATTGTCTGTTTTTCCAGGGTGGAAGTGACTAATACCTGGGGGTACGGATCGATTGAAGGACAGAGTCTGTTTTCCCAGGGTGGGAGAGAATAATGCCAGGTTGTACAGTTCGAGTGAAGAGACAGATATAGGTTTCCCAGGTTGGAAGTGACGAATACGAGGGGTATACTTCGAGTGAGGAGACAGAGACTGTTTTCCCAGTGTGTAAGTGACTAATACAATCGGGTACAATATCGTGTGAAGAGACAGTGACTGTTTTCCCAAGGTGGAAGTAACAAATACCAGGGTATATAGATCGAGTGAAGAGACAGAGACTGTTTTCCCAGGGTGGAAGTGGCTAATACCAGGGGGTATTTATCGTGTGAGGAGACAGAAACTGTTTTCAGACGGTGGAAGTGACTAATACCATCGGGTATAGATCGAGTGAAGAGACAGAGACTAGTTTCCCAGGGTGGAAGTGACTAATAGAAAGGGGTATAGATCGCGTGAAGAGAGGGAGACTGTTTTCCCAGGGTGGAAGAGACTAATACCATCGGGTACAAAATCCAGTGAAGAGACAGTGACTGTTTTCCCAACGTGTAAATAACTAATACAAGGGCCTATAGATTGAGTGAAGAAACAGAGACTGTTTTCCCTGGTGGAAGTAATTAATAATAGGGGGTATAGATCCAGTGAAGAGACAGACTATTTTCCCAGGGTAGAACAGACCAATACAAGGGGGTACAGATCGAGTCAAGTGAAAGAGGCTGTTTTCCCAGGGTGGAACTGACTGATACCAGGGGTACAGATCGAGTGAAGAGACAGAGACTGTTTTCACAGGGTAGAAGTAACTAATAACAAGGGTAGGGATTGAGTGAAGAGACAGAGACAAGATTCCCAGGGTGTACGTGACTAATACCAGGAGTATACTTCGAGTGAAGAGACAGAGACTGCTTTCACAGGCTGGAAGTGACTAATACAAGGGGTTATAGATCGAGTGAAGATGCAGTGACAGTTTTCCAAAGGTGGAAGTAACTAATACCAGGGGTTATGGATCGAGTGAAGAGACAGAGACTTGTTTTCACAGGGTTGAACTGACTAATATAAAGGGTAAGAGATCGAGTGAACAGACAGAGACTGTTTTTCCAGGGTGGAAGTGACTAATACCATCGGGTATAGATCGAGTGAAGAGACAGAATGTTTTTCCGGGGTAGAACTGACCAATACAAGGGGGTACAGATCGAGTCTTGTGACAGACACTGTTTTCCCAGGGTGGAAGTGACTACTAACAGGGAGGAAAGAACGAGTGCAGAGACAGAGACTGTTTTCCCAAGGTGCAAGTGACTAATACAAGGGGGGAAATATCGAGTGAACAGACAGAGACTGCTTTCCAGGGTGGAAATCACTAATACCAGGGGTATAGTTCAAGTGATGAGAAAGAGACTGTTTTCCCACAGTGGAGGTGACAAATAGAAGGGGGTACAGATCGAGTGAGCAGAAAGAGACTGCTTTCCAGTGTGGAAGTGACTACTACGATGGGGTATAAATCAGGTGAATAGAAAGAGACTGTTTTCCCAGGGTGGAATTGATTAATACCAGGGTGTTTTGATCGAGTGAAGAGACAGAGACTGATTTTCCAGGATGGAAGTGACTAACACCTGGGTGTATAGATCGAGTGAAGGGACAGAGACTGTTTTCCCAGGGTGGAAATGACTAATACCATCAGGTATAGATCGAGTGAAGGGACAGAGACTGTTTTCACAGGCTGGAAGTGACTAATACAAGGGCTTATAGATCGAGTGAAGATGCAGTGACTGTTTTCCCAAGGTGGAAGTAACTAATACCAGGGGGTATGGATCGAGTGAGGAGACAGAGACTGTTTTCCGAGGGTGGAAGTGGCTAATACCAGGAGTATACTTCGAGTGAAGAGACAGAGACTGTTTTCACAGGGTGCAACTAACTAATACAAAGGGTAAGAGATCGAGTGAACAGACAGAGATTGCTTTCCAGGGTGGAAATCACTAATATCAGGGGTACAGTTCAAGTGATGAGAAAGAGACTGTTTTCCCAGAGTGGAGGTGACAAATAGAAGGGGGTACAGATCGAGTGAGCAGAAAGAGACTGCTTTCCAGTGTGGAAGTGACTACTACGAGGGGGTATAAATCAGGTGAATAGAAAGAGACTGTTTTCCCAGGGTGGAACTGACTGATACCAGGGGGTACAGATCGAGTGAAGAGACAAAGACTGTTTTCACAGGGTAGAAGTAACTCATAACAGGGGTAGGGATTGAGTGAAGAGACAGTGACAAGTTTCCCAGGGTGTAAGTGATTAATACAAGGGGTTACAGATCGAGTGAACAGACAGAGACTGTTTTCCCAGTCTGCAAGTGAATAACAGAAGGGGGTTTCGATCTGGAGAAGATGCAGAGACTGTTTTCCCAGGGTGGAAGTAACTAATACCAGGGGATATAGATCAAGTGAAGAGACAGAGGCTGTTTTCCCAGGTTGGAGGTGACCAATAGAAGGGGGTACAGATCGAGTGAACAGAAAGAGACTGTTTTCCCAGGGTGGAAGTAACTAATACCATTGGGTATAGATCGAGTGAAGATACAGAGAGTGTTTTCCCGGGGCGGAATTGACTAATAGCAGTGGGTACAGATCCAGTGAAGAGACAGAGACTGTTTTCACAGGGTAGAAGTAACTAATAACAAGGGTAGGGATTGAGTGAAGAGACAGAGACAAGATTCCCAGGGTGGAAGTGACGAATACCAGGGATATAGTTCGAGTGAAGAGACAGAGACTGTTTTCCCAGGGTGGCTAATACAAGGGGTAAGAGATCGAGTAAACAGACAGAGACTGTTTTCCCAGGGTGGAAGTGATGAATCCCAGGGGGTGCAGATCGAGTGAAGAGACAGACACTGTTTTCCCAGGGTGGAAGTGACTAATACAAGGGGGTACAGATCGAGTGAGCAGAAAGAGACTGCTTTCCAGGTTGGAAGTGACTAACACCAGGGGTATAGTTCGAGTGTCGAGACAGAGACTGTTTTTCCAGGGTGGAAGTGACTACTACGAGGGGGTATAAATCAGGTGAATAGAAAGAGACTGTTTTCCCAGGGTAGATCTAATTAATACCAGGGTGTTTTGATTGAATGAAGTGAGAGAAACTGTTTTTCCAGGGTGAAAGTGATTAAAACCAGGGGGTACAGATCGAGTGAAGAGACAGAGACTGTTTTCCCAGGGTGGGAGAGAATAATGTCAGGTCGTATAGTTCGAGTGAAGAGACAGAGACTGCTTTCCCCAGTGAAGAAGTGACTAATACGATCAGGTACAATATCGTGTGAAGAGACAGTGACTGTTTTCCCAAGGTGGAAGTAATTAATACCAGGGGTATGGATCGAGTGAAGAGAAAGAGACTGTTTTCCCAGGGTGGGAGAGAATAATATCAGGTTGTTTAGATTGAGTGTAGAGACAGAGGCAGGTTTCCCAGGGTGGAAGTGAGTAATACCAGGGGTATAGTTCGACTGAAGACACTGAGACTGTGTTACCAGGGTGGAAGAGACTAATACAAAGGGGTATAGAACGAGTGAACAGAGAGAGACTGTTTTCCCAGGGTGTAAGTGACTAATACCATCAGGTATAGATCGAGTGAAGTGACAGAGACTGTTCTCCCAGGGTGGGAGAGAAGAATGCCAGGTTGTATAGATTGAGTGAAGAGACAGAGACAGGTTTCACAGGGTGGGAGAGAAGAATGCCAGGTTGTATAGATTGAGTGAAGAGACAGAGATAGGTTTCCCAGGTTGGAAGTGACGAATACGAGGGGTATACTTCAAGTGAAGAGACAGAGACTGTTTTCCCAGTGTGTAAGTGACTAATAGAAGGGGGTACAATTAGAGTGAATACACACAGACTGTTTTCCCAGGGTGGAAGTGACTAATAAGATCGGGTATAGATCAGGTGAAGAGTCAGAGACGTTTCCCAGGGTAGAAGTGACGAATCCCAGGGGGTGCAGTTTGAGTGAAGAGACAGACACTGTTTTCCCAGGGTGGAAGTCACTACCGCCATGGAGGAATGATCGAGTGCAGAGACTGAGACTGGTTTTCTAGGGTGGAAGTGACTAAAACCAGGCGGTACAGATCGAGTGAAGAGCCAGAGACTGCTTTCCCAGGGTGGAATTGACTAATACAAGGGGAGAAAGAACGAGTGAAGAGAGAGATATTGGTTTCCCAGGGATGAAATGGCTAATACCAGGGGGTACAGATTGAGTGAAGAGATAGACTGTTTTCCCAGGGTGGAGGTGACTAATAGAAGGGGGTACGGTTCGAGTGAACAGACACAGACTGTTTTCACAGGGTGGAAGTAACTAATACCAGGGGTATAGTTCAAGTGATGAGAAAGAGACTGTTTTCCCACAGTGGAGGTGACAAATAGAAGGGGGTACAGATCGAGTGAGCAGAAAGAGACTGCTTTCCAGTGTGGAAGTGACTACTACGATGGGGTATAAATCAGGTGAATAGAAAGAGACTGTTTTCCCAGGGTGGAATTGATTAATACCAGGGTGTTTTGATCGAGTGAAGAGACAGAGACTGATTTTCCAGGATGGAAGTGACTAACACCTGGGTGTATAGATCGAGTGAAGGGACAGAGACTGTTTTCCCAGGGTGGAAATGACTAATACCATCAGGTATAGATCGAGTGAAGGGACAGAGACTGTTTTCACAGGCTGGAAGTGACTAATACAAGGGCTTATAGATCGAGTGAAGATGCAGTGACTGTTTTCCCAAGGTGGAAGTAACTAATACCAGGGGGTATGGATCGAGTGAGGAGACAGAGACTGTTTTCACAGGGTGCAACTAACTAATACAAAGGGTAAGAGATCGAGTGAACAGACAGAGACTGCTTTCCAGGGTGGAAATCACTAATACCAGGGGTACAGTTCAAGTGATGAGAAAGAGACTGTTTTCCCAGAGTGGAGGTGACAAATAGAAGGGGGTACAGATCGAGTGAGCAGAAAGAGACTGCTTTCCAGTGTGGAAGTGACTACTACGAGGGGGTATAAATCAGGTGAATAGAAAGAGACTGTTTTCCCAGGGTGGAACTGACTGATACCAGGGGGTACAGATCGAGTGAAGAGACAAAGACTGTTTTCACAGGGTAGAAGTAACTCATAACAGGGGTAGGGATTGAGTGAACAGACAGAGACTGTTTTCCCAGTGTGCAAGTGAATAACAGAAGGGGGTTTCGATCTGGAGAAGATGCAGAGACTGTTTTCCCAGGGTGGAAGTAACTAATACCAGGGGATATAGATCAAGTGAAGAGACAGCGGCTGCTTTCCCAGGGTGGAATTGACTAATACAAGGGGAGAAAGAACGAGTGAAGAGAGAGATATTGGTTTCCCAGGGATGAAGTGGCTAATACCAGGGGGTACAGATTGAGTGAAGAGATAGACTGTTTTCCCAGGGTGGAGGTGACTAATAGAAGGGGGTACGGTTCGAGTGAACAGACACAGACTGTTTTCACAGGGTGGAAGTAACTAATAGCAGGGGGTATAGATCGAGTGCGGTGACAGAGACTGTTTTCCAGGGTGGAAGTGACTAATACCAGGGGGTATGGATTGATTGAAGAGACAGAGACTGTTTTCCCAGGGTGGAAGTGGCTAATACCAGGGGGGAACAATCCAGTGAAGAGACAGAGACTGTTTTCACACGGTGCAATTGACTAATACAAAGGGTAAGAGATTGAGTGAACAGACAGAGACTGTTTTTCCAGGGTAGAAGTGACTAATACCATCGGGTACAGATCGAGTGAAGAGACAGAGACTGTTTTCACAGGGTAGAAGTAACTAATATCAAGGGTAGGGATTGAGTGAAGAGACAGAGACAAGATTTCCAGCGTGTAAGTGACTAATACCAGGAGTATACTTCGAGTGAAGAGACAGAGACTGTTTTCACAGGGTGGAAGTGATTAATACAAGGGGTTATAGATCGAGTGAACAGACAGAGACAGTTTTCCCAGTGTGCAAGTGACTAACAGAAGGGGGTTTCGATCTGGTGAAGATACAGAGACTGTTTTCCCAGTGTGGAAGTAACTAATAACTGGGGATATAGATCAAGTGAAGAGACAGAGGCTGTTTTCTCAGGTTGGAGGTGACTAATACCAGGGGGTACAGATCGAGTGAACAGAATGAGACTGTTTTCACAGGGTGGAAGTCACTACCGCCAGGGAATAAAGATCGAGTGCAGATACAGAGACTGTTTTCACAGGGTGAGAGAGAAGAATGCCAGGTTGTAGAGATTGAGTGAAGAGAAAGAGATAGGTTTCCCAGGGTGGAAGTGACGAATACCAGGGATATAGTTCGAGTGAAGAGACAGAGACTGTTTTCCCAGGGTGGCTAATACAAGGGGTAAGAGATCGAGTAAACAGACAGAGACTGTTTTCCCAGGGTGGAAGTGACGAATCCCAGGGGGTGCAGATCGAGTGAAGAGACAGACACTGTGTTCCCAGGGTGGAATTGACTAATACCTAGGGGTACAGATCGATTGAAGGACAGAGACTGTTTTCCCAGGGTGGAAGTGACTAACACCAGGGGTATAGTTCGAGTGTCGAGACAGAGACTGTTTTTCCAGGGTGGAAGTGACTACTACGAGGGGGTATAAATCAGGTGAATAGAAAGAGTCTGTTTACCCAGGGTAGATCTAATTAATACCAGGGTGTTTTGATCGAGTGAAGAGAGAGAGACTCTTTTTCCAGGGTGAAAGTGATTAAAACCAGGGGGTACAGTTCGAGTGAAGAGACAGAGACTGTTCTCCCATGGTGGAAGTGACTAATACAAGGGGGTACAGATCGAGTGAGCAGAAAGAGACTGCTTTCCAGGGTGGAAGTGACTAATACCAAGGTTATAGTTCGAGTGTCGAGACAGAGACTGTTTTCCCAGGGTGGGAGAGAATAATGTCAGGTCATATAGATCGAGTGAAGAGACAGAGACTGTTTTCCCAAGGTGAAAGAAACTAATACCAGGGGGTATGGATCGAGTGAAGAGAAAGAGACTGTTTTCCCAGGGTGGGAGAGAATAATATCAGGTTGTTTAGATTGAGTGTAGAGACAGAGGCAGGTTTCCCAGGGTGGAAGTGAGTAATACCAGGGGTATAGTTCGACTGAAGACACTGAGACTGTGTTACCAGGGTGGAAGAGACTAATACAAAGGGGTATAGATCGAGTGAACAGAGAGAGACTGTTTTGCCAGGGTGGAAGTGACTAATACCAGGGGGTATCTATCCAGTGAAGAGACAGAGAATGTTTTCACACGGTGCAATTGAATAATACAAAGGGTAAGAGATTGAGTGAACAGACAGAGACTGTTTTTCCAGGGTGGAAGTGACTAATACCATCGGGTATAGATCGAGTGAAGAGACAGAGACTGTTTTCCCAGGGTGGGAGAGAATAATGCCAGGTTGTTTAGATTGAGTGAAGAGACAGAGACAGGTTTCCCAGGGTGGTAGTGAGTAATACCAGGGGTATAGTTCGACTGAAGACACCGAGACTGTTCTACCAGGGTGGAAGTGACTAATACCAGGGGGTACAGATCGATTGAAGAGACAGAGACTGTTTTCCCAGGGTGGAAGTGACTAATACCATCAGGTATAGATCGAGTGAAGAGACAGAGATAGGTTTCCCAGGTTGGAAGTGACGAAAACGAGGGGTATACTTCGAGTGAAGAGACAGAGACTGTTTTCCCAAGGTGGAAGTAACTAATACCAGGGTATATAGATCGAGTGAAGAGACAGAGACTGTTTTCCCAGGGTGGAAGTGGCTAATACCAAGGGGTATTTATCGTGTGAGGAGACAGAGACTGTTTTCAGACGGTGTAAGTGACTAATACCATCGGGTATAGATTGAGTGAAGAGACAGAGACTGTTTAGCCAGGGTGGGAGAGAATAATATCAGGTTGTTTAGATTGAGTGAAGAGACAGAGACTAGTTTCCCAGGGTGGAAGTGACTAACAGAAAGGGGTATAGAACGCGTGAAGAGAGGGAGACTGTTTCCCCAGGGTGGAAGTGACTAACAGAAAGGGGTATAGATCGCGTGAAGAGAGGGAGACTGTTTTCCCAGGGTGGAAGAGATTAATACCATCGGGTACAAAATCCAGTGAAGAGACAGTGACTGTTTTCCCAACGTGTAAATAACTAATACAAGGGCCTATAGATTGAGTGAAGAGACAGAGACTGTTTTCCGAGGGTGGAAGTGACTAATACCATCGGGTATAGATAGAGTGAAGAAACAGAGACTGTTTGCCCTGGTGGAAGTAATTAATAATAGGGGGTATAGATCCAGTGAAGAGACAGACTATTTTCCCAGGGTAGAACAGACCGATACAAGGGGGTATAGATCGATTCAAGTGAATGAGGCTGTTTTCCCAGGGTGGAACTGTCTGATACCAGGGGGTACAGATCGAGTGAAGAGACAGAGACTGCCTTCACAGGGTAGAAGTAACTAATAACAGGGGTAGGGATTGAGTGAAGAGACAGAGACTGTTTTCCCAGGCTGGAAGTGACTAATACCATCAGGTATAGATCAAATGAAGAGACAGAGACTGTTCTATCAGGGTGGGAGAGAAGAATGCCAGGTTGTATAGATTGAGTGGGAGACAGAGACTGTTCTCCCAGGGTGGAAGTGACTAGTACAAGTGGTAAGAGATCGATTAAACAGACAGAGACTGTATTGCCAGGGTGGAAGTGACTAATACCAGGGGGTACAGATCGATTGAAAAGACAGAGACAGTTTTCCCAGGGTGGGAGAGAATAATGCAAGGTTGTATGCTTTGAGTGACTAATACAAGGGGTAAGAGATCGAGTGCAGAGACAGAGACTGTTTTTCCAGGGTGAAAGTGATTGAAACCAGGGGGTATAGATCGATTGAAGAGACAGAGACTGTTTTCCCAGGGTGGAAGTGACTAATACAAGGGGGGAAATATCGAGTGAACAGACAGAGACTGCTTTCCAGGGTGGAAATCACTAATACCAGGGGTATAGTTCAAGTGATGAGAAGGAGACTGTTTTCCCACAGTGGAGGTGACAAATAGAAGGGGGTACAGATCGAGTGAGCAGAAAGAGACTGCTTTCCAGGGTGGAAGTGACTAATACCAGGGGTATAGTTCGAGTGCCGAGACAGGGACTGTTTTTCCAGGGTGGAAGTGACTAATACCTGGGTGTATAGATCGAGTGAAGGGACAGGGACTGTTTTCACAGGGTGGAACTGACTAATACAAAAGGGTAAGAGATCGAGTGAACAGACAGAGACTGTTTTTTCAGGGTGGAAGTGACTAATACCATCGGGTATAGATCGAGTGAAGAGACAGACTGTTTTTCCAGGGTAGAACTGTCCAATACAAGGGGGTACAGATCGAGTGATGTGACAGAGGCTGTTTTCCCTGGGTGGAAGTGCCTAATACCATTGAGTATAGATCGAGTGAAGATACAGAGGCTGTTTTCCCGGGGCGGAATTGACTAATAGCAGTGGGTAAAGATCCAGTGATGAGACAAGAAGCTGTTTTCCAGGGTGGACGTAACTAATACCATCGGGTACAAAATCCAGTGAAGAGACAGTGACTGTTTTCCCAACGTGTAAGTAACTAATACAAGGGCCTATAGATTGAGTGAAGAGACAGAGACTGTTTTCCGAGGGTGGAAGTGACAAATTCCATCGGGTATAGATAGAGTGAAGAAACAGTGACTGTTTTCCCCGGTGGAAGTAATTAATAACAGGGGGTATAGATCGAGTGAAGAGACAGACTATTTTCCCAGGGTAGAACAGACCGATACAAGGGGGTACAGATCGAGTGAAGAGACAGAGACTGTTTTCCCAGGGTGGAAGTGACTACTAACAGGGAGGAAAGATCGAGTGCAGAGACAGATACTGTTTTTCCAGGGTGGAAGTGACTAATACAAGGGGGGAAATATCGAGTGAACAGACAGAGACTGCTTTCCAGGGTGGAAATCACTAATACCAGGGGTATAGTTCAAGTGATGAGAAAGAGACTGTTTTCCCACGGTGGAGGTGACAAATAGAAGGGGGAAAAGATCGAGTGAGCAGAAAGAGACTGCTTTCCAGGGTGGAAGTGACTAATACCAGGGGTATAGTTCGAGTGCCGAGACAGGAACTGTTTTTACAGGGTGGAAGTGACTAATACCTGGGTGTATAGATCGAGTGAAGATGCAGTGTCTGTTTTCCCAAGTTGGAAGTAACTAATACCAGGGGTTATGGATCGAGTGAAGAGACAGAGACTTGTTTTCACAGGGTGGAACTGACTAATACAAAGGGTAAGAGATCGAGTGAACAGACAGAGACTGTTTTTCCAGGGTGGAAGTGACTAATACCATCAGGTATAGATCGAGTGAAGAGACAGAATGTTTTTCCGGGGTAGAACTGACCAATACAAGGGGGTACAGATCGAGTGATGTGACAGACACTGTTTTCCCAGGGTGGAAGTGACTACTAACAGGGAGGAAAGAACGAGTGCAGTGACAGAGACTGTTTTTCCAGGATGAAAGTGATTAAAACCAGGGGTATAGTTCAAGTGATGAGAAAGAGACTGGTTTCCCAGAGTGGAGGTGACAAATAGAAGGGGGTACAGATCGAGTGAACAGAAAGAGACTGCTTTCCAGTGCAGAAGTGACTACTACGAGGGGGTATAAATCAGGTGAATAGAAAGAGACTGTTTTCACAGGGTGGAATTGATTAATACCAGGGTGTTTTGATCGAGTGAAGAGACAGAGACTGTTTTCCGAGGGTGGAAGTGGCTAATACCAGGAGTATACTGCGAGTGAAGAGACAGAGACTGTTTTCCGAGGGTGGAAGTGACAAATTCCATCGGGTATAAATAGAGTGAAGAAACAGTGACTGTTTTCCCCGGTGGAAGTAATTAATAACAGGGTAATAGATCGAGTGAAGAGACAGACTATTTTCCCAGAGTAGAACAGACCAATACAAGGGGGTACAGATCGAGTGAAGAGACAGAGACTGTTTTCCCAGGGTGGAAGTGACTAATACCAGGGGGTATTTATCGAGTGAAGAGTGAGAGACTTTTCCCACGGTGGAAGTGACTAATACAAGGGATAAGAGTTCGAGTGAACAGACATTGACTGTTTTTCCAGGGTGGAAGTGACTAATACCTGGGGGTACGGATCGATTGAAGGACAGAGTCTGTTTTCCCAGGGTGGGAGAGAATAATGCCAGGTTGTACAGTTCGAGTGAAGAGACAGATATAGGTTTCCCAGGTTGGAAGTGACGAATACGAGGGGTATACTTCGAGTGAGGAGACAGACTGTTTTCCCAGTGTGTAAGTGACTAATACAATCGGGTACAATATCGTGTGAAGAGACAGTGACTGTTTTCCCAAGGTGGAAGTAACAAATACCAGGGTATATAGATCGAGTGAAGAGACAGAGACTGTTTTCCCAGGGTGGAAGTGGCTAATACCAGGGGGTATTTATCGTGTGAGGAGACAGAGACTGTTTTCAGACGGTGGAAGTGACTAATACCATCGGGTATAGATCGAGTGAAGAGACAGAGACTAGTTTCCCAGGGTGGAAGTGACTAATAGAAAGGGGTATAGATCGCGTGAAGAGAGGGAGACTGTTTTCCCAGGGTGTAAGAGACTAATACCATCGGGTACAAAATCCAGTGAAGAGACAGTGACTGTTTTCCCAACGTGTAAATAACTAATACAAGGGCCTATAGATTGAGTGAAGAGACAGAGACTGTTTTCCGAGGGTGGAAGTGACTAATACCATCGGGTATAGATAGAGTGAAGAAACAGAGACTGTTTTCCCTGGTGGAAGTAATTAATAATAGGGGGTATAGATCCAGTGAAGAGACAGACTATTTTCCCAGGGTAGAACAGACCAATACAAGGGGGTACAGATCGAGTCAAGTGAAAGAGGCTGTTTTCCCAGGGTGGAACTGACTGATACCAGGGGTACAGATCGAGTGAAGAGACAGAGACTGTTTTCACAGGGTAGAAGTAACTAATAACAAGGGTAGGGATTGAGTGAAGAGACAGAGACAAGATTCCCAGGGTGTACGTGACTAATACCAGGAGTATACTTCGAGTGAAGAGACAGAGACTGTTTTCACAGGGTGGAAGTGATTAATACAAGTGGTTATAGATCGAGTGAACAGACAGACTGTTTTCCCAGTGTGCAAGTGACTAACAGAAGGGGGTTTCGATCTGGTGAAGATGCAGAGACTGTTTTCCCAGGGTGGAAGTAACTAATAACTGGGGATATAGATCAAGTGAAGAGACAGAGGCTGTTTTCCCAGGTTGGAGGTGACTAATACCAGGGGGTACAGATCGATTGAAGAGACAGAGACTGTTTTCCCAGGGTGGAAGTGACTAATACCATCAGGTATAGATCGAGTGAAGTGACAGAGACTATTCCCCCAGGGTGGGAGAGAAGAATGCCAGGTTGTACAGATTGAGTGAAGAGACAGAGACAGGTTTCCCAGGGTGAGAGAGAAGAATGCCAGGTTGTATAGATTCAGTGAAGAGACAGAGACAAGTTTCCCAGGATGGAAGTGACGAATACGAGGGGTATACTTCGAGTGAAGAGACGGAGACAGTTTTCCCAGTGTGTAAGTGACCAATACGATCGGGTACAATATCGTGTGAAGAGACAGTGACTGTTTTCCCCAGGGTGGAAGTAACTAATACCAGGGTATATAGATCGAGTGAAGAGACAGAGACTGTTTTCCCAGGGTGGAAGTAACTAATTCCATGGGGTATGGATCAAGTGAAGAGACAGAGACTGTTTTCCCAGGGAGGGAGAGAATAATGCCAGGTTGTTTAGATCGAGTGAAGAGACAGAGACAGGTTTCCCAGGGTGGAAGTGAGTAATACCAGGGGTATAGTTCGACTGACGACACAGACACTCTTTTACCAGGGTGGAATTGACGAAAACCAGGGGGGACAGATCAAGTGAAGTGACAGAGACTGTTTTCCCAGGGTGGAAGTGATTAATAGAAAGGGTTGTGGATCGCGTGTAGAGAGAGAGAGACTGTTTTACCAGGGTGGAAGTGACGAAAACCGGGGATTACAGATCGATTGAAGAGACAGAGTCTGTTTTCCCAGGGTGGGAGAGAATAATGCCAGGTTGTATAGATTGAGTGAAGAGACAGAGACTGTTTTCCCAGTGTGCGAGAGAAGAATGCCAGGTTGTTTAGATTGAGTGAAGAGACAGAGACAAGTTTCCCAGGGTGGAAGTGACTAACAGAAAGGGGTATAGATCGCGTGAAGAGAGGGAGACTGTTTTCCCAGGGTGGAAGAGACTAATACCATCGGGTACAAAATCCAGTGAAGAGACAGTGACTGTTTTCCCAACGTGTAAATAACTAATACAAGGGCATATAGATTGAGTGAAGAGACAGAGACTGCCTTCACAGGGTAGAAGTAACTAATAACAGGGGTAGGGATTGAGTGAAGAGACAGAGACTGTTTTCCCAGGCTGGAAGTGACTAATACCATCAGGTATAGATCGAATGAAGAGACAGAGACTGTTCTACCAGGGTGGGAGAGAAGAATGCCAGGTTGTATAGATTGAGTGGGAGACAGAGATAGGTTTCCCAGGGTGGAAGTGATGAATACCAGGGGTATAGTTCGCGTGCCGAGACAGGAACTGTTTTTACAGGGTGGAAGTGACTAATACCTGGGTGTATAGATCGAGTGAAGATGCAGTGTCTGTTTTCCCAAGGTGGAAGTAACTAATACCAGGGGTTATGGATCGAGTGAAGAGACAGAGACTTGATTTCACAGGGTGGAACTGACTAATTCAAAGGGTAAGAGATCGAGTGAACAGACAGAGACTGTTTTTCCAGGGTGGAAGTGACTAATACCATCAGGTATAGATCGAGTGAAGAGACAGAATGTTTTTCCGGGGTAGAACTGACCAATACAAGGGGGTACAGATCGAGTGATGTGACAGACACTGTTTTCCCAGGGTGGAAGTGACTACTAACAGGGAGGAAAGAACGAGTGCAGAGACAGAGACTGTTTTTCCAGGGTGAAAGTGATTAAAACCAGGGGTATAGTTCAAGAGATGAGAAAGAGACTGGTTTCCCAGAGTGGAGGTGACAAATAGAAGGGGGAATGGATCGAGTGAGCAGAAAGAGACTGCTTTCCAGTGCGGAAGTGACTACTACGAGGGGGTATAAATCAGGTGAATAGAAAGAGACTGTTTTCACAGGGTGGAATTGATTAATACCAGGGTGTTTTGATCGAGTGAAGAGACAGAGACTGTTTTCCGAGGGTGGAAGTGGCTAATACCAGGAGTATACTTCGAGTGAAGAGACAGAGACTGTTTTCACAGGGTGGAACTGACTAATACAAAAGGGTAAGAGATCGAGTGAACAGACAGAGACTGTTTTTCCAGGGTGGAAGTGCCTAATACCATTGGGTATAGATCGAGTGAAGATACAGAGGCTGTTTTCCCGGGGCGGAATTGACTAATAGCAGTGGGTAAAGATCCAGTGATGAGACAGAAGCTTTTTTCCAGGGTGGACGTAACTAATACCACGGGGCACAAAATCCAGTGAAGAGACAGTGACTGTTTTCCCAACGTGTAAGTAACTAATACAAGGGCCTACAGATTGAGTGAAGATACAGAGACTGTTTTCCGAGGGTGGAAGTGACAAATTCCATCGGGTATAGATAGAGTGAAGAAACAGTGACTGTTTTCCCCGGTGGAAGTAATTAATAACAGGGGGTATAGATCGAGTGAAGAGACAGACTATTTTCCCAGGGTAGAACAGACCGATACAAGGGGGTACAGATCGAGTGAAGAGACAGAGACTGTTTTCCCAGGGTGGAAGTGACTACTAACAGGGAGGAAAGATCGAGTGCAGAGACAGATACTGTTTTTCCAGGGTGGAAGTGACTAATACAAGGGGGGAAATATCGAGTGAACAGACAGAGACTGCTTTCCAGGGTGGAAATCACTAATACCGGGGGTATAGTTCAAGTGATGTGAAAGAGACTGTTTTCCCAGAGTGGAGGTGACAAATAGAAGGGGGTACAGATCGAGTGAGCAGAAAGAGACTGCTTTCCAGGGTGGAAGTGACAAATACCTGGGGTATAGTTCGAGTGACGAGACAGGGACTGTTTTTCCAGTGTGGAAGTGACTACTACGAGGGGGTATAAATCAGGTGAATAGAAAGAGACTGTTTTCCCAGGGTGGAATTGATTAATACCTGGGTGTATAGATAGAGTGAAGGGACAGAGACTGTTTTCACAGGCTGGAAGTGACTAATACAAGGGGTTATAGATCGAGTGAAGATGCAGTGACTGTTTTCCCAAGGTGGAAGTAACTAATACCAGGGGGTATGGATCGAGTGAGGAGACAGAGACTGTTTTCCGAGGGTGGAAGTGGCTAATACCAGGAGTATACTTCGAGTGAAGAGACAGAGACTGTTTTCACAGGGTGCAACTAACTAATACAAAGGGTAAGAGATCGAGTGAACAGACAGAGACTGCTTTCCAGGGTGGAAATCACTAATACCAGGGGTATAGGTCAAGTGAAGAGACTGTTTTCCCAGAGTGGAGGTGACAAATAGAAGGGGGTACAGATCGAGTGAACAGAAAGAGACTGCTTTCCAGTGTGGAAGTGACTACTACGAGGGGTTACAGATCAAGTGAACAGACAGAGACTGTTTTCCCAGGGTGGTAGTGATTAATACATGGGGTTATAGATCGAGTGAACAGACAGAGACTGTTTTCCCAGTGTGCAAGTGAATAACAGAAGGGGGTTTCGATCTGGTGAAGATGCAGAGACTGTTTTCCCAGGGTGGAAGTGACTACCGCCAGGGAGTAAAGATCGAGTGCAGATACAGAGACTGTTTTCACAGGGTGGGAGAGAAGAATGCCAGGTTGTATAGATTGAGTGAAGAGACAGAGATAGTTTTCCCAGGGTGGAAGTGACGAATACCAGGGGTATCTTTCGACTGAACAGACAGAGACTGTTTTTCCAGGGTGGAAGTGACTAATACAAAGGGGTACAGATCGAGTGATGTGACAGACACTGTTTTCCCAGGGTGGAAGTGACTACTAGCAGGGAGGAAAGAACAACTGCAGAGACAGAGACTGTTTTTCCAGGGTGAAAGTGATTAAAACCAGGGGTTATAGATTGAGTGAATAGACAGAGACTTTTTCCCAGGGTGCAAGTGACTAATACAAGGGGGGAAATATCGAGTGAACAGACAGAGACTGCTTTCCAGGGTGGAAATCACTAATACCAGGGGTATAGTTCAAGTGATGAGAAAGAGACTGTTTTCCCAGAGTGGAGGTGACAAATAGAAGTGGGTACAGATCGAGTGAACAGACAGAGACTGCTTTCCAGGGTGGAAATCACTAATACCAGGGGTATAGTTCAAGTGATGAGAAAGAGACTGTTTTCCCACAGTGGAGGTGACAAATAAGAAGGGGGTACAGATCGAGTGAACAGAAAGAGACTGTTTTCCCAGGGTGGAAGTGACTACTTCGAGGGGGTATAAATCAGGTGAATAGAAAGAGACTGTTTTCCCAGGGTGGAATTGATTAATACCAGGGTGTTTTGATCGAGTGAAGAGACAGAGTCTGTTTTCCCAGGGTGCAAGTGACTAATACCTGGGTGTATAGATCGAGTGAAGGGACAGAGACTGTTTTCACAGGCTGGAAGTGACTAATACAAGGGGTTATAGATCGAGTGCAGAGACAGAGACTGTTTTCCCAGGGTGCAAGTGACTAGTACAAGGGGGGAAATATCGAGTGAACAGACAGAGACTGATTTCCAGGGTGGAAATCACGAATACCAGGGGAATAGTTCAAGTGATGAGAAAGAGACTGTTTTCCCACAGTGGAGGTGACAAATAGAAGGGGGTACAGATCGAGTGAACAGAAAGAGACTGATTCCCAGGGCGGAAGTGACTAATACCAGGGGTATAGTTCGAGTGCTGAGACAGGAACTGTTTTTACAGGGTGGAAGTGACTAATACCTGGGTGTATAGATCGAGTGAAGATGCAGTCTCTGTTTTCCCAAGGTGGAAGTAACTAATACCAGGGGTTATGGATCGAGTGAAGAGACAGAGACTTGTTTTCAAAGGGTGGAACTGACTAATACAAAGGTTAAGAGATCGAGTGAACAGACAGAGACTGTTTTTCCAGGGTGGAAGTGACTAATACCATCAGGTATAGATCGAGCGAAGAGACAGAATGTTTTTCCGGGGTAGAACTGACTAATACAAGGGGGTACAGATCGAGTGATGTGACAGACACTGTTTTCCCAGGGTGGAAGTGACTACTAACAGGGAGGAAAGAACGAGGGCAGAGACAGAGACTGTTTTTACAGGGTGAAAGTGATTAAAACCAGGGGTATAGTTCAAGTGAATAGAAAGAGACTGGTTTCCCAGAGTGGAGGTGACAAATAGAAGGGGAAATGGATCGAGTGAGCAGAAAGAGACTGTTTTCCAGTGTGGAAGTGACTACTACGAGGGGGTATAAATCAGGTGAATAGAAAGAGACTGTTTTCACAGGGTGGAATTGATTAACACCAGGGTGTTTTGATCGAGTGAAGAGACAGAGACTGTTTTCACAGGCTGGAAGTGACTAATACAAGGGGTTATAGATCGTGAATATGCAGTGACTGTTTTCCCAAGGTGGAAGTAACTAATACCAGGGGGTATGGATCGATTGAAGAGACAGAGACTGTTTTCCGAGGGTGGAAGTGGCTAATACCAGGAGTATACTTCGAGTGAAGAGACAGAGACTGTTTTCACAGGGTGGAACTGACTAATACAAAAGGGTAAGAGATCGAGTGAACAGACAGAGACTGTTTTTCCAGGGTGGAAGTGGCTAATACCAGGAGTATACTTCGAGTGAAGAGACAGAGACTGTTTTCACAGGGTGAGAGAGAAGAATGCCAGGTTGTAGAGATTGAGTGAAGAGACAGAGATAGGTTTCCCAGGGTGGAAGTGACGAATACCAGGGATATAGTTCGAGTGAAGAGACAGAGACTGTTTTCCCAGGGTGGCTAATACAAGGGGTAAGAGATCGAGTAAACAGACAGAGACTGTTTTCCCAGGGTGGAAGTGACGAATCCCAGGGGGTGCAGATCGAGTGAAGAGACAGACACTGTTTTCCCAGTGTGCAAGTGACTAACAGAAGGGGGTTTCGATCTGGTGAAGATGCAGAGACTGTTTTCCCAGGGTGGAAGTGACTAATACAATCCGGTACAATATCCAGTGAACAGACAGAAACTGCTTTCCCAGGGTGCAAATGACTAATACCTGGGTGCATAGATCGAGTGAAGGGACAGAGACTGTTTTCACAGGCTGGAAGTGACTAATACAAGGGGTTTTAGATCGTGAATATGCAGTGACTGTTTTCCCAAGGTGGAAGTAACTAATACCAGGGGGTATGGATCGATTGAAGAGACAGAGACTGTTTTCCGAGGGTGGAAGTGGCTAATACCAGGAGCATACTTCGAGTGAAGAGACAGAGACTGTTTTCACATGGTGGAACTGACTAATACAAAAGGGTAAGAGATCGAGTGAACAAACAGAGACTGTTTTTCCAGGGTGGAAGTGACTAATACCATCGGGTGTAGATCGAGTGAAGAGACGGACTGTTTTTCCAGGGTAGAACTGACCAATACAAGGGGGTACAGATCGAGTGATGTGACAGAGGCTGTTTTCCCTGGGTGGAAGTGCCTAATACCATTGAGTATAGATCGAGTGAAGATACAGAGGCTGTTTTCCCGGGGCGGAATTGACTAATAGCAGTGGGTAAAGATCCAGTGATGAGACAAGAAGCTGTTTTCCAGGGTGGACGTAACTAATACCATCGGGTACAAAATCCAGTGAAGAGACAGTGACTGTTTTCCCAACGTGTAAGTAACTAATACAAGGGCCTATAGATTGAGTGAAGAGACAGAGACTGTTTTCCGAGGGTGGAAGTGACAAATTCCATCGGGTATAGATAGAGTGAAGAAACAGTGACTGTTTTCCCCGGTGGAAGTAATTAATAACAGGGGGTATAGATCGAGTGAAGAGACAGACTATTTTCCCAGGGTAGAACAGACCGATACAAGGGGGTACAGATCGAGTGAAGAGACAGAGACTGTTTTCCCAGGGTGGAAGTGACTACTAACAGGGAGGAAAGATCGAGTGCAGAGACAGATACTGTTTTTCCAGGGTGGAAGTGACTAATACAAGGGGGGAAATATCGAGTGAACAGACAGAGACTGCTTTCCAGGGTGGAAATCACTAATACCAGGGGTATAGTTCAAGTGATGAGAAAGAGACTGTTTTCCCACGGTGGAGGTGACAAATAGAAGGGGGAAAAGATCGAGTGAGCAGAAAGAGACTGCTTTCCAGGGTGGAAGTGACAAATACCTGGGGTATAGTTCGAGTGACGAGACAGAGACTGTTTTTCCAGTGTGGAAGTGACTACTACGAGGGGGTATAAATCAGGTGAATAGAAAGAGACTGTTTTCCCAGGGTGGAATTGATTAATACCTGGGTGTATAGATAGAGTGAAGGGACAGAGACTGTTTTCACAGGCTGGAAGTGACTAATACAAGGGGTTATAGATCGAGTGAAGATGCAGTGACTGTTTTCCCAAGGTGGAAGTAACTAATACCAGGGGGTATGGATCGAGTGAAGAGACAGAGACTGTTTTCACAGGGTGCAACTAAATAATACAAAGGGTAAGAGATCGAGTGAACAGACAGAGACTGCTTTCCAGGGTGGAAATCACTAATACCAGGGGTATAGTTCAAGTGATGACAAAGAGACTGTTTTCCCAGAGTGGAGGTGACAAATAGAAGGGGGTACAGATCGAGTGAACAGAAATAGACTGTTTTCCCAGGGTGGAAGTGACTAATACAAGGGGTTATAGATCGAGTGAAGATGCAGAGACTGTTTTCCCAGAGTGGAGGTGACAAATAGAAGGGGGTACAGATCGAGTGAACAGAAATAGACTGTTTTCCCAGGGTGGAAGTGACTACTACGAGGGGGTATAAATCAGGTGAATAGAAAGAGACTGTTTTCCCAGGGTGGAACTGACTGATACCAGGGGGTACAGATCGAGTGAAGAGACAAAGACTGTTTTCACAGGGTAGAAGTAACTAATAACAGGGGTAGGGATTGAGTGAAGAGACAGTGACAAGTTTCCCAGGGTGTAAGTGATTATTACAAGGGGTTACAATTCGAGTGAACAGACAGAGACTGTTTTCCCAGTGTGCAAGTGAATAACAGAAGGGGGTTTCGATCTGGTGAAGATGCAGAGACTCTTTTCCCAGGGTGGAAGTCACTACCGCCAGGGAGTAAAGATCGAGTGCAGATACAGAGACTGTTTTCACAGGGTGGGAGAGAAGAATGCCAGGTTGTATAGATTGAGTGAAGAGACAGAGATAGGTTTCCCAGGGTGGAAGTGACAAATACCAGGGGTATCTTTCGACTGAACAGAGAGAGACTGTTTTTCCAGGGTGGAAGTGACTAATACCATCGGGTATAGTTCGAGTGAAGAGACAGACTGTTTCTCCAGGGTAGAACTGACCAATACAAAGGGGTACAGATCGAGTGATGTGACAGACACTGTTTTCCCAGGGTGGAAGTGACTACTAACAGGGAGGAAAGAACGACTGCAGAGACAGAGACTGTTTTTCCAGGGTGAAAGTGATTAATACCAGGGTGTTTTGATCGAGTGAAGAGACAGAGACTGTTTTCCCAGGGTGCAAGTGACTAATACCTGGGTGTATAGATCGAGTGAAGGGACAGTGACTGTTTTCACAGGCTGGAAGTGACTAATACAAGGGGTTATAGATCGAGTGAAGATGCAGTGACTGTTTTCCCAGGGTGAGGTGACTAATAAGATTGGGTACAAAATCGAGTGAAGAGACAGTGACTGGTTTCCCAAGGTGGAAGTAACTAATGCCAGGTTGTTTAGATTGAGTGAAGAGACAGAGACAGGTTTCCCAGGGTGGTAGTGAGTAATACCAGGGGTATAGTTCGACTGAAGACACCAAGAGTGTATTTGCAGGGTGGAAGTGACGAAAACCAGGGGGTACAGATCAAGTGAAGTGACAGAGACTGTTTACCCAGGGTGGAAGTGACTAATACAAAGGGGTATAGATCACGTGAAGAGACAGAGACTATTTTCCCCAGGGTGGAAGTAACTAATAACAGGGGGTATACATCGAGTGAAGAGACAGAGACTGTTTTCCCAGTGCGGAAGTGACAAATGCCAGGGGGGTATTTCTCGAGTGAAGAGAGAGAGACTTTTCCCACGGTGGAAGTGACTAATACAAGGGATAAGAGATCGAGTGAACAGACATTGACTGTTTTTCCAGGGTGGAAGTGACTAATACCTGGGGGTACGGATCGATTGAAGGACAGAGTTTGTTTACCCAGGGTGGGAGAGAATAATGCCAGGTTGTACAGTTCGAGTGAAGAGACAGAGATAGGTTTCCCAGGTTGGAAGTGACGAATACGAGGGGTATACTTCGAGTGAGGAGACAGAGACTGTTTTCCAGGGTGGAAGTGACTAATAGAAAGGGGTATAGATCGCGTGAAGAGAGGGAGACTGTTTTCCCAGGGTTGAAGAGACTAATACCATCGGGTACAAAATCCAGTGAAGAGACAGTGACTGTTTTCCCAACGTGTAAATAACTAATACAAGGGCCTATAGATTGAGTGAAGAGACAGAGACTGTTTTCCGAGGGTGGAAGTGACTAATACCATCGGGTATAGATAGAGTGAAGAAACAGAGACTGTTTTCCATGGTGGAAGTAATTAATAATAGGGGGACTAGATCCAGTGAAGAGACAGATTATTTTCCCAGGGTAGAACAGGCCAATACAAGGGGGTACAGATCGAGTCAAGTGAAAGAGGCTGTTTTCCCAGGGTGGAACTGACTGATACCAGGGGTACAGATCGAGTAAAGAGACAGAGACTGTTTTCACAGGGTAGAAGTAACTAATAACAAGGGTAGGGATTGAGTGAAGAGACAGAGACAAGATTCCCAGGGTGTAGGTGACTAATACCAGGAGTATACTTCGAGTGAAGAGACAGAGACTGTTTTCACAGGGTGGAAGTGATTAATACAAGGGGTTATAGATCGAGTGAACAGACAGAGACTGTTTTCCCAGTGTGCAAGTGACTATCAGAAGGGGGTTTCGATCTGGTGAATATGCAGAGACTGTTTCCCCAGGGTGGAAGTAACTCATAACTGGGGATACAGATCAAGTGAAGAGACAGAGACTGTTTTCCCAGGTTGGAGGTGACTAATACCAGGGGGTACAGATCGAGTGAACAGAAAGAGACTGTTTTCACAGGGTGGAAGTCACTACCGCCAGGGAATAAAGATCGAGTGCAGATACAGAGACTGTTTTCACAGGGTGAGAGAGAAGAATGCCAGGTTGTAGAGATTGAGTGAAGAGACAGAGATAGGTTTCCCAGGGTGGAAGTGACGAATACCAGGGATATAGTTCGAGTGAAGAGACAGAGACTGTTTTCCCAGGGTGGCTAATACAAGGGGTAAGAGATCGAGTAAACAGACAGAGACTGTTTTCCCAGGGTGGAAGTGATGAATCCCAGGGGGTGCAGATCGAGTGAAGAGACAGACACTGTTTTCCCAGTGTGGAAGTGACGAATACCAGGGATATAGTTCGAGTGAAGAGACAGAGACTGTTTTCCCAGGTTGGAGGTGACTAATACCAGGGGGTACAGATCGAGTGAACAGAAAGAGACTGTTTTCACAGGGTGGAAGTCACTACCGCCAGGGAATAAAGATCGAGTGCAGATACAGAGACTGTTTTCACAGGGTGAGAGAGAAGAATGCCAGGTTGTAGAGATTGAGTGAAGAGACAGAGATAGGTTTCCCAGGGTGGAAGTGACGAATACCAGGGATATAGTTCGAGTGAAGAGACAGAGACTGTTTTCCCAGGGTGGCTAATACAAGGGGTAAGAGATCGAGTAAACAGACAGAGACTGTTTTCCCAGGGTGGAAGTGACGAATCCCAGGGGGTGCAGATCGAGTGAAGAGACAGACACTGTTTTCCCAGGGTGGAAGTTACTAATACAAGGGGTTATAGATCGAGTGAACAGACAGAGACTGTTTTCCCAGTGTGCAAGTGACTAACAGAAGGGGGTTTCGATCTGGTGAAGATGCAGAGACTGTTTTCCCAGGGTGGAAGTGACTAATACAATCCGGTACAATATCCAGTGAACAGACAGAAACTGCTTTCCCAGGGTGCAAGTGACTAATACCTGGGTGCATAGATCGAGTGAAGGGACAGAGACTATTTTCCCAGGGTGGAAGTGACTAATACAAGGGGTTATAGATCGAGTGAAGATGCAGTGACTGTTTTCCCAGTGTGGAAGTGACTAATACGATCGGGTACAATATCGAGTGAAGAGACCGAGACTGTTTTCCCAGGGTGGAAGTAACTAATACCAGGGGGTATGGATCAAGTGAAGAGACAGAGACTGTTTTCCCAGGGAGGGAGAGAATAATGCCAGGTTGTTTAGATCGAGTGAAGAGACAGAGACAGGTTTCCCAGGGTGGAAGTGAGTAATACCAGGGGTATAGTTCGACTGACGACACAGACACTCTTTTACCAGGGTGGAATTGACGAAAACCAGGGGGGACAGATCAAGTGAAGTGACAGAGACTGTTTTCCCAGGGTGGAAGTGATTAATAGAAAGGGGTGTGGATCGCGTGTAGAGAGAGAGAGACTGTTTTACCAGGGTGGAAGTGACAAAAACCGGGGATTACAGATCGATTGAAGAGACAGAGTCTGTTTTCCCAGGGTGGGAGAGAATAATGCCAGGTCGTATAGTTCGAGTGAAGAGACAGAGACTGTTTTCCCGGGGCGGAATTGACTAATAGCACTGGGTACAGATCCAGTGACGAGACAGAGGCTGCTTTCCAGGGTGGATGTAACTAATACCATCGGGTACAAACTCCAGTGAAGAGATAGTGACTGTTTTCCCAACGTGAAAATAACTAATACAAGGGCCTATAGATTGTGTGACGAGACAGAGACTGTTCTCCCAGGGTGGGAGAGAAGAATGCCAGTTTGTATAGATTGAGTGAAGAGACAGAGATAGGTTTCCCAGGGTGGAAGTGACGAATACCAGGCGTATAGTTCGAGTGAAGAGACAGAGACTCTTTTCCCAGGGTGGAAGTGACTAATACAAGGGCTATAGATCGAGTGAAGATGCAGTGACTGTTTTCCCAGTGTGGAAGTGACTAATAGAAGGGGGTACAGTTCGAGTGAATAGACACAGACTGTTTTCCCAGGGTGGAAGTGACTAATAAGATCGGGTATAGATCAGGTGAAGAGTCAGAGACGTTTCCCAGGGTGTTAGGCACTAATACCAGGGGTATCTTTCGACTGAACAGACAGAGACTGTTTTTCCAGGGTGGAAGTGACTAATACCATCGGGTATAGTTCGAGTGAAGAGACAGACTGTTTCTCCAGGGTAGAACTGACCAATACAAAGAGGTACAGATCGAGTGATGTGACAGAAACTGCTTTCCCAGGGTGCAAGTGACTAATACCAGGGGATATAGATCGAGTGAAGAGACAGAGACTGTTTTTCCAGGGTGAAAGTGATTAAAACCAGGGGTTATAGATTGAGTGAATAGACAGAGACTTTTTCCCAGGGTGCAAGTGACTAATACAAGGGGGGAAATATCGAGTGAACAGACAGAGACTGCTTTCCAGGGTGGAAATCACTAACACCAGAGGTATAGTTCAACTGATGAGAAAGAGACTGTTTTCCCAGAGTGGAGGTGACAAATAGAAGGGGGTACAGATCGAGTGAACAGACAGAGACTGCTTTCCAGGGTGGAAATCACTAATACCAGGGGTATAGTTCAAGTGATGAGAAAGAGACTGTTTTCCCACAGTGGAGGTGACAAATAGAAGGGGGTACAGATCGAGTGAATAGAAAGAGACTGTTTTCCCAGGGTGGAATTGATTAATACCAGGGTGTTTTGATCGAGTGAAGAGACAGAGACTGTTTTCCCAGGGTGCAAGTGACTAATACCTGGGTGTATAGATCGAGTGAAGGGACAGTGACTGTTTTCACAGGCTGGAAGTGACTAATACAAGGGGTTATAGATCGAGTGAAGATGCAGTGACTGTTTTCCCAGGGTGAGGTGACTAATAAGATCGGGTACAAAATCGAGTGAAGAGACAGTGACTGTTTTCCCAAGGTGGAAGTAACTAATGCCAGGTTGTTTAGATTGAGTGAAGAGACAGAGACAGGTTTCCCAGGGTGGTAGTGAGTAATACCAGGGGTATAGTTCGACTGAAGACACCAAGACTGTATTTGCAGGGTGGAAGTGACGAAAACCAGGGGGTACAGATCAAATGAAGTGACAGAGACTGTTTACCCAGGGTGGAAGTGACTAATACAAAGGGGTATAGATCACGTGAAGAGACAGAGACTATTTTCCCCAGGGTGGAAGTAACTAATAACAGGGGGTATACATCGAGTGAAGAGACAGAGACTGTTTTCCCAGTGCGCAAGTGACTAATGCCAGGGGGGTATTTATCGAGTGAAGAGAGAGAGACTTTTCCCACGGTGGAAGTGACTAATACAAGGGATAAGAGATCGAGTGAACAGACATTGACTGTTTTTCCAGGGTGGAAGTGACTAATACCTGGGGGTACGGATCGATTGAAGGACAGAGTTTGTTTTCCCAGGGTGGGAGAGAATAATGCCAGGTTGTAACAGTTCGAGTGAAGAGACAGAGATAGGTTTCCCAGGTTGGAAGTGACGAATACGAGGGGTATACTTCGAGTGAGGAGACAGAGACTGTTTTCCAGGGTGGAAGTGACTAATAGAAAGGGGTATAGATCGCGTGAAGAGAGGGAGACTGTTTTCCGAGGGTGGAAGTGACTAATACCATCGGGTATAGATAGAGTGAAGAAACAGAGACTGTTTTCCCTGGGTGGAAGTGACTAATACCATTGGGTCTAGATCGAGTGAAGAGACAGACTATTTTCCCAGGGTAGAACAGGCCAATACAAGGGGGTACAGATCGAGTCAAGTGAAAGAGGCTGTTTTCCCAGGGTGGAACTGACTGATACCAGGGGTACAGATCGAGTGTAGAGACAGAGACTGTTTTCACAGGGTAGAAGTAACTAATAACAAGGGTAGGGATTGAGTGAAGAGACAGAGACAAGATTCCCAGGGTGTACGTGACTAATACCAGGAGTATACTTCGAGTGAAGAGAGAGAGATAGGTTTCCCAGGTTGGAAGTGACGAATACGAGGGGTATACTTCGAGTGAGGAGACAGAGACTGTTTTCCAGGGTGGAAGTGACTAATAGAAAGGGGTATAGATCGCGTGAAGAGAGGGAGACTGTTTTCCCAGGGTGGAAGAGACTAATACCATCGGGTACAAAATCCAGTGAAGAGACAGTGACTGTTTTCCCAACGTGTAAATAACTAATACAAGGGCCTATAGATTGAGTGAAGAGACAGAGACTGTTTTCCGAGGGTGGAAGTGACTAATACCATCGGGTATAGATAGAGTGAAGAAACAGAGACTGTTTTCCCTGGTGGAAGTAATTAATAATAGGGGGTATAGATCCAGTGAAGAGACAGACTATTTTCCCAGGGTAGAACAGGCCAATACAAGGGGGTACAGATCGAGTCAAGTGAAAGAGGCTGTTTTCCCAGGGTGGAACTGACTGATACCAGGGGTACAGATCGAGTGAAGAGACAGAGACTGTTTTCACAGGGTGGAAGTGATTAATACAAGGGGTTATAGATCGAGTGAACAGACAGAGACTGTTTTCCCAGTGTGCAAGTGACTATCAGAAGGGGGTTTCGATCTGGTGAATATGCAGAGACTGTTTCCCCAGGGTGGAAGTAACTAATAACTGGGGATATAGATCAAGTGAAGAGACAGAGACTGTTTTCCCAGGTTGGATGTGACTAATACCAGGGGGTACAGATCGAGTGAACAGAAAGAGACTGTTTTCACAGGGTGGAAGTCACTACCGCCAGGGAATAAAGATCGAGTGCAGATACAGAGACTGTTTTCACAGGGTGAGAGAGAAGAATGCCAGGTTGTAGAGATTGAGTGAAGAGACAGAGATAGCTTTCCCAGGGTGGAAGTGACGAATACCAGGGATATAGTTCGAGTGAAGAGACAGAGACTGTTTTCCCAGGGTGGCTAATACAAGGGGTAAGAGATCGAGTAAACAGACAGAGACTGTTTTCCCAGGGTGGAAGTGACGAATCCCAGGGCGTGCAGATCGAGTGAAGAGACAGACACTGTTTTCCCAGGGTGGAAGTGACTAATACAATCCGGTACAATATCCAGTGAACAGACAGAAACTGCTTTCCCAGGGTGCAAGTGACTAATACCAGGGGGTATGGATCAAGTGAAGAGACAGAGACTGTTTTCCCAGGGAGGGAGAGAATAATGCCAGGTTGTTTAGATCGAGTGAAGAGACAGAGACAGGTTTCCCAGGGTGGAAGTGAGTAATACCAGGGGTATAGTTCGACTGAAGACACAGACACTCTTTTACCAGGGTGGAATTGACGAAAACCAGGGGGGACAGATCAAGTGAAGTGACAGAGACTGTTTTCCCAGGGTGGAAGTGATTAATAGAAAGGGGTGTGGATCGCGTGTAGAGAGAGAGAGACTGTTTTACCAGGGTGGAAGTGACAAAAACCGGGGATTACAGATCGATTGAAGAGACAGAGTCTGTTTTCCCAGGGTGGGAGAGAATAATGCCAGGTCGTATAGTTCGAGTGAAGAGACAGAGACTGTTTTCCCGGGGCGGAATTGACTAATAGCACTGGGTACAGATCCAGTGACGAGACAGAGGCTACTTTCCAGGGTGGATGTAACTAATACCATCGTGTACAAACTCCAGTGAAGAGATAGTGACTGTTTTCCCAACGTGAAAATAACTAATACAAGGGCCTATAGATTGTGTGACGAGACAGAGACTGTTCTCCCAGGGTGGGAGAGAAGAATGCCAGGTTGTATAGATTGAGTGAAGAGACAGAGATAGGTTTCCCAGGGTGGAAGTGACGAATACCAGGCGTATAGTTCGAGTGAAGAGACAGAGACTCTTTTCCCAGGGTGGAAGTGACTAATACAAGGGTTATAGATCGAGTGAAGATGCACTGACTGTTTTCCCAGTGTGGAAGTGACTAATAGAAGGGGGTACAGTTCGAGTGAATAGACACAGACTGTTTTCCCAGGGTGGAAGTGACTAATAAGATCGGGTATAGATCAGGTGAAGAGTCAGAGACGTTTCCCAGGGTGTTAGGCACTAATACCAGGGATATATTTCGAGTGAAGAGACAGAGACTGTTTTCCCAGGGTAGAAGTGACGAATCCCAGGGGGTGCAGTTTGAGTGAAGAGACAGACAATGTTTTCCCAGGGTGGAAGTCACTACCGCCATGGAGGAATGATCGAGTGCAGAGACTGAGACTGGTTTTCTAGGGTGGAAGTGACTAAAACCAGGCGGTACAGATCGAGTGAAGAGCCAGAGACTGCTTTCCCAGGGTGGAAGTGACTAATACAAGGGGAGAAAGAACGAGTGAAGAGAGAGATATTGGTTTCCCAGGGTTGAAGTGACTAATACCATTTGGTATAGATCGAGTGAAGAGATAGACTGTTTTCCCAGGGTGGAGGTGACTAATAGAAGGGGGTATGGTTCGAGTGAACAGACACAGACTGTTTTCCCAGGGTGGAAGTAACTAATAGCAGGGGGTATAGATCGAGTGCGGTGACAGAGACTGTTTTCCAGGGTGGAAGTGACTAATACCAGGGGGTATGGATTGATTGAAGAGACAGAGACTGTTTTCCCAGGGTGGAAGTGGCTAATACCAGGGGGGTATCTATCCAGTGAAGAGACAGAGACTGCTTTCACACGGTGCAATTGACTAATACAAAGGGCAAGAGATTGAGTGAACAGACAGAGACTGTTTTTCCAGGGTGGAAGTGACTAATACCATCGGGTATAGATCGAGTGAAGAGACACAGACTGTTTTCCCAGGGTGGGAGAGAATAATGCCAGGTTGTTTAGACCGAGTGAAGAGACAGAGACAGGTTTCCCAGGGTGGTAGTGAGTAATACCAGGGTTATAGTTCGACTGAAGACACCGAGACTGTATTACCAGGGCAGAAGAGACTACTACCTGGCGATATAGATCGAGTGAACATGCAGAGACTGTTTTCCCAGGCTGGAAGTCAATAATACCATCAGGTATAGATCGAATGAAGAGGCAGAGACTGTTCTCCCAGGTGGGAGAGAAGAATGCCAGGTTGTATAGATTGAGTGAAGAGACAGAGACTGTTTTCCCAGAGTGGAAGTGACTAATACCAGGGGGTACAGATCGATTGAAGATACAGAGACAGTTTTCCCAGGGTGGGAGAGAATGATGCCAGGTTGTATAGTTCGAATGAAGAGACAGAGACTGTTTTTCCAGCGTGCAAGTGACATATACAAGGGGAGAATGAACGAGTGAAGAGAGAGATATTGGTTTCCCAGGGTTGAAGTGACTAATACCATCTGGTCTAGATAGAGTGAAGTGACAGAGACTGTTTTCCGCGGGTGGAAGTGACTAATACAAGGGGTAAATGATCGAGTAAGCGGACACAGACTGTTTTGCCAAGGGGGAAGTGACTAATACCAGGGGGTGCAGATCGAGTGAAGAGAGAGTGATTGTTTTTCCAGGGTGGAAGTGACTAATACCATTGGGTATAGATCGAGTGAAGATACAGAGAGTGTTTTCCCGGGGCGGAATTGACTAATAGCAGTGGGTACAGATCCAGTGATGAGACAGAGGCTGTTTTCCCAACGTGTAAGTAACTAATACAAGGGCCTATAGATTGAGTGAAGAGACAGAGACTGTTTTCCGAGGGTGGAAGTGACAAATTCCTTCGGGTATAGATAGAGTGAAGAAACAGTGACTGTTTTCCCCGGTGGAAGTAATTAATAACACGGGGTATAGATCGAGTGAAGAGACAGACTATTTTCCCAGGGTAGAACAGACCGATACAAGAGGGTACAGATCGAGTGAAGAGACAGAGACTGTTTTCCCAGGGTGGAAGTGACTACTAACAGGGAGGAAAGATCGAGTGCAGAGACAGATACTGTTTTTCCAGGGTGGAAGTGACTAATACAAGGGGGGAAATATCGAGTGAACAGACAGAGACTGCTTTCCAGGGTGGAAATCACTAATACCAGGGGTATAGTTCAAGTGATGAGAAAGAGACTGTTTTCCCACAGTGGAGGTGACAAATGGAAGGGGGTACAGATCGAGTGAGCAGAAAGAGACTGCTTTCCAGGGTGGAAGTGACAAATACCTGGGGTATAGTTCGAGTGATGAGACAGAGACTGTTTTTCCGGTGTGGAAGTGACTACTACGAGGGGGTATAAATCAGGTGAATAGAAAGACACTGTTTTCCCAGGGTGGAATTGATTAATACCTGGGTGTATAGATAGAGTGAAGGGACAGAGACTGTTTTCACAGGCTGGAAGTGACTAATACAAGGGGTTATAGATCGAGTGAAGATGCAGTGACTGTTTTCCCAAGGTGGAAGTAACTAATACCAGGGGGTATGGATCGAGTGAGGAGACAGAGACTGTTTTCCGAGGGTGGAAGTGGCTAATACCAGGAGTATACTTCGAGTGAAGAGACAGAGACTGTTTTCACAGGGTGCAACTAACTAATACAAAGGGTAAGAGATCGAGTGAACAGACAGAGACTGCTTTCCAGGGTGGAAATCACTAATACCAGGGATATAGTCAAGTGATGACAAAGAGACTGTTTTCCCACAGCGGAGGTGACAAATAGAAGGGGGTACAGATCGAGGGAACAGAAAGAGACTGTTTTCCCAGTGTGGAAGTGACTACTTCGAGGGGGTATAAATCAGGTGAATAGAAAGAGACTGTTTTCCCAGGGTGGAATTGATTAATACCAGGGTGTTTTGATCGAGTGAAGAGACAGAGACTGTTTTCCCAGGGTGCAAGTGACTAATACCTGGGTGTATAGATCGAGTGAAGGGACAGTGACTGTTCTCACAGGCTGGAAGTGACTAATACAAGGGGTTATAGATCGAGTGAAGATGCAGTGACTGTTTTCCCAGGGTGAGGTGACTAATAAGATCGGGTAGAAAATCGAGTGAAGAGACAGTGACTGTTTTCCCAAGGTGGAAGTAACTAATGCCAGGTTGTTTAGATTGAGTGAAGAGATAGAGACAGGTTTCCCAGGGTGGTAGTGAGTAATACCAGGGGTATAGTTCGACTGAAGACACCAAGACTGTATTTGCAGGGTGGAAGTGACGAAAACCAGGGGGTACAGATCAAGTGAAGTGACAGAGACTGTTTACCCAGGGTGGAAGTGACTAATACAAAGGGGTATAGATCACGTGAAGAGACAGAGACTATTTTCCCCAGGGTGGAAGTAAATAATAACAGGGGGTATACATCGAGTGAAGAGACAGAGACTGTTTTCCCAGTGCGGAAGTGACTAATGCCAGGGGGTATTTATCGAGTGAAGAGAGAGAGACTTTTCCCACGGTGGAAGTGACTAATACAAGGGATAAGAGATCGAGTGAACAGACATTGACTGTTTTTCCAGGGTGGAAGTGACTAATACCTGGGGGTACGGATCGATTGAAGGACAGAGTTTGTTTTCCCAGGGTGGGAGAGAATAATGACAGGTTGTAAAGTTCGAGTGAAGAGACAGAGATAGGTTTCCCAGGTTGGAAGTGACGAATACGAGGGGTATACTTCGAGTGAGGAGACAGAGACTGTTTTCCAGGGTGGAAGTGACTAATAGAAAGGGGTATAGATCGCGTGAAGAGAGGGAGACTGTTTTCCCAGGGTGGAAGAGACTAATACCATCGGGTACAAAATCCAGTGAAGAGACAGTGACTGTTTTCCCAACGTGTAAATAACTAACACAAGGGCCTGTAGATTGAGTGAAGAGACAGAGACTGTTTTCCGAGGGTGGAAGTGACTAATACCATCGGGTATAGATAGAGTGAAGAAACAGAGACTGTTCTCCCTGGTGGAAGTAATTAATAATAGGGGGTATAGATCCAGTGAAGAGACAGACTATTTTCCCAGGGTAGAACAGACCAATACAAGGGGGTACAGATCGAGTCAAGTGAAAGAGGCTGTTTTCCCAGGGTGGAACTGACTGATACCAGGGGTACAGATCGAGTGAAGAGACAGAGACTGTTTTCACAGGGTAGAAGTAACTAATAACAAGGGTAGGGATTGAGTGAAGAGACAGAGACAAGATTCCCAGGGTGTACGTGACTAATACCAGGAGTATACTTCGAGTGAAGAGACAGAGACTGTTTTCACAGGGTGGAAGTGATTAATACAAGGGGTTATAGATCGAGTGAACAGACAGAGACTGTTTTCCCAGTGTGCAAGTGACTATCAGAAGGGGGTTTCGATCTGGTGAATATGCAGAGACTGTTTCCCCAGGGTGGAAGTAACTCATAACTGGGGATACAGATCAAGTGAAGAGACAGAGACTGTTTTCCCAGGTTGGAGGTGACTAATACCAGGGGGTACAGATCGAGTGAACAGAAAGAGACTGTTTTCACAGGGTGGAAGTCACTACCGCCAGGGAATAAAGATCGAGTGCAGATACAGAGACTGTTTTCACAGGGTGAGAGAGAAGAATGCCAGGTTGTAGAGATTGAGTGAAGAGACAGAGATAGGTTTCCCAGGGTGGAAGTGACGAATACCAGGGATATAGTTCGAGTGAAGAGACAGAGACTGTTTTCCCAGGGTGGCTAATACAAGGGGTAAGAGATCGAGTAAACAGACAGAGACTGTTTTCCCAGGGTGGAAGTGACGAATCCCAGGGGGTGCAGATCGAGTGAAGAGACAGACACTGTTTTCCCAGTGTGGAAGTGACGAATACCAGGGATATAGTTCGAGTGAAGAGACAGAGACTGTTTTCCCAGGTTGGAGGTGACTAATACCAGGGGGTACAGATCGAGTGAACAGAAAGAGACTGTTTTCACAGGGTGGAAGTCACTACCGCCAGGGAATAAAGATCGAGTGCAGATACAGAGACTGTTTTCACAGGGTGAGAGAGAAGAATGCCAGGTTGTAGAGATTGAGTGAAGAGACAGAGATAGTTTTCCCAGGGTGGAAGTGACGAATACCAGGGATATAGTTCGAGTGAAGAGACAGAGACTGTTTTCCCAGGGTGGCTAATACAAGGGGTAAGAGATCGAGTAAACAGACAGAGACTGTTTTCCCAGGGTGGAAGTGACGAATCCCAGGGGGTGCAGATCGAGTGAAGAGACAGACACTGTTTTCCCAGGGTGGAAGTTACTAATACAAGGGGTTATAGATCGAGTGAACAGACAGAGACTGTTTTCCCAGTGTGCAAGTGACTAACAGAAGGGGGTTTCGATCTGGTGAAGATGCAGAGACTGTTTTCCCAGGGTGGAAGTGACTAATACAATCCGGTACAATATCCAGTGAACAGACAGAAACTGCTTTCCCAGGGTGCAAGTGACTAATACCTGGGTGCATAGATCGAGTGAAGGGACAGAGACTATTTTCCCAGGGTGGAAGTGACTAATACAAGGGGTTATAGATCGAGTGAAGATGCAGTGACTGTTTTCCCAGTGTGGAAGTGACTAATACGATCGGGTACAATATCGAGTGAAGAGACAGAGACAGGTTTCCCAGGGTGGAAGTGAGTAATACCAGGGGTATAGTTCGACTGACGACACAGACACTCTTTTACCAGGGTGGAATTGACGAAAACCAGGGGGGACAGATCAAGTGAAGTGACAGAGACTGTTTTCCCAGGGTGGAAGTGATTAATAGAAAGGGGTGTGGATCGCGTGTAGAGAGAGAGAGAGACTGTTTTACCAGGGTGGAAGTGACAAAAACCGGGGATTACAGATCGATTGAAGAGACAGAGTCTGTTTTCCCAGGGTGGGAGAGAATAATGCCAGGTCGTATAGTTCGAGTGAAGAGACAGAGACTGTTTTCCCGGGGCGGAATTGACTAATAGCACTGGGTACAGATCCAGTGACGAGACAGAGGCTGCTTTCCAGGCTGGATGTAACTAATACCATCGGGTACAAACTCCAGTGAAGAGATAGTGACTGTTTTCCCAACGTGAAAATAACTAATACAAGGGCCTATAGATTGTGTGACGAGACAGAGACTGTTCTCCCAGGGTGGGAGAGAAGAATGCCAGTTTGTATAGATTGAGTGAAGAGACAGAGATAGGTTTCCCAGGGTGGAAGTGATGAATACCAGGCGTATAGTTCGAGTGAAGAGACAGAGACTCTTTTCCCAGGGTGGAAGTGACTAATACAAGGGCTATAGATCGAGTGAAGATGCAGTGACTGTTTTCCCAGTGTGGAAGTGACTAATAGAAGGGGGTACAGTTCGAGTGAATAGACACAGACTGTTTTCCCAGGGTGGAAGTGACTAATAAGATCGGGTATAGATCAGGTGAAGAGTCAGAGACGATTCCCAGGGTGTTAGGCACTAATACCAGGGATATATTTCGACTGAACAGACAGAGACTGTTTTTCCAGGGTGTAAGTGACTAATACCATCGGGTATAGTTCGAGTGAAGAGACACAGACTGTTTCTCCAGGGTAGAACTGACCAATACAAAGAGGTACAGATCGAGTGATGTGACAGACACTGTATTCCCAGGGTGGAAGTGACTACTAACAGGGAGGAAAGAACGACTGCAGAGACAGAGACTGTTTTTCCAGGGTGAAAGTGATTAAAACCAGGGGTTATAGATTGAGTGAATAGACAGAGACTTTTTCCCAGGGTGCAAGTGACTAATACAAGGGGGGAAATATCGAGTGAACAGACAGAGACTGCTTTCCAGGGTGGAAATCACTAACACCAGAGGTATAGTTCAACTGATGAGAAAGAGACTGTTTTCCCAGAGTGGAGGTGACAAATAGAAGGGGGTACAGATCGAGTGAACAGACAGAGACTGCTTTCCAGGGTGGAAATCACTAATACCAGGGGTATAGTTCAAGTGATGAGAAAGAGACTGTTTTCCCACAGTGGAGGTGACAAATAGAAGGGGGTACAGATCGAGTGAACAGAAAGAGACTGTTTTCCCAGGGTGGAAGTGACTACTTCGAGGGGGTATAAATCAGGTGAATAGAAAGAGACTGTTTTCCCAGGGTGGAATTGATTAATACCAGGGTGTTTTGATCGAGTGAAGAGACAGAGACTGTTTTCCCAGGGTGCAAGTGACTAATACCTGGGTGTATAGATCGAGTGAAGGGACAGTGACTGTTTTCACAGGCTGGAAGTGACTAATACAAGGGGTTATAGATCGAGTGAAGATGCAGTGACTGTTTTCCCAGGGTGAGGTGACTAATAAGATCGGGTACAAAATTGAGTGAAGAGACAGTGACTGTTTTTCCAGGGTGAAAGTGATTAAAACCAGGGGGTATAGATCGAGTGAAGAGACAGAGACAGGTTTCCCAGGGTGGTAGTGAGTAATACCAGGGGTATAGTTCGACTGAAGACACCAAGACTGTATTTGCAGGGTGGAAGTGACGAAAACCAGGGGGTACAGATCAAGTGAAGAGACAGAGACTGTTTTCCCAGTGCGCAAGTGACTAATGCCAGGGGGGTATTTATCGAGTGAAGAGAGAGAGACTTTTCCCACGGTGGAAGTGACTAATACAAGGGATAAGAGATCGAGTGAACAGACATTGACTGTTTTTCCAGGGTGGAAGTGACTAATACCTGGGGGTACGGATCGATTGAAGGACAGAGTTTGTTTTCCCAGGGTGGGAGAGAATAATGACAGGTTGTAAAGTTCGAGTGAAGAGACAGAGATAGGTTTCCCAGGTTGGAAGTGACGAATACGAGGGGTATACTTCGAGTGAGGAGACAGAGACTGTTTTCCAGGGTGGAAGTGACTAATAGAAAGGGGTATAGATCGCGTGAAGAGAGGGAGACTGTTTTCCCAGGGTGGAAGAGACTAATACCATCGGGTACAAAATCCAGTGAAGAGACAGTGACTGTTTTCCCAACGTGTAAATAACTAACACAAGGGCCTGTAGATTGAGTGAAGAGACAGAGACTGTTTTCCGAGGGTGGAAGTGACTAATACCATCGGGTATAGATAGAGTGAAGAAACAGAGACTGTTCTCCCTGGTGGAAGTAATTAATAATAGGGGGTATAGATCCAGTGAAGAGACAGACTATTTTCCCAGGGTAGAACAGACCAATACAAGGGGGTACAGATCGAGTCAAGTGAAAGAGGCTGTTTTCCCAGGGTGGAACTGACTGATACCAGGGGTACAGATCGAGTGAAGAGACAGAGACTGTTTTCACAGGGTAGAAGTAACTAATAACAAGGGTAGGGATTGAGTGAAGAGACAGAGACAAGATTCCCAGGGTGTACGTGACTAATACCAGGAGTATACTTCGAGTGAAGAGACAGAGACTGTTTTCACAGGGTGGAAGTGATTAATACAAGGGGTTATAGATCGAGTGAACAGACAGAGACTGTTTTCCCAGTGTGCAAGTGACTATCAGAAGGGGGTTTCAATCTGGTGAATATGCAGAGACTGTTTCCCCAGGGTGGAAGTAACTCATAACTGGGGATACAGATCAAGTGAAGAGACAGAGACTGTTTTCCCAGGTTGGAGGTGACTAATACCAGGGGGTACAGATCGAGTGAACAGAAAGAGACTGTTTTCACAGGGTGGAAGTCACTACCGCCAGGGAATAAAGATCGAGTGCAGATACAGAGACTGTTTTCACAGGGTGAGAGAGAAGAATGCCAGGTTGTAGAGATTGAGTGAAGAGACAGAGATAGGTTTCCCAGGGTGGAAGTGACGAATACCAGGGATATAGTTCGAGTGAAGAGACAGAGACTGTTTTCCCAGGGTGGCTAATACAAGGGGTAAGAGATCGAGTAAACAGACAGAGACTGTTTTCCCAGGGTGGAAGTGACGAATCCCAGGGGGTGCAGATCGAGTGAAGAGACAGACACTGTTTTCCCAGTGTGGAAGTGACGAATACCAGGGATATAGTTCGAGTGAAGAGACAGAGACTGTTTTCCCAGGTTGGAGGTGACTAATACCAGGGGGTACAGATCGAGTGAACAGAAAGAGACTGTTTTCACAGGGTGGAAGTCACTACCGCCAGGGAATAAAGATCGAGTGCAGATACAGAGACTGTTTTCACAGGGTGAGAGAGAAGAATGCCAGGTTGTAGAGATTGAGTGAAGAGACAGAGATAGGTTTCCCAGGGTGGAAGTGACGAATACCAGGGATATAGTTCGAGTGAAGAGACAGAGACTGTTTTCCCAGGGTGGCTAATACAAGGGGTAAGAGATCGAGTAAACAGACAGAGACTGTTTTCCCAGGGTGGAAGTGACGAATCCCAGGGGGTGCAGATCGAGTGAAGAGACAGACACTGTTTTCCCAGGGTGGAAGTTACTAATACAAGGGGTTATAGATCGAGTGAACAGACAGAGACTGTTTTCCCAGTGTGCAAGTGACTAACAGAAGGGGGTTTCGATCTGGTGAAGATGCAGAGACTGTTTTCCCAGGGTGGAAGTGACTAATACAATCCGGTACAATATCCAGTGAACAGACAGAAACTGCTTTCCCAGGGTGCAAGTGACTAATACCTGGGTGCATAGATCGAGTGAAGGGACAGAGACTATTTTCCCAGGGTGGAAGTGACTAATACAAGGGGTTATAGATCGAGTGAAGATGCAGTGACTGTTTTCCCAGTGTGGAAGTGACTAATACGATCGGGTACAATATCGAGTGAAGAGACAGAGACAGGTTTCCCAGGGTGGAAGTGAGTAATACCAGGGGTATAGTTCGACTGACGACACAGACACTCTTTTACCAGGGTGGAATTGACGAAAACCAGGGGGGACAG
Source organism: Hemitrygon akajei (assembly GCF_048418815.1). Lineage (NCBI taxonomy): Eukaryota > Metazoa > Chordata > Chondrichthyes > Myliobatiformes > Dasyatidae > Hemitrygon > Hemitrygon akajei. The sequence goes on from NW_027331949.1 coordinate 1,959,170, forward strand.
ATCAAGTGAAGTGACAGAGACTGTTTTCCCAGGGTGGAAGTGATTAATAGAAAGGGGTGTGGATCGCGTGTAGAGAGAGAGAGAGACTGTTTTACCAGGGTGGAAGTGACAAAAACCGGGGATTACAGATCGATTGAAGAGACAGAGTCTGTTTTCCCAGGGTGGGAGAGAATAATGCCAGGTCGTATAGTTCGAGTGAAGAGACAGAGACTGTTTTCCCGGGGCGGAATTGACTAATAGCACTGGGTACAGATCCAGTGACGAGACAGAGGCTGCTTTCCAGGCTGGATGTAACTAATACCATCGGGTACAAACTCCAGTGAAGAGATAGTGACTGTTTTCCCAACGTGAAAATAACTAATACAAGGGCCTATAGATTGTGTGACGAGACAGAGACTGTTCTCCCAGGGTGGGAGAGAAGAATGCCAGTTTGTATAGATTGAGTGAAGAGACAGAGATAGGTTTCCCAGGGTGGAAGTGATGAATACCAGGCGTATAGTTCGAGTGAAGAGACAGAGACTCTTTTCCCAGGGTGGAAGTGACTAATACAAGGGCTATAGATCGAGTGAAGATGCAGTGACTGTTTTCCCAGTGTGGAAGTGACTAATAGAAGGGGGTACAGTTCGAGTGAATAGACACAGACTGTTTTCCCAGGGTGGAAGTGACTAATAAGATCGGGTATAGATCAGGTGAAGAGTCAGAGACGATTCCCAGGGTGTTAGGCACTAATACCAGGGATATATTTCGACTGAACAGACAGAGACTGTTTTTCCAGGGTGTAAGTGACTAATACCATCGGGTATAGTTCGAGTGAAGAGACACAGACTGTTTCTCCAGGGTAGAACTGACCAATACAAAGAGGTACAGATCGAGTGATGTGACAGACACTGTATTCCCAGGGTGGAAGTGACTACTAACAGGGAGGAAAGAACGACTGCAGAGACAGAGACTGTTTTTCCAGGGTGAAAGTGATTAAAACCAGGGGTTATAGATTGAGTGAATAGACAGAGACTTTTTCCCAGGGTGCAAGTGACTAATACAAGGGGGGAAATATCGAGTGAACAGACAGAGACTGCTTTCCAGGGTGGAAATCACTAACACCAGAGGTATAGTTCAACTGATGAGAAAGAGACTGTTTTCCCAGAGTGGAGGTGACAAATAGAAGGGGGTACAGATCGAGTGAACAGACAGAGACTGCTTTCCAGGGTGGAAATCACTAATACCAGGGGTATAGTTCAAGTGATGAGAAAGAGACTGTTTTCCCACAGTGGAGGTGACAAATAGAAGGGGGTACAGATCGAGTGAACAGAAAGAGACTGTTTTCCCAGGGTGGAAGTGACTACTTCGAGGGGGTATAAATCAGGTGAATAGAAAGAGACTGTTTTCCCAGGGTGGAATTGATTAATACCAGGGTGTTTTGATCGAGTGAAGAGACAGAGACTGTTTTCCCAGGGTGCAAGTGACTAATACCTGGGTGTATAGATCGAGTGAAGGGACAGTGACTGTTTTCACAGGCTGGAAGTGACTAATACAAGGGGTTATAGATCGAGTGAAGATGCAGTGACTGTTTTCCCAGGGTGAGGTGACTAATAAGATCGGGTACAAAATTGAGTGAAGAGACAGTGACTGTTTTTCCAGGGTGAAAGTGATTAAAACCAGGGGGTATAGATCGAGTGAAGAGACAGAGACAGGTTTCCCAGGGTGGTAGTGAGTAATACCAGGGGTATAGTTCGACTGAAGACACCAAGACTGTATTTGCAGGGTGGAAGTGACGAAAACCAGGGGGTACAGATCAAGTGAAGAGACAGAGACTGTTTTCCCAGTGCGCAAGTGACTAATGCCAGGGGGGTATTTATCGAGTGAAGAGAGAGAGACTTTTCCCACGGTGGAAGTGACTAATACAAGGGATAAGAGATCGAGTGAACAGACATTGACTGTTTTTCCAGGGTGGAAGTGACTAATACCTGGGGGTACGGATCGATTGAAGGACAGAGTTTGTTTTCCCAGGGTGGGAGAGAATAATGCCAGGTTGTAACAGTTCGAGTGAAGAGACAGAGATAGGTTTCCCAGGTTGGAAGTGACGAATACGAGGGGTATACTTCGAGTGAGGAGACAGAGACTGTTTTCCAGGGTGGAAGTGACTAATAGAAAGGGGTATAGATCGCGTGAAGAGAGGGAGACTGTTTTCCGAGGGTGGAAGTGACTAATACCATCGGGTATAGATAGAGTGAAGAAACAGAGACTGTTTTCCCTGGGTGGAAGTGACTAATACCATTGGGTCTAGATCGAGTGAAGAGACAGACTATTTTCCCAGGGTAGAACAGGCCAATACAAGGGGGTACAGATCGAGTCAAGTGAAAGAGGCTGTTTTCCCAGGGTGGAACTGACTGATACCAGGGGTACAGATCGAGTGTAGAGACAGAGACTGTTTTCACAGGGTAGAAGTAACTAATAACAAGGGTAGGGATTGAGTGAAGAGACAGAGACAAGATTCCCAGGGTGTACGTGACTAATACCAGGAGTATACTTCGAGTGAAGAGACAGAGATAGGTTTCCCAGGTTGGAAGTGACGAATACGAGGGGTATACTTCGAGTGAGGAGACAGAGACTGTTTTCCAGGGTGGAAGTGACTAATAGAAAGGGGTATAGATCGCGTGAAGAGAGGGAGACTGTTTTCCCAGGGTGGAAGAGACTAATACCATCGGGTACAAAATCCAGTGAAGAGACAGTGACTGTTTTCCCAACGTGTAAATAACTAATACAAGGGCCTATAGATTGAGTGAAGAGACAGAGACTGTTTTCCGAGGGTGGAAGTGACTAATACCATCGGGTATAGATAGAGTGAAGAAACAGAGACTGTTTTCCCTGGTGGAAGTAATTAATAATAGGGGGTATAGATCCAGTGAAGAGACAGACTATTTTCCCAGAGTAGAACAGGCCAATACAAGGGGGTACAGATCGAGTCAAGTGAAAGAGGCTGTTTTCCCAGGGTGGAACTGACTGATACCAGGGGTACAGATCGAGTGAAGAGACAGAGACTGTTTTCACAGGGTGGAAGTGATTAATACAAGGGGTTATAGATCGAGTGAACAGACAGAGACTGTTTTCCCAGTGTGCAAGTGACTATCAGAAGGGGGTTTCGATCTGGTGAATATGCAGAGACTGTTTTCCCAGGGTGGAAGTAACTAATAACTGGGGATATAGATCAAGTGAAGAGACAGAGACTGTTTTCCCAGGTTGGATGTGACTAATACCAGGGGGTACAGATCGAGTGAACAGAAAGAGACTGTTTTCACAGGGTGGAAGTCACTACCGCCAGGGAATAAAGATCGAGTGCAGATACAGAGACTGTTTTCACAGGGTGAGAGAGAAGAATGCCAGGTTGTAGAGATTGAGTGAAGAGACAGAGATAGCTTTCCCAGGGTGGAAGTGACGAATACCAGGGATATAGTTCGAGTGAAGAGACAGAGACTGTTTTCCCAGGGTGGCTAATACAAGGGGTAAGAGATCGAGTAAACAGACAGAGACTGTTTTCCCAGGGTGGAAGTGACGAATCCCAGGGCGTGCAGATTGAGTGAAGAGACAGACACTGTTTTCCCAGGGTGGAAGTGACTAATACAAGGGGTTATAGATCGAGTGAACAGACAGAGACTGTTTTCCCAGTGTGCAAGTGACTAACAGAAGGGGGTTTCGATCTGGTGAAGATGCAGAGACTGTTTTCCCAGGGTGGAAGTGACTAATACAATCCGGTACAATATCCAGTGAACAGACAGAAACTGCTTTCCCAGGGTGCAAGTGACTAATACCAGGGGGTATGGATCAAGTGAAGAGACAGAGACTGTTTTCCCAGGGAGGGAGAGAATAATGCCAGGTTGTTTAGATCGAGTGAAGAGACAGAGACAGGTTTCCCAGGGTGGAAGTGAGTAATACCAGGGGTATAGTTCGACTGAAGACACAGACACTCTTTTACCAGGGTGGAATTGACGAAAACCAGGGGGGACAGATCAAGTGAAGTGACAGAGACTGTATTCCCAGGGTGGAAGTGATTAATAGAAAGGGGTGTGGATCGCGTGTAGAGAGAGAGAGACTGTTTTACCAGGGTGGAAGTGACAAAAACCGGGGATTACAGATCGATTGAAGAGACAGAGTCTGTTTTCCCAGGGTGGGAGAGAATAATGCCAGGTCGTATAGTTCGAGTGAAGAGACAGAGACTGTTTTCCCGGGGCGGAATTGACTAATAGCACTGGGTACAGATCCAGTGACGAGACAGAGGCTACTTTCCAGGGTGGATGTAACTAATACCATCGTGTACAAACTCCAGTGAAGAGATAGTGACTGTTTTCCCAACGTGAAAATAACTAATACAAGGGCCTATAGATTGTGTGACGAGACAGAGACTGTTCTCCCAGGGTGGGAGAGAAGAATGCCAGGTTGTATAGATTGAGTGAAGAGACAGAGATAGGTTTCCCAGGGTGGAAGTGACGAATACCAGGCGTATAGTTCGAGTGAAGAGACAGAGACTCTTTTCCCAGGGTGGAAGTGACTAATACAAGGGTTATAGATCGAGTGAAGATGCACTGACTGTTTTCCCAGTGTGGAAGTGACTAATAGAAGGGGGTACAGTTCGAGTGAATAGACACAGACTGTTTTCCCAGGGTGGAAGTGACTAATAAGATCGGGTATAGATCAGGTGAAGAGTCAGAGACGTTTCCCAGGGTGTTAGGCACTAATACCAGGGATATATTTCGAGTGAAGAGACAGAGACTGTTTTCCCAGGGTAGAAGTGACGAATCCCAGGGGGTGCAGTTTGAGTGAAGAGACAGACAATGTTTTCCCAGGGTGGAAGTCACTACCGCCATGGAGGAATGATCGAGTGCAGAGACTGAGACTGGTTTTCTAGGGTGGAAGTGACTAAAACCAGGCGGTACAGATCGAGTGAAGAGCCAGAGACTGCTTTCCCAGGGTGGAAGTGACTAATACAAGGGGAGAAAGAACGAGTGAAGAGAGAGATATTGGTTTCCCAGGGTTGAAGTGACTAATACCATTTGGTATAGATCGAGTGAAGAGATAGACTGTTTTCCCAGGGTGGAGGTGACTAATAGAAGGGGGTATGGTTCGAGTGAACAGACACAGACTGTTTTCCCAGGGTGGAAGTAACTAATAGCAGGGGGTATAGATCGAGTGCGGTGACAGAGACTGTTTTCCAGGGTGGAAGTGACTAATACCAGGGGGTATGGATTGATTGAAGAGACAGAGACTGTTTTCCCAGGGTGGAAGTGGCTAATACCAGGGGGGTATCTATCCAGTGAAGAGACAGAGACTGCTTTCACACGGTGCAATTGACTAATACAGAGGGTAAGAGATTGAGTGAACAGACAGAGACTGTTTTTCCAGGGTGGAAGTGACTAATACCATCGGGTATAGATCGAGTGAAGAGACACAGACTGTTTTCCCAGGGTGGGAGAGAATAATGCCAGGTTGTTTAGACCGAGTGAAGAGACAGAGACAGGTTTCCCAGGGTGGTAGTGAGTAATACCAGGGTTATAGTTCGACTGAAGACACCGAGACTGTATTACCAGGGCAGAAGAGACTACTACCTGGCGATATAGATCGAGTGAACATGCAGAGACTGTTTTCCCAGGCTGGAAGTCAGTAATACCATCAGGTATAGATCGAATGAAGAGGCAGAGACTGTTCTCCCAGGGTGGGAGAGAAGAATGCCAGGTTGTATAGATTGAGTGAAGAGACAGAGATAGGTTTCCCAGGGTGGAAGTGATGAATACCAAGGGTATAGTTCGAGTGAAGAGACAGAGACTGTTTTCCCAGAGTGGAAGTGACTAATACCAGGGGGTACAGATCGATTGAAGATACAGAGACAGTTTTCCCAGGGTGGGAGAGAATGATGCCAGGTTGTATAGTTCGAATGAAGAGACAGAGACTGTTTTTCCAGCGTGCAAGTGACATATACAAGGGGAGAATGAACGAGTGAAGAGAGAGATATTGGTTTCCCAGGGTTGAAGTGACTAATACCATCTGGTCTAGATAGAGTGAAGTGACAGAGACTGTTTTCCGCGGGTGGAAGTGACTAATACAAGGGGTAAATGATCGAGTAAGCGGACACAGACTGTTTTGCCAAGGGGGAAGTGACTAATACCAGGGGGTGCAGATCGAGTGAAGAGAGAGTGATTGTTTTTCCAGGGTGGAAGTGACTAATACCATTGGGTATAGATCGAGTGAAGATATAGAGAGTGTTTTCCCGGGGCGGAATTGACTAATAGCAGTGGGTACAGATCCAGTGATGAGACAGAGGCTGTTTTCCCAACGTGTAAGTAACTAATACAAGGGCCTATAGATTGAGTGAAGAGACAGAGACTGTTTTCCGAGGGTGGAAGTGACAAATTCCTTCGGGTATAGATAGAGTGAAGAAACAGTGACTGTTTTCCCCGGTGGAAGTAATTAATAACACGGGGTATAGATCGAGTGAAGAGACAGACTATTTTCCCAGGGTAGAACAGACCGATACAAGAGGGTACAGATCGAGTGAAGAGACAGAGACTGTTTTCCCAGGGTGGAAGTGACTACTAACAGGGAGGAAAGATCGAGTGCAGAGACAGATACTGTTTTTCCAGGGTGGAAGTGACTAATACAAGGGGGGAAATATCGAGTGAACAGACAGAGACTGCTTTCCAGGGTGGAAATCACTAATACCAGGGGTATAGTTCAAGTGATGAGAAAGAGACTGTTTTCCCACAGTGGAGGTGACAAATGGAAGGGGGTACAGATCGAGTGAGCAGAAAGAGACTGCTTTCCAGGGTGGAAGTGACAAATACCTGGGGTATAGTTCGAGTGATGAGACAGAGACTGTTTTTCCGGTGTGGAAGTGACTACTACGAGGGGGTATAAATCAGGTGAATAGAAAGACACTGTTTTCCCAGGGTGGAATTGATTAATACCTGGGTGTATAGATAGAGTGAAGGGACAGAGACTGTTTTCACAGGCTGGAAGTGACTAATACAAGGGGTTATAGATCGAGTGAAGATGCAGTGACTGTTTTCCCAAGGTGGAAGTAACTAATACCAGGGGGTATGGATCGAGTGAGGAGACAGAGACTGTTTTCCGAGGGTGGAAGTGGCTAATACCAGGAGTATACTTCGAGTGAAGAGACAGAGACTGTTTTCACAGGGTGCAACTAACTAATACAAAGGGTAAGAGATCGAGTGAACAGACAGAGACTGCTTTCCAGGGTGGAAATCACTAATACCAGGGATATAGTCAAGTGATGACAAAGAGACTGTTTTCCCACAGCGGAGGTGACAAATAGAAGGGGGTACAGATCGAGGGAACAGAAAGAGACTGTTTTCCCAGTGTGGAAGTGACTACTTCGAGGGGGTATAAATCAGGTGAATAGAAAGAGACTGTTTTCCCAGGGTGGAATTGATTAATACCAGGGTGTTTTGATCGAGTGAAGAGACAGAGACTGTTTTCCCAGGGTGCAAGTGACTAATACCTGGGTGTATAGATCGAGTGAAGGGACAGTGACTGTTTTCACAGGCTGGAAGTGACTAATACAAGGGGTTATGGATCGAGTGAAGATGCAGTGACTGTTTTCCCAGGGTGAGGTGACTAATAAGATCGGGTAGAAAATCGAGTGAAGAGACAGTGACTGTTTTCCCAAGGTGGAAGTAACTAATGCCAGGTTGTTTAGATTGAGTGAAGAGATAGAGACAGGTTTCCCAGGGTGGTAGTGAGTAATACCAGGGGTATAGTTCGACTGAAGACACCAAGACTGTATTTGCAGGGTGGAAGTGACGAAAACCAGGGGGTACAGATCAAGTGAAGTGACAGAGACTGTTTACCCAGGGTGGAAGTGACTAATACAAAGGGGTATAGATCACGTGAAGAGACAGAGACTATTTTCCCCAGGGTGGAAGTAAATAATAACAGGGGGTATACATCGAGTGAAGAGACAGAGACTGTTTTCCCAGTGCGGAAGTGACTAATGCCAGGGGGTATTTATCGAGTGAAGAGAGAGAGACTTTTCCCACGGTGGAAGTGACTAATACAAGGGATAAGAGATCGAGTGAACAGACATTGACTGTTTTTCCAGGGTGGAAGTGACTAATACCTGGGGGTACGGATCGATTGAAGGACAGAGTTTGTTTTCCCAGGGTGGGAGAGAATAATGACAGGTTGTAAAGTTCGAGTGAAGAGACAGAGATAGGTTTCCCAGGTTGGAAGTGACGAATACGAGGGGTATACTTCGAGTGAGGAGACAGAGACTGTTTTCCAGGGTGGAAGTGACTAATAGAAAGGGGTATAGATCGCGTGAAGAGAGGGAGACTGTTTTCCCAGGGTGGAAGAGACTAATACCATCGGGTACAAAATCCAGTGAAGAGACAGTGACTGTTTTCCCAACGTGTAAATAACTAACACAAGGGCCTGTAGATTGAGTGAAGAGACAGAGACTGTTTTCCGAGGGTGGAAGTGACTAATACCATCGGGTATAGATAGAGTGAAGAAACAGAGACTGTTCTCCCTGGTGGAAGTAATTAATAATAGGGGGTATAGATCCAGTGAAGAGACAGACTATTTTCCCAGGGTAGAACAGACCAATACAAGGGGGTACAGATCGAGTCAAGTGAAAGAGGCTGTTTTCCCAGGGTGGAACTGACTGATACCAGGGGTACAGATCGAGTGAAGAGACAGAGACTGTTTTCACAGGGTAGAAGTAACTAATAACAAGGGTAGGGATTGAGTGAAGAGACAGAGACAAGATTCCCAGGGTGTACGTGACTAATACCAGGAGTATACTTCGAGTGAAGAGACAGAGACTGTTTTCACAGGGTGGAAGTGATTAATACAAGGGGTTATAGATCGAGTGAACAGACAGAGACTGTTTTCCCAGTGTGCAAGTGACTATCAGAAGGGGGTTTCGATCTGGTGAATATGCAGAGACTGTTTCCCCAGGGTGGAAGTAACTCATAACTGGGGATACAGATCAAGTGAAGAGACAGAGACTGTTTTCCCAGGTTGGAGGTGACTAATACCAGGGGGTACAGATCGAGTGAACAGAAAGAGACTGTTTTCACAGGGTGGAAGTCACTACCGCCAGGGAATAAAGATCGAGTGCAGATACAGAGACTGTTTTCACAGGGTGAGAGAGAAGAATGCCAGGTTGTAGAGATTGAGTGAAGAGACAGAGATAGGTTTCCCAGGGTGGAAGTGATGAATACCAGGGATATAGTTCGAGTGAAGAGACAGAGACTGTTTTCCCAGGGTGGCTAATACAAGGGGTAAGAGATCGAGTAAACAGACAGAGACTGTTTTCCCAGGGTGGAAGTGACGAATCCCAGGGGGTGCAGATCGAGTGAAGAGACAGACACTGTTTTCCCAGTGTGGAAGTGACGAATACCAGGGATATAGTTCGAGTGAAGAGACAGAGACTGTTTTCCCAGGTTGGAGGTGACTAATACCAGGGGGTACAGATCGAGTGAACAGAAAGAGACTGTTTTCACAGGGTGGAAGTCACTACCGCCAGGGAATAAAGATCGAGTGCAGATACAGAGACTGTTTTCACAGGGTGAGAGAGAAGAATGCCAGGTTGTAGAGATTGAGTGAAGAGACAGAGATAGCTTTCCCAGGGTGGAAGTGACGAATACCAGGGATATAGTTCGAGTGAAGAGACAGAGACTGTTTTCCCAGGGTGGCTAATACAAGGGGTAAGAGATCGAGTAAACAGACAGAGACTGTTTTCCCAGGGTGGAAGTGACGAATCCCAGGGGGTGCAGATCGAGTGAAGAGACAGACACTGTTTTCCCAGGGTGGAAGTTACTAATACAAGGGGTTATAGATCGAGTGAACAGACAGAGACTGTTTTCCCAGTGTGCAAGTGACTAACAGAAGGGGGTTTCGATCTGGTGAAGATGCAGAGACTGTTTTCCCAGGGTGGAAGTGACTAATACAATCCGGTACAATATCCAGTGAACAGACAGAAACTGCTTTCCCAGGGTGCAAGTGACTAATACCTGGGTGCATAGATCGAGTGAAGGGACAGAGACTATTTTCCCAGGGTGGAAGTGACTAATACAAGGGGTTATAGATCGAGTGAAGATGCAGTGACTGTTTTCCCAGTGTGGAAGTGACTAATACGATCGGGTACAATATCGAGTGAAGAGACAGAGACAGGTTTCCCAGGGTGGAAGTGAGTAATACCAGGGGTATAGTTCGACTGACGACACAGACACTCTTTTACCAGGGTGGAATTGACGAAAACCAGGGGGGACAGATCAAGTGAAGTGACAGAGACTGTTTTCCCAGGGTGGAAGTGATTAATAGAAAGGGGTGTGGATCGCGTGTAGAGAGAGAGAGAGACTGTTTTACCAGGGTGGAAGTGACAAAAACCGGGGATTACAGATCGATTGAAGAGACAGAGTCTGTTTTCCCAGGGTGGGAGAGAATAATGCCAGGTCGTATAGTTCGAGTGAAGAGACAGAGACTGTTTTCCCGGGGCGGAATTGACTAATAGCACTGGGTACAGATCCAGTGACGAGACAGAGGCTGCTTTCCAGGGTGGATGTAACTAATACCATCGGGTACAAACTCCAGTGAAGAGATAGTGACTGTTTTCCCAACGTGAAAATAACTAATACAAGGGCCTATAGATTGTGTGACGAGACAGAGACTGTTCTCCCAGGGTGGGAGAGAAGAATGCCAGTTTGTATAGATTGAGTGAAGAGACAGAGATAGGTTTCCCAGGGTGGAAGTGATGAATACCAGGCGTATAGTTCGAGTGAAGAGACAGAGACTCTTTTCCCAGGGTGGAAGTGACTAATACAAGGGCTATAGATCGAGTGAAGATGCAGTGACTGTTTTCCCAGTGTGGAAGTGACTAATAGAAGGGGGTACAGTTCGAGTGAATAGACACAGACTGTTTTCCCAGGGTGGAAGTGACTAATAAGATCGGGTATAGATCAGGTGAAGAGTCAGAGACGATTCCCAGGGTGTTAGGCACTAATACCAGGGATATATTTCGACTGAACAGACAGAGACTGTTTTTCCAGGGTGTAAGTGACTAATACCATCGGGTATAGTTCGAGTGAAGAGACACAGACTGTTTCTCCAGGGTAGAACTGACCAATACAAAGAGGTACAGATCGAGTGATGTGACAGACACTGTTTTCCCAGGGTGGAAGTGACTACTAACAGGGAGGAAAGAACGACTGCAGAGACAGAGACTGTTTTTCCAGGGTGAAAGTGATTAAAACCAGGGGTTATAGATTGAGTGAATAGACAGAGACTTTTTCCCAGGGTGCAAGTGACTAATACAAGGGGGGAAATATCGAGTGAACAGACAGAGACTGCTTTCCAGGGTGGAAATCACTAACACCAGAGGTATAGTTCAACTGATGAGAAAGAGACTGTTTTCCCAGAGTGGAGGTGACAAATAGAAGGGGGTACAGATCGAGTGAACAGACAGAGACTGCTTTCCAGGGTGGAAATCACTAATACCAGGGGTATAGTTCAAGTGATGAGAAAGAGACTGTTTTCCCACAGTGGAGGTGACAAATAGAAGGGGGTACAGATCGAGTGAACAGAAAGAGACTGTTTTCCCAGGGTGGAAGTGACTACTTCGAGGGGGTATAAATCAGGTGAATAGAAAGAGACTGTTTTCCCAGGGTGGAATTGATTAATACCAGGGTGTTTTGATCGAGTGAAGAGACAGAGACTGTTTTCCCAGGGTGCAAGTGACTAATACCTGGGTGTATAGATCGAGTGAAGGGACAGTGACTGTTTTCACAGGCTGGAAGTGACTAATACAAGGGGTTATAGATCGAGTGAAGATGCAGTGACTGTTTTCCCAGGGTGAGGTGACTAATAAGATCGGGTACAAAATTGAGTGAAGAGACAGTGACTGTTTTCCCAAGGTGGAAGTAACTAATGCCAGGTTGTTTAGATTGAGTGAAGAGACAGAGACAGGTTTCCCAGGGTGGTAGTGAGTAATACCAGGGGTATAGTTCGACTGAAGACACCAAGACTGTATTTGCAGGGTGGAAGTGACGAAAACCAGGGGGTACAGATCAAGTGAAGAGACAGAGACTGTTTTCCCAGTGCGCAAGTGACTAATGCCAGGGGGGTATTTATCGAGTGAAGAGAGAGAGACTTTTCCCACGGTGGAAGTGACTAATACAAGGGATAAGAGATCGAGTGAACAGACATTGACTGTTTTTCCAGGGTGGAAGTGACTAATACCTGGGGGTACGGATCGATTGAAGGACAGAGTTTGTTTTCCCAGGGTGGGAGAGAATAATGCCAGGTTGTAACAGTTCGAGTGAAGAGACAGAGATAGGTTTCCCAGGTTGGAAGTGACGAATACGAGGGGTATACTTCGAGTGAGGAGACAGAGACTGTTTTCCAGGGTGGAAGTGACTAATAGAAAGGGGTATAGATCGCGTGAAGAGAGGGAGACTGTTTTCCGAGGGTGGAAGTGACTAATACCATCGGGTATAGATAGAGTGAAGAAACAGAGACTGTTTTCCCTGGGTGGAAGTGACTAATACCATTGGGTCTAGATCGAGTGAAGAGACAGACTATTTTCCCAGGGTAGAACAGGCCAATACAAGGGGGTACAGATCGAGTCAAGTGAAAGAGGCTGTTTTCCCAGGGTGGAACTGACTGATACCAGGGGTACAGATCGAGTGTAGAGACAGAGACTGTTTTCACAGGGTAGAAGTAACTAATAACAAGGGTAGGGATTGAGTGAAGAGACAGAGACAAGATTCCCAGGGTGTACGTGACTAATACCAGGAGTATACTTCGAGTGAAGAGACAGAGATAGGTTTCCCAGGTTGGAAGTGACGAATACGAGGGGTATACTTCGAGTGAGGAGACAGAGACTGTTTTCCAGGGTGGAAGTGACTAATAGAAAGGGGTATAGATCGCGTGAAGAGAGGGAGACTGTTTACCCAGGGTGGAAGAGACTACTACCATCGGGTACAAAATCCAGTGAAGAGACAGTGACTGTTTTCCCAACGTGTAAATAACTAATACAAGGGCCTATAGATTGAGTGAAGAGACAGAGACTGTTTTCCGAGGGTGGAAGTGACTAATACCATCGGGTATAGATAGAGTGAAGAAACAGAGACTGTTTTCCCTGGTGGAAGTAATTAATAATAGGGGGTATAGATCCAGTGAAGAGACAGACTATTTTCCCAGGGTAGAACAGGCCAATACAAGGGGGTACAGATCGAGTCAAGTGAAAGAGGCTGTTTTCCCAGGGTGGAACTGACTGATACCAGGGGTACAGATCGAGTGAAGAGACAGAGACTGTTTTCACAGGGTGGAAGTGATTAATACAAGGGGTTATAGATCGAGTGAACAGACAGAGACTGTTTTCCCAGTGTGCAAGTGACTATCAGAAGGGGGTTTCGATCTGGTGAATATGCAGAGACTGTTTCCCCAGGGTGGAAGTAACTAATAACTGGGGATATAGATCAAGTGAAGAGACAGAGACTGTTTTCCCAGGTTGGATGTGACTAATACCAGGGGGTACAGATCGAGTGAACAGAAAGAGACTGTTTTCACAGGGTGGAAGTCACTACCGCCAGGGAATAAAGATCGAGTGCAGATACAGAGACTGTTTTCACAGGGTGAGAGAGAAGAATGCCAGGTTGTAGAGATTGAGTGAAGAGACAGAGATAGCTTTCCCAGGGTGGAAGTGACGAATACCAGGGATATAGTTCGAGTGAAGAGACAGAGACTGTTTTCCCAGGGTGGCTAATACAAGGGGTAAGAGATCGAGTAAACAGACAGAGACTGTTTTCCCAGGGTGGAAGTGACGAATCCCAGGGCGTGCAGATCGAGTGAAGAGACAGACACTGTTTTCCCAGGGTGGAAGTGACTAATACAAGGGGTTATAGATCGAGTGAACAGACAGAGACTGTTTTCCCAGTGTGCAAGTGACTAACAGAAGGGGGTTTCGATCTGGTGAAGATGCAGAGACTGTTTTCCCAGGGTGGAAGTGACTAATACAATCCGGTACAATATCCAGTGAACAGACAGAAACTGCTTTCCCAGGGTGCAAGTGACTAATACCAGGGGGTATGGATCAAGTGAAGAGACAGAGACTGTTTTCCCAGGGAGGGAGAGAATAATGCCAGGTTGTTTAGATCGAGTGAAGAGACAGAGACAGGTTTCCCAGGGTGGAAGTGAGTAATACCAGGGGTATAGTTCGACTGAAGACACAGACACTCTTTTACCAGGGTGGAATTGACGAAAACCAGGGGGGACAGATCAAGTGAAGTGACAGAGACTGTTTTCCCAGGGTGGAAGTGATTAATAGAAAGGGGTGTGGATCGCGTGTAGAGAGAGAGAGACTGTTTTACCAGGGTGGAAGTGACAAAAACCGGGGATTACAGATCGATTGAAGAGACAGAGTCTGTTTTCCCAGGGTGGGAGAGAATAATGCCAGGTCGTATAGTTCGAGTGAAGAGACAGAGACTGTTTTCCCGGGGCGGAATTGACTAATAGCACTGGGTACAGATCCAGTGACGAGACAGAGGCTACTTTCCAGGGTGGATGTAACTAATACCATCGTGTACAAACTCCAGTGAAGAGATAGTGACTGTTTTCCCAACGTGAAAATAACTAATACAAGGGCCTATAGATTGTGTGACGAGACAGAGACTGTTCTCCCAGGGTGGGAGAGAAGAATGCCAGGTTGTATAGATTGAGTGAAGAGACAGAGATAGGTTTCCCATGGGTGGAAGTGACGAATACCAGGCGTATAGTTCGAGTGAAGAGACAGAGACTCTTTTCCCAGGGTGGAAGTGACTAATACAAGGGTTATAGATCGAGTGAAGATGCACTGACTGTTTTCCCAGTGTGGAAGTGACTAATAGAAGGGGGTACAGTTCGAGTGAATAGACACAGACTGTTTTCCCAGGGTGGAAGTGACTAATAAGATCGGGTATAGATCAGGTGAAGAGTCAGAGACGTTTCCCAGGGTGTTAGGCACTAATACCAGGGATATATTTCGAGTGAAGAGACAGAGACTGTTTTCCCAGGGTAGAAGTGACGAATCCCAGGGGGTGCAGTTTGAGTGAAGAGACAGACAATGTTTTCCCAGGGTGGAAGTCACTACCGCCATGGAGGAATGATCGAGTGCAGAGACTGAGACTGGTTTTCTAGGGTGGAAGTGACTAAAACCAGGCGGTACAGATCGAGTGAAGAGCCAGAGACTGCTTTCCCAGGGTGGAAGTGACTAATACAAGGGGAGAAAGAACGAGTGAAGAGAGAGATATTGGTTTCCCAGGGTTGAAGTGACTAATACCATTTGGTATAGATCGAGTGAAGAGATAGACTGTTTTCCCAGGGTGGAGGTGACTAATAGAAGGGGGTATGGTTCGAGTGAACAGACACAGACTGTTTTCCCAGGGTGGAAGTAACTAATAGCAGGGGGTATAGATCGAGTGCGGTGACAGAGACTGTTTTCCAGGGTGGAAGTGACTAATACCAGGGGGTATGGATTGATTGAAGAGACAGAGACTGTTTTCCCAGGGTGGAAGTGGCTAATACCAGGGGGGTATCTATCCAGTGAAGAGACAGAGACTGCTTTCACACGGTGCAATTGACTAATACAAAGGGCAAGAGATTGAGTGAACAGACAGAGACTGTTTTTCCAGGGTGGAAGTGACTAATACCATCGGGTATAGATCGAGTGAAGAGACACAGACTGTTTTCCCAGGGTGGGAGAGAATAATGCCAGGTTGTTTAGACCGAGTGAAGAGACAGAGACAGGTTTCCCAGGGTGGTAGTGAGTAATACCAGGGTTATAGTTCGACTGAAGACACCGAGACTGTATTACCAGGGCAGAAGAGACTACTACCTGGCGATATAGATCGAGTGAACATGCAGAGACTGTTTTCCCAGGCTGGAAGTCAGTAATACCATCAGGTATAGATCGAATGAAGAGGCAGAGACTGTTCTCCCAGGGTGGGAGAGAAGAATGCCAGGTTGTATAGATTGAGTGAAGAGACAGAGATAGGTTTCCCAGGGTGGAAGTGATGAATACCAAGGGTATAGTTCGAGTGAAGAGACAGAGACTGTTTTCCCAGAGTGGAAGTGACTAATACCAGGGGGTACAGATCGATTGAAGATACAGAGACAGTTTTCCCAGGGTGGGAGAGAATGATGCCAGGTTGTATAGTTCGAATGAAGAGACAGAGACTGTTTTTCCAGCGTGCAAGTGACATATACAAGGGGAGAATGAACGAGTGAAGAGAGAGATATTGGTTTCCCAGGGTTGAAGTGACTAATACCATCTGGTCTAGATAGAGTGAAGTGACAGAGACTGTTTTCCGCGGGTGGAAGTGACTAATACAAGGGGTAAATGATCGAGTAAGCGGACACAGACTGTTTTGCCAAGGGGGAAGTGACTAATACCAGGGGGTGCAGATCGAGTGAAGAGAGAGTGATTGTTTTTCCAGGGTGGAAGTGACTAATACCATTGGGTATAGATCGAGTGAAGATACAGAGAGTGTTTTCCCGGGGCGGAATTGACTAATAGCAGTGGGTACAGATCCAGTGATGAGACAGAGGCTGTTTTCCCAACGTGTAAGTAACTAATACAAGGGCCTATAGATTGAGTGAAGAGACAGAGACTGTTTTCCGAGGGTGGAAGTGACAAATTCCTTCGGGTATAGATAGAGTGAAGAAACAGTGACTGTTTTCCCCGGTGGAAGTAATTAATAACACGGGGTATAGATCGAGTGAAGAGACAGACTATTTTCCCAGGGTAGAACAGACCGATACAAGAGGGTACAGATCGAGTGAAGAGACAGAGACTGTTTTCCCAGGGTGGAAGTGACTACTAACAGGGAGGAAAGATCGAGTGCAGAGACAGATACTGTTTTTCCAGGGTGGAAGTGACTAATACAAGGGGGGAAATATCGAGTGAACAGACAGAGACTGCTTTCCAGGGTGGAAATCACTAATACCAGGGGTATAGTTCAAGTGATGAGAAAGAGACTGTTTTCCCACAGTGGAGGTGACAAATGGAAGGGGGTACAGATCGAGTGAGCAGAAAGAGACTGCTTTCCAGGGTGGAAGTGACAAATACCTGGGGTATAGTTCGAGTGATGAGACAGAGACTGTTTTTCCGGTGTGGAAGTGACTACTACGAGGGGGTATAAATCAGGTGAATAGAAAGACACTGTTTTCCCAGGGTGGAATTGATTAATACCTGGGTGTATAGATAGAGTGAAGGGACAGAGACTGTTTTCACAGGCTGGAAGTGACTAATACAAGGGGTTATAGATCGAGTGAAGATGCAGTGACTGTTTTCCCAAGGTGGAAGTAACTAATACCAGGGGGTATGGATCGAGTGAGGAGACAGAGACTGTTTTCCGAGGGTGGAAGTGGCTAATACCAGGAGTATACTTCGAGTGAAGAGACAGAGACTGTTTTCACAGGGTGCAACTAACTAATACAAAGGGTAAGAGATCGAGTGAACAGACAGAGACTGCTTTCCGGGGTGGAAATCACTAATACCAGGGATATAGTCAAGTGATGACAAAGAGACTGTTTTCCCACAGCGGAGGTGACAAATAGAAGGGGGTACAGATCGAGGGAACAGAAAGAGACTGTTTTCCCAGTGTGGAAGTGACTACTTCGAGGGGGTATAAATCAGGTGAATAGAAAGAGACTGTTTTCCCAGGGTGGAATTGATTAATACCAGGGTGTTTTGATCGAGTGAAGAGACAGAGACTGTTTTCCCAGGGTGCAAGTGACTAATACAAGGGGTTATAGATCGAGTGAAGATGCAGTGACTGTTTTCCCAGGGTGAGGTGACTAATAAGATCAGGTAGAAAATCGAGTGAAGAGACAGTGACTGTTTTCCCAAGGTGGAAGTAACTAATGCCAGGTTGTTTAGATTGAGTGAAGAGATAGAGACAGGTTTCCCAGGGTGGTAGTGAGTAATACCAGGGGTATAGTTCGACTGAAGACACCAAGACTGTATTTGCAGGGTGGAAGTGACGAAAACCAGGGGGTACAGATCAAGTGAAGTGACAGAGACTGTTTACCCAGGGTGGAAGTGACTAATACAAAGGGGTATAGATCACGTGAAGAGACAGAGACTATTTTCCCCAGGGTGGAAGTAAATAATAACAGGGGGTATACATCGAGTGAAGAGACAGAGACTGTTTTCCCAGTGCGGAGTTGACTAATGCCAGGGGGTATTTATCGAGTGAAGAGAGAGAGACTTTTCCCACGGTGGAAGTGACTAATACAAGGGATAAGAGATCGAGTGAACAGACATTGACTGTTTTTCCAGGGTGGAAGTGACTAATACCTGGGGGTACGGATCGATTGAAGGACAGAGTTTGTTTTCCCAGGGTGGGAGAGAATAATGCCAGGTTGTAACAGTTCGAGTGAAGAGACAGAGATAGGTTTCCCAGGTTGGAAGTGACGAATACGAGGGGTATACTTCGAGTGAGGAGACAGAGACTGTTTTCCAGGGTGGAAGTGACTAATAGAAAGGGGTATAGATCGCGTGAAGAGAGGGAGACTGTTTTCCGAGGGTGGAAGTGACTAATACCATCGGGTATAGATAGAGTGAAGAAACAGAGACTGTTTTCCCTGGGTGGAAGTGACTAATACCATTGGGTCTAGATCGAGTGAAGAGACAGACTATTTTCCCAGGGTAGAACAGGCCAATACAAGGGGGTACAGATCGAGTCAAGTGAAAGAGGCTGTTTTCCCAGGGTGGAACTGACTGATACCAGGGGTACAGATCGAGTGTAGAGACAGAGACTGTTTTCACAGGGTAGAAGTAACTAATAACAAGGGTAGGGATTGAGTGAAGAGACAGAGACAAGATTCCCAGGGTGTACGTGACTAATACCAGGAGTATACTTCGAGTGAAGAGACAGAGATAGGTTTCCCAGGTTGGAAGTGACGAATACGAGGGGTATACTTCGAGTGAGGAGACAGAGACTGTTTTCCAGGGTGGAAGTGACTAATAGAAAGGGGTATAGATCGCGTGAAGAGAGGGAGACTGTTTTCCCAGGGTGGAAGAGACTAATACCATCGGGTACAAAATCCAGTGAAGAGACAGTGACTGTTTTCCCAACGTGTAAATAACTAATACAAGGGCCTATAGATTGAGTGAAGAGACAGAGACTGTTTTCCGAGGGTGGAAGTGACTAATACCATCGGGTATAGATAGAGTGAAGAAACAGAGACTGTTTTCCCTGGTGGAAGTAATTAATAATAGGGGGTATAGATCCAGTGAAGAGACAGACTATTTTCCCAGGGTAGAACAGGCCAATACAAGGGGGTACAGATCGAGTCAAGTGAAAGAGGCTGTTTTCCCAGGGTGGAACTGACTGATACCAGGGGTACAGATCGAGTGAAGAGACAGAGACTGTTTTCACAGGGTGGAAGTGATTAATACAAGGGGTTATAGATCGAGTGAACAGACAGAGACTGTTTTCCCAGTGTGCAAGTGACTATCAGAAGGGGGTTTCGATCTGGTGAATATGCAGAGACTGTTTCCCCAGGGTGGAAGTAACTAATAACTGGGGATATAGATCAAGTGAAGAGACAGAGACTGTTTTCCCAGGTTGGATGTGACTAATACCAGGGGGTACAGATCGAGTGAACAGAAAGAGACTGTTTTCACAGGGTGGAAGTCACTACCGCCAGGGAATAAAGATCGAGTGCAGATACAGAGACTGTTTTCACAGGGTGAGAGAGAAGAATGCCAGGTTGTAGAGATTGAGTGAAGAGACAGAGATAGCTTTCCCAGGGTGGAAGTGACGAATACCAGGGATATAGTTCGAGTGAAGAGACAGAGACTGTTTTCCCAGGGTGGCTAATACAAGGGGTAAGAGATCGAGTAAACAGACAGAGACTGTTTTCCCAGGGTGGAAGTGACGAATCCCAGGGCGTGCAGATCGAGTGAAGAGACAGACACTGTTTTCCCAGGGTGGAAGTGACTAATACAAGGGGTTATAGATCGAGTGAACAGACAGAGACTGTTTTCCCAGTGTGCAAGTGACTAACAGAAGGCGGTTTCGATCTGGTGAAGATGCAGAAACTGTTTTCCCAGGGTGGAAGTGACTAATACAATCCGGTACAATATCCAGTGAACAGACAGAAACTGCTTTCCCAGGGTGCAAGTGACTAATACCAGGGGGTATGGATCAAGTGAAGAGACAGAGACTGTTTTCCCAGGGTGGGAGAGAATAATGCCAGGTCGTATAGTTCGAGTGAAGAGACAGAGACTGTTTTCCCGGGGCGGAATTGACTAATAGCACTGGGTACAGATCCAGTGACGAGACAGAGGCTACTTTCCAGGGTGGATGTAACTAATACCATCGTGTACAAACTCCAGTGAAGAGATAGTGACTGTTTTCCCAACGTGAAAATAACTAATACAAGGGCCTATAGATTGTGTGACGAGACAGAGACTGTTCTCCCAGGGTGGGAGAGAAGAATGCCAGGTTGTATAGATTGAGTGAAGAGACAGAGATAGGTTTCCCAGGGTGGAAGTGACGAATACCAGGCGTATAGTTCGAGTGAAGAGACAGAGACTCTTTTCCCAGGGTGGAAGTGACTAATACAAGGGTTATAGATCGAGTGAAGATGCACTGACTGTTTTCCCAGTGTGGAAGTGACTAATAGAAGGGGGTACAGTTCGAGTGAATAGACACAGACTGTTTTCCCAGGGTGGAAGTGACTAATAAGATCGGGTATAGATCAGGTGAAGAGTCAGAGACGTTTCCCAGGGTGTTAGGCACTAATACCAGGGGTATATTTCGAGTGAAGAGACAGAGACTGTTTTCCCAGGGTAGAAGTGACGAATCCCAGGGGGTGCAGTTTGAGTGAAGAGACAGACAATGTTTTCCCAGGGTGGAAGTCACTACCGCCATGGAGGAATGATCGAGTGCAGAGACTGAGACTGGTTTTCTAGGGTGGAAGTGACTAAAACCAGGCGGTACAGATCGAGTGAAGAGCCAGAGACTGCTTTCCCAGGGTGGAAGTGACTAATACAAGGGGAGAAAGAACGAGTGAAGAGAGAGATATTGGTTTCCCAGGGTTGAAGTGACTAATACCATTTGGTATAGATCGAGTGAAGAGATAGACTGTTTTCCCAGGGTGGAGGTGACTAATAGAAGGGGGTATGGTTCGAGTGAACAGACACAGACTGTTTTCCCAGGGTGGAAGTAACTAATAGCAGGGGGTATAGATCGAGTGCGGTGACAGAGACTGTTTTCCAGGGTGGAAGTGACTAATACCAGGGGGTATGGATTGATTGAAGAGACAGAGACTGTTTTCCCAGGGTGGAAGTGGCTAATACCAGGGGGGTATCTATCCAGTGAAGAGACAGAGACTGCTTTCACACGGTGCAATTGACTAATACAAAGGGTAAGAGATTGAGTGAACAGACAGAGACTGTTTTTCCAGGGTGGAAGTGACTAATACCATCGGGTATAGATCGAGTGAAGAGACACAGACTGTTTTCCCAGGGTGGGAGAGAATAATGCCAGGTTGTTTAGACCGAGTGAAGAGACAGAGACAGGTTTCCCAGGGTGGTAGTGAGTAATACCAGGGTTATAGTTCGACTGAAGACACCGAGACTGTATTACCAGGGCAGAAGAGACTACTACCTGGCGATATAGATCGAGTGAACATGCAGAGACTGTTTTCCCAGGCTGGAAGTCAGTAATACCATCAGGTATAGATCGAATGAAGAGGCAGAGACTGTTCTCCCAGGGTGGGAGAGAAGAATGCCAGGTTGTATAGATTGAGTGAAGAGACAGAGATAGGTTTCCCAGGGTGGAAGTGATGAATACCAAGGGTATAGTTCGAGTGAAGAGACAGAGACTGTTTTCCCAGAGTGGAAGTGACTAATACCAGGGGGTACAGATCGATTGAAGATACAGAGACAGTTTTCCCAGGGTGGGAGAGAATGATGCCAGGTTGTATAGTTCGAATGAAGAGACAGAGACTGTTTTTCCAGCGTGCAAGTGACATATACAAGGGGAGAATGAACGAGTGAAGAGAGAGATATTGGTTTCCCAGGGTTGAAGTGACTAATACCATCTGGTCTAGATAGAGTGAAGTGACAGAGACTGTTTTCCGCGGGTGGAAGTGACTAATACAAGGGGTAAATGATCGAGTAAGCGGACACAGACTGTTTTGCCAAGGGGGAAGTGACTAATACCAGGGGGTGCAGATCGAGTGAAGAGAGAGTGATTGTTTTTCCAGGGTGGAAGTGACTAATACCATTGGGTATAGATCGAGTGAAGATACAGAGAGTGTTTTCCCGGGGCGGAATTGACTAATAGCAGTGGGTACAGATCCAGTGATGAGACAGAGGCTGTTTTCCCAACGTGTAAGTAACTAATACAAGGGCCTATAGATTGAGTGAAGAGACAGAGACTGTTTTCCGAGGGTGGAAGTGACAAATTCCTTCGGGTATAGATAGAGTGAAGAAACAGTGACTGTTTTCCCCGGTGGAAGTAATTAATAACACGGGGTATAGATCGAGTGAAGAGACAGACTATTTTCCCAGGGTAGAACAGACCGATACAAGAGGGTACAGATCGAGTGAAGAGACAGAGACTGTTTTCCCAGGGTGGAAGTGACTACTAACAGGGAGGAAAGATCGAGTGCAGAGACAGATACTGTTTTTCCAGGGTGGAAGTGACTAATACAAGGGGGGAAATATCGAGTGAACAGACAGAGACTGCTTTCCAGGGTGGAAATCACTAATACCAGGGGTATAGTTCAAGTGATGAGAAAGAGACTGTTTTCCCACAGTGGAGGTGACAAATGGAAGGGGGTACAGATCGAGTGAGCAGAAAGAGACTGCTTTCCAGGGTGGAAGTGACAAATACCTGGGGTATAGTTCGAGTGACGAGACAGAGACTGTTTTTCCGGTGAGGAAGTGACTACTACGAGGGGGTATAAATCAGGTGAATAGAAAGAGACTGTTTTCCCAGGGTAGAATTGATTAATACCTGGGTGTATAGATAGAGTGAAGGGACAGGGACTGTTTTCACAGGCTGGAAGTGACTAATACAAGGGGTTATAGATCGAGTGAAGATGCAGTGACTGTTTTCCCAAGGTGGAAGTAACTAATACCAGGGGGTATGGATCGAGTGAGGAGACAGAGACTGTTTTCCGAGGGTGGAAGTGGCTAATACCAGGAGTATACTGCGAGTGAAGAGACAGAGACTGTTTTCCCAGGGTGGAAGTGACTACTAACAGGGAGGAAAGATCGAGTGCAGAGACAGATACTGTTTTTCCAGGGTGGAAGTGACTAATACAAGGGGGGAAATATCGAGTGAACAGACAGAGACTGCTTTCCAGGGTGGAAATCACTAATACCAGGGGTATAGTTCAAGTGATGAGAAAGAGACTGTTTTCCCACAGTGGAGGTGACAAATGGAAGGGGGTACAGATCGAGTGAGCAGAAAGAGACTGCTTTCCAGGGTGGAAGTGACAAATACCTGGGGTATAGTTCGAGTGATGAGACAGAGACTGTTTTTCCGGTGTGGAAGTGACTACTACGAGGGGGTATAAATCAGGTGAATAGAAAGACACTGTTTTCCCAGGGTGGAATTGATTAATACCTGGGTGTATAGATAGAGTGAAGGGACAGAGACTGTTTTCACAGGCTGGAAGTGACTAATACAAGGGGTTATAGATCGAGTGAAGATGCAGTGACTGTTTTCCCAAGGTGGAAGTAACTAATACCAGGGGGTATGGATCGAGTGAGGAGACAGAGACTGTTTTCCGAGGGTGGAAGTGGCTAATACCAGGAGTATACTTCGAGTGAAGAGACAGAGACTGTTTTCACAGGGTGCAACTAACTAATACAAAGGGTAAGAGATCGAGTGAACAGACAGAGACTGCTTTCCGGGGTGGAAATCACTAATACCAGGGATATAGTCAAGTGATGACAAAGAGACTGTTTTCCCACAGCGGAGGTGACAAATAGAAGGGGGTACAGATCGAGGGAACAGAAAGAGACTGTTTTCCCAGGGTGGAAGTGACTACTTCGAGGGGGTATAAATCAGGTGAATAGAAAGAGACTGTTTTCCCAGGGTGGAAGTGACTACTTCGAGGGGGTATAAATCAGGTGAATAGAAAGAGACTGTTTTCCCAGGGTGGAATTGATTAATACCAGGGTGTTTTGATCGAGTGAAGAGACAGAGACTGTTTTCCCAGGGTGCAAGTGACTAATACCAGGGGGTATAGATCGAGTGAAGGGACAGTGACTGTTTTCACAGGCTGGAAGTGACTAATACAAGGGGTTATAGATCGAGTGAAGATGCAGTGACTGTTTTCCCAGGGTGAGGTGACTAATAAGATCGGGTACAAAATCGAGTGAAGAGACAGTGACTGTTTTCCCAAGGTGGAAGTAACTAATGCCAGGTTGTTTAGATTGAGTGAAGAGACAGAGACAGGTTTCCCAGGGTGGTAGTGAGTAATACCAGGGGTATAGTTCGACTGAAGACACCAAGACTGTATTTGCAGGGTGGAAGTGACGAAAACCCGGGGGTACAGATCAAGTGAAGTGACAGAGACTGTTTACCCAGGGTGGAAGTGACTAATACAAAGGGGTATAGATCACGTGAAGAGACAGAGACTATTTTCCCCAGGGTGGAAGTAACTAATAACAGGGGGTATACATCGAGTGAAGAGACAGAGACTGTTTTCCCAGTGCGCAAGTGACTAATGCCAGGGGGGTATTTATCGAGTGAAGAGAGAGAGACTTTTCCCACGGTGGAAGTGACTAATACAAGGGATAAGAGATCGAGTGAACAGACATTGACTGTTTTTCCAGGGTGGAAGTGACTAATACCTGGGGGTACGGATCGATTGAAGGACAGAGTTTGTTTTCCCAGGGTGTGAGAGAATAATGCCAGGTTGTAACAGTTCGAGTGAAGAGACAGAGATAGGTTTCCCAGGTTGGAAGTGACGAATACGAGGGGTATACTTCGAGTGAGGAGACAGAGACTGTTTTCCAGGGTGGAAGTGACTAATAGAAAGGGGTATAGATCGCGTGAAGAGAGGGAGACTGTTTTCCGAGGGTGGAAGTGACTAATACCATCGGGTATAGATAGAGTGAAGAAACAGAGACTGTTTTCCCTGGGTGGAAGTGACTAATACCATTGGGTCTAGATCGAGTGAAGAGACAGACTATTTTCCCAGGGTAGAACAGGCCAATACAAGGGGGTACAGATCGAGTCAAGTGAAAGAGGCTGTTTTCCCAGGGTGGAACTGACTGATACCAGGGGTACAGATCGAGTGTAGAGACAGAGACTGTTTTCACAGGGTGGAAGTGATTAATACAAGGGGTTATAGATCGAGTGAACAGACAGAGACTGTTTTCCCAGTGTGCAGGTGACTATCAGAAGGGGGTTTCGATCTGGTGAATATGCAGAGACTGTTTCCCCAGGGTGGAAGTAACTAATAACTGGGGATATAGATCAAGTGAAGAGACAGAGACTGTTTTCCCAGGTTGGATGTGACTAATACCAGGGGGTACAGATCGAGTGAACAGAAAGAGACTGTTTTCACAGGGTGGAAGTCACTACCGCCAGGGAATAAAGATCGAGTGCAGATACAGAGACTGTTTTCACAGGGTGAGAGAGAAGAATGCCAGGTTGTAGAGATTGAGTGAAGAGACAGAGATAGCTTTCCCAGGGTGGAAGTGACGAATACCAGGGATATAGTTCGAGTGAAGAGACAGAGACTGTTTTCCCAGGGTGGCTAATACAAGGGGTAAGAGATCGAGTAAACAGACAGAGACTGTTTTCCCAGGGTGGAAGTGACGAATCCCAGGGCGTGCAGATCGAGTGAAGAGACAGACACTGTTTTCCCAGGGTGGAAGTGACTAATACAAGGGGTTATAGATCGAGTGAACAGACAGAGACTGTTTTCCCAGTGTGCAAGTGACTAACAGAAGGCGGTTTCGATCTGGTGAAGATGCAGAGACTGTTTTCCCAGGGTGGAAGTGACTAATACAATCCGGTACAATATCCAGTGAACAGACAGAAACTGCTTTCCCAGGGTGCAAGTGACTAATACCAGGGGGTATGGATCAAGTGAAGAGACAGAGACTGTTTTCCCAGGGAGGGAGAGAATAATGCCAGGTTGTTTAGATCGAGTGAAGAGACAGAGACAGGTTTCCCAGGGTGGAAGTGAGTAATACCAGGGGGGACAGATCAAGTGAAGAGACCGAGACTGTTTTCCCAGGGTGGGAGAGAATAATGCCAGGTCGTATAGTTCGAGTGAAGAGACAGAGACTGTTTTCCCGGGGCGGAATTGACTAATAGCACTGGGTACAGATCCAGTGACGAGACAGAGGCTACTTTCCAGGGTGGATGTAACTAATACCATCGTGTACAAACTCCAGTGAAGAGATAGTGACTGTTTTCCCAACGTGAAAATAACTAATACAAGGGCCTATAGATTGTGTGACGAGACAGAGACTGTTCTCCCAGGGTGGGAGAGAAGAATGCCAGGTTGTATAGATTGAGTGAAGAGACAGAGATAGGTTTCCCAGGGTGGAAGTGACGAATACCAGGCGTATAGTTCGAGTGAAGAGACAGAGACTCTTTTCCCAGGGTGGAAGTGACTAATACAAGGGTTATAGATCGAGTGAAGATGCACTGACTGTTTTCCCAGTGTGGAAGTGACTAATAGAAGGGGGTACAGTTCGAGTGAATAGACACAGACTGTTTTCCCAGGGTGGAAGTGACTAATAAGATCGGGTATAGATCAGGTGAAGAGTCAGAGACGTTTCCCAGGGTGTTAGGCACTAATACCAGGGGTATATTTCGAGTGAAGAGACAGAGACTGTTTTCCCAGGGTAGAAGTGACGAATTCCAGGGGGTGCAGTTTGAGTGAAGAGACAGACAATGTTTTCCCAGGGTGGAAGTCACTACCGCCATGGAGGAATGATCGAGTGCAGAGACTGAGACTGGTTTTCTAGGGTGGAAGTGACTAAAACCAGGCGGTACAGATCGAGTGAAGAGCCAGAGACTGCTTTCCCAGGGTGGAAGTGACTAATACAAGGGGAGAAAGAACGAGTGAAGAGAGAGATATTGGTTTCCCAGGGTTGAAGTGACTAATACCATTTGGTATAGATCGAGTGAAGAGATAGACTGTTTTCCCAGGGTGGAGGTGACTAATAGAAGGGGGTATGGTTCGAGTGAACAGACACAGACTGTTTTCCCAGGGTGGAAGTAACTAATAGCAGGGGGTATAGATCGAGTGCGGTGACAGAGACTGTTTTCCAGGGTGGAAGTGACTAATACCAGGGGGTATGGATTGATTGAAGAGACAGAGACTGTTTTCCCAGGGTGGAAGTGGCTAATACCAGGGGGGTATCTATCCAGTGAAGAGACAGAGACTGCTTTCACACGGTGCAATTGACTAATACAAAGGGTAAGAGATTGAGTGAACAGACAGAGACTGTTTTTCCAGGGTGGAAGTGACTAATACCATCGGGTATAGATCGAGTGAAGAGACACAGACTGTTTTCCCAGGGTGGGAGAGAATAATGCCAGGTTGTTTAGACCGAGTGAAGAGACAGAGACAGGTTTCCCAGGGTGGTAGTGAGTAATACCAGGGTTATAGTTCGACTGAAGACACCGAGACTGTATTACCAGGGCAGAAGAGACTACTACCTGGCGATATAGATCGAGTGAACATGCAGAGACTGTTTTCCCAGGCTGGAAGTCAGTAATACCATCAGGTATAGATCGAATGAAGAGGCAGAGACTGTTCTCCCAGGGTGGGAGAGAAGAATGCCAGGTTGTATAGATTGAGTGAAGAGACAGAGATAGGTTTCCCAGGGTGGAAGTGATGAATACCAAGGGTATAGTTCGAGTGAAGAGACAGAGACTGTTTTCCCAGAGTGGAAGTGACTAATACCAGGGGGTACAGATCGATTGAAGATACAGAGACAGTTTTCCCAGGGTGGGAGAGAATGATGCCAGGTTGTATAGTTCGAATGAAGAGACAGAGACTGTTTTTCCAGCGTGCAAGTGACATATACAAGGGGAGAATGAACGAGTGAAGAGAGAGATATTGGTTTCCCAGGGTTGAAGTGACTAATACCATCTGGTCTAGATAGAGTGAAGTGACAGAGACTGTTTTCCGCGGGTGGAAGTGACTAATACAAGGGGTAAATGATCGAGTAAGCGGACACAGACTGTTTTGCCAAGGGGGAAGTGACTAATACCAGGGGGTGCAGATCGAGTGAAGAGAGAGTGATTGTTTTTCCAGGGTGGAAGTGACTAATACCATTGGGTATAGATCGAGTGAAGATACAGAGAGTGTTTTCCCGGGGCGGAATTGACTAATAGCAGTGGGTACAGATCCAGTGATGAGACAGAGGCTGTTTTCCCAACGTGTAAGTAACTAATACAAGGGCCTATAGATTGAGTGAAGAGACAGAGACTGTTTTCCGAGGGTGGAAGTGACAAATTCCTTCGGGTATAGATAGAGTGAAGAAACAGTGACTGTTTTCCCCGGTGGAAGTAATTAATAACACGGGGTATAGATCGAGTGAAGAGACAGACTATTTTCCCAGGGTAGAACAGACCGATACAAGAGGGTACAGATCGAGTGAAGAGACAGAGACTGTTTTCCCAGGGTGGAAGTGACTACTAACAGGGAGGAAAGATCGAGTGCAGAGACAGATACTGTTTTTCCAGGGTGGAAGTGACTAATACAAGGGGGGAAATATCGAGTGAACAGACAGAGACTGCTTTCCAGGGTGGAAATCACTAATACCAGGGGTATAGTTCAAGTGATGAGAAAGAGACTGTTTTCCCACAGTGGAGGTGACAAATGGAAGGGGGAAAAGATCGAGTGAGCAGAAAGAGACTGCTTTCCAGGGTGGAAGTGACAAATACCTGGGGTATAGTTCGAGTGACGAGACAGAGACTGTTTTTCCAGTGTGGAAGTGACTACTACGAGGGGGTATAAATCAGGTGAATAGAAAGAGACTGTTTTCCCAGGGTGGAATTGATTAATACCTGGGTGTATAGATAGAGTGAAGGGACAGGGACTGTTTTCACAGGCTGGAAGTGACTAATACAAGGGGTTATAGATCGAGTGAAGATGCAGTGACTGTTTTCCCAAGGTGGAAGTAACTAATACCAGGGGGTATGGATCGAGTGAGGAGACAGAGACTGTTTTCCGAGGGTGGAAGTGGCTAATACCAGGAGTATACTGCGAGTGAAGAGACAGAGACTGCTTTCCAGGGTGGAAATCACTAATACCAGGGGTATAGTTCAAGTGATGACAAAGAGACTGTTTTCCCAGAGTGGAGGTGACAAATAGAAGGGGGTACAGATCGAGTGAACAGAAATAGACTGTTTTCCCAGGGTGGAAGTGACTACTACGAGGGGGTATAAATCAGGTGAATAGAAAGAGACTGTTTTCCCAGGGTGGAACTGACTGATACCAGGGGGTACAGATCGAGTGAAGAGACAAAGACTGTTTTCACAGGGTAGAAGTAACTAATAACAGGGGTAGGGATTGAGTGAAGAGACAGTGACAAGTTTCCCAGGGTGTAAGTGATTATTACAAGGGGTTACAATTCGAGTGAACAGACAGAGACTGTCTTCCCAGTGTGCAAGTGAATAACAGAAGGGGGTTTCGATCTGGTGAAGATGCAGAGACTCTTTTCCCAGGGTGGAAGTCACTACCGCCAGGGAGTAAAGATCGAGTGCAGATACAGAGACTGTTTTCACAGGGTGGGAGAGAAGAATGCCAGGTTGTATAGATTGAGTGAAGAGACAGAGATAGGTTTCCCAGGGTGGTAGTGAGTAATACCAGGGGTATAGTTCGACTGAAGACACCAAGCCTGTATTTGCAGGGTGGAAGTGACGAAAACCAGGGGGTACAGATCAAGTGAAGTGACAGAGACTGTTTACCCAGGGTGGAAGTGACTAATACAAAGGGGTATAGATCACGTGAAGAGACAGAGACTATTTTCCCCAGGGTGCAAGTGACTAATACAAGGGGGGAAATATCGAGTGAACAGACAGAGACTGCTTTCCAGGGTGGAAATCACTAATACCAGGGGTATAGTTCAAGTGATGAGAAAGAGACTGTTTTCCCACAGTGGAGGTGACAAATAGAAGGGGGTACAGATCGAGTGAACAGAAAGAGACTGTTTTCCCAGGGTGGAAGTGACTACTTCGAGGGGGTATAAATCAGGTGAATAGAAAGAGACTGTTTTCCCAGGGTGGAATTGATTAATACCAGGGTGTTTTGATCGAGTGAAGAGACAGAGACTGTTTTCCCAGGGTGCAAGTGACTAATACCTGGGTGTATAGATCGAGTGAAGGGACAGTGACTGTTTTCACAGGCTGGAAGTGACTAATACAAGGGGTTATAGATCGAGTGAAGATGCAGTGACTGTTTTCCCAGGGTGAGGTGACTAATAAGATCGGGTACAAAATCGAGTGAAGAGACAGTGACTGTTTTCCCAAGGTGGAAGTAACTAATGCCAGGTTGTTTAGATTGAGTGAAGAGACAGAGACAGGTTTCCCAGGGTGGTAGTGAGTAATACCAGGGGTATAGTTCGACTGAAGACACCAAGACTGTATTTGCAGGGTGGAAGTGACAAAAACCAGGGGGTACAGATCACGTGAAGAGACAGAGACTATTTTCCCCAGGGTGGAAGTAACTAATAACAGGGGGTATACATCGAGTGAAGAGACAGAGACTGTTTTCCCAGTGCGCAAGTGACTAATGCCAGGGGGGTATTTATCGAGTGAAGAGAGAGAGACTTTTCCCACGGTGGAAGTGACTAATACAAGGGATAAGAGATCGAGTGAACAGACATTGACTGTTTTTCCAGGGTGGAAGTGACTAATACCTGGGGGTACGGATCGATTGAAGGACAGAGTTTGTTTTCCCAGGGTGGGAGAGAATAATGCCAGGTTGTAACAGTTCGAGTGAAGAGACAGAGATAGGTTTCCCAGGTTGGAAGTGACGAATACGAGGGGTATACTTCGAGTGAGGAGACAGAGACTGTTTTCCAGGGTGGAAGTGACTAATAGAAAGGGGTATAGATCGCGTGAAGAGAGGGAGACTGTTTTCCGAGGGTGGAAGTGACTAATACCATCGGGTATAGATAGAGTGAAGAAACAGAGACTGTTTTCCCTGGGTGGAAGTGACTAATACCATTGGGTCTAGATCGAGTGAAGAGACAGACTATTTTCCCAGGGTAGAACAGGCCAATACAAGGGGGTACAGATCGAGTCAAGTGAAAGAGGCTGTTTTCCCAGGGTGGAACTGACTGATACCAGGGGTACAGATCGAGTGTAGAGACAGAGACTGTTTTCACAGGGTAGAAGTAACTAATAACAAGGGTAGGGATTGAGTGAAGAGACAGAGACAAGATTCCCAGGGTGTACGTGACTAATACCAGGAGTATACTTCGAGTGAAGAGACAGAGATAGGTTTCCCAGGTTGGAAGTGACGAATACGAGGGGTATACTTCGAGTGAGGAGACAGAGACTGTTTTCCAGGGTGGAAGTGACTAATAGAAAGGGGTATAGATCGCGTGAAGAGAGGGAGACTGTTTTCCCAGGGTGGAAGAGACTAATACCATCGGGTACAAAATCCAGTGAAGAGACAGTGACTGTTTTCCCAACGTGTAAATAACTAATACAAGGGCCTATAGATTGAGTGAAGAGACAGAGACTGTTTTCCGAGGGTGGAAGTGACTAATACCATCGGGTATAGATAGAGTGAAGAAACAGAGACTGTTTTCCCTGGTGGAAGTAATTAATAATAGGGGGTATAGATCCAGTGAAGAGACAGACTATTTTCCCAGGGTAGAACAGGCCAATACAAGGGGGTACAGATCGAGTCAAGTGAAAGAGGCTGTTTTCCCAGGGTGGAACTGACTGATACCAGGGGTACAGATCGAGTGAAGAGACAGAGACTGTTTTCACAGGGTGGAAGTGATTAATACAAGGGGTTATAGATCGAGTGAACAGACAGAGACTGTTTTCCCAGTGTGCAAGTGACTATCAGAAGGGGGTTTCGATCTGGTGAATATGCAGAGACTGTTTCCCCAGGGTGGAAGTAACTAATAACTGGGGATATAGATCAAGTGAAGAGACAGAGACTGTTTTCCCAGGTTGGATGTGACTAATACCAGGGGGTACAGATCGAGTGAACAGAAAGAGACTGTTTTCACAGGGTGGAAGTCACTACCGCCAGGGAATAAAGATCGAGTGCAGATACAGAGACTGTTTTCACAGGGTGAGAGAGAAGAATGCCAGGTTGTAGAGATTGAGTGAAGAGACAGAGATAGCTTTCCCAGGGTGGAAGTGACGAATACCAGGGATATAGTTCGAGTGAAGAGACAGAGACTGTTTTCCCAGGGTGGCTAATACAAGGGGTAAGAGATCGAGTAAACAGACAGAGACTGTTTTCCCAGGGTGGAAGTGACGAATCCCAGGGCGTGCAGATCGAGTGAAGAGACAGACACTGTTTTCCCAGGGTGGAAGTGACTAATACAAGGGGTTATAGATCGAGTGAACAGACAGAGACTGTTTTCCCAGTGTGCAAGTGACTAACAGAAGGCGGTTTCGATCTGGTGAAGATGCAGAGACTGTTTTCCCAGGGTGGAAGTGACTAATACAATCCGGTACAATATCCAGTGAACAGACAGAAACTGCTTTCCCAGGGTGCAAGTGACTAATACCAGGGGGTATGGATCAAGTGAAGAGACAGAGACTGTTTTCCCAGGGTGGGAGAGAATAATGCCAGGTCGTATAGTTCGAGTGAAGAGACAGAGACTGTTTTCCCGGGGCGGAATTGACTAATAGCACTGGGTACAGATCCAGTGACGAGACAGAGGCTACTTTCCAGGGTGGATGTAACTAATACCATCGTGTACAAACTCCAGTGAAGAGATAGTGACTGTTTTCCCAACGTGAAAATAACTAATACAAGGGCCTATAGATTGTGTGACGAGACAGAGACTGTTCTCCCAGGGTGGGAGAGAAGAATGCCAGGTTGTATAGATTGAGTGAAGAGACAGAGATAGGTTTCCCAGGGTGGAAGTGACGAATACCAGGCGTATAGTTCGAGTGAAGAGACAGAGACTCTTTTCCCAGGGTGGAAGTGACTAATACAAGGGTTATAGATCGAGTGAAGATGCACTGACTGTTTTCCCAGTGTGGAAGTGACTAATAGAAGGGGGTACAGTTCGAGTGAATAGACACAGACTGTTTTCCCAGGGTGGAAGTGACTAATAAGATCGGGTATAGATCAGGTGAAGAGTCAGAGACGTTTCCCAGGGTGTTAGGCACTAATACCAGGGGTATATTTCGAGTGAAGAGACAGAGACTGTTTTCCCAGGGTAGAAGTGACGAATCCCAGGGGGTGCAGTTTGAGTGAAGAGACAGACAATGTTTTCCCAGGGTGGAAGTCACTACCGCCATGGACGAATGATCGAGTGCAGAGACTGAGACTGGTTTTCTAGGGTGGAAGTGACTAAAACCAGGCGGTACAGATCGAGTGAAGAGCCAGAGACTGCTTTCCCAGGGTGGAAGTGACTAATACAAGGGGAGAAAGAACGAGTGAAGAGAGAGATATTGGTTTCCCAGGGTTGAAGTGACTAATACCATTTGGTATAGATCGAGTGAAGAGATAGACTGTTTTCCCAGGGTGGAGGTGACTAATAGAAGGGGGTATGGTTCGAGTGAACAGACACAGACTGTTTTCCCAGGGTGGAAGTAACTAATAGCAGGGGGTATAGATCGAGTGCGGTGACAGAGACTGTTTTCCAGGGTGGAAGTGACTAATACCAGGGGGTATGGATTGATTGAAGAGACAGAGACTGTTTTCCCAGGGTGGAAGTGGCTAATACCAGGGGGGTATCTATCCAGTGAAGAGACAGAGACTGCTTTCACACGGTGCAATTGACTAATACAAAGGGTAAGAGATTGAGTGAACAGACAGAGACTGTTTTTCCAGGGTGGAAGTGACTAATACCATCGGGTATAGATCGAGTGAAGAGACACAGACTGTTTTCCCAGGGTGGGAGAGAATAATGCCAGGTTGTTTAGACCGAGTGAAGAGACAGAGACAGGTTTCCCAGGGTGGTAGTGAGTAATACCAGGGTTATAGTTCGACTGAAGACACCGAGACTGTATTACCAGGGCAGAAGAGACTACTACCTGGCGATATAGATCGAGTGAACATGCAGAGACTGTTTTCCCAGGCTGGAAGTCAGTAATACCATCAGGTATAGATCGAATGAAGAGGCAGAGACTGTTCTCCCAGGGTGGGAGAGAAGAATGCCAGGTTGTATAGATTGAGTGAAGAGACAGAGATAGGTTTCCCAGGGTGGAAGTGATGAATACCAAGGGTATAGTTCGAGTGAAGAGACAGAGACTGTTTTCCCAGAGTGGAAGTGACTAATACCAGGGGGTACAGATCGATTGAAGATACAGAGACAGTTTTCCCAGGGTGGGAGAGAATGATGCCAGGTTGTATAGTTCGAATGAAGAGACAGAGACTGTTTTTCCAGCGTGCAAGTGACATATACAAGGGGAGAATGAACGAGTGAAGAGAGAGATATTGGTTTCCCAGGGTTGAAGTGACTAATACCATCTGGTCTAGATAGAGTGAAGTGACAGAGACTGTTTTCCGCGGGTGGAAGTGACTAATACAAGGGGTAAATGATCGAGTAAGCGGACACAGACTGTTTTGCCAAGGGGGAAGTGACTAATACCAGGGGGTGCAGATCGAGTGAAGAGAGAGTGATTGTTTTTCCAGGGTGGAAGTGACTAATACCATTGGGTATAGATCGAGTGAAGATACAGAGAGTGTTTTCCCGGGGCGGAATTGACTAATAGCAGTGGGTACAGATCCAGTGATGAGACAGAGGCTGTTTTCCCAACGTGTAAGTAACTAATACAAGGGCCTATAGATTGAGTGAAGAGACAGAGACTGTTTTCCGAGGGTGGAAGTGACAAATTCCTTCGGGTATAGATAGAGTGAAGAAACAGTGACTGTTTTCCCCGGTGGAAGTAATTAATAACACGGGGTATAGATCGAGTGAAGAGACAGACTATTTTCCCAGGGTAGAACAGACCGATACAAGAGGGTACAGATCGAGTGAAGAGACAGAGACTGTTTTCCCAGGGTGGAAGTGACTACTAACAGGGAGGAAAGATCGAGTGCAGAGACAGATACTGTTTTTCCAGGGTGGAAGTGACTAATACAAGGGGGGAAATATCGAGTGAACAGACAGAGACTGCTTTCCAGGGTGGAAATCACTAATACCAGGGGTATAGTTCAAGTGATGAGAAAGAGACTGTTTTCCCACAGTGGAGGTGACAAATGGAAGGGGGTACAGATCGAGTGAGCAGAAAGAGACTGCTTTCCAGGGTGGAAGTGACAAATACCTGGGGTATAGTTCGAGTGACGAGACAGAGACTGTTTTTCCGGTGAGGAAGTGACTACTACGAGGGGGTATAAATCAGGTGAATAGAAAGAGACTGTTTTCCCAGGGTAGAATTGATTAATACCTGGGTGTATAGATAGAGTGAAGGGACAGGGACTGTTTTCACAGGCTGGAAGTGACTAATACAAGGGGTTATAGATCGAGTGAAGATGCAGTGACTGTTTTCCCAAGGTGGAAGTAACTAATACCAGGGGGTATGGATCGAGTGAGGAGACAGAGACTGTTTTCCGAGGGTGGAAGTGGCTAATACCAGGAGTATACTGCGAGTGAAGAGACAGAGACTGTTTTCCCAGGGTGGAAGTGACTACTAACAGGGAGGAAAGATCGAGTGCAGAGACAGATACTGTTTTTCCAGGGTGGAAGTGACTAATACAAGGGGGGAAATATCGAGTGAACAGACAGAGACTGCTTTCCAGGGTGGAAATCACTAATACCAGGGGTATAGTTCAAGTGATGAGAAAGAGACTGTTTTCCCACAGTGGAGGTGACAAATGGAAGGGGGTACAGATCGAGTGAGCAGAAAGAGACTGCTTTCCAGGGTGGAAGTGACAAATACCTGGGGTATAGTTCGAGTGATGAGACAGAGACTGTTTTTCCGGTGTGGAAGTGACTACTACGAGGGGGTATAAATCAGGTGAATAGAAAGACACTGTTTTCCCAGGGTGGAATTGATTAATACCTGGGTGTATAGATAGAGTGAAGGGACAGAGACTGTTTTCACAGGCTGGAAGTGACTAATACAAGGGGTTATAGATCGAGTGAAGATGCAGTGACTGTTTTCCCAGGGTGGATGTAACTAATACCAGGGGATATAGATCGAGTGAAGAGACAGAGACTGTTTTTCCAGGGTGAAAGTGATTAAAACCAGGGGGTATAGATCGAGTGAAGGGACAGAGACTGCTTTCACAGGCTGGAAGTGACTAATACAAGGGGTTATGGATCGAGTGAAGATGCAGTGACTGTTTTCCCAGGGTGAGGTGACTAATAAGATCGGGTACAAAATCGAGTGAAGAGACAGTGACTGTTTTCCCACGGTGGAAGTAACTAATGCCAGGTTGTTTAGATTGAGTGAAGAGACAGAGACAGGTTTCCCAGGGTGGTAGTGAGTAATACCAGGGGTATAGTTCGACTGAAGACACCAAGACTGTATTTGCAGGGTGGAAGTGACGAAAACCAGGGGGTACAGATCAAGTGAAGTGACAGAGACTGTTTACCCAGGGTGGAAGTGACTAATACAAAGGGGTATAGATTACGTGAAGAGACAGAGAATATTTTCCCCAGGGTGGAAGTAACTAATAACAGGGGGTATACATCGAGTGAAGAGACAGAGACTGTTTTCCCAGTGCGCAAGTGACTAATGCCAGGGGGGTATTTATCGAGTGAAGAGAGAGAGACTTTTCCCACGGTGGAAGTGACTAATACAAGGGATAAGAGATCGAGTGAACAGACATTGACTGTTTTTCCAGGGTGGAAGTGACTAATACCTGGGGGTACGGATCGATTGAAGGACAGAGTTTGTTTTCCCAGGGTGGGAGAGAATAATGCCAGGTTGTAACAGTTCGAGTGAAGAGACAGAGATAGGTTTCCCAGGTTGGAAGTGACGAATACGAGGGGTATACTTCGAGTGAGGAGACAGAGACTGTTTTCCAGGGTGGAAGTGACTAATAGAAAGGGGTATAGATCGCGTGAAGAGAGGGAGACTGTTTTCCGAGGGTGGAAGTGACTAATACCATCGGGTATAGATAGAGTGAAGAAACAGAGACTGTTTTCCCTGGGTGGAAGTGACTAATACCATTGGGTCTAGATCGAGTGAAGAGACAGACTATTTTCCCAGGGTAGAACAGGCCAATACAAGGGGGTACAGATCGAGTCAAGTGAAAGAGGCTGTTTTCCCAGGGTGGAACTGACTGATACCAGGGGTACAGATCGAGTGTAGAGACAGAGACTGTTTTCACAGGGTAGAAGTAACTAATAACAAGGGTAGGGATTGAGTGAAGAGACAGAGACAAGATTCCCAGGGTGTACGTGACTAATACCAGGAGTATATTTCGAGTGAAGAGACAGAGATAGGTTTCCCAGGTTGGAAGTGACGAATACGAGGGGTATACTTCGAGTGAGGAGACAGAGACTGTTTTCCAGGGTGGAAGTGACTAATAGAAAGGGGTATAGATCGCGTGAAGAGAGGGAGACTGTTTTCCCAGGGTGGAAGAGACTAATACCATCGGGTACAAAATCCAGTGAAGAGACAGTGACTGTTTTCCCAACGTGTAAATAACTAATACAAGGGCCTATAGATTGAGTGAAGAGACAGAGACTGTTTTCCGAGGGTGGAAGTGACTAATACCATCGGGTATAGATAGAGTGAAGAAACAGAGACTGTTTTCCCTGGTGGAAGTAATTAATAATAGGGGGTATAGATCCAGTGAAGAGACAGACTATTTTCCCAGGGTAGAACAGGCCAATACAAGGGGGTACAGATCGAGTCAAGTGAAAGAGGCTGTTTTCCCAGGGTGGAACTGACTGATACCAGGGGTACAGATCGAGTGAAGAGACAGAGACTGTTTTCACAGGGTGGAAGTGATTAATACAAGGGGTTATAGATCGAGTGAACAGACAGAGACTGTTTTCCCAGTGTGCAAGTGACTATCAGAAAGGGGTTTCGATCTGGTGAATATGCAGAGACTGTTTCCCCAGGGTGGAAGTAACTAATAACTGGGGATATAGATCAAGTGAAGAGACAGAGACTGTTTTCCCAGGTTGGATGTGACTAATACCAGGGGGTACAGATCGAGTGAACAGAAAGAGACTGTTTTCACAGGGTGGAAGTCACTACCGCCAGGGAATAAAGATCGAGTGCAGATACAGAGACTGTTTTCACAGGGTGAGAGAGAAGAATGCCAGGTTGTAGAGATTGAGTGAAGAGACAGAGATAGCTTTCCCAGGGTGGAAGTGACGAATACCAGGGATATAGTTCGAGTGAAGAGACAGAGACTGTTTTCCCAGGGTGGCTATACAAGGGGTAAGAGATCGAGTAAACAGACAGAGACTGTTTTCCCAGGGTGGAAGTGACGAATCCCAGGGCGTGCAGATCGAGTGAAGAGACAGACACTGTTTTCCCAGGGTGGAAGTGACTAATACAAGGGGTTATAGATCGAGTGAACAGACAGAGACTGTTTTCCCAGTGTGCAAGTGACTAACAGAAGGGGGTTTCGATCTGGTGAAGATGCAGAGACTGTTTTCCCAGGGTGGAAGTGACTAATACAATCCGGTACAATATCCAGTGAACAGACAGAGACAGGTTTCCCAGGGTGCAAGTGACTAATACCAGGGGTATAGTTCGACTGAAGACACAGACACTCTTTTACCAGGGTGGAATTGACGAAAACCAGGGGGGACAGATCAAGTGAAGTGACAGAGACTGTTTTCCCAGGGTGGAAGTGATTAATAGAAAGGGGTGTGGATCGCGTGTAGAGAGAGAGAGACTGTTTTACCAGGGTGGAAGTGACAAAAACCGGGGATTACAGATCGATTGAAGAGACAGAGTCTGTTTTCCCAGGGTGGGAGAGAATAATGCCAGGTCGTATAGTTCGAGTGAAGAGACAGAGACTGTTTTCCCGGGGCGGAATTGACTAATAGCACTGGGTACAGATCCAGTGACGAGACAGAGGCTACTTTCCAGGGTGGATGTAACTAATACCATCGTGTACAAACTCCAGTGAAGAGATAGTGACTGTTTTCCCAACGTGAAAATAACTAATACAAGGGCCTATAGATTGTGTGACGAGACAGAGACTGTTCTCCCAGGGTGGGAGAGAAGAATGCCATTTTGTATAGATTGAGTGAAGTGACAGAGATAGGTTTCCCAGGGTGGAAGTGACGAATACCAGGCGTATAGTTCGAGTGAAGAGACAGAGACTCTTTTCCCAGGGTGGAAGTGACTAATACAAGGGTTATAGATCGAGTGAAGATGCACTGACTGTTTTCCCAGTGTGGAAGTGACTAATAGAAGGGGGTACAGTTCGAGTGAATAGACACAGACTGTTTTCCCAGGGTGGAAGTGACTAATAAGATCGGGTATAGATCAGGTGAAGAGTCAGAGACGTTTCCCAGGGTGTTAGGCACTAATACCAGGGATATATTTCGAGTGAAGAGACAGAGACTGTTTTCCCAGGGTAGAAGTGACGAATCCCAGGGGGTGCAGTTTGAGTGAAGAGACAGACAATGTTTTCCCAGGGTGGAAGTCACTACCGCCATGGAGGAATGATCGAGTGCAGAGACTGAGACTGGTTTTCTAGGGTGGAAGTGACTAAAACCAGGCGGTACAGATCGAGTGAAGAGCCAGAGACTGCTTTCCCAGGGTGGAAGTGACTAATACAAGGGGAGAAAGAACGAGTGAAGAGAGAGATATTGGTTTCCCAGGGTTGAAGTGACTAATACCATTTGGTATAGATCGAGTGAAGAGATAGACTGTTTTCCCAGGGTGGAGGTGACTAATAGAAGGGGGTATGGTTCGAGTGAACAGACACAGACTGTTTTCCCAGGGTGGAAGTAACTAATAGCAGGGGGTATAGATCGAGTGCGGTGACAGAGACTGTTTTCCAGGGTGGAAGTGACTAATACCAGGGGGTATGGATTGATTGAAGAGACAGAGACTGTTTTCCCAGGGTGGAAGTGGCTAATACCAGGGGGGTATCTATCCAGTGAAGAGACAGAGACTGCTTTCACACGGTGCAATTGACTAATACAAAGGGTAAGAGATTGAGTGAACAGACAGAGACTGTTTTTCCAGGGTGGAAGTGACTAATACCATCGGGTATAGATCGAGTGAAGAGACACAGACTGTTTTCCCAGGGTGGGAGAGAATAATGCCAGGTTGTTTAGACCGAGTGAAGAGACAGAGACAGGTTTCCCAGGGTGGTAGTGAGTAATACCAGGGTTATAGTTCGACTGAAGACACCGAGACTGTATTACCAGGGCAGAAGAGACTACTACCTGGCGATATAGATCGAGTGAACATGCAGAGACTGTTTTCCCAGGCTGGAAGTCAGTAATACCATCAGGTATAGATCGAATGAAGAGGCAGAGACTGTTCTCCCAGGGTGGGAGAGAAGAATGCCAGGTTGTATAGATTGAGTGAAGAGACAGAGATAGGTTTCCCAGGGTGGAAGTGATGAATACCAAGGGTATAGTTCGAGTGAAGAGACAGAGACTGTTTTCCCAGAGTGGAAGTGACTAATACCAGGGGGTACAGATCGATTGAAGATACAGAGACAGTTTTCCCAGGGTGGGAGAGAATGATGCCAGGTTGTATAGTTCGAATGAAGAGACAGAGACTGTTTTTCCAGCGTGCAAGTGACATATACAAGGGGAGAATGAACGAGTGAAGAGAGAGATATTGGTTTCCCAGGGTTGAAGTGACTAATACCATCTGGTCTAGATAGAGTGAAGTGACAGAGACTGTTTTCCGCGGGTGGAAGTGAC
Source organism: Hemitrygon akajei (assembly GCF_048418815.1). NCBI lineage: Eukaryota > Metazoa > Chordata > Chondrichthyes > Myliobatiformes > Dasyatidae > Hemitrygon > Hemitrygon akajei. Next base: position 2,000,184 of record NW_027331949.1, read on the forward strand.
TAATACAAGGGGTAAATGATCGAGTAAGCGGACACAGACTGTTTTGCCAAGGGGGAAGTGACTAATACCAGGGGTATAGTTCGAGTGATGAGACAGAGACTGTTTTTCCGGTGTGGAAGTGACTACTACGAGGGGGTATAAATCAGGTGAATAGAAAGACACTGTTTTCCCAGGGTGGAATTGATTAATACCTGGGTGTATAGATAGAGTGAAGGGACAGAGACTGTTTTCACAGGCTGGAAGTGACTAATACCATTGGGTCTAGATCGAGTGAAGAGACAGACTATTTTCCCAGGGTAGAACAGGCCAATACAAGGGGGTACAGATCGAGTCAAGTGAAAGAGGCTGTTTTCCCAGGGTGGAACTGACTGATACCAGGGGTACAGATCGAGTGTAGAGACAGAGACTGTTTTCACAGGGTAGAAGTAACTAATAACAAGGGTAGGGATTGAGTGAAGAGACAGAGACAAGATTCCCAGGGTGTACGTGACTAATACCAGGAGTATACTTCGAGTGAAGAGACAGAGATAGGTTTCCCAGGTTGGAAGTGACGAATACGAGGGGTATACTTCGAGTGAGGAGACAGAGACTGTTTTCCAGGGTGGAAGTGACTAATAGAAAGGGGTATAGATCGCGTGAAGAGAGGGAGACTGTTTTCCCAGGGTGGAAGAGACTAATACCATCGGGTACAAAATCCAGTGAAGAGACAGTGACTGTTTTCCCAACGTGTAAATAACTAATACAAGGGCCTATAGATTGAGTGAAGAGACAGAGACTGTTTTCCGAGGGTGGAAGTAATTAATAATAGGGGGTATAGATCCAGTGAAGAGACAGACTATTTTCCCAGGGTAGAACAGGCCAATACAAGGGGGTACAGATCGAGTCAAGTGAAAGAGGCTGTTTTCCCAGGGTGGAACTGACTGATACCAGGGGTACAGATCGAGTGAAGAGACAGAGACTGTTTTCACAGGGTGGAAGTGATTAATACAAGGGGTTATAGATCGAGTGAACAGACAGAGACTGTTTTCCCAGTGTGCAAGTGACTATCAGAAGGGGGTTTCGATCTGGTGAATATGCAGAGACTGTTTCCCCAGGGTGGAAGTAACTAATAACTGGGGATATAGATCAAGTGAAGAGACAGAGACTGTTTTCCCAGGTTGGATGTGACTAATACCAGGGGGTACAGATCGAGTGAACAGAAAGAGACTGTTTTCACAGGGTGGAAGTCACTACCGCCAGGGAATAAAGATCGAGTGCAGATACAGAGACTGTTTTCACAGGGTGAGAGAGAAGAATGCCAGGTTGTAGAGATTGAGTGAAGAGACAGAGATAGCTTTCCCAGGGTGGAAGTGACGAATACCAGGGATATAGTTCGAGTGAAGAGACAGAGACTGTTTTCCCAGGGTGGCTAATACAAGGGGTAAGAGATCGAGTAAACAGACAGAGACTGTTTTCCCAGGGTGGAAGTGACGAATCCCAGGGCGTGCAGATCGAGTGAAGAGACAGACACTGTTTTCCCAGGGTGGAAGTGACTAATACAAGGGGTTATAGATCGAGTGAACAGACAGAGACTGTTTTCCCAGTGTGCAAGTGACTAACAGAAGGGGGTTTCGATCTGGTGAAGATGCAGAGACTGTTTTCCCAGGGTGGAAGTGACTAATACAATCCGGTACAATATCCAGTGAACAGACAGAAACTGCTTTCCCAGGGTGCAAGTGACTAATACCAGGGGGTATGGATCAAGTGAAGAGACAGAGACTGTTTTCCCAGGGAGGGAGAGAATAATGCCAGGTTGTTTAGATCGAGTGAAGAGACAGAGACAGGTTTCCCAGGGTGGAAGTGAGTAATACCAGGGGGGACAGATCAAGTGAAGAGACCGAGACTGTTTTCCCAGGGTGGGAGAGAATAATGCCAGGTCGTATAGTTCGAGTGAAGAGACAGAGACTGTTTTCCCGGTGCGGAATTGACTAATAGCACTGGGTACAGATCCAGTGACGAGACAGAGGCTACTTTCCAGGGTGGATGTAACTAATACCATCGTGTACAAACTCCAGTGAAGAGATAGTGACTGTTTTCCCAACGTGAAAATAACTAATACAAGGGCCTATAGATTGTGTGACGAGACAGAGACTGTTCTCCCAGGGTGGGAGAGAAGAATGCCAGGTTGTATAGATTGAGTGAAGAGACAGAGATAGGTTTCCCAGGGTGGAAGTGACGAATACCAGGCGTATAGTTCGAGTGAAGAGACAGAGACTCTTTTCCCAGGGTGGAAGTGACTAATACAAGGGTTATAGATCGAGTGAAGATGCACTGACTGTTTTCCCAGTGTGGAAGTGACTAATAGAAGGGGGTACAGTTCGAGTGAATAGACACAGACTGTTTTCCCAGGGTGGAAGTGACTAATAAGATCGGGTATAGATCAGGTGAAGAGTCAGAGACGTTTCCCAGGGTGTTAGGCACTAATACCAGGGGTATATTTCGAGTGAAGAGACAGAGACTGTTTTCCCAGGGTAGAAGTGACGAATCCCAGGGGGTGCAGTTTGAGTGAAGAGACAGACAATGTTTTCCCAGGGTGGAAGTCACTACCGCCATGGACGAATGATCGAGTGCAGAGACTGAGACTGGTTTTCTAGGGTGGAAGTGACTAAAACCAGGCGGTACAGATCGAGTGAAGAGCCAGAGACTGCTTTCCCAGGGTGGAAGTGACTAATACAAGGGGAGAAAGAACGAGTGAAGAGAGAGATATTGGTTTCCCAGGGTTGAAGTGACTAATACCATTTGGTATAGATCGAGTGAAGAGATAGACTGTTTTCCCAGGGTGGAGGTGACTAATAGAAGGGGGTATGGTTCGAGTGAACAGACACAGACTGTTTTCCCAGGGTGGAAGTAACTAATAGCAGGGGGTATAGATCGAGTGCGGTGACAGAGACTGTTTTCCAGGGTGGAAGTGACTAATACCAGGGGGTATGGATTGATTGAAGAGACAGAGACTGTTTTCCCAGGGTGGAAGTGGCTAATACCAGGGGGGTATCTATCCAGTGAAGAGACAGAGACTGCTTTCACACGGTGCAATTGACTAATACAAAGGGTAAGAGATTGAGTGAACAGACAGAGACTGTTTTTCCAGGGTGGAAGTGACTAATACCATCGGGTATAGATCGAGTGAAGAGACACAGACTGTTTTCCCAGGGTGGGAGAGAATAATGCCAGGTTGTTTAGACCGAGTGAAGAGACAGAGACAGGTTTCCCAGGGTGGTAGTGAGTAATACCAGGGTTATAGTTCGACTGAAGACACCGAGACTGTATTACCAGGGCAGAAGAGACTACTACCTGGCGATATAGATCGAGTGAACATGCAGAGACTGTTTTCCCAGGCTGGAAGTCAGTAATACCATCAGGTATAGATCGAATGAAGAGGCAGAGACTGTTCTCCCAGGGTGGGAGAGAAGAATGCCAGGTTGTATAGATTGAGTGAAGAGACAGAGATAGGTTTCCCAGGGTGGAAGTGATGAATACCAAGGGTATAGTTCGAGTGAAGAGACAGAGACTGTTTTCCCAGAGTGGAAGTGACTAATACCAGGGGGTACAGATCGATTGAAGATACAGAGACAGTTTTCCCAGGGTGGGAGAGAATGATGCCAGGTTGTATAGTTCGAATGAAGAGACAGAGACTGTTTTTCCAGCGTGCAAGTGACATATACAAGGGGAGAATGAACGAGTGAAGAGAGAGATATTGGTTTCCCAGGGTTGAAGTGACTAATACCATCTGGTCTAGATAGAGTGAAGTGACAGAGACTGTTTTCCGCGGGTGGAAGTGACTAATACAAGGGGTAAATGATCGAGTAAGCGGACACAGACTGTTTTGCCAAGGGGGAAGTGACTAATACCAGGGGGTGCAGATCGAGTGAAGAGAGAGTGATTGTTTTTCCAGGGTGGAAGTGACTAATACCATTGGGTATAGATCGAGTGAAGATACAGAGAGTGTTTTCCCGGGGCGGAATTGACTAATAGCAGTCGGTACAGATCCAGTGATGAGACAGAGGCTGTTTTCCCAACGTGTAAGTAACTAATACAAGGGCCTATAGATTGAGTGAAGAGACAGAGACTGTTTTCCGAGGGTGGAAGTGACAAATTCCTTCGGGTATAGATAGAGTGAAGAAACAGTGACTGTTTTCCCCGGTGGAAGTAATTAATAACACGGGGTATAGATCGAGTGAAGAGACAGACTATTTTCCCAGGGTAGAACAGACCGATACAAGAGGGTACAGATCGAGTGAAGAGACAGAGACTGTTTTCCCAGGGTGGAAGTGACTACTAACAGGGAGGAAAGATCGAGTGCAGAGACAGATACTGTTTTTCCAGGGTGGAAGTGACTAATACAAGGGGGGAAATATCGAGTGAACAGACAGAGACTGCTTTCCAGGGTGGAAATCACTAATACCAGGGGTATAGTTCAAGTGATGAGAAAGAGACTGTTTTCCCACAGTGGAGGTGACAAATGGAAGGGGGTACAGATCGAGTGAGCAGAAAGAGACTGCTTTCCAGGGTGGAAGTGACAAATACCTGGGGTATAGTTCGAGTGACGAGACAGAGACTGTTTTTCCGGTGAGGAAGTGACTACTACGAGGGGGTATAAATCAGGTGAATAGAAAGAGACTGTTTTCCCAGGGTAGAATTGATTAATACCTGGGTGTATAGATAGAGTGAAGGGACAGGGACTGTTTTCACAGGCTGGAAGTGACTAATACAAGGGGTTATAGATCGAGTGAAGATGCAGTGACTGTTTTCCCAAGGTGGAAGTAACTAATACCAGGGGGTATGGATCGAGTGAGGAGACAGAGACTGTTTTCCGAGGGTGGAAGTGGCTAATACCAGGAGTATACTGCGAGTGACGAGACAGAGACTGCTTTCCAGGGTGGAAATCACTAATACCAGGGGTATAGTTCAAGTGATGACAAAGAGACTGTTTTCCCAGAGTGGAGGTGACAAATAGAAGGGGGTACAGATCGAGTGAACAGAAATAGACTGTTTTCCCAGGGTGGAAGTGACTACTACGAGGGGGTATAAATCAGGTGAATAGAAAGAGACTGTTTTCCCAGGGTGGAATTGATTAATACCTGGGTGTATAGATAGAGTGAAGGGACAGGGACTGTTTTCACAGGCTGGAAGTGACTAATACAAGGGGTTATAGATCGAGTGAAGATGCAGTGACTGTTTTCCCAAGGTGGAAGTAACTAATACCAGGGGGTATGGATCGAGTGAGGAGACAGAGACTGTTTTCCGAGGGTGGAAGTGGCTAATACCAGGAGTATACTTCGAGTGAAGAGACAGAGACTGTTTTCACAGGGTGCAACTAACTAATACAAAGGGTAAGAGATCGAGTGAACAGACAGAGACTGCTTTCCAGGGTGGAAATCACTAATACCAGGGATATAGTCAAGTGATGACAAAGAGACTGTTTTCCCACAGCGGAGGTGACAAATAGAAGGGGGTACAGATCGAGGGAACAGAAAGAGACTGTTTTCCCAGGGTGGAAGTGACTACTTCGAGGGGGTATAAATCAGGTGAATAGAAAGAGACTGTTTTCCAAGGGTGGAATTGATAAATACCAGGGTGTTTTGATCGAGTGAAGAGACAGAGACTGTTTTCCCAGGGTGCAAGTGACTAATACCTGGGTGTATAGATCGAGTGAAGGGACAGTGACTGTTTTCACAGGCTGGAAGTGACTAATACAAGGGGTTATAGATCGAGTGAAGATGCAGTGACTGTTTTCCCAGGGTGAGGTGACTAATAAGATCGGGTAGAAAATCGAGTGAAGAGACAGTGACTGTTTTCCCAAGGTGGAAGTAACTAATGCCAGGGGGTATGGATCGATTGAAGAGACAGAGACTGTTTTCCGAGGGTGGAAGTGGCTAATACCAGGAGTATACTTCGAGTGAAGAGACAGAGACTGTTTTCACAGGGTGGAACTGACTAATACAAAAGGGTAAGAGATCGAGTGAACAGACAGAGACTGTTTTTCCAGGGTGGAAGTGACTAATACCATCGGGTGTAGATCGAGTGAAGAGACGGACTGTTTTTCCAGGGTAGAACTGACCAATACAAGGGGGAACAGATCGAGTGATGTGACAGAGGCTGTTTTACCTGGGTGGAAGTGCCTAATACCATTGGGTATAGATCGAGTGAAGATACAGAGGCTGTTTTCCTGGGGCGGAATTGACTAATAGCAGTGGGTAAAGATGCAGTGATGAGACAAGAAGCTGTTTTCCAGGGTGGACGTAACTAATACCATCGGGTACAAAATCCAGTGAAGAGACAGTGACTGTTTTCCCAACGTGTAAGTAACTAATACAAGGGCCTATAGATTGAGTGAAGAGACAGAGACTGTTTTCCGAGGGTGGAAGTGACAAATTCCTTCGGGTATAGATAGAGTGAAGAAACAGTGACTGTTTTCCCCGGTGGAAGTAATTAATAACACGGGGTATAGATCGAGTGAAGAGACAGACTATTTTCCCAGGGTAGAACAGACCGATACAAGAGGGTACAGATCGAGTGAAGAGACAGAGACTGTTTTCCCAGGGTGGAAGTGACTACTAACAGGGAGGAAAGATCGAGTGCAGAGACAGATACTGTTTTTCCAGGGTGGAAGTGACTAATACAAGGGGGGAAATATCGAGTGAACAGACAGAGACTGCTTTCCAGGGTGGAAATCACTAATACCAGGGGTATAGTTCAAGTGATGAGAAAGAGACTGTTTTCCCACAGTGGAGGTGACAAATGGAAGGGGGTACAGATCGAGTGAGCAGAAAGAGACTGCTTTCCAGGGTGGAAGTGACAAATACCTGGGGTATAGTTCGAGTGATGAGACAGAGACTGTTTTTCCGGTGTGGAAGTGACTACTACGAGGGGGTATAAATCAGGTGAATAGAAAGACACTGTTTTCCCAGGGTGGAATTGATTAATACCTGGGTGTATAGATAGAGTGAAGGGACAGAGACTGTTTTCACAGGCTGGAAGTGACTAATACAAGGGGTTATAGATCGAGTGAAGATGCAGTGACTGTTTTCCCAAGGTGGAAGTAACTAATACCAGGGGGTATGGATCGAGTGAGGAGACAGAGACTGTTTTCCGAGGGTGGAAGTGGCTAATACCAGGAGTATACTTCGAGTGAAGAGACAGAGACTGTTTTCACAGGGTGCAACTAACTAATACAAAGGGTAAGAGATCGAGTGAACAGACAGAGACTGCTTTCCAGGGTGGAAATCACTAATACCAGGGATATAGTCAAGTGATGACAAAGAGACTGTTTTCCCACAGCGGAGGTGACAAATAGAAGGGGGTACAGATCGAGGGAACAGAAAGAGACTGTTTTCCCAGTGTGGAAGTGACTACTTCGAGGGGGTATAAATCAGGTGAATAGAAAGAGACTGTTTTCCCAGGGTGGAATTGATTAATACCAGGGTGTTTTGATCGAGTGAAGAGACAGAGACTGTTTTCCCAGGGTGCAAGTGACTAATACCTGGGTGTATAGATCGAGTGAAGGGACAGTGACTGCTTTCACAGGCTGGAAGTGACTAATACAAGGGGTTATAGATCGAGTGAAGATGCAGTGACTGTTTTCCCAGGGTGAGGTGACTAATAAGATCGGGTACAAAATTGAGTGAAGAGACAGCGACTGTTTTCCCAAGGTGGAAGTAACTAATGCCAGGTTGTTTAGATTGAGTGAAGAGATAGAGACAGGTTTCCCAGGGTGGTAGTGAGTAATACCAGGGGTATAGTTCGACTGAAGACACCAAGACTGTATTTGCAGGGTGGAAGTGACGAAAACCAGGGGGTACAGATCAAGTGAAGTGACAGAGACTGTTTACCCAGGGTGGAAGTGACTAATACAAAGGGGTATAGATCACGTGAAGAGACAGAGACTATTTTCCCCAGGGTGGAAGTAAATAATAACAGGGGGTATACATCGAGTGAAGAGACAGAGACTGTTTTCCCAGTGCGGAAGTGACTAATGCCAGGGGGTATTTATCGAGTGAAGAGAGAGAGACTTTTCCCACGGTGGAAGTGACTAATACAAGGGATAAGAGATCGAGTGAACAGACATTGACTGTTTTTCCAGGGTGGAAGTGACTAATACCTGGGGGTACGGATCGATTGAAGGACAGAGTTTGTTTTCCCAGGGTGGGAGAGAATAATGACAGGTTGTAAAGTTCGAGTGAAGAGACAGAGATAGGTTTCCCAGGTTGGAAGTGACGAATACGAGGGGTATACTTCGAGTGAGGAGACAGAGACTGTTTTCCAGGGTGGAAGTGACTAATAGAAAGGGGTATAGATCGCGTGAAGAGAGGGAGACTGTTTTCCCAGGGTGGAAGTGACTAATACCATCGGGTATAGATAGAGTGAAGAAACAGAGACTGTTCTCCCTGGTGGAAGTAATTAATAATAGGGGGTATAGATCCAGTGAAGAGACAGACTATTTTCCCAGGGTAGAACAGACCAATACAAGGGGGTACAGATCGAGTCAAGTGAAAGAGGCTGTTTTCCCAGGGTGGAACTGACTGATACCAGGGGTACAGATCGAGTGAAGAGACAGAGACTGTTTTCACAGGGTAGAAGTAACTAATAACAAGGGTAGGGATTGAGTGAAGAGACAGAGACAAGATTCCCAGGGTGTACGTGACTAATACCAGGAGTATACTTCGAGTGAAGAGACAGAGACTGTTTTCACAGGGTGGAAGTGATTAATACAAGGGGTTATAGATCGAGTGAACAGACAGAGACTGTTTTCCCAGTGTGCAAGTGACTATCAGAAGGGGGTTTCGATCTGGTGAATATGCAGAGACTGTTTCCCCAGGGTGGAAGTAACTCATAACTGGGGATACAGATCAAGTGAAGAGACAGAGACTGTTTTCCCAGGTTGGAGGTGACTAATACCAGGGGGTACAGATCGAGTGAACAGAAAGAGACTGTTTTCACAGGGTGGAAGTCACTACCGCCAGGGAATAAAGATCGAGTGCAGATACAGAGACTGTTTTCACAGGGTGAGAGAGAAGAATGCCAGGTTGTAGAGATTGAGTGAAGAGACAGAGATAGGTTTCCCAGGGTGGAAGTGACGAATAACAGGGATATAGTTCGAGTGAAGAGACAGAGACTGTTTTCCCAGGGTGGCTAATACAAGGGGTAAGAGATCGAGTAAACAGACAGAGACTGTTTTCCCAGGGTGGAAGTGACGAATCCCAGGGGGTGCAGATCGAGTGAAGAGACAGACACTGTTTTCCCAGTGTGGAAGTGACGAATACCAGGGATATAGTTCGAGTGAAGAGACAGAGACTGTTTTCCCAGGTTGGAGGTGACTAATACCAGGGGGTACAGATCGAGTGAACAGAAAGAGACTGTTTTCACAGGGTGGAAGTCACTACCGCCAGGGAATAAAGATCGAGTGCAGATACAGAGACTGTTTTCACAGGGTGAGAGAGAAGAATGCCAGGTTGTAGAGATTGAGTGAAGAGACAGAGATAGGTTTCCCAGGGTGGAAGTGACGAATACCAGGGATATAGTTCGAGTGAAGAGACAGAGACTGTTTTCCCAGGGTGGCTAATACAAGGGGTAAGAGATCGAGTAAACAGACAGAGACTGTTTTCCCAGGGTGGAAGTGACGAATCCCAGGGGGTGCAGATCGAGTGAAGAGACAGACACTGTTTTCCCAGGGTGGAAGTTACTAATACAAGGGGTTATAGATCGAGTGAACAGACAGAGACTGTTTTCCCAGTGTGCAAGTGACTAACAGAAGGGGGTTTCGATCTGGTGAAGATGCAGAGACTGTTTTCCCAGGGTGGAAGTGACTAATACAATCCGGTACAATATCCAGTGAACAGACAGAAACTGCTTTCCCAGGGTGCAAGTGACTAATACCTGGGTGCATAGATCGAGTGAAGGGACAGAGATTATTTTCCCAGGGTGGAAGTGACTAATACAAGGGGTTATAGATCGAGTGAAGATGCAGTGACTGTTTTCCCAGTGTGGAAGTGACTAATACGATCGGGTACAATATCGAGTGAAGAGACAGAGACTGTTTTCCCAGGGTGGAAGTAACTAATACCAGGGGGTATGGATCAAGTGAAGAGACAGAGACTGTTTTCCCAGGGAGGGAGAGAATAATGCCAGGTTGTTTAGATCGAGTGAAGAGACAGAGACAGGTTTCCCAGGGTGGAAGTGAGTAATACCAGGGGTATAGTTCGACTGACGACACAGACACTCTTTTACCAGGGTGGAATTGACGAAAACCAGGGGGGACAGATCAAGTGAAGTGACAGAGACTGTTTTCCCAGGGTGGAAGTGATTAATAGAAAGGGGTGTGGATCGCGTGTAGAGAGAGAGAGAGACTGTTTTACCAGGGTGGAAGTGACAAAAACCGGGGATTACAGATCGATTGAAGAGACAGAGTCTGTTTTCCCAGGGTGGGAGAGAATAATGCCAGGTCGTATAGTTCGAGTGAAGAGACAGAGACTGTTTTCCCGGGGCGGAATTGACTAATAGCACTGGGTACAGATCCAGTGACGAGACAGAGGCTGCTTTCCAGGGTGGATGTAACTAATACCATCGGGTACAAACTCCAGTGAAGAGATAGTGACTGTTTTCCCAACGTGAAAATAACTAATACAAGGGCCTATAGATTGTGTGACGAGACAAAGACTGTTCTCCCAGGGTGGGAGAGAAGAATGCCAGTTTGTATAGATTGAGTGAAGAGACAGAGATAGGTTTCCCAGGGTGGAAGTGATGAATACCAGGCGTATAGTTCGAGTGAAGAGACAGAGACTCTTTTCCCAGGGTGGAAGTGACTAATACAAGGGCTATAGATCGAGTGAAGATGCAGTGACTGTTTTCCCAGTGTGGAAGTGACTAATAGAAGGGGGTACAGTTCGAGTGAATAGACACAGACTGTTTTCCCAGGGTGGAAGTGACTAATAAGATCGGGTATAGATCAGGTGAAGAGTCAGAGACGTTTCCCAGGGTGTTAGGCACTAATACCAGGGATATATTTCGAGTGAAGAGACAGAGACTGTTTTTCCAGGGTGGAAGTGACTAATACCATCGGGTATAGTTCGAGTGAAGAGACAGACTGTTTCTCCAGGGTAGAACTGACCAATACAAAGAGGTACAGATCGAGTGATGTGACAGACACTGTTTTCCCAGGGTGGAAGTGACTACTAACAGGGAGGAAAGAACGACTGCAGAGACAGAGACTGTTTTTCCAGGGTGAAAGTGATTAAACCCAGGGGTTATAGATTGAGTGAATAGACAGAGACTTTTTCCCAGGGTGCAAGTGACTAATACAAGGGGGGAAATATCGAGTGAACAGACAGAGACTGCTTACCCAGGGTGGAAGTGACTAATACAAAGGGGTATAGATCACGTGAAGAGACAGAGACTATTTTCCCCAGGGTGGAAGTAACTAATAACAGGGGGTATACATCGAGTGAAGAGACAGAGACTGTTTTCCCAGTGCGCAAGTGACTAATGCCAGGGGGGTATTTATCGAGTGAAGAGAGAGAGACTTTTCCCACGGTGGAAGTGACTAATACAAGGGATAAGAGATCGAGTGAACAGACATTGACTGTTTTTCCAGGGTGGAAGTGACTAATACCTGGGGGTACGGATCGATTGAAGGACAGAGTTTGTTTTCCCAGGGTGGGAGAGAATAATGCCAGGTTGTAACAGTTCGAGTGAAGAGACAGAGATAGGTTTCCCAGGTTGGAAGTGACGAATACGAGGGGTATACTTCGAGTGAGGAGACAGAGACTGTTTTCCAGGGTGGAAGTGACTAATAGAAAGGGGTATAGATCGCGTGAAGAGAGGGAGACTGTTTTCCGAGGGTGGAAGTGACTAATACCATCGGGTATAGATAGAGTGAAGAAACAGAGACTGTTTTCCCTGGGTGGAAGTGACTAATACCATTGGGTCTAGATCGAGTGAAGAGACAGACTATTTTCCCAGGGTAGAACAGGCCAATACAAGGGGGTACAGATCGAGTCAAGTGAAAGAGGCTGTTTTCCCAGGGTGGAACTGACTGATACCAGGGGTACAGATCGAGTGTAGAGACAGAGACTGTTTTCACAGGGTAGAAGTAACTAATAACAAGGGTAGGGATTGAGTGAAGAGACAGAGACAAGATTCCCAGGGTGTACGTGACTAATACCAGGAGTATACTTCGAGTGAAGAGACAGAGATAGGTTTCCCAGGTTGGAAGTGACGAATACGAGGGGTATACTTCGAGTGAGGAGACAGAGACTGTTTTCCAGGGTGGAAGTGACTAATAGAAAGGGGTATAGATCGCGTGAAGAGAGGGAGACTGTTTTCCCAGGGTGGAAGAGACTAATACCATCGGGTACAAAATCCAGTGAAGAGACAGTGACTGTTTTCCCAACGTGTAAATAACTAATACAAGGGCCTATAGATTGAGTGAAGAGACAGAGACTGTTTTCCGAGGGTGGAAGTGACTAATACCATCGGGTATAGATAGAGTGAAGAAACAGAGACTGTTTTCCCTGGTGGAAGTAATTAATAATAGGGGGTATAGATCCAGTGAAGAGACAGACTATTTTCCCAGGGTAGAACAGGCCAATACAAGGGGGTACAGATCGAGTCAAGTGAAAGAGGCTGTTTTCCCAGGGTGGAACTGACTGATACCAGGGGTACAGATCGAGTGAAGAGACAGAGACTGTTTTCACAGGGTGGAAGTGATTAATACAAGGGGTTATAGATCGAGTGAACAGACAGAGACTGTTTTCCCAGTGTGCAAGTGACTATCAGAAGGGGGTTTCGATCTGGTGAATATGCAGAGACTGTTTCCCCAGGGTGGAAGTAACTAATAACTGGGGATATAGATCAAGTGAAGAGACAGAGACTGTTTTCCCAGGTTGGATGTGACTAATACCAGGGGGTACAGATCGAGTGAACAGAAAGAGACTGTTTTCACAGGGTGGAAGTCACTACCGCCAGGGAATAAAGATCGAGTGCAGATACAGAGACTGTTTTCACAGGGTGAGAGAGAAGAATGCCAGGTTGTAGAGATTGAGTGAAGAGACAGAGATAGCTTTCCCAGGGTGGAAGTGACGAATACCAGGGATATAGTTCGAGTGAAGAGACAGAGACTGTTTTCCCAGGGTGGCTAATACAAGGGGTAAGAGATCGAGTAAACAGACAGAGACTGTTTTCCCAGGGTGGAAGTGACGAATCCCAGGGCGTGCAGATCGAGTGAAGAGACAGACACTGTTTTCCCAGGGTGGAAGTGACTAATACAAGGGGTTATAGATCGAGTGAACAGACAGAGACTGTTTTCCCAGTGTGCAAGTGACTAACAGAAGGGGGTTTCGATCTGGTGAAGATGCAGAGACTGTTTTCCCAGGGTGGAAGTGACTAATACAATCCGGTACAATATCCAGTGAACAGACAGAAGCTGCTTTCCCAGGGTGCAAGTGACTAATACCAGGGGGTATGGATCCAGTGAAGAGACAGAGACTGTTTTCCCAGGGAGGGAGAGAATAATGCCAGGTTGTTTAGATCGAGTGAAGAGACAGAGACAGGTTTCCCAGGGTGGAAGTGAGTAATACCAGGGGGGACAGATCAAGTGAAGAGACCGAGACTGTTTTCCCAGGGTGGGAGAGAATAATGCCAGGTCGTATAGTTCGAGTGAAGAGACAGAGACTGTTTTCCCGGGGCGGAATTGACTAATAGCACTGGGTACAGATCCAGTGACGAGACAGAGGCTACTTTCCAGGGTGGATGTAACTAATACCATCGTGTACAAACTCCAGTGAAGAGATAGTGACTGTTTTCCCAACGTGAAAATAACTAATACAAGGGCCTATAGATTGTGTGACGAGACAGAGACTGTTCTCCCAGGGTGGGAGAGAAGAATGCCAGGTTGTATAGATTGAGTGAAGAGACAGAGATAGGTTTCCCAGGGTGGAAGTGACGAATACCAGGCGTATAGTTCGAGTGAAGAGACAGAGACTCTTTTCCCAGGGTGGAAGTGACTAATACAAGGGTTATAGATCGAGTGAAGATGCACTGACTGTTTTCCCAGTGTGGAAGTGACTAATAGAAGGGGGTACAGTTCGAGTGAATAGACACAGACTGTTTTCCCAGGGTGGAAGTGACTAATAAGATCGGGTATAGATCAGGTGAAGAGTCAGAGACGTTTCCCAGGGTGTTAGGCACTAATACCAGGGGTATATTTCGAGTGAAGAGACAGAGACTGTTTTCCCAGGGTAGAAGTGACGAATCCCAGGGGGTGCAGTTTGAGTGAAGAGACAGACAATGTTTTCCCAGGGTGGAAGTCACTACCGCCATGGAGGAATGATCGAGTGCAGAGACTGAGACTGGTTTTCTAGGGTGGAAGTGACTAAAACCAGGCGGTACAGATCGAGTGAAGAGCCAGAGACTGCTTTCCCAGGGTGGAAGTGACTAATACAAGGGGAGAAAGAACGAGTGAAGAGAGAGATATTGGTTTCCCAGGGTTGAAGTGACTAATACCATTTGGTATAGATCGAGTGAAGAGATAGACTGTTTTCCCAGGGTGGAGGTGACTAATAGAAGGGGGTATGGTTCGAGTGAACAGACACAGACTGTTTTCCCAGGGTGGAAGTAACTAATAGCAGGGGGTATAGATCGAGTGCGGTGACAGAGACTGTTTTCCAGGGTGGAAGTGACTAATACCAGGGGGTATGGATTGATTGAAGAGACAGAGACTGTTTTCCCAGGGTGGAAGTGGCTAATACCAGGGGGGTATCTATCCAGTGAAGAGACAGAGACTGCTTTCACACGGTGCAATTGACTAATACAAAGGGTAAGAGATTGAGTGAACAGACAGAGACTGTTTTTCCAGGGTGGAAGTGACTAATACCATCGGGTATAGATCGAGTGAAGAGACACAGACTGTTTTCCCAGGGTGGGAGAGAATAATGCCAGGTTGTTTAGACCGAGTGAAGAGACAGAGACAGGTTTCCCAGGGTGGTAGTGAGTAATACCAGGGTTATAGTTCGACTGAAGACACCGAGACTGTATTACCAGGGCAGAAGAGACTACTACCTGGCGATATAGATCGAGTGAACATGCAGAGACTGTTTTCCCAGGCTGGAAGTCAGTAATACCATCAGGTATAGATCGAATGAAGAGGCAGAGACTGTTCTCCCAGGGTGGGAGAGAAGAATGCCAGGTTGTATAGATTGAGTGAAGAGACAGAGATAGGTTTCCCAGGGTGGAAGTGATGAATACCAAGGGTATAGTTCGAGTGAAGAGACAGAGACTGTTTTCCCAGAGTGGAAGTGACTAATACCAGGGGGTACAGATCGATTGAAGATACAGAGACAGTTTTCCCAGGGTGGGAGAGAATGATGCCAGGTTGTATAGTTCGAATGAAGAGACAGAGACTGTTTTTCCAGCGTGCAAGTGACATATACAAGGGGAGAATGAACGAGTGAAGAGAGAGATATTGGTTTCCCAGGGTTGAAGTGACTAATACCATCTGGTCTAGATAGAGTGAAGTGACAGAGACTGTTTTCCGCGGGTGGAAGTGACTAATACAAGGGGTAAATGATCGAGTAAGCGGACACAGACTGTTTTGCCAAGGGGGAAGTGACTAATACCAGGGGGTGCAGATCGAGTGAAGAGAGAGTGATTGTTTTTCCAGGGTGGAAGTGACTAATACCATTGGGTATAGATCGAGTGAAGATACAGAGAGTGTTTTCCCGGGGCGGAATTGACTAATAGCAGTCGGTACAGATCCAGTGATGAGACAGAGGCTGTTTTCCCAACGTGTAAGTAACTAATACAAGGGCCTATAGATTGAGTGAAGAGACAGAGACTGTTTTCCGAGGGTGGAAGTGACAAATTCCTTCGGGTATAGATAGAGTGAAGAAACAGTGACTGTTTTCCCCGGTGGAAGTAATTAATAACACGGGGTATAGATCGAGTGAAGAGACAGACTATTTTCCCAGGGTAGAACGGACCGATACAAGAGGGTACAGATCGAGTGAAGAGACAGAGACTGTTTTCCCAGGGTGGAAGTGACTACTAACAGGGAGGAAAGATCGAGTGCAGAGACAGATACTGTTTTTCCAGGGTGGAAGTGACTAATACAAGGGGGGAAATATCGAGTGAACAGACAGAGACTGCTTTCCAGGGTGGAAATCACTAATACCAGGGGTATAGTTCAAGTGATGAGAAAGAGACTGTTTTCCCACAGTGGAGGTGACAAATGGAAGGGGGTACAGATCGAGTGAGCAGAAAGAGACTGCTTTCCAGGGTGGAAGTGACAAATACCTGGGGTATAGTTCGAGTGACGAGACAGAGACTGTTTTTCCGGTGAGGAAGTGACTACTACGAGGGGGTATAAATCAGGTGAATAGAAAGAGACTGTTTTCCCAGGGTAGAATTGATTAATACCTGGGTGTATAGATAGAGTGAAGGGACAGGGACTGTTTTCACAGGCTGGAAGTGACTAATACAAGGGGTTATAGATCGAGTGAAGATGCAGTGACTGTTTTCCCAAGGTGGAAGTAACTAATACCAGGGGGTATGGATCGAGTGAGGAGACAGAGACTGTTTTCCGAGGGTGGAAGTGGCTAATACCAGGAGTATACTGCGAGTGAAGAGACAGAGACTGCTTTCCAGGGTGGAAATCACTAATACCAGGGGTATAGTTCAAGTGATGACAAAGAGACTGTTTTCCCAGAGTGGAGGTGACAAATAGAAGGGGGTACAGATCGAGTGAACAGAAATAGACTGTTTTCCCAGGGTGGAAGTGACTACTACGAGGGGGTATAAATCAGGTGAATAGAAAGAGACTGTTTTCCCAAGGTGGAATTGATTAATACCTGGGTGTATAGATAGAGTGAAGGGACAGGGACTGTTTTCACAGGCTGGAAGTGACTAATACAAGGGGTTATAGATCGAGTGAAGATGCAGTGACTGTTTTCCCAAGGTGGAAGTAACTAATACCAGGGGGTATGGATCGAGTGAGGAGACAGAGACTGTTTTCCGAGGGTGGAAGTGGCTAATACCAGGAGTATACTTCGAGTGAAGAGACAGAGACTGTTTTCACAGGGTGCAACTAACTAATACAAAGGGTAAGAGATCGAGTGAACAGACAGAGACTGCTTTCCAGGGTGGAAATCACTAATACCAGGGATATAGTCAAGTGATGACAAAGAGACTGTTTTCCCACAGCGGAGGTGACAAATAGAAGGGGGTACAGATCGAGGGAACAGAAAGAGACTGTTTTCCCAGGGTGGAAGTGACTACTTCGAGGGGGTATAAATCAGGTGAATAGAAAGAGACTGTTTTCCCAGGGTGGAATTGATTAATACCAGGGTGTTTTGATCGAGTGAAGAGACAGAGACTGTTTTCCCAGGGTGCAAGTGACTAATACCTGGGTGTATAGATCGAGTGAAGGGACAGTGACTGTTTTCACAGGCTGGAAGTGACTAATACAAGGGGTTATAGATCGAGTGAAGATGCAGTGACTGTTTTCCCAGGGTGAGGTGACTAATAAGATCGGGTAGAAAATCGAGTGAAGAGACAGTGACTGTTTTCCCAAGGTGGAAGTAACTAATGCCAGGGGGTATGGATCGATTGAAGAGACAGAGACTGTTTTCCGAGGGTGGAAGTGGCTAATACCAGGAGTATACTTCGAGTGAAGAGACAGAGACTGTTTTCACAGGGTGGAACTGACTAATACAAAAGGGTAAGAGATCGAGTGAACAGACAGAGACTGTTTTTCCAGGGTGGAAGTGACTAATACCATCGGGTGTAGATCGAGTGAACAGACAGAGACTGTTTTTCCAGGGTGGAAGTGACTAATACCATTGGGTATAGATCGAGTGAAGATACAGAGGCTGTTTTCCTGGGGCGGAATTGACTAATAGCAGTGGGTAAAGATCCAGTGATGAGACAAGAAGCTGTTTTCCAGGGTGGACGTAACTAATACCATCGGGTACAAAATCCAGTGAAGAGACAGTGACTGTTTTCCCAACGTGTAAGTAACTAATACAAGGGCCTATAGATTGAGTGAAGAGACAGAGACTGTTTTCCGAGGGTGGAAGTGACAAATTCCTTCGGGTATAGATAGAGTGAAGAAACAGTGACTGTTTTCCCCGGTGGAAGTAATTAATAACACGGGGTATAGATCGAGTGAAGAGACAGACTATTTTCCCAGGGTAGAACAGACTGATACAAGGGGGTACAGATCGAGTGAAGAGACAGAGACTGTTTTCCCAGGGTGGAAGTGACTACTAACAGGGAGGAAAGATCGAGTGCAGAGACAGATACTGTTTTTCCAGGGTGGAAGTGACTAATACAAGGGGGGAAATATCGAGTGAACAGACAGAGACTGCTTTCCAGGGTGGAAATCACTAATACCAGGGGTATAGTTCAAGTGATGAGAAAGAGACTGTTTTCCCACAGTGGAGGTGAGAAATAGAAGGGGGAAAAGATCGAGTGAGCAGAAAGAGACTGCTTTCCAGGGTGGAAGTGACAAATACCTGGGGTATAGTTCGAGTGACGAGACAGAGACTGTTTTTCCAGTGTGGAAGTGACTACTACGAGGGGGTATAAATCAGGTGAATAGAAAGAGACTGTTTTCCCAGGGTGGAATTGATTAATACCTGGGTGTATAGATAGAGTGAAGGGACAGGGACTGTTTTCACAGGCTGGAAGTGACTAATACAAGGGGTTATAGATCGAGTGAAGATGCAGTGACTGTTTTCCCAAGGTGGAAGTAACTAATACCAGGGGGTATGGATCGAGTGAGGAGACAGAGACTGTTTTCCGAGGGTGGAAGTGGCTAATACCAGGAGTATACTGCGAGTGAAGAGACAGAGACTGCTTTCCAGGGTGGAAATCACTAATACCAGGGGTATAGTTCAAGTGATGTCAAAGAGACTGTTTTCCCAGAGTGGAGGTGACAAATAGAAGGGGGTACAGATCGAGTGAACAGAAATAGACTGTTTTCCCAGGGTGGAAGTGACTACTACGAGGGGGTATAAATCAGGTGAATAGAAAGAGACTGTTTTCCCAGGGTGGAATTGATTAATACCTGGGTGTATAGATAGAGTGAAGGGACAGGGACTGTTTTCACAGGCTGGAAGTGACTAATACAAGGGGTTATAGATCGAGTGAAGATGCAGTGACTGTTTTCCCAGAGTGGAGGTGACAAATAGAAGGGGGTACAGATCGAGGGAACAGAAATAGACTGTTTTCCCAGGGTGGAAGTGACTACTACGAGGGGGTATAAATCAGGTGAATAGAAAGAGACTGTTTTCCCAGGGTGGAACTGACTGATACAAGGGGGTACAGATCGAGTGAAGAGACAAAGACTGTTTTCACAGGGTAGAAGTAACTAATAACAGGGGTAGGCATTGAGTGAAGAGACAGTGACAAGTTTCCCAGGGTGTAAGTGATTATTACAAGGGGTTACAATTCGAGTGAACAGACAGAGACTGTTTTCCCAGTGTGCAAGTGAATAACAGAAGGGGGTTTCGATCTGGTGAAGATGCAGAGACTGTTTTCCCAGGGTGGAAGTGACTAATAGAAGGGGGTACAGTTCGAGTGAATAGACACAGACTGTTTTCCCAGGGTGGAAGTGACTAATAAGATCGGGTATAGATCAGGTGAAGAGTCAGAGACGTTTCCCAGGGTGTTAGGCACTAATACCAGGGGTATATTTCGTGTGAAGAGACAGAGACTGTTTTCCCAGGGTAGAAGTGACGAATCCCAGGGGGTGCAGTTTGAGTGAAGAGACAGACAATGTTTTCCCA